>NC_137791.1:136623794-137223794 GCF_963383645.1 Muscardinus avellanarius | reverse complement strand
TTTAAAACAGTCTTGCTAGGTTGCCAAGGGTCTTGCTAAGTTACTGAAGCTGGCCTCAAACCTGCAATCCTCCAGTCTCGGCCTCCAGAGTACTGGGAGTACAGACGCGCACCTCCATGCCAGGCAGTGTGAAGCGGGTAATTTTGTCTAGCAGGTGTGTCCCCTTCTTCTGAGTTGTGCTTATTGGATATCAAGTAGAAGCGAGAGGTCGTTTATTGAACACATGTGAGACCGGGGCGGCCAGCGAGGGCCGTGCCAGGCCGGCCTGTCTGCAGCGCGTGGCGTCACGGTGCACCTGGTGCTTGGGCCTCCACACGCAGCCGCCGTCCCTCCTCCCACGGTCTGCTCCGGGCCTCTGTGTCCCCGAGCTGGATCTGCACACGGAGCTGTGCTTCAGTCACGTTCATCGCTGAGAGACTGAGCAGACCGTGATTCCTGAACAGACCCCCGTAATCACAGATGGTCTCCTCTAAAATTCAGTTACGTTGCAGTACTGGGGATTGAACCCCAGGGCGCCCTACCACTGAGCTCTGCCCCCGGCCCCTGGTTACTGAGCCAGGATCTCGGCCTCGGTAGTTGGGCATTACCAGCGTGCACCGCCTGGCCTCCTGGCCTCTTTTTTCCCTGTAACTGAGGAGTGTCTTAGACTGGGGCACGGAGCTTTGGCGCTGTCGCTAACCTGGGGCCTGCTGTCTAGCACCGGAAGTCTCTTTCACCTGTTCTCGTTGGCTTCCCTCACCAAGGCGGAGCTGGGACGCGAGATCCACGCCCTGGCGTCGGCCGGCAAGCCCCTGGCCTCGTGGACCGCCCAGCAGGGGATCCAGGAATGCCGCGAGGCGTGCGGCGGACACGGCTACCTGGCCAGTATGTTTTGGAAAAGCTCGTGGTGGTTTCCTGTCCTCTGCCCTGCTGTTTATGACATGGGGCCAGGGTCAGCAAACTGCAGCCTGTGCCTGCTTTTGCAAATAAAGTTTTATTGGCACATAGCTGCACCCATTTGTGTAAGCACTTGCTGGGTCTCTGCACTGCAGTCTTGCATAGGCAGAGACCACGCGGTGCACACGTCTGAAACCCCCTGCCCAGGGCAGGACGGGACAGGACACGTTTGCCGACCCCTGCCTTAGACACGCCCTTGCCGCTTTCTGACGCCTGATGTTTCTTGTTCAAAATTTTTAATAATGACG
Source organism: Muscardinus avellanarius (assembly GCF_963383645.1). Classification (NCBI taxonomy): domain Eukaryota; kingdom Metazoa; phylum Chordata; class Mammalia; order Rodentia; family Gliridae; genus Muscardinus; species Muscardinus avellanarius. The sequence continues at coordinate 137,222,610 of NC_137791.1, read as the reverse complement.
AAACGTAGAGAAATATTTGAATGTGCCCAGTAAAAACCATAGCAGAAAGCAGTGTATCTGTGTGCTCGAATTGTCATTTTGTGGTTGGTGACTTGGAAGGAAACCAGCACCAAGTTTTATTCTTGTGGACAATTCTAAAACCTAGAAAGGGCAGCATCCTATCGGCCTCGCCTGCGCCTCCTCGGCCTCGCTGGCCCGCCCCTGTCTGGGTGGGAATCCCACGCAGGTTATCATGGCAGCTGAGTCCGTGTGCTTACACGAGGCACGGGCTGAGGCCTGCTGGACGGCGGTGGCCGCCGTCTGCTGCAGCTGCTGTTGTTAACACTACTGTTCCCACTGTCTTTGCGCCAGACCTGCCCAGCTTCCTGTGCGCAGATCTTAACTCATTAGTGAAAAGTGGCTGCTTAAAGAAGGCCACGTCCTCACTGCGAGCAGCCGCAGGACGGCAAAGCCCTCCTCGGCCCACGGAGGCGGTGGAGGCTCCTGCCCCGTTGTGGGTGCCCCGGTGCTGGCGTGTGGGCACTGACGCCCCCTGTGGCTATGTCCAGTTGCTCTCACATGTGTCTGACCCCAGGGCTGGCAGTGGCGTGGCCCTCGGTGCCCTCCACGCTGTCTCCCTTACACGCTTGCATGCGGGTTGTCCTGGCTGAACATAGTTTACCCTTGTGTGTCCCTACGTCCTCTGTGTGATGTTCTGAGTAGTTTTATCACAAAAACATTGTAAGTAGTTAATTATAAGCAGTGCCTCTCCCTCTGGTATTAAGCAGAGTGAGGAGGGTGAGCCCTGCAGGATCAAACACGATGGAGGAAGGGAATCGAGGCTCTTAGGTGACGCAGGGCCGGGACCAGGAAGGCTGAGGGCAGGGACGAAGGTAAAGGCCGAGTCTAGGGTTCGGATGTCAAGTAAGAGGCTCCCCCGCCTCGCTACATCTGGTGGCTTTGCGGTGGCATCGGGGATGTGGCAGCAGGTCAGGGAAAGGCTATCCGAGGTCCAGGTGGCCACAGACTTACTGGCAGCGTGGAGGCCACGGATCCTCTAAACAGCCTCGGCCGGGCTCACCCTTCCAGGATGCTGGAGCCCTCCTCGCCTGCTGGCTCCCCCTCCCGGCCTCATACCTGGGGAGCAGTCGAGGGTCCGGACGGCACATCTCAGACCGTGAAGGAACCGGGCCACTGAACTGTCAGGAGCAGTGCTTGAAGAACAAGCTATTTGAAATTATATGCCAAGAAAAGTCCACTCAGCTGTAGAAGGAAGAAGGGCGGCCCCAGGGAGTCCGCTCCCTGCAGACACCTGCCTCTGCGGTGGCCCCACGCTGGCTGGGGGCTACAGGTCCTAGCACAGCCTCCTGCTGCCCGCCCTGACCTGAGCCCTCCACGCAGGTGCCTCTGTATCCTGGTGTTAGCGATGAGCATCCCGGCCAGGGCTAGCGGGAGGTGGGCTGGGAGGAGCAGGGGGTAAGCACGTCTTCTCTGGCCAAGGGGGGCACAGGGCTTCCCCGCTGTGCGGGTCATGGCGGGTTCTCTCCAGTAAGCGCCGGGATGACAGGCACGCTGTGTTCTGTTTCAGTTAACCGGCTGGGCGACCTCAGAGACGACAACGATCCCAACTGCACGTACGAAGGCGACAACAACGTCCTGCTGCAGCAGACGAGCAGCTACCTGCTGGGCCTCCTGGAGCAGCGGCACCAAGGTGGGCTCCCGGGCCTCTCGGGCCGGCAGGTTCTCTGCTCCTCCGACTTAGTACATCTACCAATGTGTGCCCTGTGTCTGCAGGGAGAAAGGAGTGGTGCCAGGTAGTGAGCCTGTAGACTCCCGAGTGCCAGGCAAGGGCATGGGGCTGCACAGACAGCCGGCACGCGGCTCTGTGGTGTGGGGATCACGGGCAGGCTCCGTGGTTTGGGGCTTCCTTGTCTTTCACCAAAGTCACAGGTGTCTGTGTGTGTGTGTGTGTGTGTGTGTGTGTGTGTGTGTATGTGTGTGTGTGTCCTAGACGGAACTCGCTTCGAAAGCCCTCTGAGGACCGTGGACTTTCTAGAGGCCTATCCCAGCATCCTGGGCCAGAAGTTCCGTGGCTCCTGCTCTGCCGACTGGCTGGACTCTACAGGTGCGTCCACTCCTCCACTCCCGCGGTGGTGGCGGGCACGCTCCCCTGGATTTTCTCTGCCATCGTCCCGAGAGGACTGCACTCTAGTTTTGCTGGGGCGATGGGAGCGGGGCGCCTGGGCACCGCTTGTCCATCTGCTCATTCTGGGCCTCTGCTCCTACTTGGCGCTGAGTTAGGGGCTGACTCCAAGATGAAGGGCGCCCTCCCCGGGTAAGGTGAAGGGGAGAGGCCTCCGTGGCATGGTCTCTGCCTCCTGGGCAGTGGGCTGGCCCAGCAGGAGGCGTGCCGTCCTGCTGCAGTACTTTGCTGGAGTCCACCATCTCCAGCCCACCCGTGCCACTCCGTAAGGCCAGGCCAGCGTCTCCCCTGACTTGGCTCATTAGCGTTCAAGGTAAAGCATGCTGTGATGTGTATCCAGGTGGGCAGTGAGGCCACGTGGGGTGGTGTGTGGGCATGAACAGTGAGGTCACATGGCATGGCGTCAGGACCCCAGGTCCCTCTGCTGAAGCCTATCAGAGGGTTCTGTGGGGAGCCATTAAGGTTCTCCCCTAAAAGAATATTTCTGACTCAGCTGGCTGTCCTTCACCCAGAGTCAACAAGATTTGGGGTTATGGAAAGTTCAAAGTAAAAGGTCTGGAGAAGGTCAGGTGGTGATGGCACGGGGGTACTGATTAACCTACCTGTAACGTACGTGCTTTGGATTGGTCTGTATTGTATTCTGGTGGTGACGGCACGAGGACATTGATTGACCTTAACTCTATAAATACCTTTAGAGAAATGAACCCGTTGTCGGCCCAAGAGAGATGATACTGACCCAGAAGTAGGCGTCAGCAGGTAGGTTGGCCAGTAGGTCGACCAGTAGAGATTCGACCCAGGAGCAGGGGTCGGCCAGTAGAGATAGGCTGGCGCCCCCCCCCCCATTAGTATTAATAAAAGATTTTTGGAATCAAATTCTTAAGAGTTGAATTCTTCATCCTCACGCCTCTCTTGGGAACCCGTACTTTTGCCAGCTGGTTCCGACAGGGTTCTGGGAAAGGCGGAGGCAGGGAAGCTGTTGAGACAGGGTGTGTAGGCTGATGACAGCCTCCTCCCTGCTCGGCCATCCTCTACTCTCAAAGATGCCCCCTTCACGGGTACTTTCACCCATACCCATGAGCGCTTTCAGACGCTTGCTGGGGAGTCGCCTCCCGTCCACACGAGCACATCAAGACAGCGAGACGGTCCCTGAAAAACAGGGCTAGAAGGAGCTCCTGACAAAGATCGTGGCGCAGATGCGCCTTGACGGCCGCCAGCTCTTGCCAGGGCAGAGCGAGGCCTGAGCCCCAGGGCCGTTAGCATTGCCGCCAGGTGAGACCTGGTGCAGAGAGAGCCTGGGACACTCAGTCTCTTTGGCCTCAGAGGGACACCGGGCCGTGTTTGAGGACGGCCCAGGCAGGCCAGAGAGGTCGCGCTGCGGCTGATGAGCTGAGAGAGTGGCAGGTGCCATTCCCAGCCGCACCGTTTGCGTGGGCTCTGCTGCTGTAAGCCTCAGGGAGAACAGGGCCCTGGGTGTCCACCTCCAGCAGTGCCCGCCCTCCTGCTCCCGGCCGCCACCTGCTGGGAGGTTGCGAGGCGCAGGGGCCGCCATGGTCACGCCCACCTTGGCTGGGGACGTGGGCTTCCAGGTGACATCCTGAGGGTGGCATTTAAGACTCAGTGATGATGTCTGGGCAGCCTAGAGTCTCTGCGCCCCAAGGCTGTCAGGGAACCAGAACCAGCAGGCAGAATCTCTCAGTCAGGAGGCAGAAGCGGAAGTGACGGTATCGGCAGGGCTCAGCTGCCCGGCTATCCAGGGACTCTGGTGTCCGTGGCTGTGGCTGCGTGTCCCTGTCCTGCCTCCCTGTCGCCCGGCCTCTGTCTTCTCTTTTCCTTCGTAAAGACCCTTTCACTGGGTCTAGGGCCACCTTAACCCACAGTGAGCTCACCTCTGTATGCTTAACTTTGTGCCTGCAGAGGCCCTTCTACTGAGGCCCAGGTGCCGGGTCCACAGCTGGGCAGCACCTAGGGCCTCTAGGTGACACATGGCACCCGGCAGCCCCTGGCGGTCCCTCATCCCTGCACCTGCTGCCCACGCCCGCTGGGATCACCTGCTCCCGGAGAATCTCAGACACCTGCCTTTCCTTCCCTCCTGTCCTCCAGTTGCTGTGTGGCAGTGGGCAAGCTGCCGGCATGCCCAAGCCTGTGAGAGGGTTTGGTTTTTAGTGGGTTGCTCCGTCGCACCGTGAAGATTAGCTGATCGGGTGGAGGAGCAGCCAGCCGTGCCGGGGCCTCCTGCTCCCAGGGCACAGGGCTGGCTCGCCGCAGCACGCGAGGCAGGCCCCTCTTTTCCATCTGGGAGCTATGAGCCGAGCAGAAGGGCTCCGTGCTCCCCGCAGCTGGAGGTCTCCTGGGTTTGGGTGCCAGGCCCCGTGTGCCTGGGCAGAGGCTGGGTGAGAGTGTGGACTCAGAACCCTCGTGGCACAGCGCTGTGTCCTGGCTCTGCTCTGCCTCCTCTCCAGGGTCAGAAGTGCCTGGGGAGTCAGCCAGGCTGGATGCGAGGAGGGGGAGGAGGAGGGACCCTCCAGGGGTCTGTCCGGCACGCCCCGCCGCTCCCCTCCTGCGGCCTCCTGTCCTACAAGGCTCCCTTAGACTTGCAGCAGGCACGGGGCAGCCTCAGAGAGGGTGAGGTTGGGGGGCAGAAGGCAAGGCTGCAGTGCCCTTCCCATGGCCACTGCCCCTCTGCCGGGCAGGGCTCCCGATGTTCCACGGGCCCTCATGCTGCCCAGGGAGCCGCGTGGCATCTTTCACGGCCTAAGAGCGGGAGCTCAAGCGAGGATCCGCGACTCTTTTCTTTGGTACTGAGCTTTGAACCCAGGGCCGTTCTACCTTGAGCTACACCCAGTCCTTTTTATTTTGAGACAGGACCTTATAAGTTGCCGAGGCTGGCTGTGAACCTGCACTCCTCTGGTCTCAGCCTCCGAGTGCGCCACCACGCCCAGCTGCAGCTCTTCTTAAATGGCGCTCCGCAGCCCACAGCCTCCTGGGAGCTCAGGGAAACCTCCCGGTCCGGAAGCGCCCCGCTTTTCCCTGCCCCACGTGCCTTGGCAGGGGTGGGGTGGGGTGGCTTTGAGCACCTCCGCCATGCTGCAATTTTCCAGCCTAAAATGAACCCGCCCCAGCCCGGCGGGTGCCGCACGCTTGTGATCCAGGGACTTGAGAGGCTGAGACAGGAGGATCCGCGTTCGTGGACAGCCTCCGCCACTCAGTGAGGCACTCCAAAACTTAGTGAGACTGTTTCAAAGTAAAGAATAAGAGCCGGGCATGGTGGCACACGCTTGTAATTTAAGCATTCTGGAGGCTGAGCCTGGAGGATGGTAGTTTGCAGACATCCTCAGCTACTTAGTGAGGCCCTCGGCAACTCAGTGAGACCCTTTTCAAAAATAAAAGGACTAAAGACATAGGGCTGGAGGTGTAGCTTGGCGGTAGAATGCCCCTGGGTTCCATCCCCAGACCTGCAAAATAAATAATAAATTAAAAATCTGAGTGGGTGTGTAGCTAGAAGTAGAATCCTCCTGGTTTTAATCCCCAGCACCACACACACACACACACACACACACACACACACCCAACGTAGCGCACCCCATACCCTCTTCATGGAGATGTCCCAGGACACGCACACAGCTGCGGTGTTTTCTGACCAGGGTAAGTGTGTAAGTGTGTGGGCGTGTGAGGTGCTCTGTGGTGACTTTTCCCTCCTGGCCCTTGTCTTGAAGCCCCCCTGGCAGCATATAAGTGGCTGGTCTGCTACCTGCTCCGAGAGAGCTATCAAAAATTCAACCAAGAGAAAAGATCAGGAAGCGGCGACTTTGAAGCCAGAAGCAACAGCCAGGTACCCGTCTCTTTTCTGTGCCTCTGCTCTCTCTGGTGTCATGGCTGGAAGCCAGGCGTGCTCTGGGCTCCTCCGTAGGCCTTGGTTGGCTCCTCTGAACAGGGCCACGACTCAGGTGGGGGTCGAGTCCGCGGCAGTGGGGCCGTGACATCGGGACCACGCGGGCCTGCCGCCGGCAGGGCTCGGGCCGCCCCTCGCTCATCGGGCCACCCCCTTGCTCAGTGCTCGGCTTCAGTCTTGTTATGGGTTGTTGCCCCCACGGGGTCCTAGGGGAGCGGCCAGGGTAGTGGCTTTATGACTGCCTCGGCAAGCGCACGCATATCACGCTGGGACAAGAGCTGCCCCTCATGTCTCGGGCATCCATGGCCCAAAAGCACCCTGCTGTAGCTGTAGCACTCTGCTGGGTGTGGCACATGCCTGTAATCCCAGTACTTGGGAGGCTGAGACAGGAGGATCTCAGGTCCGAGGCCAGCCTCTGCAACTTAGCAAGGCTCTCAGCAACTTAGTGAGACCTATTTTAAGATAAAAATAAAAAGGGCTGGAGGTGTAGCTCGGAGGTAGGATGCCTCTGTGCATGATCCTCAGTACCAAGGTAATAAGTAAAATGGAAATAGCAGTTTGCCTTGCGTTGCCAGCCAGGCCCCCGGGGAGATGTGGCTATCCTGACCAATGGTACGCAGGCCTTTAGAGCTGCCCAGCGGCCATGTGGCCCTTCGTGTCGTCCTAGCAGCCCATCCGCTGGCGTAGGCCGGGCACCCGCTTGCATTACCCCGCAGCGTACCTGTGTGCGCTCCTGGCTCGCCTTTACATTTTGAGCCGTGTGTCAGTGATCTGGTGGTGGAGGAGCGGGGAGGCTCTGGGTCTGGGTCCTGTGAGCTGGGGCCCCTGGGCAGAGCTGGGAGTGGACAGGCGCAGGCTGAGGCAGGACGGCACGGAGGGCAGGAGTGGGGTGGAGGCAGCTCCGAGGCGTGGAGGGGAGGGAGGCCCGAGAGGGCTTTGTCTCCCAGACCTGCTCAGGGTTGGGGCAGTTACGGGCGAGCCCCGGGCGTTCCTGACTGCTGGGAGCTCAGAGGCTCTGGGCTGGATGCCGGGGCCGTCTGGTGCTTGTAACCGCCGTGTAGCAGGGGAAGAGAAGGTTTGTTTAACCTCAGCCAGGGACAGGCCTTCTTAAAACAGGAAACTCAGAGGCTGCAAAAGAAAGCTGTTGGGTTTGACTGTCGGAGCTGAGCGTTTCTGGCCGGGGGTGGCCCTGGTGGAGGGCTTGCCCACCACGTGCAAGGCCTGGACTCCATCCCCAGCACTGCGAAAGGGGGAAGTTCAACATCTCCAAAGAGCAAAGGGTCCCGTCCCCAAAGTGAGATTCTGGGCTGGGGAGGGCCATGGCGCACGGGCCACAGAGCTCGTCCCTGGGAGGGAAGACGCCCCAGACTGAGGGGCGCCTGGCCCGGGACAGGAGCCGGGGCCGGGGATGAGCAGGCTGAAGCTCATGGCCGGGCGCTGCTGGCCACCTGCCGCTCCACACGCTGTTCTTTTGTCGACAGTACCGGTCATTCTCCTTAAAATCAGGTGTGCTTGCCCTTTGACCTAGCAGGAGGAGTCTGTGGGCTTTTATTTTTTAAATCTACATGTTCTCGACAGTAAGGAATGGCATTTATTGTTCACCTGCTGTCAGCCAGTCGTGTCCAGTGAGTTATTTAAAAACAAAAGCGTGTCTCTGGTGTTTGGTCTGGTGATGCCCTCCCGTGTTCCAAAGCCCGTGGACATGAAGAGGTGTGGTGAGCCCCTCCCTCCGCAGCCCCGCGTCCCACCCCAGGAGCAGGCCCCTCGGGCTCCTCGGGTCCTCTAGAGATGTGTCTGAGAAGGCCGGCAGGACAGTTGCTCCCCTCTGGCCCCACAGGGCGCCACACGCTTCATCTCATGTCCTTTCTTTGGGGATTTAAGAAAGCCGAGGCCGAGGGGGAAGCCCAGGGTGCTCAGCCGAGCAGGGCCGGGTGGCCCCAGCCAGCTCTCCATGTCCTGCACAGCTGTGTCTGGACCTGAACGGCTTTGGTTAGGGCCTGACGCATTGTCACCTGTCAGGATGCAGAGAGGCCCAGAAGTTCAGGGGTGCCAGGCATCGGAGTCTCCCTCCTTTCCTGGGGCTGGAGCTGTTGGGGCCGTAAGGAAGCCCAGCCTTGGGGACCAACGTGGAGAGGTGACAGCTGGGGGCGGGTACAGCCACCCTGCTCTGGGCATGTTTTCTCTGAGTCCCCAGGCTCACGGCTGCAAAGTGCAGGCCGTCCTTGGCTACAAGTCCAGGCAGTGTCGTCAGAGGCCGCACCGGGGACAGTCCAGCTGCTCTGGCACCGAGTGGCTGGGAGGGTGCTCCAGAGCAGACCCGGCTGGTCAGCTTTGGGGCCGGCCTGTGGGTGCCAGGAGCCGTCTTGGCCTGCGGGCACCAGCCACAACAGTCACTAAGGCAGTGGGGTCTGCAGATTGCAATGACGGACTGTCCAGGGCGTCTGTCCCCAGAGCCTGTGTCCCAGGTGACCAGCGCTTTTATCTGGATGTTTCTCAAGGACAAAGGAACGTCATGAGCCATGGACAGGGCACACTAGAGCCATGGCATGTGTCACGCAGTGCTTCCTGGGCCACGGGACGCTCTCCTGAGAGACCTCACCTGGTCCCCACAGTGTCTGCAGTGCCCACATCGCAGGCGGGGACGCTTGGGCATGGGACGTTAAGCCCGTGCAGCTCACAAGCCAGCCGACGTGCAAGCCGGCTCTGCCTGCCTCCAGGGCCGCCGGGGAGCTGCACATCCCTGCCTCAGACCCAGGGACTCACGTGGGCTTCACGGTGGCAGGTGGCAGGTGGAGCTGCCTTCCAGGCCCACTGCCTGTCCGGCCTGTGACTTGGAGGAACAGAAATGGGTCGCTCTCATGGGAGAACAAGATAAAACAGTATTACTTTAGCCAAAAAAAGCCCTCGTGGTTGAAAGGAGGGACAGCAGGGCCCTGGCCTTGCTAAGGGTGCCCAGGCCTGCACAATGGACCTTGCTCTGGCCCCACGAGGACCCTGGGAGAGAGACCCACGGCTGTGATGCACCATGTTTGGAGTGTTGGTGGGACTCTGTGGACCCGGGAGCCAGCCCGGCTGGGTCCAAGTTCTCTTCCCCTCCCTCCATCAGCTGGGTGGAGGGAGGGCTCACGGGAGACCAGGGAGCTGGAGCTTGGCACCTGGCCCTGCGGCAGGGACATGGCTGCCTGAGGCCGCCCAACCTCCACTCAGCAGATCCTGGGAAATCTGGGGGCTGGCCCGGTAGGGAGAAGCAGGGAGCAGGATGTGCCTGCACTCCCTGATGACAGATGGCGCTGTGGTGCGCACAGCCCCGCGGGGTCAGGCTGGCAGGCGGCCGGGTGGGGGTGGGGGGAGCATCCTCTCCCCGAGTTTCTCCTGAGATTACTGACATCCACAGGCCCAGGGAGGACGGCAGCCTTGGCCTCGGGAGCCCGTGCTGGCCCTGGGAGCGTGACTGGGCCTCTCCCGGCAGTGGCCCCTTGGGCAGCAAAGCCTCCTCCCCTGGCTGCATGCCGCCTTGCTCCTGGGGCTGGGAGGCAGTGTCACCCGCGGGGACTCTCAGGGCAGCGTGTCCTCCCCGCCCTCCCTCACCAGCGACTTGCTGGGTTGAGTCTCAGAAGTGGCACCTGCTCCTGCCCACAAGTCAGACGATGCCTGTGTCTTTTCCATCACGTAAGAGGACCAGTTGGAGGTGAGGAAGAAAGCTAGTCGTGGTCAGCAGACAGCCGGGGTGTCAGTTAAGACAGGAGCTCAAATGGCATAAGCCAGCGCCAGAACCACACTGCGGCCCATTCTCTGGGCCCCCGACTCGGGACCCACATCTGAACAAGAGAGAAACCACTATGTGGGACTTGGAGGAGAGGTATGCGGCCAGACCCTCTGGAGAGTGGAAATGGCCGTGCACCCAGGTCCCGTGGGCAGATCACAGAGCCCGTGCCCCTCGGTGGCCCCTGCCAGTGGCCCCGCACCATGCACAGGACGGCAGCCTTCCCAGCCGCCCCGCCCTGTACCTTTGGTGCGACCCACCCCCCACCCCGCTGCATGGAGGCTGGGCCTAGGGCTGCGGGCGAGCTCCAGGGCCTCCCGGGGCCTGTTGCCGCAGGCCTTTGTGCTGAGTCTCCTGCAGCGCTGCGTCCTGTCCCCAGGCCCCAACTCTCCTTCCTGCCCTCCTAGGATGCGCGGTGAGCTGGGTGCCCCCACTCACCGGCCGCCCTCGCTCCCCAGGTGTACCACTGCCGGTCGCTGGCCCTGGCCTTCATGGAGCTCACCGTGGTGCGGAGGTTTCACGAGTTCACGCACGGCCCCGGCGTGCCGCCCCCGCTGCGCCCCGTGCTCGGGCGGCTCAGCGCACTCTATGCCCTGTGGTCTCTGAGCCAGCACCTGGCCCTGCTCTACCGAGGTGAGGCCGCTGCCTGCTGGCTGCCCGCGGCCGGACACCCTGCTGTGGCCTGTGCATCATTCTCCCGGGCCCATCAGCTTACTCAAGGCCTTGGTCAGACACAGGCAGGTGGAGGGCAGGGAGGTGCCAGGACGAGTCTGCGAAAGCGGTCTCTGCCAGGTGCAGAGGTGCTTCCAAGCCCTGCTCTTGGGTTTTGTTAATTTATTTTATTTTTTTGGTGATACTTAGGATTGAACCCAGAGGTACTCTTCCACTGAGTTACACCCCCAGCCCTTTTATTTGTATCTTGAGATGGCCTCCCTAAGTTGCCCGGGCTGGCCTCCAGCTTACAGTCCTCCTGCCTCAGCCTCCTGAGTGCCCCGCGCAGCAGCGGGAGCCGAGGGCATCAGCAGAGGGGGCAGCTGGCAGGCAGGAGCCGTCTGCTGCCCGAGAAAGTCCAGGTGACTAGATCCCATTCTCTAAAGCAAACATCATCGCAGAAGCAGATCCCGCCACACACATGGTCACAGGCGGAGCAGGCCGCTGCCCTGGGCCTGTGGCAGCCCCAGAGGAAGGCACTGAGGGCAGGCCTCCCACCTCAGCCCCGGTGGCCTTGGGCCTGCCTACCCCACAGGCCACAGCTCCACCGTCCCTCCAGCCACTCGCTGCCTGCAGCACATGCCCCTTGGTTCAGCCCAGGAGCCCCTCCCTGGCTGGCAGGAACCCAGGAGGCCAGCCCCCAGCCCTCGGGCTTTGCCTGCTGTTCCCTGGCCGGGACAGTGCGGTGTCCCCAGCCCCTCGCCCCATGACCTTCCCATCACATAGCCAGACCACTGAGTGGGACAGGGGACTCAGAACCGGTGCCGAGCTGAAGCAGTCCTCTGGTCACAGCTGGGACAGCAGCGACACCCCAACATTGGCAGGACAGGCCTCCCACAGGGCGGGCTTGGCCCTTCTGGAGGTGCACGGGGCGGAGGCGACCAGATTCTCGCTGACGAAGGCTGTGCTTGCAGGCGGCTACCTTGCTGGTGAGCAGGCCGGGAAGTCGGTGGAGCAGGCCGTCCTGGACCTGTGTGCACAGGTGAGGTGCGACAGTGGCCCGCAGCCACCCGAGTGCTAGTGTGCGGCAGCCGTGCCCTCCGTGTCTGCAGCTGCCCGAGTGCTCACCGGAGGCACCGAAGTGCTCCCTGCTCTGTCCTCGGCACGGCTGTGGCGGTCAATCATAGGCATTTAAGAAAAGCCGTTTTTATGTTTCAAGGAAGTCCTTGGGGAGCCGGGCGTGGTGGCGCACAGTTGTGATCCCAGCATTCGGGAGGCTGAGACAGGAGGACCGAGGTTTGCAGACAGCCTCAGCTACTTAGTGAGGCCCTCTGCAACTCAGTGAGGCCCTGTTACAAAAAAATGGAGAATAAAAAATAGGGCTGGGGTGGAATGCCGCTGGGCTCCATCCTCAGTACCACAAAAAAAGAAAAGATAAAAAGCCCTTGGGTGCCTCCTCAGACTTCTTTGGGCATGTTGAGACCACTGCTCCCCCAAGATCCCGCGTGCTGTGACGGCTGCATGCTTGGTCCCAGGTCACCTCCCAGCTGGGCCAGAGACTAGATGGGCCTCTGGCACAGCACTGCCTGAGGAGCCCACTCCTGGCTCCTGCCAGCATCCCTCCCTTGCAGGAAAAGCACAGCGTGGAAGTTTCGGGGTAGCAGAGCTTGGTGGGAGTACTCGCTCGCCCACCTTGGGGCTCTCCCCAGGCCCTCAGGGAGACGGGGCGGTGCTAGCGCTGCCCGTCTAGGGCTGGCTGTCGGTGGCTGTGGTCGTAGCGGCGGCAGCTGCGGCTCCTGCTCTGCTTTGCCTTGGTGCTGCAGGTCTGTGTCAAGCTGTGGACTTTGTTTTCCCACAGCTTAAGGACGACGCCGTCGCCCTGGTCGACGTGATCGCACCTCCTGACTTTGTTCTGGACTCGCCGATTGGCAGAGCCGACGGTGAGGTGAGCGCAGCCCCTGCAGGTGGGGGACACGGCTCCCACGGCTGTCCCCGGGGCCGGCGCGAGCTTCGTGAGCCCAGAGTCCACCATAGGTCAGGGCTGGGGAGGGGGAGGGCCAGGAGTTGGGGCGATCTCACCGGCTTCGCACCAGGCCAGCTCCTGATCTCAGATCCCAGCCCCAGCCTCCTCCCCTCCGTGGGACAGGGCGGTTGCATTGCTGCCCCAGTGGAGTGAAGGTTGGCACCTGCCTCCGTGAGGACCAGGCACCACAGCCTCCTCATGCCCACCTCGCTGATGAGGGATATCAGACCCAACAAGGCCCAGGCACTGCCCAGCCACACGCCGCAAGGCCAGATCGGGGTAGAGCTCCAGGCCTGGCGTTTGGGGAAAGACCAGGCGGGGCCCTGGGGCTGGCAGAAACGCCGGGGAGGGGCTCTCAGTCTGCACTGGGAGGCTCCCAGGCACACAGGCAGCCGTGGCATTTGCAAGCAGGGCCTGCCACAGAGGGTCTCCAGGCGGACCCCCGAGCGCACAGGGCAGTCCCGTACAGAAGGAACGCAGCGGCTTGAGCGTCCTAAGGCTGCACTGTGCTTTGGGCAGCGAGGGGCTGGAGCAGGAAGGAGCGCCGTCTCTGGGCTGGAGAGGCCTCTGCCTCGTCGCCGCAGAGGTGTCCCCTACAGGGTGCCTGAAGGGTGCATCTCTGCCCAGCTTTAGGGAGCCAGGGCTTCAGTCCTGTGCTACCCGAGAAGAAGTTCACTTGGGATTGTTTGCAAGATGATCACACAAGGCACAATGCCACGAAAGGGAACTGCTACCTAGGACTGTGGCCGTGGAGGAGCAGCCGAGCCCGGCTGGAGCCTGGCTTGCTCGATGCTGGGCAGCCGATCAGGTTGGCAGGTGCAGGCCGGCGGCGTCATGAGGGGAGGCGGTCCGCGCTGGCCCACGTCTCTGTGGACCTGTGAGTTGGGAGTCAGGCCCGAGGCTGGGCTGTGCCTCCGGGTGGGAGATGGGGGCCAGCCCGCTGCTGCACCTTCCCCCCAGATAGCTACGGCTCTCTCCAGGCCCCATGGAGGCAGCACAGGCTGAGAGACTTATGTGGGGAGTCCCGGGAGCCTCCGCTCTGCCAGGGCAGGGCCAGGGCGGCGTGAAGTGCATGGCCGGCAGTGTGATGGTGCAGGAGAGGACCTGGTGTGGGCTCGCAGGTGCTGGGCGGCCACGCCTGTCAGCCACGGGGTCCTCCTTCCACAGTGACTCCCAGGGGAGGGCAGGGGACTTCCTGTCACACAGCTTATGGTCCTCTAAACTGGGCTTTCCAGATTCTATTCTACTATGAAAATGAACTGCTCACATGAACCAATGAAAGGCATCCTAACATCTTCCTAAATAACGGCAGCAGGGGCTCCTGCCTCCGGGGCGGCGTCCTGGGCTCTCTTCCAGGAGTCATGCCTCCTCCTCCCTCTGCTCCCTCTTCCTGCAGCTCTATAAAAATCTCTGGAGCGCCATCCTGCAGGAGGGCAAAGCCCTGCAGAGGCCGTCGTGGTGGCCGGAATTCTCTGTGAACAAGCCCGAGGTGGGCAGGCTCAAGTCCAAGCTGTAGATGCCAGCAGCGGCCGGCCAGGCACGCCCAGTCACCGCGCAGCACCTCGGCGAGAGGCGGACGGCAGGCTGGCTCCGGCAGACACGAGGCCGCCGCTTCCTGAACACGCATCTGCGCCTGGGTGTCTCAGCCGTGACCACCCGGGCAGGTCACACCCGGGTGCAGGTCCTCTCTGGGCCCTGACCTTGCTGTGTGGAAAGAGGCTGGCACCGTAGTGCCTCCCTGAGGGGCACGTGGCTTTGATCACGGGACCTCTGCGCACACTTTCCAGACACCGAGTGTCAGGCGGCCCCCGGGAGGCCTCCCACGTGGCTCTTGGGGTTCCTCTGAGACCCTTGACCGAGCGCTCTTCACCAAGGGACCAGCGGCACGATTGTTGAGCCCTAGCCGACCTTTTCACGTAACCGATCACATTCTAACCTGTCTGTCTGTGCCACAGGCCATCTGAATGTCATGGTCTAAGACTTTTAAGGGAAAAACAGTTTTATTGCTTTCTTTCCTGGGACTAGAATTTTCCATGGAGGAAATGTTTCCAGAGAAGAAATGCATGATCTGAGTGTCCAGACGGCGCAGGCACCAACCTCCTGCCCTGTACAGATGACCTGGAAGGTGGTGGGTTTAGCGCATTGCTTCCCAAAGCAGGCGAACCTCCCAGGCTGCTGTCCCTGCCCGGCATTCCTAAGCCAGCCCTCCACACGTATAGTGCCTTCTCACACGCCCAGGCACTCTTCGTGGTAATCAGTGTGTGGTCCACGTCACTCACCTCCCGCTCCCAGAGAGGATGGGAGCTTAAGAGCCCAGACCCACATACAAGGACAGGGCTTGCTGGTGCCCGAGGGCGTGGAGCAGCCGCCCAGCCCCCGTGAGGAGGTGGCCGGGACAGGGTGTCCTCCCAGCTGAGTTCATTCCACCAGGTGCCCCTCCTAGGACCCCGTGGGCTGTGCACTAGTGGGCGGGGCCCCTCTGCCTAGAACCAGGGCTCTCGTCCTGAGTCCTGGGCAGTGCCCAAGGGTGTCCAGCCCAGGCTGGGATCTCACTGCCCTCCCACCTGGCCACACCCCTGCACAGCAGCCCTTAGCCTGCTATGTCCAATGAGGCCTTAGCCTAATTGGCCTTTTTTTCACGAGGGGCCTCAGCCTGCCATCTGGACTTTGGTCAGAGGTGGCTTGGCCTGTTCTCAGCCAGGCGTGGTGTGCATGCTTGTAATTCCAGTACTTGGGAGGCAGAGACAGGAGGATCACAGGATTGCAGCCAGCCCCAGCAACTTGTGAGGCCCTCCATCTCAGTGAGACCCTGTTTCAAAATAAAGAATAAAATAGGACTGGGGTGTAGCTCAGAGGTAGAATGCCCCCTGGGTTCAATCTCCAGTACAGCAAAAAAAAAAAAAAAAAAAAAAAAAAAAAAGCAACAACAACAACAGAGCCCTGGGTGTGGTGGGCGCGCTTGTGATCCCAACATTGGGGAGGCTGAGCTACTCAGTGAGGCCCTCCCAACTCAGTGAGACCCAGTTTCAAAGTAAAGAATAAAAAATTGGGCTGGGAATGTAGCTCTGATGTAGAATGCCCCTGGATTCCATCACCAGTGCCAGAGAGAGGGAGAGAGAGAGAAAGAAACTGCCTGTTCTCTAACAGGCCGTCATGTTTGGCCAAGGTCAGGGACTGTCTCACACATCCCTGACCAAGGATCACGTTGTGCAGGGCTGGCCACGATGTCACCGCGTGCGTCCGTTGGCACCCCACCTGTCAGGATCGCCCCTGCCCAGAGGTGGGCCTCTCCTGCCAGGCAGAATGTGTCGGCACGCAGGCGGCACCCACGGCCTGCAGGTGTGCTGCCGCCCGGTCCTGCCCAGGTGGCCACCGCCCTCCACCCTGGTCCCTAGGGTGGGCGCTGCTCTGGAAGTGGAAGGCTGAGGTGAGAGGCCGCATTGTGGAGCTATGTTTTAAGGAAACAAAGTCACAACTCAAATAACTGGGATAAAGTGTTGAAATGTAATCTCTGCCTTCTTCCAGGCCTTTTCTGTATATAAAACTTCACGTGGTCCTTAGGCACCATTTTAGAAATATGGAGGAGTTCAAAGAACTGTCACACCCCGGCTCAGGCAACACCTGGTGGTTCCACGTATTTACTTGGGGCCGCAGTGGCCTCGTGCCCTGGGAGGAGGGCCCTGGTGGCCTCCACGCAGCGAAGCCAGAGGGACAGTGCCCGGCGCTAGGCGTGGTCCTGCCTGCGGCCCTGGCGCGGTTCCGCCCGCCTGCTGGTCACATGCTCGCGGCCCCCGTGCTCTCTCCGCCCGGTGTGCTGTGTGTGTGGAGCAGCTCCTCACAGGCACCCCGGCCACTCTGTCAACAAGTGACAGGGCGGTGCGGGGCTAGCAAGCCTTCCCCAGGGGCAGAGCTGGGGCCACACGCACCTGTGTCTTTGCACAGGGACAGCTGTGCACGCTCGGCTCTGTGCAGTGGGACCGTGGACACACAGCGGCAGCGCCACCAAGTACAGAACAACCCTTGTGTGAAGCAGAGCCGAGGTCTCGCAGCGTCGTGAGCATTAGAGCAGGCTGACCCACAGGAGCACGCTGGCTGACGCACACACGGCTCTGCCTCGGTCTCCCTGCACCCCGCCGCCTCTCCAAGTAGCCGGTGGCGCCCATTCCTGCTGAGAGTGTCACAGCAGTGACCTTAGGCTCTTCCTACCCTTGAAGTGTCTTGTGCAGCGCCACCCCCAGCTTGGCCTTGCCCTGCCCCCTCCTGAGGCCGGCGCCACTGGATTGCATTTGCTCTGCTGGGAAAATGCCTGCTCTCCTCCATGGCCTGATGGAGCATTTTTCTTTTTTGATTTGTAAAATAATTTTTACAAGTATTAAGTGTTATATACCTTTAACATATCCATTGTAATTCATTCTCGTCATTTGCCATCTATTTTTCTTCATGTAACATGGCAAAGGTTGAACATTTAAATCAGCAATGCACCCCGATTTAAAAACTAAGACTCATTTGTGCTTCAGCCTTTGAGATCAGCTCAGAAATTCTTCCCTCACATCTAGATTATTTTAATTCCTTCTGGTTTTTCTTTAAGAACATCTCAGTGTTAACTGGCCAGCAGCTTGCTCTGAGGTGCGGTGTGAGGTAGGGATCTGATGCGACCAGCCTCGCATGCGACTGCGTTGAAGGCCAGGATCGTGTGTGTTCTTGGCTCTGTTTCTGTACCTTTCTGTTATCCTTTCCCATGCCAGCTTCCATTGTTCTCAGTATTCTGTTTCTCACACTTCTGATATATTAGATTAAAAAAGACTCAGCATTAGTCTTTTTCAGAAATGTCTGGGGTGCATGAACTTTCCTGTTTTGTCACGGCATTCTTCAAGACTCCAGTCAAAGAAAATCCTTTGAAACTGGGAGACTTTGTGTGGCATGCCGATGAACACTAGGGCAGTCCATATCAGAAGTACTCTTCCCATCTAAGTCGTTAATAAAACATACCTGGCTTTTGTATAATTTGTT
Organism: Muscardinus avellanarius; assembly: GCF_963383645.1. Taxonomy (NCBI): domain Eukaryota; kingdom Metazoa; phylum Chordata; class Mammalia; order Rodentia; family Gliridae; genus Muscardinus; species Muscardinus avellanarius. The sequence continues at coordinate 137,205,092 of NC_137791.1, read as the reverse complement.
TTTCTCTACATCACTAAAACCTTATTCAATCATTCTGGTATTTTATTGATTCCCTTGGTTTTCTTTCTAAATAATTGGCAAAACCTCACCCACCTAACCTTCCTGTGGTAGCATCTCGGCCCTGCGGAGCCGTCTCCGTGCTGGCCATGTGCCCTGCTGCTGGCTCTGACCTTGGGGAGATGCCTCTTGTGGACCGCGTCAGTGTGGTGCTGGATTGTTCAGGGGGAGGACGGGGTGGGGAGACGGACTTGGGCAGACCTGGCAGGGATCTCAGATGGTGCAGGCACAAGTGTGTGCCAGTGGCTCTGCCCAAGCCTGCGAGAGGGAGGGAGATGCCCGCGGAGCGAGAGACTTCCCGCCCTGGGTGTGAATGAAGGGCAAGCTTCCTGCAGCCATGAGGGGCTGGCTGGGAAGTACGGATGGAAAACAGAAAACCACAGAGCGTGAAGAGGATGAAGCCGCCACAGCTCGCCGCCCGGGAAGGCCTCGCGTCTTGATGAAGCCACCACAGCCCACCCCACAGCTCGCCGCCCGCGAGGGCCTCGCGTCTTGGGGTCGAGGGCTGCTCACGGGCTCCTCACGTCCCTCTGAGGCTCTTGGAGGCGGCGGGGCTGTCTCATCATGGGCCGTGTGGTTGACATGGAGCAACCACTTGGGACTGCCTTCTGATGGCCTACACAGACGCCGGGCACCTCTCTACCCTGCACAGACACCGGGCACCTCTCTAGCCTGCACAGACACCGGGCACCTCTCTAACTTGCACAGACGCTGGCACTGCACTAATCTGCACAGACGCTGGCACCTCTCTAGCCTGCACAGACGCCGGGCACCTCTCTAGCCTGCACAGACGCCGGGCACCTCTCTAGCCTTCACAGATGCCGGGCACCTCTCTAACCTGCACAGATGCCGGGCACTTCTCTAGCCTGCGCAGACGCTGGCACCTCTCTAACCTGCATAGATGCTGGGCACCTCTCTAATCCGCACAGGTGCCGGGCACCTCTAATCCGCACAGGTGCCGGGAACCTCTCTAACCTGCACAGGTGCCGGGCACTTCTCTAGCCTGCGCAGACGCTGGCACCTCTCTAGCCTTCACAGACGCTGGCACCTCTCTAACCTGCATAGATGCCGGGCACCTCTCTAACCCGCACAGGTGCCAGGCACCTCTCTAACCTGCACAGACGCTGGCACCTCTCCCTTTTGTTTTTTTTATTTCTCTGAAGATGTGTTATGGTTCCAGCCCTCAGAATGTCTACCACACAGAGTTCACCCAGTCAGCACACCCTGGCCCTGTCCTAACCACAGAAGGCTCCTCTCTCCTGGTCCTGTAGGCATCTGGGGCTTTCATGTAGTGTGTCCCAGCAGAGTGGCTCCTTAAACAAGTGCCCCCCCCAGCCTGCGCAGGCCAGGTGGTCCTGGTTCCTCCTCTGAAGTGGTGGACCTTCTGAGCCCCACGCCCAGCTTCCAGCCCCTTCCTCATCCTAACAGAACCCAGTTCTGCCCAGAGTTCTTTCCCGGCAGAGCAGCCCAGGAGCCTCAGGCAGTCGGCTGCGCCCGGCTCCAGGATGTTCCCGTCTTGCCCAAGCCCCTCGGCCCACTTCCTTCCCTTTGCCTGGTCACCTGCTCGGTGATGAGCCAGCCCAGGGGTGCTGCCGGCAGGACTGGGAGGCTGGGATAGGAGCGGTATTGCGATGCCTGCGGGAGCTCCGAGCTCCTCCACGCTGCCGCTGTGAACTGAGAGCGAAGCCAGCCTGCAGGGGAGCAGAGGCACACGTCTCCAGCGTCCCGGCAGAGGATGTGGCAGCTGCGGGACAGGTCCCGGGAGCCTCTTCTGTCCTGGCTCTTCCCCTGTTGCCTGCCGTTCTCAGGCAGAGTGGATAGAGAAGGGAAATATCCTGTAACAAGAAGGCAGCACTGGAAGAACTGGGCTGTCGGGCTTCCTCCCAGGATGGGATCTGCAGCACCAGCTCAGCTAGCCAGCGTGCCTGGTATTGAACCTGGAGCAGGGAGTGGTATCGGGGTCACTCTGTGTGTCGCGTGCGGTGCACACAGGTGCGCAGCCATCCTGGGCTGGTTGAGCCTGGAGGCGCAGTCCCCATCTGTCCCACGCTTGTTACCTTGTCCCTGTGCGTCATGGAGGTGCCCTGGCCTCGTGCAACATGGTGTCTCCCTAGACAGCCCAGGGCCTGTGCAGCCGACTCCCAGGTGGGTGAGGCCACCGCAGCGTCCCAGCTCCTCAGGCAGGGGAGCTGAGCCGGGTCCACATGAGTCCCAGGGACCGTGGCTGCTCAGCCCACGGGCACCTGCAGAGGAGCCTGTCTGGGCGGCTCCTGTGTCCACGTGCAGCTAGCTGGCTCTCTTCTCCATGGGCAGGAGGACCTTTGCAGCCTCTGGGAGCACCCTGACCCTGGCTCACCAGTGCTTCATTCTTGGTACTGGGAATCCTGTCTTAGTACTGGAGATTGGGTGTACCAGGGTGTTTTACCTCGAGCACACCCCAGCTCCGTTCAGTTTGTTTGTTTGAAACAGTCTGGCTAAGTCTCCCTATGTTGCTGAGGCTGGAGTCTTGCTACACTGCTGAGGCTGGCCTCGAACCTGCGATCCTCCCGAGCACAGGGGTCATGGGTCAGTGCCACCACGTCCCTCTTGCTGTCAGGGGAGTCTTGGGGATGCTCCCGGGCTCTGGGCTTTGATCTCTTCGGCTCAGGAGGTGGGGTGGCTGTGTGTGAGAACCCAGCGTGTCCTGTGGCTCCCAGGAATGCTCTGCCGCCCTGTTCCCATGCAAGCGCGAGGACTGACCTCAGCCAGGCTCCATCCCACCACGACCCAGCGGCTGCCGGGAAGGTGACTCAGTGAGCCCGGTGTGCTCAGAGGGGAGCTGCCAGCTGCAGGGGTCAGCGGGAGGTCGGCGGGCGCTGCTGTGAAGGGAGGAGAGGGGCTGCACCAGGCCCTGTGCCATTTCTACACTGGCTTAGGAGAAGCTTGGGCTCGTCCCGCGGGTGGCACTGGGCTGGGAGTGCAGTCTGCTTAACCTTTTATTTGGCTCACGAGTCCCATTCGAATGTTCCAAGCAAGGCGGCCACGCTGTGCCCAACCGTTTGCTTTGCGAGAGAAAACACACAGATAGTCTTACACAGGTCGAACATTCTTGGGGCAGGAAAACAAAACCCGAGGTCGGCCACTCACGCGTGCACACCCTCTCTGGGCGTTCGTTCTCTGGGACGGGAATTCAGTTTGTAAAAATTCTTGACAGCTCTTGAAATATTTTGTCTCTGCTCCAGAGAAAGGCTTATAAAAAACACAATAAAAAATTTAAGAACATGTTCCTGTGCCACTATCCTTAAAGACCCTGGCCAGATGTCTTCACCACCCACAGGGAAGGGTGTGGCCACATGCGGAGTGGGCAGGGACCAGGTCAGAATCCCTGAGCGGCCACTTGCTGTGGGATTTCTTCTTTATCATCTTCTTCTTCTCCTTCTCCTCCTCCTTATCCTTCTCCTTCTTCCTTTTTTTTTGTGGTGTCGGGGGTGGAACCCAGGGGCATTCTACCTCTGAGCTACACCCCCAGCCCTAATTTTTATTCTTTATTTTGAAACAGGGTCTCACTGAGTTGCGGGAGCCTCATTAAGTTGCTGAGGCTGGCCGCGAACCACGATCCTCCAGTCTCAGCCTCCCGAATGCTGGGATTACAAGCGTGCGCCACCATGCTTGGCTACTTCCTTTATGGGAGTTATAAGCTCCCTGCCTCCCAGGGTCTGAAGGGCGGTTGGAGACAAGTGGATGGAAGGCCGTAACAGACTCCCGGGCACAGGGAACTTGGTGGCTCACTGAACTTGACCCTGCAGTGGCCCCGGGACCTGCACTCCTCCCCACAGCCTGTGGCAATTCTGAGGTACAGATGCCCGAAACCACCACTTGCCCCCTGATCTCCTGACCTGAGCTGGGGCAAGGCAGGGCTGGTGGCCTAAGGGCAAGGGAGGAGCCATTGTATGTCACAGATAAAGATGGCCGGTTGGAGAAGACAGCTCCTACTCAGTGCCAGGGTGCACTTATCCACCTGTGCCCAGGGGCCTGGATCTGCTCATGGCCTCCGCGTGCGGCCTCCAAGGCCAGCCTCCGCCCAGACCCAGGGTGTCCACAGAAGCTCCGTGCCGTTGTCTGTGAATCCCAGGCCTGTGCAGGAGGTCTGCCGCTGGAGCTGGTCGCCAGCCTGTCTCCCTGTGGGCTGACCTGCCGGTACCGCTGCCTTCCCAACCCCAGGATGGCGGTGCCGGGGCGCTGCCCCAAGGGCCTGGCCCCTCTGCACCCTCCATGGCACTTTCCTGGACGGATGTGGTATTGGTGGGAAGACTCGGGACCATGGTGGTCTGGAATTCTCCCCACCAGCTATGGCCTGTTTCTCAGAGGAACTGCATGACACACCTCCGCAGCAGCCGCAGCAGCCCTCCCTGCACAGCCCGACCAGCCTGCGGTCAGCGTCCCCGTCCCGAAGCACAGGGCGGTTGGAGGCCGGGTCTGAATCATCTGCCTTCTGCTCCCTGCAAGGCCGGCCACAGGAAGCGCTAGGCGAGATGGACAGCAGGTGGGCGGGCCGATGAGTAGGTCAGTCAGTCCAGGAGCTAAAGGAATGAATGAATTCATGAAGGAGTGTGTAACACTGAAAATAGAGTTGGGGGTTCGTGAAGGAGGCAAGCACCAACCAGGTTATTAACAACGGCTTTAATCAAGAACCTGGTACCTTCAGGGAGTCAGCCGGCCGTGGGGGAAGGGACCAACAAGCCATGTGTCCAGAGAGTCGTGCGTAGTCCTGGTCGGCCGGCTGAGTCACGTGGTGGAGCGGAAGTACTGATGTTTTATAGGCATGCGATTCTCTTGTGGCCTCTGGAGTCTGTCTCGTGATGTTTGGAGTCTCGAGGCACCTGGATTCTCGTGATATCTCCACTTCTGGCTTCCGGGGTTCCACCTCCTGTCCCCACTGCGGGGTCACGTGGGGGGAGGGAACCCGACCTATTAGAGTGACTGGGTGGACATGGATGCTGGGGAGGGACCGTGGGCCTCTGGCCTCTGGGTGCCAGCGACAGCACATGCACACAGGGGCTGCCCCCCCCTGCAGGCCGCGGGCCGCCTGGCACCCTCCTGGGCGGGGCCCAGGGTGGTCACTCCTCCCTTCGCCCACTTCAGGCTGGTGCAGCTCTGGAGCTGCAGGGGCTGGGCATGGTGTCTACCTCGGTGCCCCTGTGAGCAGGGACAGGGTCCTTGGAGCAGGTCACAGTGATCAGAGGGCAGATGCAGCTACACGCTGCGGGTGGACGGGGCCGCAGCTACAGCAGGCAGGCGGTGTGGACAGCCGCGGCAGCCATACCGGAGTACACACACGTGGACGCCGTTGGCCAGCCGGGGAAGCGTCCACTTTCCTCCGGCAATATGGTTGTAGTTCAAATTCTTTAAAAACCGTCGTGCGGGAGAAAAAGTGAAAAGCAGCTGTTCCCTTCCAGACCTATTAAATGAGCAAACATCGTTTCCAGAGAGCCTCGCTTGCCGGTTACAGGAACCGGGGGAGTTTTAAAGGCGCGCATCTCTGGTTTCAGCACAGAGGTGTGTGTAGAACACAGGTCGGGACGAGGCGTTGGGAGCAGAGGCCCTGGAATGGCCCCGGGCGCTGCTCTCCTTCCTCTGCTCCAAGCTCAGCCTTGGGGGCTGTGTGCCCACCGTGGGAGAAGCTGCTCCAGGCCAGGGCACCCCTGGACCCTCCTAGGTGAGAGGAGAGGTAAAGGGGCCTCGAGTCCTGGGCCCTCCTCTGTGCACACACTAGCAAAGCCCTGGAGCTTGGCATCCTTCCAGGAGCGGCCCTGCCCACTGCCAGCCTGACGTTGGACTTCCGGCGGGGCTGGGAGACAGTGATTTTTCATTGTAACGACCTGGCCTGTGGCACCTTGTTACGGCAGCCCTGGCCGACTGGTACACAGTGGTTCATGGTTCACTCCTTGTAAGACTTTTGACTTTTTTTTTTGGTACTGGGAATTGAACTCAGGGGCATTCTGCCTCTGAGTTACACCCCCAGGCCCCCCTCCTTTTGAAACAGGGTCTCATTAAGTTACTGATATCATATCCTGATATCCTCCTGTCTCAGCTCCCAAGTATTGGGATTGCAGGCATGTGCCTCTGTGTGTCACTCCATATAGGATTGTTATGAGCCCAGACAGGGACTGGATGATTCTACCCATTTCAGAAAAGGAGACTGAAACGGGGCTTGATCCCATGTCTGTGAGGCGCACAGAACCCAGAGGCTAGGTTCCAACCTCTGTCCAGCTACCCTTCCCAGAGGAAAGGCCCAGGGTACTGGGAGGTGCGTGTGTCCAGGGATCTCTTGTGGGCTGGGGTGCTGGCGGCACGGTCACTCTGGCGTTGCAGGTGAGACCAGTGGATACTGGGCCATCTGGTCAGTGTCGTGTTATCTCTGCCTTTTCCACGTCTGTGGGAGGTGGCCTCCTCCCCACCTCCCTGGAGTAAGTGGGCTGTAAGCTGCCGTGTGCGGCCAGGGCTGGGGCAAACCTGATTCCACCATTGCCCGGGGCTGCCACAGGGAGGAGCCCTGGGGACCGAAACTCAGGGGCTCTTCCACGCACAGCGCCCCGCGCCACGGTGACCTCACGAGGCACTTCCCAGACCAGGGCACGGGTACTCCAAGAGCCCAAGCCACCAGCCTGCAGCCCCGTGAGCACGGAGCGGAGTCCGGCCGCCTGCCGGTCAGGGCCCGCGTCCCGCACATCACGTGGAGGTCCCTGACTGCTCTGCGCCCAAAGACCAGGGCACGGGAGTGGAGGAGACTCAGCGCCGGCCTCCTGTCCATACTTCCATCTCAGTGAACTTCCTTCTAGAAGGTTCCTTCCTTTACCCTCCTCCCAGATACTTCTACCCTAGATTCTGACACAGAGACGCCTCTGTGCTCCCCCTTCCCCAGCTCCCCCCACCTCCACGCAGCCCCTCCAAGGTGCTCCGCCCTGTCTGCCCTGCCTGGCACCCTCGCTGGCATTTCCTCGGTGTGATATTCACCCAGCAGGGTGCACAGAGCTCAGCTCAATGTCCCCTGATGGCCGGGCCCCCTTACAGGGCACCTGGCCCTTCTCTGCCTTCCCGGCCACCACCCACCCTGGACCGCAGTGGGCAGGGAGATCCGTCTTGCCTGTTCCATCCTTATACAGACACGCACATGCCGCATGCAGTCCTCTGTGCGGTCCTCTGTGCGGTCCTCCACGCGGTCTTCCACTTGGTCCTCCGTGCGGTCCTCCGCGTGTGGCATGGTGCTGGCTGCAGCATCTGTTCCCTGCTCTCTGGTTCTCTGTCATGTGCGTGTGCATGTGCGGCGCAGCATGGACGTGTCCACTGTCCAGCTGGTTGGTGTCTAGGCCCTGTCCAGTTTGGGGCAATTTGTGTGTGTGTGTGTGTGGGGGTGGGTCTGGGGATGGAACCCAGAAGCATTCGACCTCCAAGCTATACCCCCTGCCCTATTTTTTATTCTTTATTTTGAAACTGGGTCTTACTAAGTTGCGAAAGGCCTAAGTAGCTGAGGCTGTCCAGGAACTGTGATCCCCCTGTCTCAGCCTCCCAAAAGCTGGGATTACAAGTGTGCGCCACCATGCCCAGCCTAGGGGCTACTTTGAGCAGAGCTGACTCACAAGTTGCTGGGCAGGGCCCTCTATGGGCTGCCAGCTACGGCTTGGTGTCCCGCACATTGAACAGGCCCTGCCGATGGCCCCCAAGCCCGTCTGTCCCCCTTCCTGCAGTGCCACACTTCCGGGAGCCCACACACGCCAGCGGGTGCCATCGTGCGTCCACTCCAGAGTCTCCTGTCCCTTCTGGTGGGTGTGCAGGAGAATCCAATGGGTGTAGTTCGTGTTTCCCAGGTGGCTGGTGACATGGAGCACCCTTTCCCGTTTGGCACTGAGCGGTCTCCTCTGTGGACGGCCCATCCAGGTCCTCGGCCTGATTTTCTGTCTGAGCCCACGGCATTTCGGTCCCAAGGCCCAAGCCCTTTCTGGCCCAGGACAGCATCTCTACAAATCAGGTGACGGCTCTGTCCTCTGAGCAATGTCACGACAGACAGCTGAGCTGGGTGCGGTGGCGCACACCTATAATCCTTGTACTTGGGAGGCCGAGATAGGAGGATCACGGTAGGAGGCCATCTTAAGCCACTTAGTGAGAACCTGTTTAAAAATAAAAAATTAAATTGGGCTGTGACTGTAGCTCAGAGGTAGAATGCTCCTGGGTTCAGCCTCTACTACAAAAAAAAAAAAAAAAAAAAAAAGACAGCTGGTCCCCTAGAGCCTGGGCAGGGGCTGAGGGGCAGTCAGTGTGGAGGGAAGGTGAGGTCATCACTCACAGAGCCTCCGGGGCCAGCAAGTCCGCTCTGCCATGCCGCCCTGGGAGGCCCACCTCCTGGTCCCGCGCCTGCCTTGGTCCAGCTCTGTGGGGGAAGGGCTGTGTCCTCCCCAGGGGCCTCCACAATTCCTCGCCCAGCGGGCCAAGGGAGGCCCTGGTGTTGGGCCAGCACTCCACCTGTTAGCAGACCTTTACTGGCCCTTCTGCCAGATACCCTTGGAAACCTTCCTCGTGCCTCAGTTTCCCCATCTACTAAGTGAGGGGGTTTGAGCGCACAGCTCTGTGATGAGCTTCCAGCCGAGGCCATTTTCTCTCAGTGATGGTTCTAAAATCAGTGGCATCCACCGGTAACCCCAGTACTTGGGAGGCTGAGACAGGAGGATAGCAAGTTCAAGGCCAGCCTCAGCAACTCAGTGAGACTCTCTTTCAAAATAAAAAGGGCTGGGAACATAGTTCAGAGGTAGAATGTCCCTGAGTTCAGTTCCCAGTACCAAAATAAATAAATAAATAAAATATATAGATCATATAAAATGACAAGCCAAAAGAAACCCATCATGTGAAATCATATAAGTAAATAATTATATAAAATGTTGAAATCAAAGGGGCCTCTGGGCAGGGTGCCGACCCTCGGGTCCTCCAGCCTGGGGCCCTGGGCCGCGCTTGGTTCCTGCCTGTGCCTTCTGCTGCCCCCACCCCATCACCATCTGTGGTCACCCAGCTCTCTCCCCACTCTGTGACTTTGGACAGACCTCAGGATAGAACCCTCAGGGCCAAAGCCCAGGTCTAGCTTTTGCTTCTCCTTTTGTTTGTTTCAGTACTAAAGATCGAACCCAGAATCATTTTACCTCTAAGCTACACCCAGTCCTATTTTATTTTTTTATTTTGAAACAGGGTCTCACTAAGTTACTAAGGCTCTCGCTAAATTGTTGAGACCGGCCTCAAACCTGCGCTCCTCCTGTCTCAGTCTCCCAAACAATGGGATTGCAGCCATGCACCACCATGCCGACTTGGCTTTAACTTCTTTTTTTTTTTTTTTTGCAATGCTGGGATGAAAGCTGGGGGCATTGTACCTCTGAGCTATACCCCCAGCCCTTTTCTTCAGTCTTTCTATTTTTTGAAACCAGGTCTAAGTTGCGAAGGGCCTCACTAAGTAGCTGAGACTGTCCGCGAACCGCGATCCTCCTGACTCAGCCTCCAGAATGCTGGGATGACAAGCGTGCGCCACCACGTCCAGCTGGCTTTCCCTTCTTGACAGCACCCTTCCTTCTGGTATTTCTAGAGTCAAGGGAAGCTTTGATGAGCTCTTCAGGAAAAGCGTGGCCACTGTTGCGTGACTAAGACTCAGCCACAGCCCACCAATGCCCCTTCTCCCCTCCCGAGACAGGGGCCTTCCCTGAGCACCAGGGCTCCGGCCTCCACCCCTCTCGCCTCCCTCTGTCGCCCTGACGTGGCCTGTACTTCCTCTTCTCCCGTTTAGCAAACAGCTCAAGTGTGTGCCCCCAGCCAGGGTCCACGGTAGCCCATGCTTATCTCATCCTCACACCCTTCCTACTGAACCAGAAGCACAGAGAGGGCGGTAACCTGCCCCACGACACACAGCCAGCAGGGATTGGAGTCACATTAACACAGACCCCTGGCCCCTGCATCTGGGCTGCCACAAAACTCACGTTTCCTGCGGTCCCGTCCTGTCCACTGTCTGCATCCCTAGAGGGCCAGACCCCCATCTGGGCCTGTTGCCTCCTGGAATAGGCTCCAGCCCAGCTGGGCCTGAAGCAGAGCAGGGCCACTGTGCCGTGTGCATCGTGGAGCCCTGACCTGCGTCATTACAGGTGGGAACAGAGGCGCTGACGGCTGGCGTGGTCCTTGCGCATTCCTGGAGGCTGTTACTGAGATCCCCCTCTGCCTGGGGTCGTCACTGGGCCTTGCTACTCCAAGTCCCTGGAGGCTGGAGTGAGGGTCAAACCCTCCGGGCAGGGAGCCAGGCCTTCAACCCCCAGGAGGAATGGCGACTGGACGCAGGTGCCCACTCGGAGACGTGGTCGAACAGTGTGAGTCTCGGGTGACCCCGGCGTGGACCCGCTCTGGGAAGTGAGGCTGTGGGGCTGTAAAAGGCCAGCACAGGCCCCCGGGCACCGGAGCCCTCCTCTGCCCCCTGGCCACCCAGGGAGTGGGACGCAATCTGGGACACACGGGAGACAGGCATAGATTTAGGAAAATGAACCCCACATCTGACTCCAGGCTCAGGGAGGAAATGAAGCCGCCCAGCTGTTGTGGGAACTGGAGACGCTGCCAGCGGTTTAGAGGAAGTCACCCTGGAGAACAGATGAGCCTGCGCCGAGCTTGGGCCTGCCCCACACCCAGGACCGTCTGTTCCCACGCTGGGGCAGAGGGACCGGAATGTCATCCTTCTCTCAGACTTCAAACGGGGCTTGGCCCTCACTCCTGTCTGTGGCCTTCAGAGAGGACATCAGCAAAGACCCCACATCTGGTAGCAGCAGGATCCAGTCCCCGCATCCGTGGGCCGGGCTGAGGCAGGCAGCCGGCAGCCCAGATGCCTGAACCTGGCGGCCCCGACCTTCCTGTACCCCCATGCGAAGGAGGCTTCTGTTCCTGTCTCGGGGCAAGGATCCCTTGGGCAGCACACTGAGCTATCCCTTATCTGTGGGTCACCACAAAACTTTCCCTTTCAACTTGTTTTAAAATCCCAGTTGTATTTCCATATAATTGAAGGAGTTACATAATCCCCAGGCTTTCTGTAGAAACCAGTACTCCCCACCCTTCACCACCCACCGAGCGTTCTCTAGAACCAACTGCGCCCTTTAAACCTTTAAAACAATAGCAAAAAAAAAAAAAAAAAACCAAAAACCCGCCATTCTTGCATAGATGCTTCTGTTTTATAGCTTAGAGCTTAGTCAATTGGCTGACTTCTGCTTGTGGAGGAGAGGTCCCGAGCTTCCTCTCATCCCCTGCACCCCGAGCACCTGCTCCTGCCGCTCATCTGTGAAGACAAGCGTGATTGGTGGTGCAGGTGCACAGCTCTGCACATGTAACCTGCAGCAGAGCCACGGAACACATTTGCTTACTTTTCTAGGCTTCACTTTTCCCCTTTTGATGGTAATTCAACCCCCGACTCTGCCTGTCCCTGAATCTCCTCTCCAGGCCTGTGGATGTGTGGAGTGTTCCACACCCTCCTGGTCTGGATCTACTCTTCTTTTGATGGAGTAAATGTGCTATTGGCTTCCTGGTAAGGGTCCTGAGAAACAAAGCTACCATGATCTCAAGCATCTGACACTGATACTACCCCCACACTGGATGGATACTTTGGCTGGGTATCGAATTCTAGTTCAGAAGTTATTTTTCTGCAGAAAAAGGTGGGCAGAGGCTAGTTCTGCAGAAATTGCTCCATCCCCTTCTAGCTGTCAGTATAGCTACCAGAAAGTTCAAAGTCCTAGTTCTTGTACATGGTCATTCCCTCTTCTATTACTTATTCAAAATTATTTTAAAAATAAATGATTTCTTGGGAGTTCTCACTCGCCCCTCACTCTTGCTTCCTTAGAATAGGAAGAAGGAAGTCTTGGTTTTATAAGTGGTCATGGCCAGGCGTGGTGGAGCACGCTTGTAATCCCCGCGCTTGGGAGGCTGAGACAGGAGGATCGCACAGGTTCGAAGCCAGCCTCAGCTACTGAGTGAGGCTCTCAGCAACTTAGTGAGACCCTGTTTTCAAATAAAGTATAAAAAAGGTCTGGAGCTGGGCCACAAAGTTTTGGAATAATCCAAGGACTAAGTAGTGACTGTATTTTCCCCTCAACCCTGTCTGGCGTGGAGCCGTGGTGAGCGGTGACGTGGGGGATGAAGAGCACACCCTTCCTATCATTGTCATGAATGCCACTGTGTTTGCGGCGAGGCTCGGTTGAGGTGGTGGCCAGGGATGCTGAGCAGACTGGCCTGCACTAGGACCACAGCAGGTGGCGTGGCCAGGGCTGCCTCTGCACCTGCTCTCTCCTGAGTGCCCACCGGGCCCCAGCCTTCTCATCTCAGTCCACCCTGGGTCTCCATGGCCCTTGGCCAAATGTGAGCTGAAGAGGTCCTGAGCCAGCCAGCTGGAGCCCCTCTACCCCAGTGTGGGGTCAGAGGCGCTTTCTAAACTCTTACCAGCACGGTGCGGGCCTGCACGGAAGTGCGCTCCTGGAGTGGGTGTTGGGAACTCATGTGGTCCGTTCAAGGGATCTCCAGGACTGAGCAGAGCAGGCAGCTGGGGGGAGGCTGGTGGGCTGAGGTCACCCCTGCTGCAGCCCTGCCACTCCCTGCCCAAGCTCCAGAGGGGCCAGAGGGCCCGGGGAGGGCATGCGCCCTGCAGTTAGGAGCCCGGGACGGTTCTGGGAGCGCAGAGACGCGTGCCTGCTGCCCAGGAGGCCACAGCTGCTACATCACATACGGCTTTGGGGTCAGAATGTTAGGTAGCTATTTAGACAGATAGGGCCCCTGGACATCAGAAACTGAGCCCGCTCGCAGAGCCTCAGTAGGACCCGTCTCCCGAGGGGAGGAGAACGGAGACGATGCAGCGCCACTAAGGAGGCCCGAAGGCGTCCACCACCCCTAAGGAGAGCGCGAGAGAGGAGGTGTCTGAGGAAACCAAGGCCCAGCGCGGTGGGAAACTCACGCTGCCACTCCAGGGCCGCTTCTCTGCAGGCAGCCCTTCCCCCTCTCTGTGGCCTTCCTCGCCTGGCGCCGTCACGTCTCAGAATAAACCTCCAGCATTCTCCTTTTGTGCATTTTTGCGTGACTGCTTTCCAGGCAGAGAAGCAAAAATCGAGATGCTGCAGAATGACTTTAAAATCTGACACCTGGTGTCAAGAAGACCCAGGCAGGGCCCCCTCCCCGCCCGGCGCCCAGGGAAGGCTCTCCAAGAGCGTGCTCTTAGGCGAGGAGCAGGCCTCCCCGTGGGAGACTGGTGCATGGTTTTTTTTTTTTTTTTTTTTTTTTTTTTGGTGGTACTTGGGTTCCTGGAAGCCCTTCTACCTCCGGGCTATACTCCCAGACCTACTTTTATATTTTTATTTGGAAACAGGGTCTCTTAAGTCAGCGTGGCTGGCTTTGAACCTGCGCGATCCTCCTGTCTCCGCCTCCCAAGCGCGGGGATTACAAGCGTGCGCCACCACGCCCGGCTTGGCTGGTGCCTGTGTTTGTACCCTGGGACTCTATATCTCACCTATAAAGATTCCAACTTTTCAGGGCGAGCTCAGAAGAGGGACGGAAGCAGTTTTCAGCTGTGGTGCGTTGTGGGACTTGACCGTCGGGCCTGAGGGCTGCACCTGGGCTCTGGAGGGCTCCTCCCAAGCGGAGCGCCCTTGGCTTCCGGAGGGAGGAGAGGAGGACTGCGCGCAGGAAGCCATGACCGCCGAGCTGTTTGTTGTTTGGGCTTTCTCTTTAGTATGGGGTCATCCTGGTTAAGAGCAGCACTTACAAGGCAGAAGCACTGACTCTAAACTGAGGGGGCCTCTCCTCGTCATACCATGGAGACAGGAGGTTTAGTGTTCAAACACTAGCAGTAGGAGACGAGGCTTAGCGAGTGTTTTGAGCACACCCAAAGCCCTCTTACGTATTCTTTTGACTGCCAGCTGAGACCATGGGGACCCCCAGGTCACACAGACCCCTGCGAGTCTCTGAGGTTCCCCAGGCGAGTCCCCGAGAAGCCGGAGCCCAGAGGCCTGCGCCCGCTTTGTCCTGCCCCAGAGCTGCGACGCCCCAGGAGCCGGAGGGCTGCCAGGCCCTTCTGCTTCTCGTTAGGACTCGCGGCCTCCACGCGGCAGCCCCTCCCTGCTGGGCAGCGTCTCGCTCCCTCATAGGGCCCTTGGGACTTCACGGCCAAGTCTGGCCTGCCGGCCAAAGTCAAGCCAGGAAGCCACGCCTTCCAGAAACGAAGTGCCAGAAAGCCCCGTCCAGGGAGTCTGGCCCGAGAGCCTGGCCCCAGCAGGAACGCCGATGCCGTCTCGCAACCGAGCCAGGTAGCCCGGGCCTCCTGGATTTGAGGCGTCAGCGTGGGGGAGGCAGGGCAGGCCTGAGCCCCTGGACTGCAGGACGAGGAGCCAGCAGCCCTTTTCCTGAGGACCCGGGCTGGTGGCCGTGGGTGAGGGGTTCATCTGTGTCCACCGGACTTCTGGGTGACCGGGACGGACTATCGGGGGGAAGTGGTTACAGGCCACTGGGCGCTCCCGCTCTTAGGCAGTCGGCCCTCCGGCCTCCACCTGCGCGGTCCCTCCCAGTAGCCCCCTGGCCAGCGCTCCAGCACGCGCAGTGTGCCAGGCGTGCACGCTGCCTGCATTTGGGTGCGCTGCCAGGTGGGGGCGTGCTTGGTCGGCAGGGGCCGCTGTGACAAAAAGCCTTAGGTCTCAGCTGAGAAGGAACAGACATTGTTCGTCTGAGAAGTCTGAGACGAGGTGCCCGCAGGATCCAGCTGGTGAGGGCGTCTTTCCGGGAGCAGAGCCCTCTCGCCCTGGCCTGGGGAGGTGGGAGGAGGGCGCAGAGCTCCCAGGGACCTTGTGTAAGGGCGCTGCTGTGGCTGGGGTCTTTTGAACTTTAACCTCCACTGTGAAATAGGACGCCTGAGCCTGGTGCTTAGGGCTGGGGCTTTGGGGTGAGTCGGATTCGATGAGGTCACTGGGGTGGAGCCCCCATGTTGAGTCCTGTGGCTTCACAAGACGGGAGAGACCGGAGGAGACACACCCGCTCCCCGTCTGGCCGGCCTGGCTCCACACTGACCTCTTGTCCTTAGACCACAGCTGTGCGTCCAAATAAACCTGTTTGTGAAATAAGTATTCAGCCTCGGGTGTTTCATTATAGTAACAACAACAGACCAGTGCTGGCCCTGCGCCCTCGAGGCTCTGCCTTCACCCCGCCTCCTCTCAAAGGCCCCTTCTCCTCACCCTACCCCACTGGGGCTGGATTCAGGGTGTGAATTCTGGGGGGACATAAACACTCGGTCAACAGCAACATGGCCTACGGACTGTGGCCCACCTCTCCCTCAGGCACGGCAGATGTTCCCTGAGGCCACACCATGCTGGCAGAGGCCTACAAAATGATTAACCAAAAGTTGTTTAAAACATCAGGAAAAAAAGTGGACCATACAAAAATGAATCCAGCCTGGATCATGCTCATCTCTTTGCCAGTCATAAAATACAACTGAAAACATTTCTTTTTTTGGCTCTGGGGATTGAAGCCAGGGGGTTACTAACTCTGAGCTAGACCTCCCAGTCTTATTTAATTTTATTTTTTATTTTGAAACAGGGTCCTGCTAAGGGGCTCAGGGTCTCACCAAGTTGCTAAGGCTGGCCTCAAACCTGTGAGCCTCCTGTTTCAGCCTGCCCAGTGCTGGGATTACAGGTGTGAGTCACCACACCTGGCTTGAAAACATCTTTCTACGGAGGAAGGCGCCCAGCAGAGTGGATGTGCCCTGTGCCACGGGGGTTGTCCTGTAGCCCTGGCTGGATGGGCCGAGGACTCGGGACACACGCGACAGCTCTTTCCGACTTTCCCCGAGAACCCGGAGCTCTCAACACATGCTGCCGACCCCAGGGCCGCTCCTGGGGTGGAGGGGACAGTGTGACTGTGCGGCCCCATGCCCACAAGTCCAGTGGGTGTGTGATTGTGAGTCTTGGGTGCGAGTGCCGGCCACGGCCTCCTGCCCGTCACGGCCTCTGTGGTGTCTGCAGGCTGAGCCTGGCCTCCACTCATTCCTGACTCCAGTGCTTTGGTGTCTTACAGGGACCCTGGCGCCTCGCTCCGCCCGCCTCAGCCCTGCCCCCTCTGCGGGTCTGTGGTCTCAGGAGGCTGTTTGCACCCCGTCATCAGCCTCATCCCTGGTGCCTGGGCCTCCTCTGCGGGGAGCTCCACCACGGGGCTCGAGCCCGGAGGCTAAGCGACTCCTGGAAAGAGGCTGCGGGTCACTGTCATCGCAGACCAGAGCCTCTGCAGACGTGCTGGTGGCCACGCGACCTCCTGGGCTCTCCTGCTGGACCTGGTGCCTCTCAGGGCCGCACTCTGTCCAGGCAGAGTCTGGGCTGTGAGTGTCTCTCCATACAAGGGTCTGTATACTACGTCTGCAGCATTGGTTTCGCTGTGACCGACTGGTACTCTGTCCCCGTGACCCTGTCTTTCTGAAGCCTCCCAGTTGGCAGGACCCCAGCAGTGCCGAGAAGGCCTGGGACCCTCCACCCCTTCCCTTTCGGTCCCCTGGGCAGATGACAGGCTTGGGTTACCTCTCCGGCTGCACAGGGTGGGGCTGTGATCCCAGGGATCTGGGATCCAGGGCCTGGCTCACTGTCCAGGATGCCCCCCAAGGCTGCCCGGCACTGCCTGGCTCGCCTTCTGTGCCCCAGGCACGGCGTAGACACTACCTCACCACCAGAGCTGCCAACCTGTGGAGCTCGGCCATGGCCAGCCGGCCAGTCTAAACAGGGGACAAGTTCCTGAGTCCACCCTGCTTGGGTTGTGGAACACCGAGCAGGTGTGTGGGGCTCTGGGGGTTCTCCATTCTCATTTGGAACTCCTCCTAGAACAGCCCTCCTGCCACTCCCCTGGACAGAGAGGAAGGAGGAGGCCGCCCCTCCTCTGCTGATGATGCCTGTGTGTGGCATCTGCCTGGATGGCCTGGGAACCTATGTATGACCCTGAGGTGGGAATTCTATACCCATTTAACAGACAAGGAAACTAAGGCCCGAGAAGTTGACTAATTCGGGGTCTCACAGCTATAGGTGGGGGAGTCAGGATGCCAGACCCTTCTGTCTCTAGAGTAGAACCCCCAGACACACTGCTTTGCTGACCACTGAGACTCCAAGACCTCCTAGACTCCCCCCTCCCCCCGCCATGAGCCTCGGACCCAGCCAGTGCCCAGAGGAGCCTTTCTCAGAGAAGACATGAAGTTGAGAAATGGCCCTCAGTCACCTGTTGCTATGCTCCAGGAGTCCCAGGTAGAGGCCCGAGCCAGGGGCTGGGAGGGGAAGCACACCTAGGCGGCCCTGTTCTTGGGTGGCCCCATCCCCGCAGCCTGGGAGCTCCTGTACACTCTTCATGGGGCACACTTATGGCTGAAGCTCTTTCCGGTGTGTACCTTACAGCCAGCAAAACTTCTTCAAGAAAGAGCCACAGGGGAACAGGGTGAAGGGGCCATGACAAAGCTTTAGGGTCTTCACCAACAGCCCCTCTGAGGCTCAACAGTGGGGCAGACTCAAGAGCCCCCAAAGAAATCATTCTGAGGCCATGTTGAAAAACATGGACCTCCCCGTGCCCCGTGCCCACAGACTGTCGGGGCATGGACAGGCAGGGCTGCTACCCTGACCCCACACTTTAGGAGATTCCTGGGACCCAGCTTCCCAGGCCTGGCTCGTAGTAGATCCTGGTGATGTCCCCAAGTGGGTGCAGCTTGCGTGGGGCACGGGCAGCTGGTGGAGTGCACCTGGGCAGTTTTCTGACCTTTTCCTGAACTTCTCCAAAGTCCCAGGGAACAAAAGACAAGTATGTTTTCATTATTGGTGTTGTTAATATCAGACCGGAAAAAGAAACTAGAGGTACAATAACTGGGGATGGTCAGCTGAATTATTGTGTCTCCAAGCACTGGAAAATTAGGCCATCATTAATCTCTCTCTCTCTCTCTCTCTCTCTCTCTCTCTCTCTCTCTCTCCCCTCTCTTTCGTACTGGGGATTAAACCCAAGATCAGGCTGTCTCTGTCTCTGAGCTACATACTCAGCCCTTTAAAAGAAAATCTTGCTTTGTTTTGAAACAGTCTCACTAAATAGCCAAGGGTCTTGCTAAGTTACCAAGGCTGGTCTCCAAACTGGGATCCTCCTGTCTCAGCTTCCCAAGTACTGGGATTACCAGTTTGTGCCACCATGCCCAGCTAGGCCATCATTAACATCTATGCTCAGAGAAAGACTAAACACTGCAGGGTTAAAACTTACTTACAGAATGTTCTCAGAGCAGCAGGGTATAGGCAGAAGAAAGTCTGGAAAATCAAAGAGGAACTAAATAAATGGGGAGATATTCCATGTTCATGGATAGGAAGACTCAACAGTGTCAAAATGTCAGTTCTTTGCACACTGATCGACAGATTGAGCACCAACCCAGCCAATACCTCAGCAAGTTATTTTCTGATTATAAGAAAAGAAAGCAAGAGTTCATACCTCAGTACATTTTCTTATTGTGTGTGTGCTGGGGATAGATATGAGTGATTGTGATATTTTTCTTTGTGCTTAATCTGATTTTTCTGCAATGAAAATATGTTACTTTTAACATGAGAGAAGAGTATTAAGGTTCTTTATAAGAAAAAAAAGAAAAGAAAAAAATGCAGAAAGGAAGCTGTACAGGTCTGAAAGGGGCTGGGGTCGATGAGTTTAGCAGCAGGACCTTCTGGAGCTGCCAGAATGGGGCCCAGGAGTGTCCCTGGGACGGCTGTCACACGTCTCCTTCCTGGAATCTGGCAGCCCTCCTGTCCAAGTGTTCTGATGGGGGGAGTATCTGGGGTCCGGGTCCCTCCGTGTTTTGCATCTGTGGAGACGGAACACCTGGGAAGCGTCCCATTTTCCATGGCCTGGATGAGCTGAGAGGGGATTATTTCTCCAGCTGGGGTCCTTTATTTTCAAATGCTTTTTAAATAAATGAGGGAGCCGTTATGGCCAAGAAATTCCACTGTGGTTTCTCACAGTCATGCCCCCCTGTCTGCAATGGAAAGGCCCCGAGGAGGCCCCAGCGACGAGGGGCTCACCTCTCACGCTCTGCTCCTTCCAGGCCTGGCCAAGTACCACCTCCTCTGGGAAGCGCCTCTGATGTCCTGAGCCAGAGCCTGTCACCTCGCTGGAGCCCTCGGCCTGCCCCATCTTGGTCCCCGAGCTTCTCCCTTGCACGGGGTTATGGTGAAAGACGGGGCCTGGGTTGGATGTGAAGCCACCTTTCTTTCTTTCCTGTCATTGCCTGGCTGCCATCAGCTTAGTGTGGGCTCCCCAGTGCTGACCAGGGTGGGAGGTGACACACCCTGGCATCGCCTACCCAGCACCAGCTGGCACAAGCCCAGCCTGGTCTCGCACCTCAGGCCACCACAGGCAGATGGAGGTGGCCCTTGGCTGTGATGGGAACTATTGTGGGCTGGCTTGACAAGGGAGTGGGGCAGCACCACAGGGCTCTACTCCTGTGTCCTCTGACAACCTCGGGACCAGGAGGCTGCGCCCACATGTCCTGCACAGAAGTGGCACTCAATCAGCAGAACCAGATGAACAGGTGAGGCCACCGGCCTCTTCTCCAGGCCCAGAGCAAGTACTTGGGGTGGAGATGATGAGGAAAGCAGCCAGGAGGGTCTGTGCCAGCTCCTACACAGTCCTGGTGAGGCCATGGACCTCATTCACTTAAGATTTATCTGCAGCCCATATCTGCCAAGTCCAAAGCTGAGCCTGAGGCTGGCAGAGGCTCAGAGACCCTGCCTGAGAACAGGGCCCCTGGTCACTGCCAAGTGGGCAGAGGTGCAGGGCGGTGTGCAGTGTGTGCCTAGAGCTCACAGCTGGGCCTTCGGAGTCAGATGGACCCAGGCTTGCCATCAGCCCTCCATCTTCCCGCTGTGCATCCTGGGCATATCCCTTTACCTCTCAGAGCACATCTCCTCATCTGCAAAAGTGGGACATAAATATGGTTACAGGGTCACTTGAGGATTCAATGACATCACAACATTGAATTAAATGACATCCAGAGCTCACACAATGCCTTCCACAGGGTGAGTGGTCAACACAGGCGTTGCTGTGGTAACCGCGGTTGGGTGAGCCTCTCCCTGCCCAGAATTCACCTCCCAGAGCAGAGAGCGCCAGATCCCCATGCCCAAGCAGTGGCCAGAGAGCGTCTCTGGAGGATTAAGGGTGTCCAGAGGACCCTGCACGAGCCAACCTTGGCCATCACCGCTGTGCTAACTATGGCCACAAGAGTGAAGATGTTCCCGAGACTGCCAGGTGTTTCCATGCCAGGAGGACAGAGGTGGGTGAGCCCTGAGCCAGGTGAGAGGCTGGACCAGGACTGCCCACCTGCCAGGAAGAGTCCAATGACTCTGGGCGGCCAGGGAGGCCCTTGGGGAGTGTAGCAGGGCAGAGTGCCCGTGTTCCTCAGTAGACATTGCAGAGGGGCTGCCCGAGAGCCGCCCTAACTGGGGAAGGGGTGGAGGGGTGACTCCCCAGAGCAGGAGCAGAGTGACAGTTTTCCTAATGTCGCCCTCCTCACACCTCTTTAGCAGCAGGGGCCTCTTTAGTGGCTGGATGAACGGTCATCCTGCTAGCGCACATTTCTCTAGGATGGATTTGTGGAAGCGGGGGGGTGGAGCAGGCACTTAAAGCTCTCATAGATGGACAAAGCCAAGCTGCCCACCTTGAAAGGTGAGCCGGGGTGCACCCTGGAGTGCAGAGGCTCATTCACCTGCAGCTGGCCTCGCGGCGGACTAGAATCCCTTTACCCAAAAGTAACTCGGGGCCCCAACTCCCCAGCGAGGAATAGAGGAAGGTATAGTGGGTTCTTCTTGAGAAACACTGAAGGTGACAACGATGGGGGTGATGGTGGTGATTATAGTGGTGATGGTGGTGGTGATCATGGCTGTAGTGATGGTGATGGCGGTGATGGTGGTGATGGTGATGACGATGGTGGTGTGGTGGTGATGGTGGTAATGGTGATGGTGATGATGATGGTGTGGTGGTGATATTGGTGGTGATGGTGATGATCGTGGCTATGGTGATGGTGATGATGATGGTGTGGTGGTGATGGTGTTGGTGGTGATGGTGGTGTGGTGGTGGTGAGGGTGATGATTGTGGTGATGACTGTGGTGATGGTGATGGCTGCTCATATTTTGGAGACACTTACTAAACACCAGGCAGAGTCATACTTTTATTTTACTCAAATTATCCCTTTTAACCTGTGACACCCTCTGAGATATGAACCACTGTGCTCCCAGCAGGGGTCGCATACCCAGGCTGTGCCAGGTCGAGGAGTTGTTCACATGGCGCAGGAGTCCAAGGGCAGAGGGGAGGAGGACGCCCGGGCCCTCCGAGACTCACTTCTGCCTCTCAAGAAAGGATGGCTGTCTTGCTTCCTAGGCTCAGAAACAGGCTCAGAGATGGAGAGAAACCTGCCAGAGGACCAGAGCTGGGGCTGGCAGAGGCACGGTAGACTCTCGGGCAGGTTCAAGCCCGAAGCTTCCACTAAGCACCTCTGGAGTGCTAGGATGTGAGGCTGAAGCCGACGGACCCTCCCCTGTCCAATGGGGCGTGATCCTTTGGTGGAGGCAGGTATATCGCCTGACGCAGGGAGGAGCAGGGAACCACCCCTGCCCAGGGCGGCACCTGGTCCTGGGGAGAGGGGAGCCACATTCGGATGGTGGTCCTGGCGCCCGTGGGCGGGGCCGAGGACATGCTGCCTTAGCCTCTCGGCCAGGGCCCACTAGGAGCTGGCGAGCCTTCCAAGGCCCTGCAGACCTGTAGCCTCAGCGGCCACCTTTGGAGACCTATTTTTAGGTCCAATTCAACTTTCAAAGCAAACACATTGTCAAGATAGTGGCCAACTTGGATTCGAGCCATGAACGGGCCTCTCTGGGACTCCAAAATAGAAAATGGCTCAATATGCAGATGACTCGGACTCCTGGCAGACCCCTGGCATGGAGTGGCCCGAGGCCAGATCACGGCCTCGCCCCGGACGACCCGATGTGCCCAAGCCTTCAACCAAGTGCAGAATAAAAATGCCCGCAGAAGCGTGCTCCCTCTTGTCAAAAGGCGGCTTCCTACCAGGGCAGACCGTGGTGCTGGGAGAACGGGTGTGTGTGTGTGTGTGTGTGTGTGTGTGTGTGTGTGTGTGTGACAGAGACAGAGAGAGAGACAGAGAGACAGAGAGAGAGAGACAGAGAGAGAGAGAGAGACAGAGAGAGAGAGAGAGACAGAGAGAGAGGGAGGGAGAGAGGGAGGAAGGAGGAGATTTTACTTTCCAGTGCTGGTGTATTTGAAACGGTTTGCTTTGCTTGGTTACTAAGTTAGAAACCACAGCTGGCAGGACCTTCTGGACCATCTTCATATGAAACCCCCAAGGGCCCCAGTTATTTCTCGTGTGCAAATACAATGCAGAACAGGACATCTGCATCCTCTCTCACGCTGCACACCACCCCCGGATGGGTGAAAACCCAAGGCTTCCAGAGGGCAAGCAGTTTGCCCTGCTGGTTAGCAAGTGGGAGGTGAGTTTGGTCTCTTTTTTCTTCTTCTTTGCGGTACTGGGGATGGACCCAGGGGCATTCTACCTCCAAGCTACATCCCCAGCCCCATTTTTTATTCTTTATTTTGAGACAGGGCCTCACTAAGTAGCTGAAGCTTTCTGCGAATAGCGATCCTCCTGTCTCAGCCTCCCAAGTGCTGGGCTCACAAGCGTGTGTGACCACGCCTGGCTAAGGAGGTTCGGTTTGATTCAACTGTTTGGATCTTAAATGTCTCCCAAGGCCCCTGTGTTGAAGGTGTGGTCCCAGGCGCTGGCGCTGGTGGGAGGTGGTGGAGCCTTAGGAGGTGGGGCGCAGTGGGGAAGTTAAGCCAGGGGGTATGCCCTGGAAGGGACTGTGGGGCCCCGACCCCTCTCCTTTCTCTCTATTTAACTATGAGGGTAACAGGCCTCCTCTGCCACGTGACCCTGCCCCCAGGACCAAAGCCACAGGGTCAAGAGACTATCAACTGAAGCCTCTGCGGCCATGAGCCAAAGCAAACCTTCCTTCCTCGTAGGCTGTTCACCTCGGGTGTTTTGTCACAGCAATGGATATCTGATACAGACCCAAAGCCCATGGGCCTGATTTCATTCCCTGGCTGCTTCTCTGTCCTGCAGAACTTCCCCTTCTTATTTATTCCCAAGGCCAACTCAAATTTTTCCTCCTCCAGTAAGCACTCCCTGGCTTCCAGGCCAGGTTAGAAGCCGCTGGCAGAGCCGAGGTCATACCAAGACGCCTGCTCTACCAGACCGAGCCTTGAGGCCTGGGCCTGTGTGTGGCCCTCCCTAGGGCCCAGCCACTCAGGAAAGGCCACTGAATGACCACGCCCTACGCTCTACAGGGAGGGAAACTGAGGCCCAAGGGCACGGCAGGGACCTTACAGCGTGGTGGTCAATTTCGGACCATAGACTGGAGTGGCGTGGCGAGCAATCCACACGCTGCCACGTGTAGACGCACTGTGTAGACGTGCCGACGTGGGCACACTCCGCGAACTCCTGGGCCTCGGTCTTCAGGAAGTCCCTTGGTCTCACAGGGCCACAGGGCAGATTCCTGCCCCAGCTTGCTGTGTCTCAGGCCAAAGCACAGGCCCTGAGCCCTGTCAACCTGACATATAATAAAGCCAAACCCACCAAACTACGTGAGGTCGTGCACGAACATAAAACACTGAATCCACTGGGATGTGTAATCACAGGCACCCACAAAAGTGAAGTATTGCTAATACTTAAAAAATAAAGTAAGTTTTTAAGAATGGCAAGCTGGGCGTGGCAACACACACTCTAAAACCAATGCTGGAGAGGCAAGTAGGTTGAGACAAGAGGACTCCAGGTTCAAGGCCAGCACGCATTTATTTACAGACTCTCTTTCAAAATAAAAAGCCTGGGTGTGTAGCTCAGTGGTAGAACACTCCTGAGTTCAACACCCACTAACACACACACACACACACACACACACACACACACACACACTACAATAAAACTTACACTCAGTCCTTAACCTCATACAAACCTATTTTCTTGTTTTATCTACATAAAGTTTGCATCAAGCTATCATAGCTTTTCTTTTCACTTTAAAAAATTGTGGTGAGCCGGGCGTGAGGTGGAGACAGGAGGATCACGCAGGTTCGAAGCCACCCGTGCTGGCTTAAGAGACCCCGTTTCCAAATTAAAAAATATATATATAAAAAAATAGGTCTTGGAGTGTAGCCCAGAGATGGAAGGGCTTCCAGGAACCCCAGTACCACCAAAAAAAAAAAAAAAAAAAAATTGTGGTGAATAAAATAAAAGACATAAAATTTACCGTCTTCACTATTTTTCAGTGTACAATTCCGTGGCAGTTAAATACATTTATACGACTGTGCAAACATCACATCCATGCTCAGAACTCTAATCATCCTCCCAAACGGAAACTCTGCCTCGCAAAAAACTAACTCCACCTCCAGCAATAGCCTCCGTGGGGATGGAGGACTCACGCGTGGACGCCCCACACCGTGTTTGGCCCTTGGGACGGCCTCGCTTCCCCTGGCACACGTCTTCAGGTAGCAGCATGAGTCACTAGGTCATCCTGGCTAGGTGAACACCACATCGAAAGGCGAATGCGGCTTGTGACCAGGGAGCGAGACCAGGTCCGGGTGTCATAAGAGCAGATGTGGGCAGCCCGGGAGGAGGCGTCTCAGGGCGAGGTGAGAGCCAGGGCAGGTGGCCCAGGTCCAGGAAGTGGGGTGAGGAGTGGGACAGAGCTGGGAGATGAGGTAGAGGGGCTCCACCTCCCCTGGGGGCGTCCCCAGAGCCTGCGAGGGGAGAGGGGCTTGCTGAGGACTGAGTGGCCAGGCCCCTGGCCTCCCGTCTCTGGCTTGGTCCTTAGGTCCAAGGAAGTGCCTTTTGGGGCCTAGTGCAGAGCAATCCGGAAGCAGGAGCCCAGAACACGGAGCCAGGGGCCCGCACTTTCAGGTGCCCGAGTTCCTCCCGAGGCAGAGCACTGCCCCTGGCTGGGCGCCTGCCCTGTCCCAGGCCCTGGGCGGGGCTCCGGGGACACGGCTGTGATGGAGCCAAGTGTGTCACCCGTGACAGTAAAAACAACTTTGAGAAAATGCACGCACCAGCCGGTGTGGCGGCGCGTCTGTGATCCCAGTGCTCGGAGGCGCGGTTCTTCCCAGCACTCCAGTACTTTTTTCCTAGGGGAGGGGCGTCAAGATCTGGATGAAGATTAAAATAAGCAGGATGAGGAGCCCATGACTGACCGGGGGGCCCTCAGGCTGCACGGCAGGGCCTGGGTTTCCTGGGGCCACGGAGGTCTGAGGCAACTTTTAGAGCGTACAGAAGTCCTATGGTGACTGTAACAAATTACCACAAGCTGTGTATTAAAACAACAGGTGTTAGCCGGGCGTGGTGCGTGCTTGTGATCCCAGTACTTGGGAGGCTGAGGCAGGAGGATTGCAGGTCTGCTGCCAGCCTCGGCTACGTAGTGAGGCCCTCTGCAACTCAGTGAGACCCTGTTTCAAAATAAAGAATAAAAAATAGGGCTGAGAGTATAGCTTGGAAGTAGAATGCCCCTGGGTTCAGTCGCCAAAATAGCAAACAAACAAACAACAAAAACCCCAGATATTTACTCTCTTACTGTCCTGCAGGTGGGAATTAGAGGAGTTGGTTAGGGCCGAGGTCAGGGTGGGGGTCCCTCGGGGGCTCTGAGGCAGGGCCCTTTCCTGGCCTCCTTCACCTGCAGAGGTCACCTGGCCCTTGGCCCTCCCACAACACCCCAGCCAGGCTGCCGCCTGCCTTCACACTCCTCTCTGTGGACCCTTCCTGTCCCTTTATTTTTTATTTTATTTTATTTT
Source organism: Muscardinus avellanarius (assembly GCF_963383645.1). Taxonomy (NCBI): domain Eukaryota; kingdom Metazoa; phylum Chordata; class Mammalia; order Rodentia; family Gliridae; genus Muscardinus; species Muscardinus avellanarius. The sequence continues at coordinate 137,179,136 of NC_137791.1, read as the reverse complement.
ATTTCTTATAGTGCTGGAGATTGAACCTAGGGACATTTTGCCTCCAAGCTACACCCATAGCCCTATTAGTGTGTGTGTGTGTGTGTGTGTGTGTGTGTGTGTGTGTGTGTGCGTGAGTGTGGTATTGGGAACAGAACCCAGGGGCCTTCTACCTCCAGGCTACACCCCCAGACCTATTTTATATATATTTTTTTGCAGGTCTGTGTAGGGAGCCATTAAGATTTTCCCCTAAAAGAATATTTCTGACACAGCTGACTGTCCCCCGCCCAGAGTCAACAAGGTTTGGGGTCATGGAAAGTTCAAAGTTAAAGGTCTGAGAGGTCAGGTGGTGATGGCACGAGGGGTTGATTGACCTGGAGCTGTATAAATAGGACAAGAGAGCTAAACCTGAGATCGGCCAGTAGAGATATCGACCCGGGAGTGGACTGGCGATCCTTCCATGATAGAATTAAATATTCTTTGAGTTAAATTCTCAGAATTGGATTCTTTCAGCCTCGCTCCTCTCTTCGGACCCGTACTTTTGCTGGCTGGCTCCAGCAGGTCTGGAGATGGAACCCAGGGGCATTCAACCTCCGAGCTACACCCCGTGCCCTATTTTTTATTCTTTATTTTGAAACAGGGTCTCCCTAAGTTGCAGAGGGCCTCACTTAAGTAGCTGAGGCTGTCCACGAACTGCAATCCTCTGGTCCTAGCCTCCCGAATGCTGGAATTACAAGTGTATGCCACCATGCCTGGCTCTAATTTATATTTTATTTTGAAACAGGGTCTCACTAAGTAGCTGAGGCTGGCTGTGAACCTCCATGATCCTCCTGTCACGGCCTCCCAAGTACTGGGATTACAAGCGTGCGCCTCCACCCCCGGCTTCCTCCTGTCCCTTGAGACGGCCACTGTGCTAACATGAGGCCTGCCACATAATCCAGGGTCATTTCCCACTTGGGATCTGTAGCTCGGTCCCATTTGCAAAGCCCCTTTTGCCGTATATGACGGCACCCTGCGGCTCTGGGTTTGACGTGGGCACCTTTGGGGCCACTTCTCAGTCGTCTTGGGAGTGGACAGTCTGGGGAAGAGAGCAGGCACAGGGGCCTGGAAGAAGGTGCTGGAGAGGGAGCGGCTGCACACAGGATGAGAGGGGGGTGCCAGACTCAAAAGGCCTAGTTGCCTGGACCAAGGGCAGGGACGCCTTGGGCCGTGTGAGGAGCAGGGGCTGGACGGCCTGGGGCCAGCCCGAGGCCCCTGCGAGCCATTCCAGAACTCTCATCTTTGTGTCAGGAAGGCGTTTGGGAGGAAGACTGAGTTCAGGTCAGCCGCTGGGCCCCTCTAGGACGTATGGGCGGACCCCAGGGGCTTTTCCTGGAGCAGATGTTTTTCCGGGGCAGCTGTGAAAACAACTGCCTGAGGGGTGGACAGAGACGGTCACCTGGAGGCCCGTCATTGGCTCCTGTGTGACCCGGAGCAAGTCTTTTGTGTGAGGCCTCACTCTCCCTATGTCTGGAGGGGCTCGGGAAAACCGGTGGTGTAGAATATTCCCCGCGTGTCCCCAGGCGCCGAGGCTGGGGTGGGGTGGCCTCCCAAGGCCCGTTTATAGCCTCTGGGTGCGCAGTGAGGGTGGGCGGGAGGGAAGTGGAGATTGCACAAGCTCCGGCAGCAGCTGGCGGTCCTGAAAAACTTGTTTTTCCCCGGCAGCAGCTGGAGGAGCAGCTGGGAGGCTGGAGCAGGGGGCAGGGAGGACCAAGGCTGGGCGCCACAGACATACCTCCCCCTGGGAGCCTGCGGGTGCCTGGACCAGCGTGCCCTGGCACTGGGCGACGGCTGCCCGAGAGCTGAGCCCCTTCTCGGGAGGGCCCAGCTAGAGAGTCGGGGCGGAGACCACAGCCCAGGTCCTTTGAGTTCAAAGACGCCCCCTCCACCTCCCATTCCACACAGAAGCGACCGGGGCTGGTGGGGATGGGCAGAAGGATGAGCGGGGACACTGCAGAGCCTGGCCAGGACCCTGCCTGCGGCTCCTTGGTGCCACTCACGCCTCTTTTATTACTGCGATTGCTGGTGTGTGTGTGTGTGTGTGTGTGTGTGTGTGTGTGTGTGTGTGTTGCTGGGAATCGAATCCAGGGGCATTCTACCTCCAAGCTACACGCTCAGCACTTTTTATTTTTATTTTGAAACAGCGTCCACATTGCTGAGGGCCTTTCTCAGCTTCTGAAGTCCTCGAATTTGGAATCCTCTTGTCTCAGCCTCCCAAGTACTGGGATTACAGACGTGTGCTACCATGCCCAGGTCAGCACATCTTTTATTCTTTTTATGGGTTTGTCTGTGTTGGGGTTTAGGACGTAGGCCGGGCGATGTCACCTTGGGGGTGCCCTCCCCCCGGGAATGCTCCCTTTACTCTTCCTGGGATGTTTTCTGGAACTTTCTCTTTTTCTCGGCGCCGCGTTTGCTGCCTGCAGCCTCTTCAGGTCGGCTGCTGGCCCGCTCCTCCTTGGAACAAAATTTCCTCTTTTCCTTGGCGACAGTCTTGCTGCCTGCCTCTTCAGATCCGGATCGCGATCAGCTCATCTTTTAAAAGAGCCCAACCTGTCAAGGAGACGCTTTGGACATCCAGATGGGGCCACGAAGGCAGCATGGCTGAGGGCCCTTGAACTCAGCTCCGACCCACAGCCCCCTCGGAGAGGGAAGGACCCAGCACGCCTGGGGGCCTCAGGGCCAGGACAAGCGGCGGACACAGCCAGCCCCAGGGACAGGAGACAGCTATGTCACCCGTGAGCTTCCTCTCTGTCCCTTGCAGGGTCCAGAAGGAGGCCAGCTGAGGCATCAAAGTCTGGCCCCTGGGGAGAGATGGGGAGAGGGGACCTCTGTATACCATGTGCAAGGTACCCGCCCAGCATGGTGTGGCCAGGCAGGGCCCTGAGACCTCAGACTCCAAGACCCTGGCCACTCAGACTCGGGGCTCCAGGAGTGGGGCTCTCATTCCCCGGCACCCCTCCCCTCGGCTCTGACACCCCGCCCGGCTCCTCTTGGCGCAGGCCTCTCAGGGAACTGAGTTCAGGGCCCTCAGTATTCTGCAGCAGGCTCCTCTCTTCTCAGGCCCTGCCCCTTCAGCCCTAGACCTGCACCCCACTCCCAGAGGCCCCTCACTCTCTGCTGGGACTCAAAGACAAGGCCACTGCGTGTGCGGGGAGCAGAGGCCCCAGCTGCAGGGCTGGGAGGGTGGGCAGATTTTGGACATCGGGTCGGGTCTATATTGGAGTCAGGTTGGGGCAGGGCCTGCGGGAGCTCAGCTTGGGTGTGAGTGGGGGACAGCTGGCTGGGGGCGAGGGAGCGGCCCCACTGTGGGCTGCACGCCTGTGGGTCTGGCCATGATTTCAGATGACACTGGAGGCTGACAGTCCTGGAGGCCAGGTGGGGACAGATGGTGAGGACTGCAACCTGGTGTGGGGAGGGGGTGGGCATCTCCCCAGCACCTTTGCACGGCCTTCAGTCTCAGCAGGGGTGACGCGTGGCCGGGGGCAGGACAGTGGGCACGGGGTGAGTGGCACCTGCAGATCAGCACTGGAACAGCAGATCCAGCCATCAGGGTCCTCGTTAGAAAGCTGCTCACAGCACGCCAATCCTTCCTGGGACTGGCTGCTGCTGTCCTCCCCTTGGGCCCTCCCCTCCAGCTAGCTCCCACCCAGAGCTACAAGTGCCTGGGTGTCTGTCCCCAGGGAGATCTCCTGAGTCCCCCCAAAGGCACTACGGTCCTGTTGTGGTCCTGGCCTTAAGGCCAGCTACTGGGGGCCCTAGGCGGGCTATGTAAGATCTGGGCCCGTGGAGCCCCAGGCTCCTAGGGTTTGGGAGGATTTGAAGTTCTGTAGTCTCCACCCTGGAGGGAGAAGACGGCCTGTGGGTACAAAGCCGCCCAGATCTTGCCCCTCTGTGCAGGCTGGGCCAGAAAGCCCCGGAACCTCTGGGCTTGGCAGAGTGGAGTGCAGATGTGGGCTAACAGCCCTGGGGCCTTCCTTCCCAGCCTGAGCCCCCCACTCCCAGCCCCGCCCCAGTTATCCCAAGCGCTCCCCGCTGGGCAAATTCACAGCTCAGTCCTGTACCCCAGACACCCTGGGATGTCCTAGACCTCTGCTTTTTAATCTCCCTGCCTCAGTTTCTACATTGCTGAGTTGGATGCAGAGATGGAGGAAGCCAGGAGCCATTTCCCAGGCTCTGCACACATGACTTCATCTCCCATGGCAACCAGGAGCTGGCAGCACGGGTATTCCTCCCGGCAGTGGGAGAGGCCCAGGCAGGGTGATGGACACCTCTTGCCCAAGACCTGGGAGTGAAGTAGTGGAGGGGCTGGGCTTTGTCCACAGTGGCCTGGGTGGTGGCTGCCCCCCACCCCAACCCCAGCACCAGGCGGCCCCGGGTGGGGGGGGGGCTCCACACTGTCAAAGAAATTTATCAGTATCATCAACCCACATCTCTGTGTGCTGAGCCTCGTGTCAGATGTGGATGCCCAGGAAAAGTTCTCTGGTTGGTGTTGGGCTTGGTTGGGTGCCCCCAATGCCCACTGGCTGAGAACCATGTGCTTGTAAACTTTTATTTTCATACAGTAGAAAAACACCGGGGTGGGTCTGACAGCCAAGCACACGATATACCTGGAAACACGGGGGTGAGGTGCCAGGAGCTGGCTCTGGGTGGCAGCTGCACCCCGGAGCTGTGTGGGGGAGAAGCCGGCTCAGCCTCGCACCCCCACAGGTGGCAGCCACCGCCCCCTCCGCCTGTGGTCACCTCCATGGACAGACTTCTCCAGGCAGGGGCCGGGTGAGTCCGTTACGCTCTGCTCCCTCCGCCTGGAGGATAGACCTGGGGGCCAGTGCAGGGCTCGGCTCAGCAGCGGGACATTCACTTGGCCCCTGCACCAGGCCAGGCCCGTCAGACCCTGACTCCTGCGGGGTCAGCTGCAGCCATCCTGCGGGAGCCCCAGGTGGCAGCGGGACAGGCGGGCGGTGGCCCCTGTCATTTGTGCAGAGGGGTGCTGTGGAGAGGGGAGCCCTGGAACGGGCTCAGGCAGGTGTTGGGAGCTGGGACCTGTGTAGGTGAGGCTGGGGGGCAGGTGGGCATTTCAGACACAGGGATGGACAGTGCCCGGGCAGCAAGTGGGGGGAGGCAGACGTCAGGACCTGCAGTTTGCCGAGAACCTGGAAGGTGACCTTCAAGGAAGGGCACCCACACTGGAGGGTCGCCAGGCCTCCCTCCTTGGCACTGGGCCTTGGGGCCCTGGCCAGGCACAGTCTGGAGTCGTGCCGGGAGGCTGGGAGGAGGCTGCCGGGCCTGTTGAGGACCGTGAGGTCCTTTGTCCTGGTGCCGGGGCGGCTGAGCCCCGCTGTCTCGGGCGCTGGAGGAGGCGCCACCTCACACGACCACCTCGGGTGCAATGCTGAAGAGAAGGTCGTCGTTGCCCCGCCGCACCTCCAGCAGGAGCGGGGACTCCGTCAGCACGGCCTCCTGCAGCTCGCTCGAGTCCGCCAGCGGGCGCCCATTGACCTTGACGATGACGTCGCCATCTTGGATGCCTCCTCTGCCAAAGGAAGAGACACGGGGTTGCCACGCATGTCCTCCCATGCGTCCACCATGCACACCCTTGTGTGAGGTCACTGTGTGCACCCTCACCTGCAGGCACCAAACACACTGCACATGGGACCACCATGCACACCCTTGCACGGGGTCACCATGCACACACTTAAACATGAGTTGCCTGGCACACCCTTGCACGTGGGGTTGCTGCATGCATCCTTACACAGGTTACCATGTACATCTTCACACAGCCCAGACTCTGGTCAGGCACACGGGGGTTAGCAGAAGTTTAACAATAATTATTAACAATAATTCCTAGGAGAAACAGCTGCACCTGACTAGTGTCCTCCCGTGCTGAGAACCAAAGGCGTGTGGCCAGCAGAGGCTCTTAACCCGCGTTCCTTGCAGAAGGTCACACCAGCCCCAGCGGGACCCCTCCAGCTCCCGGGATCATAGTTTGAAATAACTGAGCTGACCCAGACACCCGCGGCAGGGGAGAGCCCCGGGAGGGAGGCCCTCGGCGCCTGGTGCGGCCACCTGCACGCTGCCTGCCTCGGCCTGTGGGCCCAGGGCGCTCTTAGCGTCCCCTGCACTGGGCAGTTTCAGAGGAAGCAAGGCTGCTCTCATCTGTCCTTGGCACAGCCGGGGCAGGCAGGGCCTCACCACTTCACAACTGAGGGCTGAGGCCCCCGAGACTCGGGCGGCCTTCTGGCTGGGCAGAGCAAAGGGCAGTGGTCCTCAGCCCAGTGTGGGCCCTGGGCCTCGGTTGCTAGGAGAAGGTCACTCTGGGCTGGGGATGGTCAGTGCCATCAGTGCCATAGGAGAGAATTAATCTCTCTAGTTTAGAGGCCAGACTCCACCTGTCCCTTCCACATCAGTGCCAGGAGCTCAAGGTCAGGAGAGGTCACCTACCCCCACCCCGCCCCAGGTTGTCTGTAGCCTCCATCCAGTCCCCACGCCACCTCTGGCACAGCCTACCTCTGGGAAGGTGAATTAGGAACCACCTCTTGCACATAAATTCCACTGTTGACCGCCGGAAAGTCTGGGTTGCTGGCCTTTAGCTCTTCCACCAAACTGAAAAGACAGTCCGGCCAGTAAGCCTCTTCTGGGCCCGCAAAGCTGCCCCTGGCCTGGAGCCGCCTGCCCTTCACTGCCAAGCTGGCTGCCGGATGGGGCAGGAGCCGCCCGTGGCCTCCCATAGCCTCCCCCCAGGCTCTGCTTTCCCGCTAGACACATGGGCTCCAGAGGCTCCGAGCAATGGCTGGGGGGGAGAGAGAGCGGGGGTGGGCGGGAGGGAGAAGAGGAAGGATTGAAGGATAAGTGGCTAGACCGAAGAGAGATGGACGGACAGTGGGCCAGTCATGGAGTGGACAGACAAATGGACAGACTGTGGGAGGGATGAATGAAAGAGAATAGACACATTGGTATCCTAGGCTAGTTACAGATTGCACTCAAATTCAGTCCCTGGATTTACGGGCGCTGACGTAGGAAGAGGCATCTCTAGGGTCGGGGCGGGCGGGGTGGGGGCCCCCGGGCCGTCCTTGCTGACCCTCCTTCAGACCTCCGACTTGGGACTGGACTGCCTTGCTCCCTCCCTGCCCCTCCCTCCTGCACTCCCCACGCGGCTAAACAGCCCTCCTTGCTGCGCTGTGGACCAGCTCTCAGAGGCAGAGCAGAGATGAGCAGGCCAGTCCTCACCCCAGGAGCTCGCGGCCAAGGAGGCGGGGAGCCCCTCACACAGCGATCCAGCCTGGCGGGGCCCTCGATGCCGGAGGAGAGCCAGGGCTGGGCAAGCAGAGCCCACCCCCTCAAGTGGCTTGGGGAGAAAGTGTCCCCGTAAGTTTGTTTACACCCAGCACCCCAGGACGTGACCTGGCTTGGAAACGGGGTCACTGCGGCCGTGACTGGGGAAGGATCCTGAGCTGAAGTCATCCTGGTTTAGGGTGGGTCCTTAGTCCGGTGACTGGTGTTTTTGTAAGAGAAACGAGAGGGAGACTTGGACACACAGAGAGAGGGCCACGTGGAGACAGACCCAGGGATTGGATGTTGTGGCCACGAGCCGAGGACGCCGGAGCCCCAGGAACAGGAGGCGCAGCCCCTCCCAGACCTCCCCAGCACGCTCTGCTAGCCCCACACCTCACCTTCCAGCTCTCAGACACTGAGGGGGCACTCTGGGTTTGGTTTTGGTTTGGTTTTGTGGTGCGGGGATGGAACCCAGGGGCGTTCGACCTCTGAGCTACCTCCCTAGCCCTTTATATTTTTTGCTTTCAAACAGGGTCTAAGTTGCGCAGGCCGTCCCCAAACCTGAGCTCCTCCTGTCTCAGCCTCACAAGTACTGGGATTAGAGACATGTGCCACCACGCCCGGCCATTTTGGCTGTTTTAAGCTACCAAGTGTGTGGCAGCCTGAGGAACCAGAGGGCTTCCTAGAGGAGGAGATGTCTGAAGGGGCCCTGAAGGAGAGAGGGTCTGTAGTGCCAAGCAGGGGGCTTCCAGGCAGAGGCCCGGCCTGAGCACGGGCCAGGAGCCTGTGTGTGCCCCACCGCAACACCTGCTCAGGGCCAGCACGGCGGCCGCAGTGTGCGACGGGCACGGGGGCATCACCACAGCCACCCACCTGGGAGTGATGGTCCTCATCCGTATGCCAATGAACCGCTTCTTCCAGTCTAGAAATGAGCACAGACAGGGTTAAAGGCCCTGTGAACAGCCACAGCCCTTCCTGAGAGGATGGCAAGGGACAGAACTGCCCCACAGGACAAGGAAGCACTGAGCCATCCTGCCTGAGGCAGCCCGGGCCCTCCTCCTGGCTGAGCCAGCCTGGCTCTGCCCCAGGTGGCCGCATGTCCACCCTCATCCAGCCCATCAGCCCAGCCTCCGTGCTCCTAGCGGAGCTCCACCCCCTCCCCAGTGGGCAGGGCTCTCTTCTCCAGCTTCCACGCTGCTGTGGGCCCCACTAAATAATAGTACCTGATAATGCCCTATTGGGCACAACCCACTGAGGGTGGTACCTCTACCCCACTCCAGACAGTGACTTAGCAGGTTTAGACCCGGGAATCACATCACCACAGCTGGAACCATGACACATTTTAAAACAATACATTTTACATTTTCATTTCACAAAAATGAACTAGAAATCAAGAATGGAAAGGTATCTAGAAAATTCTCAAACACTTTCAAAGGAGAAGTCAAAAGGGACATTAAAATTCATTTTCAATGCATAAAATGAAAATTTATCAAAATTTATAGAGTGTAGAGACAGTACCTAGGGGGAATCAACAATGCTAATGGACCTCTGTTAGTAAAGAGGGGAGGGCCGGGCATGGGGTGCGCACTTGAGATCCAGCATTCGGGAGGCTGAGACAGGAGGATCGCGGTTCATGGACAGCCTCAGCTACTCAGTGAGGCCCTCTGCAACTCGGTGAGACCCTGTTTCGAAATAAAGAATAAGATATAGGGCGGGGTGTAGCCCAGAGGTAGAAGGGCTTCCAGGAATCCCAGTACCACCAAGAATAAAAGAAAGAAAGGAAAGAAAGAAAGAAAGAAAGAAAGGGAGGGAGGAAGGAAGGAAGAATAAAAAATAGGGCTGGGGGTGTAGCTTGGAGGTAGAACGCCCCTGGGTTCCATCCCCAGTACTGTGGGGGGGAAAAAAGAAGAAAGAAGGCCCAACATTACTGTCCTCAACGTTCATCTTACAACTAGAAAAGAAAGGCCAAGCAGAACCCAGGGTGAGCAAAGGGAAAGAAATGGAGAGGAGTACACGCCAATAAACTAGAACACGGGAAACCATAGAGTATGCATCAATGTACTAGAACATGGAAATATAACAGCGAAGAGAAATGGAATCCAGAAGCTGATTCTTGGAGATCAGTACAATCGAAACGTCTTTAGCTAACACGATTATGAAAATAAGAACCCACAGTCATCAGTATGGAGAGAGGTCACACCACTGCGGACCCCACAGACGTTACGAGGACCACTCGAGAGAGTCGTGGCTAACGTGAGGCCAACGTGCCGGCCCACTCTAATAGAATGGACACATCCCGCGAAAGCTCCAAACTACTCGAGCTCATTCAGGAAGAAGGAACCCCAACTGCCCTATATCTAGGAAAGAAGTTGAATTTGTGGTTAAAGTCTTCCCACAAAGAAAACCTCAGGCCCAGATGGTTTTGTTGGAGAGCTCTACTTGTTTAAGGTAAAAGCCTTGATACCATTCCGTTCTCTTCCAGGATACTGAGTGTGAAAACTTCTTAATGACTGTAATACCAAAACCAGAAAAGAATACTAGACCACTACCCCTCATGAACATGTACACACCAAAGTTTCACACACTTTCAGCAAATAAAACCCAACAGTATATAAGAATAATAACACATGATGTGTAGGCGACATATATCCCAGAAATACAAGGTAGGTTTAGCATTCAAAATCTGATCAGGCCGGGCGTGGTGGCGCACGCTTGTAATCCCAGCGCTTGGGAGGCAGAGACAGGAGGATCGCGCAGGTTTGAAGCCAGCTACGCGCGCTGGCTTAGGAGACCCTGTTTCCAAATAAAAATGTAAAAATAGGTCTGGGAGTGTAGCCCGGAGGTAGAAGGGCTTCGAAGAACCCCAGTACCACCAAAAATTAAAAATAAAAAAACCCAATCAGTGCAATGCACACCACATTAACAGTCTACAAAGGAAACCAATATAACCAGCCTAAAGGATGCTCTGAACACTTGGGAAAAGATCTCACATCTGTTCTTGATAAACACTAGAAATAGAATGGAACTTTTCCAACCCGATAAAGGTCATCTATAAAATTCCTGGAGCTGACATCATACTTTTTGGTGAAAGATGGAAAGTTTTCTCCCTAAGATCAGGAACTGGACCAGGATGTCTGCTCTCACCACGTCAATTCAATATTTTACTGGAAGTTCAAGTAAGAAAGAAAATAGAGGCATTCAGGTTGGGATGATGAGGCAAGACTGTCTAGTCACACTGCACCACCACCTAGAAGATATCCAGAAGAAGCTGGGAAAAAACGCCACTAGAACCATAATTATGGTTCAAATCTGGAACATCCCCAAAGCTCGGGTGTCGAAGGCCTGCTCCAGCAATGCCCGGGAGCAGTGTGTTTGAGAAGTGATTGCTCCCGAGGGCTCTGACCTCCCCGTAGATTCGCGCACTGATAGATTCGTAACTTAATGGAGTATTAAGACCCAGCGGGAACTTCAGGAAGGGGTCCTCATGAGGAAGCAGGTCATGCGGGTGTTCCCTGGAGGGTGTATTTGGTCCCCTACTCTCTCTCTCTCTATCATGAGGTGAGCAGCCTTGCTCCACGCCCTCCATCCCATGATGCTCTGCTTCTCCGCAGCCCAGAAACAACAGAGCCGACTGACCGTGGGCCGGAAGCTCTGGAACCACTGGCCAAAACAAATCTCTCCTCCTCTCAGGGGCTCTTCTTGGGTGTTTAGTTCCAGTGATGGAATGTTACCAATAAAGCCAATAAGTTATCAAGTATATACGATAACTCTCCCATGACCACCCAACATAAAATCAACTTTTATTTATATAGTCTCATAACAAAACATCAGAAACTGACCTGCACGGTAAAAATTATAAAACATTAAACATTGCCAAGAAAGTAAAAGAAGACCTACATAAGTGGAGAGACAGTCTGTGGTTGTGGGTGAGAAGATTCAACATTGTTCAAATGCCGATTTTCACCGGGCGTGGTGGCACACACTTGTAATCCCAGCATTCTGGAGGCTGAGACTGGAGGATCGCGGTTCGCGGACAGCCTCAGCTACTTAGTGATGCCCTCTGCAACTAAGTGAGACCCTGTTTCAAAATAAAGAATGAAAGGGCAGGGAGTGTAGCTCGGAGATCGAATGCCCCTCGGTTCCATCCCCAGACCAGCCAAAAAAAAAAAAAAAAATGCCAATTCTCCCCAGATTCATCCATGCACCCCACGTGATCCCACACAAAAGACCTGCAGGCTTTAAAAAAAAGTTTTTGTTTTTTTTTTTTAAATAAGCTGCTTCCTCCATGAAGGCACCCTGCCTGAAGTTTCCACTGCCTCTTAATAACCCATTAAGTTATGAATCTATCAATGTGTGGATTCACGGGAGGTCAGTGCCCTCAGAAGCAATAATTTCCTAAAACTCTCTTTTTTCCCTATAGAAGTTGAGAAGCCACAACTTCTACAAGTGTCTGGGGAAGCGCAGAGGACCTCGAGGAGTCAGCACGACCCGGGGGAGTGTATGGATAGTTCACCAACTGTCCAAACCTTGGTAGAAAAAGCAAGACCAAGGACACTGAGGGCCTCCTTGTCTGGGCACAACCCTTAACTGACAAGGTTGGGGTTATCGCCAGCACCGTGGGAGGCGACTGTCCCTTTCCTTAGGGAAGCTGGCCATTCATGCCCTTGGGAACATGGAATAAGCCTCACGTGGCGTTGGTCATGCAAAACACGGGCCCGAGGGTTACTGTCCAGGTGCCCTGACTTGACTCCAGGGGGGCTGCAGACTGAATCTCACTGTGGGGGGAGACCGCACTCTCCGTGGGGGCCATCGCAACCGGATGTCTGCAGGACGTCCAGCCCGTGACGCCAGCGCCGCTCCACAGCTTGCTTAGTGAGCGTGGGCGCCCAGCACTGAGCGCGCCGCGGGCTCTAGTGGGGTGGCTCCGTCTGATTTCTACGCTGGCTTCTAGAACCCATTTAATTCGTAATCAGTCCCTCCTGTGTGTAATGAGTGACTAGGGCCGCCTGATTGTTGCTAGCGGGGCAGGAAGCAGAGCGCAGTGGAGGGCCTTGAGAGCGATGTGAGTTGGAGGCTAACAAGAGGCCCGGGAACCAAGGTGGGACAGGGCACAAAGACAGACAGACAGACAGACAGACAATTGGAGCAGCAGAAAGGCCTTTTATTTTGTGACAAAGCTGTGAAGGTGCTTCAGTAGAGGAAGAATCGTCTTTTTTTTTTTTTTCAAATGGTGTGAGAACAATTGGCCACAGCAAACACACACAGCACAAGACCTTCAGCCTATACTGTGCCTTATTTTTTTATTTTATTTTTGGCGGTACTGGGGATGAAACTCTGGGGCATTGCACCTCCGAGCTATACCCCCAGCCCTATCTTTTAGTCTTTTAATTTTTATTTTTTATTTATTTATTTTGGTGGTACTGGGGTTTCTGGAAGCCCTTATACTGGGCTATACTCCCAGACCTATTTTATACTTTTTTTTTTTTTTAATTTGGAAACAGGGTCTCTTAAACCAGCGCGGCTGGCTTCGAACCTGCACGATCCTCCTGTCTCCACCTCCCAAGCGCGGGGATTACAAGCGTGCGCCACCACGCCCGGCAGTCTTTTTATTTTTTTTGAAACAGGTCTCACCGAGTTGCCAAGGGCCTCGCTAAGTAGCTGAGGCTGTCCGCAAACCGCGATCCTCTGGTCTCAGCCTCCCGAATGCCGGGGTTACAAGCGTGCGCCACCACGCCCGGTTATATCGTGCCTTATTAACAGATTAAAAATGCATCACAGACGTAAACCTCAAGAAGGAAGACTTCTGAGACAAACTCTTTCTGACCTTGGGTTGCAAAGAGTCCTTAGACATAACACTGAATGCACAATCCATTACCGAAAAAAGGTTTCATCAAAATATACAAAATATCTGCTCTTCAAGACATTTAAGAAAACAAAATGACTTAAGACACGTCAACAGAAGGTATTTCCAGCTCCCACATCGGGGTTCCCATCCGCAGAGGGTAGAGAGCGCTCACAGTTCACTCTGAGAACACAGGCAACTTCAACTTTGTAATGGGCAAACATTTCACCAAAGATGAACGGCTGGTTAATAAGCCATGCGGGAGGGGAGACGGCGGTCTGGCTGCCCGTGGAAGGCTGCGGTCTTGCCTGAATCAGGCCCGATCTGCCTTCAACTCCGGGGGCCCCTCCAGCTGCGGGAAGGCCTGGGGGGCGGCGGGGGCGGCCGAGGCAGAGCAGGTGCAGGTGATGGAGGGCTTTGGTGGACAGAGGGCGCCAGAGGTGTTGCTGCAGCAGGAGCCAGGCGGATGTGTCTTGCAGGTGGGCCAAAGGACCCCATGGACGGGAAGCAGGTGTGGAGAGCGTGGACGGATGGAGGGTGGGCTGGTGTTAGCAGGAGAGGGAGGGGCCACTGGGAGAGGCCAGGCAGGCGTGTGAAGCTAGAGAATTATTCTCTGGAAGGCTTCGAAACCCAGGAGAACAGATGAGGACAGGTCGAAGAAGCCCGGGCCCCAGGGCCTGGGCTGCCCAAGCCGCTCCCTCCTGGCCACTGGCTCCTGGCCAGCCTGGCCCACAGCCCAGGCCATGCTTAAAGAGGATGAGGGCAGCCTCCCGCGCAGCGCACAGCAGGGCCTGTTCCCTGGAAGGCAAAGTGCAGCCCGGGCCACCTCTGAGCCAGGGACGTCCCCGGGTAGGAGGAGCCCCTTCCCAGCTGGAGCCAGCCCCGGAGGTGAGGTGGGCTCTGCAGACACGCTGGTGGCAGCGGTGTGGTGAGGGGCCCACGGAACGGCACCCCTCCCCTGCAGATCATCTAAGGAGGCAGCGGCACGCATGGCAGGCTGAGCTGGAAGAGGCTGGGGTGGAGGGCGGGCGGCCTGGGCTTTGTTTCTTTACAAAAATACCAAGTTTAGCCGGGCATAGCGGCACACACTTGTAATCCCAGCATTCGGGAGGCTGAGACAGGAGAATTGCGGTCCACAGACAGCCTCAGCTGCTTAGTGAGGCCCTCTGCAACTCAGTGAGACCCTGTTTCAAAATAAAAGAATCAAAAAAATAGGGCTGGGGGTGTAGCTCGGAGGTAGAATGTCCCTGGGTTCCATCCCCAGTACCGCAAAAAAACAAAACAAAACAAAAAAACAAAGCCAAGTATCCACCCACTTCGGCTCCATGTGTGCATCAGGAGCGTCAGGACAGCAGTAAAACCCAACAAGATGCAGAGATGCGTACAGACGGCTTGGAGAACCCGTGGGCCCAGGGGCCACGGCTGCTGTAAACGTCGCTGAGCCGTGCGCTGCGAATGGCCGGTGGTAGGTTGTGTGAATTCCATCTCCATAAAACCCCCAAGTACGCAAGGGCAAAGCTCCATGCTAGGGCTTCCGGCGGGAGAACTGCCCCCGACTTGTTCCCAGCACCCCGCCACTCTGCCTGCCGCTCCGTCAAACCTCTGCTCCCACCCACAATCCGCCTTCCGTAAATCCCCCTGGCTCAGTCTTCAAACAGAATCCACCAGCCACGTCTCCCCGTCTGTTGCCACTGTGTAAGGGGGAAGCGGAACCCCTGTCTCCACATCTCCTCGGGCAGGAGCCCCAGACCCAGCAGCTAGAGGGACCCTTTAAATCTCAAAACCGTCCCTGGCCCGTGACCCCGGAAACGATACCTGGGGGTCACATCCGCCCACAGCTCCAGGATCCCTCTCCGGCCCCACACTGGGGCAGCATGGCGCTCACTCTGACCCTGGGGGCCTCCAGGGGCTTCCGCACTAACAACCCGGATGAGAACAAGTGCATTTGATTTAATAAAAAGATTTGTTTTGTTTGAGAGAACTTTGAGTTTGGACCGTTTGATGTTTTTATTAAAAAAAAAAAAGAAAAGAAAACAGCAGAAACAAACTCAAGCTTCAGCGTTTTAAGTGGATGACCCCACTCCCAGGCGGAGACCAGAGGGCGCTTAGTCGGTCCAGGCTGCCCGGGGCAGGGATGGAGCTCTGGGCTGGGGACCAGTGCTTCCCAGGGGCCTGGGGGTGGTCATGCTGACTGAGACAGTCCCTGTACCTCTGAGGAGCAAACCCAGGGTTCTTGTCCGAGAAAGGAGAGGAAGAGAGGCGAGAAGGGAGGGGAGCCACCAACGAGTCCACTCCTGCCTGCCCTGCACAGGTGTAGCTCTCGACCAAGGACAAAGGAACCCAAAAAGGTACCTTTCCATTCAACTGGAAAGGCAGGGTCAAAACAGGAAGGGCCAAGACTCCAGGGGGTACAAAGGTGCAGCCCTGGACCTGGTTCTGAGCTTCCTAGCAGCCAAGAGGAAAAGGGTTTGAGGGGCCAGAAGGCCCCCACCATCCCGCAGGAGCCTCCGTTTTCTTGGGAGAGAGGCTTTGCTGGCTGTGTCTTCACATAAGAAGGGGGCAGCGATCAGGTAGGTGGGGGCTGCAAGCAGCTCTCACGATCAGCCCCCACGGCACAGTCTCGCGGTACTGGGGTCCGCGTGCTTGGCTGGCGGGTCGTGGAGGAAGGGGCGAGGGTGAAGGAGTACCCTGCTCTCAATGAAGTGCCGGTGAGAGGGCTGTGGAGATGGAAGCAAGGGGAAAGTGTGGGTAGCAGAGCCGGGCTGGGCCAGGAGGCGGCCGGGAGGCAAGCGGTGAAGGGAGACACCCTGTGAGCTGAAGATGGGGCGGAGGCACCAGGAGAGCCATGGTGGAGGCACGGCCCTGATCTGCGGAGCCGCAGTGTTCCACTAAGGCAGCCGGCACTCTCCGCCTTGCACTGCAGGGAGACCTCCTGCAGAGGGCCGCTCTGGATGGGAGTGAGACGGGAGCTGGGAGGAGGGCGACCTGCAAGGGTCTTGGATTCCACTTGCTTGGCACAGAAGAAACCCTACCCAGAGGTCTCCACGGTGCACAGGCTGAAAGGGGGAGTCCTTAGGGATGGGCGAGTGGGTAGGGAGGTGGATTAGTGAGTGGATGTGTGAATAGATGGGTGGAAGGTGGGCAGCCGGATGGATGGATGGATGGATGGATGGATGGATGGATGGGCAGATGGATGTTTGGGTAGATGGGTGACTAGCTGCCTGGGTGGCTGGGTACATGGATGGATGGATGGATGGGTGTTTGAGTGGATGAATGACCAGCTGGGTGAGTGGCTGGGTGAGTGGTAGATGCATGGATTGGTGTGGTGGCTGGATTGGTGTGGTGGCTGGATGGATTGGTGTGGTGAATAGATGGATTGGTGTGGTGGCTGGATTGGTGTGGTGGATGGATGGATTGGTGTGGTGGCTGGATGGACTGGTATGGTAGATGAATGGGCAGATGGTGGCTAGCTGGCTGGGGGTCTGGCTGGATGGGTGGCTGGGTCGTGGATGGATGGATAGAAGGATGGATGGATGGATGGATGGGACTAGGGGTGGGGATGGATAGATTGGCAGGTGTCAGGAATAAAGCACCAGGTTCTGACATCTAAGCAACAGCCCAGACAAGAGAGCCCAGGAAGTCCAGGCTGGGATGCTGGGAGCTGAGATCAGAAATCCTCAGCGAGAGAAAATGGGCTGGAGGACAGGGGCTCACATGGCCAGGGGCTGAGAAGGGGTGGGAGGAAGGCCTGAGGGGGCCGAGGGCGAGCCGTCCTGGGGTCTCAGGCTCTGAGGAGGCCAGGGTCCAGCCCAGGGGCGTAGCCAGACAGGCTTGGCCTGGAGCTGGGAGTGCTGGGCCTCAGCCTGGGGCGCCTGGCAGTGCCGGCTCTCCAGGTAAGACTTTACCTTTGAGGTGCTTGTCCTGGAACTCCGAGAGGAAGCGCAGGATGCGGTCGGAGGGGATGGCAAAGGAGATGCCTGCCGCGACCTTGAGCGTGTTGATGCCGATGACCTCGCCGTCCTAGCAGGGCCAAGGAGCGGTCACTTGAAGAGCCCAAGATAACTGCTGCCCGCAGAGCATGGTGCCCCGGCCTCCGTCCCAGAGGCTGAGCCTGGCTGTAGTGCCCCCACCAAGACACTCCTGGTGCAGCCCCTCACTGGCTTGAAAAGGTCACTCTTGGGGTGTCACTCTTGGGTCAGCAACCCACCCTCCTGCTGTTAACTACAAGCCTGATTTTTTCTTTATTATTTTATTTCATTTTATTTTGCGGTACTGGGGATGGAACCTACGGGCAACCTCTGAGCTACACCCCCAGCTCTACGTTTTAGTCTTTTTATTTTATTTGAACCAGGGTCTTGCTGAGTTGCGAAGGGCCTCGCTAAGTAGCTGAGGCTGGCAACGAACCCTGCGAACCCTGATCCTCCCGTCTCAGCCTCCCAAATGCTGGGATTACAAGCGTGCGCCCCCACGCCCGGCTGACTACAAGTCTTGTAGACTGCCTGAGGGTGCTCCGGGGCAGCTCCCAGCACAGCCTGCCTCCCCAGGCCCCTCTGCCCCAGGCAGCATCCACGGGACCCAGGGCACCGCAGGCTGTGTCTGACGGGCGGAGAGAGCGGCAGGGACCAGGACCCTTCTGCTCCTTCGGGGAGTGGGGCTGTGAGCGGGCAGGCCGCTCCCAGGACCCCTTGCTCTACCCGTAGCTTTTGACCTTGCCTCCCGCCGGCCCCTGCAGGAGGCCTGCGCCACCCGGTGCAGGCCACTGGCCCTCACTCTTACAGGGGAGCCCCTCCCCGCTGCAGGGCAGGCAGCACTGGACCCACGCCTGGTGAAAGCAAAGGGTACGGAATGCACAGGCCTGGCCCGAGGCTCGGGACACGCTCCAAGTGGAGGACCCTAGGCACCGGTCCTGGGTCCACTCATCTTTGCCCAGCTCCGCACCTGGACGATGGGCGCGTCCTCCCGGCCTGGCTTCCTGGCCTCCAGCCTCCGTGGCCTCCACCCGCCAGCCTTCCCCAGCACCAGAGCATGCCGGAGGCCTCGCGAGATGGGGCCCCTCTAACAGGTGGCCTGAGGTGTATCCGGCAGCCGCCACCAGCCCCCACGCCTGTCCCCTCGCCTGAACTCCTCTACCCTCGCTTCCAATGCAGTGGTGCCTGCCTGAGGCTCCTGCTGGGACCTGCCCACCGTGTGCTGTCCTCCCAGAATGCCCTGTCCCCTGCCCCCTCCCCACGCCTGCACAGGTGCTCCCGCCTCTGGGAAGCCCTCCCTGATCTGCACCAGCTGGAAGGCCCTATAGAGCTGTCTCAGGCCACTCACAGGGCGCTCAGGCTTGTCCACCCTGGTCAACTCCCCTCCACGGATGGCCTCCCAGAGGTCAGAACCATGTCCAAGTCCGCAGCGCCCAGGAGCTCTGAACTGCCTGGTTTTCCCCCAGGATGAGCATGCCCCTGACTTTGGGGTGTGTGAGGACACCCCCTTATCCTGCGTATCCACCTGAGGACCAGAAGGCCCAGGCGGGGCCCAGGCCTGTCTCCCTGCTCAGCTCCACTGCAGCCCATGCAGCCCTGGCCAGGTGGCTGCCATCCGTGACTCCTTCCTGCTGGCCACGGTGGTCCCTGTGGGACTCCCCTGGGTCCTCGTCCCAGGCTGCTGTTGGGCACACAGGGTCTAGGCCCACGCTGTCCCTCCCCTGAGACTGCGCCTCCCAGGTGAACAGAGCCCCAGAACATCAGAGTTGACACTTACCAGGTTCACCAGGGGTCCCCCGGAGTTCCCGTACTGCAGGGGGAGAAGCAGGAGTTAGCTGGGCCCCAAGCGCCCGGAGGCCTCCTGAAGCTTTTTCCCCAACTCTGACGCGTGACAGAACCTTCCTGTCAGCCCTGGTGCTCCATCCCTATTTCAGAGAGGAAGACAGGCCGAGCAGACGAGTGCTGGTCTGCCTGCTACTGCTCTGTGCAGACCACAAGCTCCTGTTTCCACCCCTCGCCGGCTGGCAGTACCACGGGGCCTGTGCAGCCAGATGGGGGAGGGGCGCCGCGTCTCAGCCTGCTGGCCCGGGGAGAGACCCCCCCAACAGAGGGAGTCACACACACGCAGAGAGAACGCGCTGGGGGTTCTGGGTAGAGAGAAAGCAAGTGGTGCTGCCTGGTGCAACTCCTCTCCTGGTAAAACACAACACTGAGAAGGCAGGCAAGACACTTCAGGGCTGCCGCCAGGACCCCATCTCCGGAAAGCTGTCTGAGCCTGGACTCCAGGCAGTGGGCACCCTGGGCAGAAGTCAGGGGGTAGCACTCCCCTTAAGGTAAAGAATGACACTTCTCAATGGGGCATGGTGGTGCATGCCTGACAGCCACGCCCTATGGTGGGAGGCTGTAATAGGAGGATTAGAGATTTGAGGCCAGTTTTAGCAAAAGGCCAATTTCAGCAACTTAGTGATCTTGTTTGAAAAAAATTAGAAAGGGCAGGGGGTATAGTTCAGAGGTCAAATGCCCCTGGGTTCCATCCCCAGTACCGAGAGAGAGAGAGAGAGAGAGAGAGAGAGAGAGAGAGAGAGAGAATCCTCCAGCTAGGGATTTGTGGGGAGCCAGAACAGCTCTGGAGATCGGGACCAGCCGGGCAGAGGCCTCCTTGAGCTCTGGGCGCGGACGCAGGGGCCCGGCTGCCTCCCTCAGCACTCACGTTGATGATGGCGTCTGTCTGGATATAGTCCATGTCCGAGTCCTGCAGACCCAGCTCCTTGCCGTCCCGCTGGGCGGTGCTGACGATGCCCGTGGTCACAGTGTTCTGCAGGGCGAAGGGACTGCCGACGGCCACCACGAACTCGCCAGGCCGGAGGTCAGAGGAGCGGCCCAGGAGCAGCATGGGGAGCTTTTTCTGGGGGGGAAAGGAGAGATACGGGGTGACTGGCCCGGCAGGGGGTCCCAGGGAAGGCGGCAGCTGTGAGGCCGAGGCAAGTGTCCGGTGTGGAACCAGTCAGGACAGTGTCCATCAGAGACCTAGAGTCCACGGACAAGAGGCTCAGCAGGCCATCTGGAGTGTCCATCATGGGAGGAGCGCAGGGTCCAGCTGGCATGGCCTCCCAGGCCCCTGAGCCCAGTGCTTCTAGGCCTTGGCCCCCCGCGGTCCCCTGCGCAGCTGAGCTAGCGTGTCTGCGAGGCTGGGGAAGGGCCGCGCTGCCGAGGGGCTCCGCCCACCTCCCCTCGCCCGCTCACCTTGGGGTGGATCTTGATGGTGGCGATGTCAGACTTCTGGTCGATGTCTTTGATGGTGGCCTCGTAGGAGTCCCCGTTCTGCAGCTGTACCTTGAGCTGCTGCTGGCCCGAGGTGGCGCTGGCCCTGGACACCACGTGGGCATTCGTGACGATCAGGCCTGACTCCGACATGATGAAGCCCGAGCCGCTGGACAGGGGCATGTTGCGGCCAAACAGAGGGTGTCTGCAGCAGGCAAGCACGGAAGGGTGTGCGTTCAGGGCAGGACCTGGACTGGGGGAGTCGGGCGCAGCGGGGCCCGGCCAGAGCGGGGCCAGCGTGGGATGAAACCCAGGATCATGCCACTCACGAGCCATCACCAGAGCCAGACCCGCTTCACAGCCACCGAGAGGTGACCGCCATCTCTCACTTGCAATTTGCTGTGACCAGACACGACACTCCGGAAAGGCCCCATGCTGGCTCGTCAGCGGCATTGACTACCCACGACAGGCCCAGGTGCTGGAGCCAGACAGATCCCGATTCTATCTCCAGGTTCCACGGATTACCTGCCTGCCCCGGGCAGCGTGTCTGAGCTCCGAGCCTCAGGTGCCCCGTCTGGGTCTCTGAGAGGAAGGGAGGGGGCCGAAGGACAGACAGTCTGGGGCCTTCTCAGTGAGGGTCACATCCAGGACCCAGCACCGGGATGGTACCAAACAGGGCACAGCCCCGGAGTCTGCTCAGCGGGGAGGAGCAGGGAGAGCGGCCCCCAAGGGGCCTGGAAGCAGGCAAGAGAGAACAGGAGATGTCCAGCACGCCTCGGGACACAACAGCCTCAGAAATACAGAAGTGTCACCCGGGACGACAGCCGTCGGCGCTGGGTGCCCTCCCTGGCAGGGATGAGCTCCCGAGCACCCAGGTGTGTGGGTGGGGTTGGGTCCCTAGAGATGCTCACCTGCCAACCCAGCACCTTGGCCGTGACCTCAAGGGCAAACAGTTTCTGCAGACAATGAAGCTCAGACAGGGCCACACTGCAGTGTGCTGGGGCCCAGACCAAGGACTGCGGGCCTTGTAAGAAGGAAACGCAGACTCAGGGACACCACGGGGTAGGGCTGCACAGAGAGGGGCCAGAGGACACAGCTCCAAGCCAAGGGGGTCAGGAGAGGTCGGCTACTGTGCACCTGACCCCGGTGTCAGTCCTGCAGACGGTGACCAGCTTCCGCGCCGTCGGAAGTGCCGGGTCTGGGTAGGTCTGAAGCAAAGCTCCTAGGCGTCCTGTGGTCTCCACCTGTGCCCTGACCCATGGCCGGGGCACAGCTGGTGGCTCCTATGCTGTCTGTCCCCGCGGGTCTCACTGCCCGATCGCAGCCTCTGAGGCTGGGGCAGGAGGGGCAGGGCCCCTCACCGGGCCACGCGGCAGTCCGTGATTAGTGGCTTGGAGCCACCAGGCCGGGGCCTTCTAGAAAGACGTTGCGGGCGCCCAGCCTCCAGAAGGCGGGCAGCCTGCCATTTGGTGCGCTTGGCTGTAATTTCCTTAATGACACGTCTGGGGGCCCAGGCCCGGGGGGAGAGGCAGGCTCCTCGCTGGGTCAGGGCGCGGGGTCAAGCCCCTGTGAGGCCCTCAGCAATGCTGTGGCGGTATCTTCAGACCTCCGCTGTCACTTCAGAAAGTGGGCCGACAGAGCCACCTCCTGGGTTCTCAGGAAGGTGCCTTGAGCTAAGGAACAGCGGGTGGGGGCCCCAAGGCTGTGTGCTGTACATCAGTGTGGGGTCCCCGGCGTGGGTCCCCCGAGGGCCCAGCTGGCTCCTCTAGGAGAACACCCCCAGGGCTGCTTTGAGAAGTTCAGGCATGGCTGGGGACTCCCAAGAGGCGAGCCTGGATGGGACACAGCTCTGTCCCCAGGGTGGCTCGAGACCGGGAGGGCCAGGGCGTGCTGCCTGAGGCCAGCACTCATGTCTGGTTGGGTCACGCTAACCAGCCCTGGCGGCTCCTGATCCCTATCAGGAGGGATGGGGCTCCTGTCTGCCTGCCAGCCTCGCCAGGGTCTCCCCAGGGCCGCGGCGTAAGAAGGTGGGTACAGCGACACTCGGAGCTCAAGCAAATCCTGCAGTCACTGTGGTGTCTGAGTCAATTTGGGAAGTGATCGCAGGGCTGGATATGAGGGATGGGGCGCTGCCCGGCACCAGTCAGACCCCTGCGATCCCAGGGGTGGAGGCAGGACACGCTGCCCACCGCTTTGGTCCTTGGACGGAGCTAGGATGACCCCCTCGCATAGCTGCTGAGGCTGAGCTTCCACGCCGGCCCCGAGCCTTCCGTCTCCTACCACACCCCAGCACCCTCACCTCCTCCAGAACCCAGACCTCCCTCGCAACTCTGACCCCCCAGCACCCCGACTCCCAACAGCACCCCAACATCCTCCCAGGACTCCAACCTGGCGCTTCAACCTAACTACCCCGAGCTTCCCTGCTGCCATGAGCCCCCAGCTCCCCACCCCCCAAGCTGCTATGCCCCAGCCTCCCGTGGGCCCCAGCAGACGGGGCTGCAGGCACCCTGGGCCAGGGGCTCCGCGCACCTCAGGAACAGCTCGATGTGGACCACGGCGGGCGCGATCTTCTCCACCACGTCTGCGATGAAGTTGAACTTGTACCGCGGGCTGGTCAGCTGGTGGAGACCTGCGCTGGCAGGAGGACCAGGCGTGTCAGGGACCCACGGCTCCCAGCGCCCCGAGGCGGCCCCACTCCCAGCCAGCAGGGCAGCGGCAGCTGGGCATTCGGGGAGGGGGCTTCAGAGGACAGTAAGGGCTGCTGGGAGCTGAACACCCTCACAGTACTCGCTGGGTACGCCCGGCTGGCCAGAAGACTCAAGGGCTGGAACACTTGCCCTGGGCCACACAGCACCGAAGCTGAGCCAGCCGGGTCAGTGTCCCTGGACCCTTTCTCTCTCAACAACAGTGTCCTCACTGGCCCTGGCAGGTCCCCTGAGCCCAGGGAGCAGGGGAGTGACCGAGAAGAGAGCAACAAGGGTCCCCTCTCTCCCACTCTGAGCACGCTGAGCCCTCCTGGCTGGCTGGCACCAGCTCTGAGGGGCGGGGCTCTGTGCCTTCATCCACTTGGCCACGGCCCCGGCCCTCGGGCCAGCAGGGCACCAACTTCCCTGGGAGCACCACTCAGATGTCCGCCGCCATCAGCAGCAGGGCCGTGGCCCGGCCAACCCCAGGCTCCAGGCGCAGGGGCAGCACAGAGCCACCAGCCTTAGCGCCCTGCACGGCCTGTGCTGGGCTCTCCGTGTCCCAGCACCTGGCACGTTGCTGCCAGGCACAGCCTGTGAGCGGTTCCCAGGGCCCAGAATGAGCAGTGCCGGGAGCTGTCCACGCCTGGGCTCACCGGGCAGAGCTGCCTCCGTCCGTGTGGGTTCAGCACACCAGTCTCTCCGGCTTTGCACTTGAGAAACTAACTGGCTTCTCGCCTGCCCTCCAGCCTCCTCGGCCCAGTGTGAGGAGCTGCAGAGAGCTGTCCACGGGTGGCGAGGCACCGGCAGGTGGCCATCCCAGACGGCGCAGTGTGGCCAGCGACAGGGCAGAGGCAAGCCTGGGGCGAGGTGGGGGATCCAGGGGTGCCTGACCAGGCCGGGAGCAGCACCTGTGAAGCCCCCTGTCGCCGGATTCCAGCCTGAAGGTGGCTGCAGACCTTGGCTGTCTGCAGATCAAACAGGGGGCCCGTGTGACTCGGCCAGGAGAGAGGGAGGTGTCTGTCTTCACAGAAATGGTCAGAGTGGGCTGCGTCACTGTGACTTCATCCTGGGTCTCAGAGGGCCTACGCCGGGCCCACAGCCCTTCAAGCCCTGCACTGCCCACCCGGGCTGACCTGGCCAGCTTCCGCAGCGGGAGCCACAGAGGCTGAGCCCCGGGCTGCCTGGCCTGCGCCGTCTCGCCAGCCCAGATGTGGAGAGTGCACGGTCCCCACCCAGGGCGCCGGTGGCCCAAACACCCTCTGTGAAAGCTTCCTAGGTAAAGGCCACAGGGACATGTAAGGACATGGCAGGCGGGCATCAGGGTGGGGAAGTTAGTGATTTTCCCTTCTTTTCTGGACTTCCATGTTTCCTGCCACGGGCAGAGAGAGACAGCCAGGGCACAGTGAGGCGGGGGCTGGGCTGGGAGTGAGGCCAGCAGAAATCTCTAAGGAGAAGCCCCATGGGCCACTGACCCCTACACGAGCCCCTGGGACGGATGAGTCCAGGTCACCCCACGCCCTAGTAGTACCCAGCGCAGGCCCTGAAATGTTTCTCAAAGAGAGACGGGGAGGGAGGGCAAGACGTCCCATTCCCAACACACCTGTCCAGCACAGTATCCACAGACCACACCACAGAGAAAGCACATGGCGGGGCCTGCTGACCGAGCCCCCAGCAGCCCACGAGCGCAGGGACAAACCAGGAAACTGAGGCAAGGATGAAGGGGGTTGGCAGGCCTGGCTCCGGCCAGGTCAGTGGACCTCAGAGATGGAAGCCCCTGCGCCCGCCGGGCCTGGCCCTTTAAGCCGGCCGGACACACATGAGTCAGGGTGAATCAGCGGGAGGAGGGCCAGTCCCACCGCCTCTCCCACATGAAACCCCGGGCTGGAAGCAGCTCTGTTTATTTGGGGTTTTGACAACCCCACCCCCACGCCATGCTGGAGCCAAAGTTCTGAATCCACAGTCACACTCAACAGACTCAGCTGTTGGCTTTTTTTTTTTCTTTTTTTTTTTCAAAAATAAACTAAGCTGGAATCAGAAGGCCCGGAAGTTTTAGTTGGGAAAAACGTGACACAGAGCAATGCAATCAAGGCCAGGTGCCTGCTGCCTCCCAAGAGAGGAAGGGACACAGCCATCACTCCCTTATGAACCAGACTCAAAAAGAACCCCGGGAGGGGCGCTGGGCCTCGGGCTCCACCTCCAGCCGCCCTTCCCCGTGGGGCTTCCAGGAGCACCGCGGGACAGGCCCACAGTGGAGATCCCAGGCTGGCTCTGGAACCCACGGGGAGACCAAGGCTCAACCTTTAGCCAGGTTCAGAGCGACCCACTTTCCCTGCGTTGTGCAGCGCACGGCCTGCCAGGCGCGTGCCTCAGTCCTAGCACACAGCAGGCTCAGCCAGGGCCGGGACCCGCTTCGTTGCCCACGGGGCTCCAGGAGGAGTCCCATCTCCGCCCCTCTCCATGGTAGGACCCTACAAGTCTCCCAAGCTCCTTGCCCCTCCGTTTCCTCATCTGTGAAATAGAGGCCAAAGTGGAACCCTCCTTAGACAGTCTATGACAGCGGATGAAACGCGCTTTGCACAGAACATGGCAAATACACAACAGCACACCTCAATATTGGCAAGTGGGCGTTTCTTATAGAAACGGAGTCTGTAAGTGTGAAGGCAAGGCGAGGCACCCTGGGGGCAGAGATCCGTGATCGCAGCTACCGGGGAGGCCGAGGCAGGACCATCACAACGTCCAGGCCAGCCTGGGCACTGGAGCAAGACTCCATCTCAAACCAAAGAAACAGGCCGGGCGTGGTGGCGCCCACCTGTAATCCCAGTACTGAGGAAGCTGAGACAGGAGGATCACGGGTTCCCAGTCGGACTCAACATTTGGCGAGGCGCTCTCCAACTCAGTGAGACCCTGTTTCAAGATGAAAAATATGGCTGGGGGTACAGCTCAGAGGCAGAACGCCCCTGGGTTCAATCTCCAGTAAAACACACACACACACACACACACACACACACACACACACACACACAGCAGGAGCGGCTGCAGAGCGAGGGAGAAGCTGGAGGTTTTCACAGAGGGGCTTCACCAGAGATGTGTGGTGGTCCAGTTCAGCCGGCATGTTGGCGGAACCAGAGCGCGCTGGGGCAACTGTGAGGACCCACTCAAGGCAGGGGCCTTACTGTGAGAGGAGGCCGGGGACTGCCTGGCCAGGTGGCCCGCGGGCATCCAGGGCCCTGCCTGGCCTGGGACTCGGAGGGACGGTGCCCTCTGGGTGCAGCTCAGAACATGGTGACGGAGCCTCCTCACTGGGGCTGGTTCAGCCCACGAGCCTGGATCTCACAGCTCGGAGAGCCAGGCTGGCCCTCAGCCAAGGACAGCCAAGGTTGGGCTCCCCTGGAGCTGGACAGCCCTGGCTGTGTCCCTCGGCCGGGTCCCCTGACCTGTCTGAGTCTTTTTCCCTCTCTCGATTCCTGCAAGGATTCGGTGGGCCTGGCCTGGCGTCCTGGGTCGCCCGGCTGTCCGTAACCATGATGGGGAAGGGAGCAGTGTTTTCTGCTCTAGGCCCAGCTGGGCTGCCCCCCTCTCCCGGTCCCCTGGGTAGGACCTGGGCTAGAGTCCTAGACAGCAGCATCCGCTCTGCTGGGAGCCACAGCTGGATGGGGGGGGGGGGTCACTTGGGGACAGACAAGCTTTCAAGCAAAGGAAAAACACAGGGAGCCGTCCTGGGAACCGAGCAGAGCCAGGGAGGCCCCTGGGCCTGCAAAGCCAGCCCTGCGCAGGAGGCCAGGGCTAGAGGCCAGGGCTGGAGGCCAGTGAGAGGCCAAGGCTGCAGGGCATCTGCAGAGCATCCTTGTGTCCGCACGCTTCCTGCTCACTGCCTTCGGGGCCCGGCCAGCTCGGCTCTGGGGTCCCAGGCCTCAGGGACAGTCTAGAGGAGTGGGCTTTCAGAGGGGACACGGTGCTGCTGGATCCAGAGGGCAGAGTGGGGATGAGGCCGGAGAAGCCAAGGCCTGGGCCCTGGGATGGAGGCGAGGACTTCCCTGGCCGAGGGAGCTGCTCGGGGACAGGGCCAGCGGCCGTAGGTGAGGCCAAGATGCACACGGGACTTGGCCATCCCGGCCCTCGAATCCCCTGCGGCGTGGAGCGTGCGCATGCCCCGGCCAGCCCCTCTGCTCTGAGGAAGGGGCCTGTGATTGACTCTCCCCACTGTTCTACATCCTCAAAGCCACGCCGGAGGTCACTTCCAGGATGTGGGGCACAGCGTGGGAAACGGGGACATGGAGCAGAGCCTAGCCCAGTGACCTGGGCAGCTCGCCGCGGCTCCCTGAACCTGCTCTGATGTGAGGCCATGACAAGTGCCCCCTAGGGCACGCCCGAGGCTCCTGGAGCCTGGCTCTGTGTTCCCCCTTGACCCTTGGGAAGCCTGCTGGTGGCTTGGCCTGCTCCAGCGGCCCAGGCGGGAGGCGTGGGTGGCCGGGCAGGTCCCGCTGACCGGGCCCATGTGCAGTCTGCTCAGACCCTGAGCCTCCAGGAAGCCGAGGGAATGTGCCGGCCTCACTCCCTGCAGCCTGGCGCCACACATCCCAGGCTGACGCTGGCTGTCAGGGTCTGGCCTCTTCTCTCTTGCTCAGTGCGATTCCGGACTGTCCTCGGGGACCATGGAGCCGCCCCTGGATGGGAGGCTGTGCGCTCCTGTGCCAGACACCGACACCACCAAGTGTTTGGGTCTCCTGCAACCCTGTGCCCACACCATCCACAGCCTCCCCAGTGGGCCCTGGTCCCCACATGTCCCTGCCTCCCCAAACCTGCTCCTCCTGGCGCCCTGCCTCCATGAGGGTCCCCACCTTCTCACTGTCACCACGGCATGCCAGACCTGAGACCCAGCGCCCCTAGAGCCTGCCCCTGGCTCTGCCCTCCTGTGGGGTCGCCTGGCCCACACTGGCCTCCCCAGGAGAGGGCTGCCATGTGCCCACACCACTCACAGGGCCAGCCTCACCCCCAGGAGGGCCCCTGGCTTCCCGAGGGCCACACCCCTCCAGCTCCTCCCTCTGACCCCACCCTTGCTCAGCCTCAGTCCTCCACTGCCTGGCCCCGAAGCCCGCCCACCCCGTCTCCCTCTCCCATTCTTTTTTTGTGGCACTGGAGGGTGGAACCAGGAGCATTCTACCTCCGAGCTACACCACAGCCCTTTTTTTAAATTATTATCCTTTTTTTTTTTTTTTTTGCAGGTCTGGGTATGGAACCCAGGGACATTTGACCTCCAAGCTACACCCTCTGCCCAATTTTTTATTCTTTATTTTGAAACCGAGTCTCACTGAGTTGCAGAGGGCCTCACTAAGTAGCTAAGGCTGTCTGTGAACCGCGATCCTCCTGTCTCAGCCTCCTGAGTGCTGGGATTACAAGCGTGCACCGCCACGCCTGGCTCCCTCTCTAGAGGTGATTCCTCCCCTTCTGTGTCTTATACGCCATCATAACACAGGACCGGGGTTTCACAGAGATCCCCTGGCTGTAGAGAAGGAGGGCAGGGAGCAGAGGCCAGGTCACACTGGGCCTGCAAGCCACTCAGCCGGAGCCATGCCTGGGCTTCGGTCTTCTAGGAGGATGGGAAGAGCGGCCTGGTGGGAGGGAACCCCCTCCTCTGTCTGTCTGACCCGGTGCTGGGGTTCGGAGCAGCGGGGGCAAGGGTGTTTCCTGGTCCCAGCTGGGCGGGGCAGGGCGCTTGGGCATCCTGGGCCTCGCTCCTCCGGGCTGGACTCCTGGCTCACGGCAGCCTTGGCAGAGGCTTCTGGCTGCTCCGGCTGCCTGCGCTCTGGGCCTCTGGGTCCTCAAGAGCGCCAGATGCTTCAGCTCTGCTCAGCGGCCCCAGGCTGGGGTTTGGGGGTGGATCCCCTGGTCAGTCCCGAATGCCAAGACATGTGAGGCCCAATAAGCTGCTAAGAGGATTAAAAATCAAAGGCCACCCAAAGGTCTTAAACAAATCAACCCGGGAGACACCGTCAGGGCCTGCGCGGGTGGCACCATAAAAACTGATCGTTAAACGTGTGGGTAAACCACCCGGGGAGTTGTGAAGTCTCCGCAGGCCACTGGCCATGACAGACACCCCCTGCCGAGAGAACCCTACTCTAACACAAGAGCTCTGCAGGAGGGCCGCTGGGCTACGGGAGTCCACACAGCACAGAGGGACACATTCATGGGACATCACCCACTGCGTGTGGACGGCGCTGGACCAGGCCCTGCCGTGAGGCTCGGAGTGTGAGCGTGACGCAGGGGCAGGGGCTCGATGAACAGCTAACGCAGGCTGCACCGGGAGGCTACTGAAGGATGGCGGGGCGTGTCAGTGAAGAGGGAGCCCAGGGCCAGGCAGCGAGATGGACGGGCCATGGGGGGATGAGGGAGGGAACTTGGGTGAGCGGGTGCAGCGTGTGCAAAGGCCCAAGGGTGGGAAGGAGCCCAGCATGGATGGAGCAGGAAGACAGAGACAGCTGGGGACAACGCTGGAGGGGGCAGGACCCTGATGGTGGTGGGGGCTTGTGAGTCGTAGCCAGTGCTGGGGAGCCACTGGAGGGTCCCGCTGGTGACACAAAGTTCAGGTTAATCAAGGTTAGCCTGGCTGCTGGGTGGAGGAGTGGAGGGATGACGGAGGGGAGTCAGTCTTGAGACCCAGGGGCTCTGTAGCACAGCCCCCCAGCCGGCCGTCACCAGCTCGGGGCTCACGGGCTGACCTGGACCGGGCATCTGGGTCTTGTGGTTGCTCAGAGGATGCACAGTGGCTGGGGGTGCGGAGTGAGGAGCGAGGGTCAGAGGTGCCAAGGCCCTCGGTCAAGCCCAGAGTACTAGAAGAGAGGCCAGGCGTCCAGAGGTAGCTCAACACCTGTCCAGGTCCCCTTGTCATTAGCCCTGGGGAGCCTCGGAGAGCTAGGCCTCCTGGCCACGGGACAGAAAAACACACAGCCCTCCCCAGGCCCCATTGGCACATGCGGTCCTTCTGAAGGGGCGCCAGCCTGCAAAGAGGCCCTGACCCCAGCAGGTCCTCCACATGGGTGCGTTTGAGCAGGTGCAGCCTGGCTGAGTGCACGAGGGCCCCGCGCACCCACAGATGGCAGCGGCGGCTCAGGGCTGTTGTGTGATGGTGCCCCTGCGGGCAGCTGCCCTGGGGAGCCCTGCAAGGCGCCCGCGAGCTGGTGTGTCAGTGAAGGCCACAGCGGCCTGTTCAGCCCCCTCTCTGGCCCCGCCCCCTCTGCCTCCTGGCACCTTGACTCTGGAGTTAGCAAGTGCTCTCGGTGCCCCTCTGCCGCCTCGACTGATGCCACTCATCCCGTGCAGTGGTCACGGCTCAGGAACGCCCGGCCGGCACCCGCGCCTCTGATAACCCATCTCTGCAGCCAGTCCCCCAGGCTCTGTGGTCACCCATTTTACAGATGAGCAGGCCAGGTAATTAGGCCACATGACTCACGTAAGTGTAAGTGTGCAGGGCCAACAGATCGGGGAGCGCAGGGGCCCTGCCCAAGGCTCCACGCTCGCGGCACCGCCTGCCTCTCCAGCCCCCCAATCCCGGCTGTGTGTGCATGGGGTCCTGGGACTAGTCTCTTCTTATCCCTGCATGCACCCCGATGCCCTGCGGACCCAGGGGGCATTGATGGGGTCTGCCCTGTGCCCTCATCACCACCCGAAGCCAGCTGGGCACAGAGAAGGCACTTCATAAGCGCGGACTCAGCAGTCTGGGGAGAGTTTCAAGATGCTGGGCGGCCACCTGCAGCCTCTGGCCCTTCTCGGCTGGAGCCGGGTTCCCATAGTGTCCGCCACAGGGCGGCGCTGGCCCGTGGTCCTCAACCCACACCATCAATTTTGGTGGGCAGAGACCAGGCTGCCAAGCCTCTGCCTCTCGGAGAGCAAGGTCCAGGAGGGGCCAGGACCAAAACCCACACTGGACGGGCCACCTGCAAGGGTGCAGTGAGCACTTCCTAAATTACGGCGCCCGTCTTGACACGGAGCAACCCCAGAGGTCAGCCGCAGTTTCCTGAGCTCCACACACAGCCTATTGCCTTGCCCCTGCTCTGGTCTAAACCCGCCTCCAAAGCTTGCGTGTTTGACGGCACTAAAGTGGGGGCACTGGAGATGGGGCCGTCAATTGTAGGGCAGGACCCTCGGCTCCAGGATGGAGCTAAGCTCTTGCTACAGGGCTGCCTGAGCGCTGAGCCTCCTGTGCCGCCTCCCACCGGGGCCAGCTGCCCTCCTGCCTCGGGCCCGTGCACGCACACCGTCCTCCCCCTGGATGCGGAGTCTGCCAGCGCCCTGACCTCGGACCTCCGGCCTCTAGAATGGCGAGGACTGCATGTGTTCTTTCTAAGTTACCCAGTGTCCGGCACTTAGTTGTAAAAGCACCACAAAGCAGGCGAAGCTACTCTCCTGCCCCTACCCAAGCCCTCCAGAGGCTCTCCTGTGTAACCCTATAGAACCCCATGAGCCCCCCACCCCCATCGGGTGCCCAGGACCCCGCGGGCCAGGAGGAGGCCGCGTGTTCTTCAGGAAAGAGGCTCTCCAGCGCGCTCTGTGGGGAGCCCTGGGCTTTCTTGTTGGCTTCGCCTTTCTTACTGCAGGCGCTGTATCAACCGCAGATAGACCCACGCCCAGGAGTGTTTCCCCATCCTGCTGCCCGTGTGCGCTTCTGGCCAGGCTTCCCAGTCTTTTCAGACCACAAGACCCTGGTTTTCAGAATACTCGGCACAATTTGGGGAGCTCTGGCTTGCAGGAAGAAGTCTGTGCACGGCAGCATGGCATCTCCGGTCACTTGTCCCACCCACCTGCCCGGCGTCTGGTGCCCTCCCACGCCAGCGCTCTGAGCTGTGTGCACCTCCCGAGGGGTCTGGCCACACCGGGCAAGCCCCAGGCCTTCATCCTGCCCATCACACTTTGCAGAATCCCCTCCCTGTTGCAACAGAAGATGGGTCCTCACCCTCCAAGACCTGCCCCAGATGGTCCTCTGCAGGCCGCCCGGGCCCCCGGTGGTCGGGGTGCCCGTGGTATTCCAGGGCTGTAGAGCCTGCGCTGGCTGCAAGGACCTGACTTGCCCCCAGAGGCACCCCTGGGGCCAAGAGCAGAGACTGCCTCCCAAAGTGGCACCCCAGACAGTAAAGCAACAGGGCTCTCTACCGCCCTCCTCCACGCGGGGCCACCTGTGTGGCAAGAAGCAACCCAGGGCCGCCACAGGTCAGGGGGCGCTCCTGGGGACTGAGGCCAAAGCCCCCCATCACCTCTCCCCACGGACCCCGAGCAGTCCAGGGCCCACATCCTCAAGGTCCCGAACAGCCCTCTGGAGACAGCGACGGGGAGAGTGGAGACCTTGCCAGGAAAGACTGCCCGCGGCAGCCCGGCAGAGCAGATGTGGGGCCGGGGAGGCAGGGACACCGGGATGAGGCCAAGAGTGGAAGGAAGACAGAGCCCAGCAGGGCTGGAGTCTGTGTGGAGGTGAACTCAGCTTTACACGTGTGCCTGGTGCGTGTGGGGGGACTGGGGACTGACCCCAGGGGCATTCGACCTCAGAGCCCTCCCCCTCCTCTTTTGCTGCCTCCTCCTCCTCCTCCTCCTCCTCCTCCTCCTCCTCCTCCTCCTGCTCCTCCTCCTCCTCCATTTCTTTGTTGTTGTTTTTTGTTTTGAAACAGTCTGGCTAGGTTGCTGAGAGTCGTGCTAAACTGCTGAGACTGGTCTCCAACTTAGTATCGTGCTGGGGTTGCAGGCATGTGCCACCCTTGCGTACCCGGCTTCTAAAGGGCGTCCCGCTGCACTCGGGAGCCCTGGAGCTTCGCCCTCCCTCCCTCCGGGCCTCAGTTTCCCCAGGCCGGGCTCCCTCCCTCTCCCCCCGGCTTACCCGACGGGCAGGCGCCCTTCTGCAGCTGGCGCACGGGCGTCCCGGACAGCTGCAGCGCGCGGCGGCTGGCGGCCTGCAGCGCGCACACGTCGGCGTAGGTGCGCCCGTCGGTGCCGCACACGGCGTGCGCCCAGCGGCAGCGGCACACGCCGCGCGTGCACTCCAGGCTCTCGCCGCAGGGCGAGTCGAGCGGGCGGCCGCAGGGCTCGCCCTCGCCGGCCGCGCACACCAGGCAGCAGTTGCAGAGGTCGGGCACGTAGCCGCCGGGGCAGCGCGGGCTGGGGCAGCGCGAGACGTCGCAGCGCGCGGGGCAGGGCGCGGGGGGCTCCCGGGCCAGCGCCAGCGCGGCCAGCGCGGCCAGCAGCAGCGCGCACGCCGGCATGGCTGGGGCGGCGGGGCTCAGCGCGGGGGCATGGCGCGGGGCCACCCTGCTTCCAGGCCTGGTACGGGGCGCGGGGACGCCGCACTTAAGGGCGCCCGCCAGCCCGCCCTCCGGCTGGAAGGAGCCGCCCGCCCAGCCGGCCCCGCCCCGGCCCGCAGCCCCCGCCCCGAGGCTGGGGCGCGGCCAGGGATCCGGCCGCCTGCCAGGGGAACGGGGTGGCCGCCGCGCAGGAGTCCCCAGGGGGCTGGGCCCCGAGGAGTCAGGCGCAGGGAGCACCCCAGTCCCGTGTCCTGGCAATCTGGCCACCCCCATAGGAATAAAAAAGGCCCTGAGCATGTTACCCCAGGGCCCGCCCTCCTCCATCCTCGCTCCCCAGCGCCCTCCTGCTCCTCCGCGCACACTGGGGACGACGCTCTGAGAAGCCCCCGGGGTCCCAGACTGCAGCCCAGCTTCTGGGCTGGAGGATGCCAGCGCCCCCCTGGAGAGGGTCCATGCCTCTGTCCATGTGGTGGAGTTCCCCTCTGGGCTCTCCTACATCATCTAATAGGACCCCGTGGCTCAGTTTCCCCCTGGGTGAGGAGGACAGAGTGGCTGGCCCTGGGGGGTTGGAGGTGGGCACTGGTTCTTGCGCTTCCAGACACAGGAGGGAGGGGGCGCCATGCTCTTCTGCAGGAGGACCACTGGGGACCTCCGGCCTCTGGGCTGTCATGCCCAGGCCCTGGGAGTCCGAGGAGGGAGCCCCCGGGTGGAGGTGAGCCTTAGGGGGTGGGTATCCGGGGACAGACCAGGAGCTGGCCACTGCCTGGTCCAAGGACCCAGAACCAAATTGGCAGGACACTAAGCTGGCGCAGGAGACGGGGCAGCCGGGCTCCCGCCCAGCCCTCTCAGAAGGATGCCGTTCTTCTCTGTACTGGATTGAACCCGGGGCGTTCTGCCTGTGAGCGGCACCCCCAGCCCTGTTATATTTTGTATTTGGAAACAAGGTCTCGCTAAGTTACCAAGTACTAGCCTCAAATCTCTCTTCCTTCTTCAACCTCCCGAGTACTGGGATTGCGGGCGCGCTCCACCACGCCTGGCCTCCTGTGTGTATCATTCTGATTTCGTGGTACTGGTGATAGAACCCAGGGATGTTCTACCATTGAGTTGCTCCCCCCAGCCTTATTTAATTTTTTACTTAATGAAACAGTGTCTCGCTAAGTTGCAGCATGCTGGCCTCAAACCTGCCACCCTCCCTCTCGGCCTCCGCAGTGCTGAGGGTATAGGCATGTGCCACCACGCCCAGCTAAAACGGCGTCCTTAAATGCACAAAACAAATTGCCCTTGTTGCCAAGAGGAGCAAGCCTATCCCATCCAACGCAGCCATCGGAATATATGGACGGCGTGGCGGAGCGATCCAGGGCTGGTTAGCGTGTGAAGTAACCAGCCAGCTGAGACCTCCAGGGACGGCCGCGCAGGGGCCCGCGGCCCGCGGGGGCAGAGCCAGCTGAGATACCACTGTGGCGTGGCCTTCATCACCGAAGGAAGGCTCAGTTTTGGTTGGAGTCGGTGTAGATGAAGATTTTTTTTTTTTTTTTTTTGGTGGTACTGGGGTTCCTGGAAGCCCTTCTACCTCCGGTATACACTCCCACGGGCTACACTCCCAGACCTATTTTTTTTAACATTTTTATGTGGAAACAGAGTTAAGCCAGCGAGGCTGGCTCCGAACCAGCGCGATCCTCCTGTCTCCGCCTCCCAAGCGCGGGGATTACAAGCGTGCGCCACCACGCCCGGCATAGATGAAGATTTTTTTGCCCAAGTTTCTGGACACGCAGATTAGGGATGGGGGACCTTTGGAGGGAGGGGGCTGGGGTGAGTCCCATCCTGGGGGCCCTCACATCCTTGGAGGCCTGGGAGCTGCCTAGGGGTCGGACAGGGCAGTGGCCTCACCAGACAGGAGTATCTGGAGGAAGAGGAGCAGGTGGACCCAGGTACGAGCAGCCAGTGACCCCAGCACAGGCTCAAGGTCAGTGAGGGGCTCAGGAGTGAAAGGGGGTCGGTCCCCTTTGGCAAAGGGTGACAGTGCATGTATTTCTGCTTCCAAAAACGTTAAGTACATTTTTCTCTGCAGCTCTGGATAATTGCAGACCATTTCTTGAAATGACTCATAAGGTCACAGGTTGGACACTTCAAAGCTGGTCTGGGCTGAGCAGCCCCGGCCCTGGCTGGGGCAAGGGAAGTTGTCTGGGTCGAGGACATCAGCCCCTATGTCTACCCTGGCCCTACGACCCAGAGCCAGGGCCAAGTCATCCTGCAGAGGCGCAGGCCAGAAGAGCGACACTGCCATGCCTCGATTCTCTAGACACGGGAAACTAGAGACCCAGGAGGGGCTAAAGAGCCCCGTTACCCTCGGCTTTTCCTCTGCAGACGGGGAAACTGAGTCTCGGGTTCCAGGGCTGGCTGCTGCTGCAGACAAGAGCTTGCACAGCCCTCTAGGGTTCCTAAGTGGCCACAGCGCAGGGCCTCGGGCCCTGGGGCTGGCCAGGAGCTGCATTCTCTGCCTGCTCAGAGAGATGGGCGCTGTGATCTTCAGAAAGAGCTTTGAGGCGAAGGTCAGAGTTCATGCGGGGGGAACCCACATCCTGGTGTGGGGCAGGTCAAGTCCTGCTCTCCCTCGCGACCACGTGGCCCATGTGGCCCCGGCGGTCAGCTGATCTGACATAGAACTGCCCCTCGAAGGGGGCGCACAGTCCTCTGGTACGCGGGGCAGTCGAGGCTCGGAATGGAATGCAGTTTTTAGTTACGCGCTCTAGTGCAGTCTGGAGATCCCTCTTCCAGGGGTGAGCAGCAGGCACCCACTTTCCTGGGGTTGTGGGCTCCCCGGGGCTTACTGGAGCCCTGTGAAGACACCGGGCTCAGTGGCGCCCCCTGCTGCTCCCGCCCCTCCCTGCCCCTTGCTTGGCTCACCAGGACACCTCTGACCCCCAGGCCCCAGTCGCTAGTGCATGAGCCTCCCAGGTCCAGGCATCTGCTGGGCAGCCCCCGGGGGGAGGGGGCTCTGATTCCCAGGACACACAGGGACACAGGCACAGTGCAGCCCCTGTCAGCACCCCACATGTGCACAGGAGGGCCAGGCCCTCTGAGGTCAGCCCCAGCCCTTCCCCTAGCCATGGCGGAAGCCCCTTGATGTATGCAGACCCGCCATTCACTCTTGTGAATTGACATCCAGCGCCTCCCCATGCCCTGACTTCCTGCACAGACAAGACAGGAGTGGGGGGCGGGGTACACCCCCAGCCAGAGAGGCCTCCCTCCAGGGCCCCCTGGCCCGCAGCTGGCTCTCCGGATCCTCCCACGTGACCCTTGCCCCAGCCCAGACTTTACATCAAATGAGGTCATAGCTTACATCGCTTTGGGGACCTCGACTGTCCCTGGCCACACCTCTGCCTGAGATAAGACCCTCAGCCCATGTTAGTGGGTGACTCAGAGGTGGCCCTGCTCAGGGCTGGGCGGGGATGGCTGTGATGGGGGACGCGCTGTCAGCAGCCCCTCCCCGGGAACTCCCCAGAGTCAGAGGTGAGCCCTCTGACAGGAACCCCCAGCCCCCTCCCTGACTGCGTCCAGGCCTTCTGCCCCAGCGGCCTCTTGACACCCTCTCTGTGCCCAGTGGGCAGGCCCTGCCCACAGTGGGGGCCGGAAAGGGCCAGCGTGGCTAGTCCTCGCCACAGCTCTTGGGGTCCCAGGAGAGGAGTGCCATGTTCTGCATTTTGCAGTGCGGCCGCGAGGCACAGGGAGGTGGAGTGGCCTGCCCATGGCCACTCAGCCCGGCTCTGCACAGGAGAAGCAGGATTTGGATCCAGGCCTGGGTCTGGAGCGCTGCCTGGGCCAGGCCACGGCCACCCTTTGACGCATGCCCAGTGGCTGCTGGGGTGGAAGGAAGTGGGGCAGGGGTGGGGTAGGAGCTTCCCATGTGGGTGGCGCTTGAGAGGGGCCCTGACAGCAGGCGGAGCCGGAGAAGCCTCCAGGAGAGAGCGCGGGGGTCCCAGGCTCGGACTGCAAGGAGCAAATGGCCCCTGCAGACAGCAGGCAGGAAACTGGGGGCTGCAGCCCAGGCGCTGCCTGTGAGGGGCCAGAGCCCGGCCACGCTGGCCATGCAGAATGGGCCCTCCCCGCCAGCCTGGCCCATCCACTGGCACCTCTGGGCACCCAGGCCAGGGAGCTCCTGGTGGCACCAGCCTCCCTGTAGGGGCTGGGCTTGGACAGAAACTAGTGGTGTTAGGGGCGCTGCTGCACACAGGCGCCGAGCCGAGGGGGAGAGGGCCGCATGCTACCAGCCCCAGGACGCAGCGGGCTCGTGCCTGTGGTGCTCAGCTTGTGACCCGTGGGTGCTCCTTCACCCCTCGGACCCTCAGCATCCTCCTCTTAGATGGGCACACAGAGCTGCCGCCGCCGGTGCACCGCCTCAGCTGCTGCCAGGGCCCGGCAACCAGGAGGTAAGGGACCAGCCCCGGGTGCCACTCAGCTCCGAGACACCCTCAGGAAGAAACGCACCCAGGGCTCCCTCCCCACGGACAACGGTCCCCAGACAGACCAGGCCCACCCGCCTGTCCTTTGTTTGAGTCTTGACCACTCTCCAGATCCCTTCCTCCCCGGCCCAGGAAGTCAGCGGCTGCATCCTCCTCGTGACTCCACACTGCTGGGCAGTGCTGGGCAGGCCGCCCTGTTCCCAGGACCCCTGCCCGCAGGGCCTCCTCCTGGTCCGGCTCCCACACTCTGCTGCACCTCCAGGGCAGGCTCCAGGTCTCAGCCTCCACCATAGCCCTGCATTAAAACACAGCAGCATTCCTGAGATAAAATCCACACACCTCTAATGCACTCCATAGACCATCTGCAGAATTTTATTTGTTTATATTTATTGTGGTATTGTGGATTGAACCCAGGGGAGCTCTTGCACTGAGCTACACCCCCAGTCCTTTTTATTTTGTATTTTGAGACAGGATCTTGCTAAGTTGCTAAGGCTGTCCTCGAACCTGCCATCCTCCTGCCTCAGCTTCCCACGCTGTTGGGATCATAGGCACGGGCGCCTGGGCCCGGGTAGTTAATTTTAGAACATTTTCACCACCTCAAAGTTAGCCCCTCATTTCCTTGTCTCCCAACTCCTGGCAGCCACGAATCTGCTTTCTGTCTCTCTGAATTTGCTGATTCTGGACATTTTGTGCGAATGGAATCATAGGCTATGCGGTTGTCTGTCTGCCATGCTCCATGTCTTCTTAGGTTCATGTTGCAGCGTGAATCAGTCCTGCATTCCTCTTCACGGCTGGATAATATTCCATGGCGTGTGTAGTACACACCTTATCACTCACCACTGGATGGGCCTTGGGGTTGTTTCCACTTCTGAGCTGTTATGAAGAATGCTGCCATAAACATCCGTGTACAAGTCTTTGTGCAGGCATATGTTCTCAATTCTCCTGAGCACGTATCTAGGAGAGGAATCGCGGGTCACGAGGAACCCCCAGAGCATTTCCCCAGGCCCCGTTCCCTCCGGCGGTGTGTGAGCCGGCTGCCCACGTCCTCACCCACCCTTGTGATTTTCCCTTAAAAAGTTACCATGATTGCCCTGGCGGCTCGTGATGTTGCACTGGTCCATCTACGGTGGGGAAACGGCTGCTTGGAGCCTTTGCCATAGTTCACTTGGGCCATCTGTCCTTTTATTACTGACTTGTGAGAGTTCTTTACATATTCTGGGTGGGGGCCTCTTACCAAAATAATAACTACAAACGCTCCTCACATTCCACGGGGCTTCTTTTCACTCCCTGGACGTATTCCTCGACACATAAAGTTTAATTTCAATGGAGTCCAGCTGACCTATTTATTCTCTGCTGCTTCTGGTGTTCTCTTGGCAATTCTAAGGCCTTGCGCAGCCTGAAGTCACACAGCATGAACCCGAGGTTTCCTTCTAAGACTTTCATGGCCGCAGCTCTTCAGGGAGCTCTAGATCCACTTTGGGTCGGTGCCGGTGCATGGCGTGGGTAGGGCTCTAATGCCACGCCCTGGCACATGGGAACCCAGCCGTCCCAGCGTTGGTCGGGACACAGCCCTGTCTTGGCACCTCCTTCCCCCCAGCTCCTGTTATCCACCCTCTGTCAGCCTCCTGTTACCTGAGCCCCCTGCCTGCGATCCAGCCCCTCCCTCGTCCCCACCCCAGACCCGCTCTCAGCTTCTGTGAGCTCAGCGGTCCTCGACTCCAAGTGTTGGTGAAATCAGGGGACGTCTGTCTATTTCACTCGCTGTAGTGTCCTCCCGGTTCATCCTCCATGTGGCAAATGACACAAAGCCAGCTAGTATTTTTCAAGGCCAAATAGTATTCCGCGTGTATGCACACCACATTTCCTTTATCTGTCCACTGTTAGACACTTGGGTTGTTTCCTGTCTTGGCTGCTGGGTAGTGCTGTGCCAACACCCCCCCCCTTCCTCCCAGGTGTTCACCCTCACCTGACCACCCTCGCAGCTCTCCTTGGCAACGCACCCGATTCCCTGTGCTCTGAGCTTTGCATTGGGAGGAAATTTTAGAGTTAGAGAAAAGCCCCAAGGATGCAGCGGCCCCCCTGAGACGCCGTGTGCCCGTGACGCTCACCTGGGCCTTCTGCTGCATCCAGACGTGTCCCTCTAAGCTCGTGGTTGGGAAATGTCACCCCAGACTCATATGTGGGTGGGATTGGACGGTGGCCTTTGGGAGGTGTTTGGGGTTAGACCCCGTGATGAGGTTGGCTTTATAAAGAGAAGAGCAGAGACCTGAGCCCACAGCTTGCCCTGCCTCCAGGGCAGCCTCTGCCAGGTTATGATGCACACAGGCCCTCAGCAGAGGTAGCGCCGAGGCCTATAGACCCGCGAGCCAGAGACCTCCACTCTCTATAAATTACCCTGTCTCCGGTATTCAGTTATAGTATCAGAAAATGTAACTAAGGCCCCCTCCCTCTGTTTGTCTCAGACTTTCCCACACCCACACCCACCCCTCCTCTTGACCTGATTCAGGGTGAGTGGGATGTCACCACACTGCCTGAGAGATGGTCAGAGTGAGACCCAGGCCCGCTTTGGGACCCGGTCTCCCTAGGACATGAGGTGAGGGGGGTGGAGCTGACACCTGGACCTACGAGACCCCATCTCTCCTCTGCGACTGTGGCCCTGGCTGGCCTTGGCTCAGCGGCCACTCTGCAGGGTGCTGGTGATGCAGCCAGGTCCTGGAGACCCCTCTCCAGAGATCACGACCTGCCCCCAACACGCTGAGGATCGGGGACCCTCTGCCCCCTTCACCCCACACCTGTACTTTGTCCTGCAGGCTACGGGACCTCTGGCTTAGGGTCAGGACAATTGTGAACCAGAGAGCCCGTGGCCTTGGGCCGTGGCGCCCGCACAGGGCGCGGGTCTGTGGGCGGGGAATTCTCTCCTCACGCCTAGCTGGGCACCCTGCCCCAGCACTGGGCAAGTCCTAGAGACCCACTCCTGGGCAGAGGGGTGACGGGGTCCTGGGGGTCAGCCCTGAGTTGTTCAGAGGTGGCCCTCTGTGGCCAGGCATGGGCTGGGCCAGATGGTGAGAGCCGGGGCTCAGACGCAGGCCTTAGGCTTGGAGCTTAGCTTGGCAGGGACCACTAGGGCCGAGGGTGAGTGACTGTGTCCTAGCAATTGTCCGACACATGGCTGGAGGGCCAGGGCAGGAATGGGAGCAGCAGGGCTGCGGCCCCCGCTGGGCTGTGTCCCGGGGGCACTTCCCTGCTGCCCTGAGCCCAAGACGCAATGCCGGCTTAACCTTAAATACCCCAGCACGGACATGGGGGAAGACGAGCCCTTCAGGCCCTGACACGGGGGCTGGGCAGTGGGGGCAAGTAGCCACTTCCCGCTGACACTGCAGCGGTGAGGCCGCGTGTGCTCCCCCACCGCAGCCAAGGCCTCTGTAATTTTCCTGCTCAGTGGGCAGGAAGCTTCAGCCATGGAGCCGCCCCTGCTGTCCCGCCTGGGGGGCCTGCCGCCCAGCAGCGCACGCCGCGGTGACTCACCCGGAGTCCCCTTCCCAGGCCCCTTCCCACAGACGCCTCAGCCGGGCCCTCCAGGCTGTGCAGGGGCCCAGGCTTTCCCTCCCTCTCCATCTCCTCTGGCTCCCCAGGGCCTAGTCCCACCCCTCCCCCAGTCTCCAGCAGGGGGTGCTGTTTCCTCCAGCCAGGGCCCTGCTATCACCATGTGTGCATGTGCGTGCATGTGTGTGCCTGTGTGTGCCTGTGTGTGCATGTGTGTGCCTGTGTGCCATCTCTGAGTGAAAAGAGGCGGTCACAGACCCAAGGGGCATGTTGCATCATTGTGTGTGTGTGTGTGTGTGTGTGTGTGTGTGTGTGTGTGTGTTACTAGGGGTTGAACTCAGGGGCATTCTACCTCTGAACTCCACCCCCAGTCCTGTTTTATTTTTATTTAAGTTACTGAGGCTGTCCTCAGACCTGCGATACTCCCGTCCCCGCCTCCCAAGTACTGGGATTGCAGGCGAGGACCACCACCTCCACATCGTTTTTATAGGCAGTTCTAGGCCTGTCCTTCCTTCCAGCAGGACCTGGCTCTGTGCCTGGGTGGCAGGGCTTGGTCTCAAGGACGGTGTCGAGGGTGTGACTGCTCATGGTTGAAGGCGCGTGTGTGTAGGTTGTGTGCCTCTGAACGTGTGTGTGGCTTAGACGTGAGTGATGTAGTGTGCATGGGTGTAAACACGTGTGCGTGGCTGTGTGGTGGGAAGCGTGTGTGCAGGTCAGGATGGGCAAGTCAGCATCCGTTTCAGTTGTCGTCTTGACCAGGCCCAGGACGACGGCTCTGCCCCCAAGGACGCACCCAGGGCCAGGAGGAGCCATCTCCCCACCTGCTGTCCTGGAGAGAACGGGCCACAGGGAGGGCTGTCTGCCTCCAGCTGGGCCTGGGGGGCTGAGAGGCTGGGGTCCACGGCTGAGCTCGGTCCTGGGAGGCCAGGCTGCGGTGAGCATAGCTGGTCACCACACTCAGAGGTACTGAGCCTTGGGAACTACTCTCTACTGCATGGTGGGGAGCCACGGCCAGGGGTGGCCTGAGCTTGACTCATCCCAGCACCACCACTTCCCCTGCCTGGCCCCTTCCACCACCCCAGGAGTCCCTTCTCTTGGGGCTGGACACAGGGGCACATTTAACATGAGCTCTGCTCTCTGGGGGATGGGCACAGAAACATTTGCTGAGCACCACTGCATACACCTAGCACAGCAGAGACACATTTTCCAGTCTGCACACAGCGATGCCAGCGTGGCACGGTGCCCTGGACCTGAGCCATGTGCCCTGTTCACGTCACAGGCCTGTCCCTCGCCGGCCATGAGCCCGCCGATGATTCAGCTGAGTGGCTGTGGCCGCAGCCGTAGAGGTGGTGAGGGGACCGCACCAAGGGGGTGGCCAGGGCCAGAGAGGGGCCTGTGTGGTGCTGCCCGGGCGGGCCCCGTAAACAGCAGGCACAGTCTTCCCTCTGCTCTGGTGTCACCCTGGCCTTGTCTCCTGGGAGCCGCCATACCCCCAGCCCTGTCCCCAACACTTAGGAAATGCTCATGAGATGACGTCGCCCTGACTCATGGGTGGGACGGTGGGGGCGGCCCGTGTCCCAGGAAGGTCTGCCCTCCCGCCCTGTCTCCCCTTCCCTTTCTCATGGGGCTGGGGGGATATGCTTTTTCACAACTTGTTTCTTAATAGCAATACTAAGGATTGCTTCTAGTAATGAAAGCTTTGCGTTCTCTTTGTGGATAATTTGGAGTGGTAAAGGGCAGCAGAAACTTTACCCATGAACCCACGTTCTGAGCAAACCCACTGAGCAAATAACATTCACTTCTTTCAACTTAGTGAGACACTCTTTTAAAAAGAAAAACAGCAGTAGGAATGCAGCTCAGAGGTAGAATGCCCCTGGTTCAATTCCCAGTAACACACGCACACACACACACACACACACACACACACACACACACGTCACCCCTTGTGCAGGCTGTCGATGCCCCAGAAGGACATGTCCCAGCCCCAGCCCCAGCCCCTGCTACTCCACTGTATTTGGGGAAAGAAGGCCTGTGCGGGTGGAGTGACATGAGACGCTCCTGGATCCCGCAGGAGGGGGTTGAGGCCAGTGGCGCGCTGGCCACTCCTCGATCTGGGCCAGTGTGTGCTTGTTATAGCAGCCACAGGAACAGACACTGACCGGCCACGCTGATCCGAGGGCCACATCCTGTGACATCGGCTACGCTCTGGGGTCTTAGTGTGTGCGTGCACTGGTGCCTGTGGTGTGGGTGTGAGTTCATGTGCTGCTACGTGAATGTGTGTGAAGACCACACTGGTGGCCTTGCTGCCTCTTCATTTTTAAAAAACACCATTCCAGCTGGGCGTGGTGGCGCACGCTTGTAATCCCTGCGCTTGAGAGGCTGAGACAGGAGGATCGCGCAGGTTCAAAGCCAGCCTCAGCTACTTAGTGAGGCTCTCAGCAACTCAGTGAGACCCTGTTTCCAAATAAAATATAAAATAGGTCTGGGAGTGTATCCTGGAGGTAGAAAGCCCCTGGGTTCCACCCCCAGTACCTAAAAAGAAAATTAAATAAAAAACACCATTCCATGAGAATCCTTTCATTTTATCAAATAAACTTTCCAGAATTAATTTTT
Source organism: Muscardinus avellanarius (assembly GCF_963383645.1). NCBI lineage: Eukaryota > Metazoa > Chordata > Mammalia > Rodentia > Gliridae > Muscardinus > Muscardinus avellanarius. The sequence goes on along the minus strand of NC_137791.1, from coordinate 137,135,195 downwards.
TCTGGTTGCAAAATACGTGGTGCAGAATGTAAGTTTATTGGATAAAATGTGGAAGACACCAAGATACGCGCACGGAAGAAAACAAAAATGTGACTTAATTACGCCAACAACCAAACGCTGACCGCTTGTTTGTCTCCCATCTGGGTGTGTGCATTCGGCAGAATCCTCTCAGGGCGTGGAGAACAGAGCCGCGCTGCGGAGACGGCCGGCGGCTTCCTCAGACCTCAGCCAGCACGCTGACCTGGCCAGCGGCTCGGGAACGTGTGTCCCAGGGAAATGGAAACTTGGCTCCCCGCAGACGTGCACACGACCGTTCACAGCGGCTTGGTTGGCAATAGCCTCACACCGGCAAGAACCGACAGTGCCAGGTGGCTGTTAAACAAGCTGGGTGCAGCCATAATGCACCACAGGCTACCAGGCTCGCTCACCACGAGGCGCCGGTGCCCAGTCCTGGTTAGCATCCTCCCTGCTGCGACCTAGTGAACCCGACCACTTACAACTCAGAGCTGGGAGATTTATTTGCTCGCAGTTCTTGGCGATTTCAGAGGTTCAGCCCATGTCAAGCCAGGCTGCGGGGAGGGGAGCTAGCAGGGCGGCCGGGACAGCCTCGCTGATCTGTGCCAGAGTGACTCCTGCCTGGCCGGGCCAGCAGCTGCTCCTGCTCAAACCCTCCCATCTGGCAGCTGCTGGATCAGCCCCACCCCGCAGCCCCGCTTTAGCCACGCCCACAACTCCTGGTGTCAGAGCCCCCAGCTGGCTCTGCCTGGGACACCCTCATTCCCTCCAAGTCACTGCACAGACCCCAGTGTCCCAGTTCCTGGGTATGTATGAACAATGACCGGGGCCCAGGGTGGTGGGGGGACACTGCTGTGCCATGCATATTTGAAAGACCCATGGAGCTGCCCCCCCTATGTGGGCGTGCCCCCCATGGGTGCAGTGAGGGGCAGTGCCCGCCTTCACTTCTCAGTGCCCACCCTGTTGGCAGCCTGCCTGAATGGCAGGTGGGGTGGCAATCCTGTGCGTAAGCATCCTTTAACTCTGCAAGCGGAGCCTGCCCTGGATCCAGCCCCCGGGAGCCTCACAGGACAGAGGGACTGTGTGTGAACTGTTGCCAGCGTGACATGCTGTGGGCCCTGGGGCCCGTCCGCAGAGCCCCGCGTGCTGACACGCATTCACCCCATTCTCCAGCCAACACTGATAGAAGAGGGACCTGGGGGTCAGAGTGGAGGTGACCGGCCGCCGCCACCCGGCCACGAGTGGCCCCGTTGGCCTAGAGCGAGCGAGGGTGTCCCGGCTCAGGAGCCTGGCTCTGAGCAGCGAGGCCTCGAGACCCCTGCTCACAACCTGCTAGCGCAGAGGGCCAGGCCTCGGGACGTCCCAGACAGGAAGACAGTCACACACCGAGATGGTCTCCACCACGTCGTTTACAACCGCGAGCAGTCTGGGGGGATAACAACGCCAAAGGTGGGTTGACAAGAGCAGATCCTGACCCCTGGCAATGGTGTGGAGGCCACTGGGCAGAATCGAGGGCGCCCGAGCCTGGCCCGGGGCCTCCAGAGGGGAAGAAAGTAACGCTGGTCAGTGACCCAGCAAAGGCAGGCGGAGAGGGCGGCGGGAGTTATTAAAAGAAGAAAAGGTAAAAAAGAAAAGAGAAGAAAAGAAAAACGGCAAGGCCTAGACATGCAGACCCTACAAGGTGCCCAAATGTCTTTAAGAAGCGATGGAAGTTTCTTTTTCTTTTTATTTTTATTTTATTTTATTTTATTTTATTTTTGGTAGGGGATTGAACTCAGGTGCATTCTGAACTATACCTCCAGCCCTGTTTTATTTCTTTCTCTCTCTCTCTCTCTCTCTTTTCCAGTACTGGGGATGGAACCCAGGGGCATACTAACTCCAAGCTACACCTCCAGGCCTAGTTTTTATTTTTTATTTTAAACAGAATCTCACAGAGTTGCAGGGGACCCTCCTGTGTTGCTGAGGCTGGCCTCGAGCCTGCCATCCTCCCGTCTCAGCCTCCCAAGACTGGGATTATAACGGTGTACCACCACACTTAGCTGTGAGTGGAAGTCAAGGAGCAGGAGCGCACCCGCCCTCGGCTCCTCAGTCCCAGCCACCCCGACGTAAGAGAGACAGTTATTTAAAACAGCTCTCCAGAAACAGCCGTTTTCTTCTCCTGCAGGACGCCTGGCCAGCTTCAAAGCTCTGCCTTCCTCAGCCCCTGACAAGCTCTGACTCTCTTTCTACTTTAAGAATCCAGAGATGCTGGGTGTATTCATTTCGAGTCACCCCCCTCCATGCCATTTTGGCGTGGGGCTGTATTTCTATTTTCTGTATTTCTTTCTAATAAACTTCTTTAAATCTTCAGCAAAAAACAAACAAACAAACAAACAAACAAACAAACAAAAACAAGAATCCAAATCCTAGCTAGCTGGCAAGGCCAGGGGTCTCGCCCTTGCCCAACCCCGCCTCTGCCGGACACCCCAGCACCACGGCTCCACCTCCCTGGGGTGGGTGTGTGAGACCCCCTGGGCTCTCTCTGGGGCCCCCTGGAGGGGGACGGGAGCCAGGGAGCAGGGCGCGGCCTCGCTGCAGTCTCCTCTTCTGGGAATGTTCCCTTCCAGATAGCAGGCCCTGCGCACACACCTGTAATCCCAGCACTTGGAAGGCTGACGGGAGGGCTGCAGGTTTGAGACCAGCGTCAGCACCTTAGCAGGACCCTGTTGGAAATAAAAAGTAAAAAGGGCTGGGGGTTAGCTTGGAATTCGAATGACCCTGGGTTCAATCCCTAGTACCAAAAAAAAAAAAAAAAAAAAAACAACCCAAATTCCATTGTGTTTTGTGAGCCATCGCCTGCGCTGGTATCTTGGCTGGTCCCATAATGGAGCTGCGCAGTATTTCGCTGCTGTCAACTGTGCCGCGTGAACATGGGTACACAAGTCTGGTTATGATATTTTGATTTTGTTTCCTTGAGGAAGAACAAAATTACGGCATTTGCAGGTGACCGGCTGGAGGGAGAGAATTTTATAGTGAGTACACCCAGCCGCAAAGAATGAGTAGATGTCTGTTCTTATATGGAAGCTAGAGAGATCATTCGAGTAAGAGGCATCAGAGGTGCTCAGAGACTCCAGGGGAAGGGGGGGCGCCGTCATAAAGAATGCGGAGTACAAACAATGCCTCCAGTGCTTACAAATTGCCAATTCCAATCTCAAAGACTTGCAGAGGGAGGGGGACACCCAGTGGGGTGGGCAACAAGAGTTGTGTGCAGAGCCGGGCGTGGTGGCGCACGCTTGTAATCTCAGTGCTCGGGAGGCTGAGACTGGAGGATCGCAGGTTCGAAGCCTGCCTCGACAACTTAGCGAGGCCCTCCGCAACTAGGTGAGACGTTGCTTCCAAATAAGAAATAAAACCAGACTGGGCATTTAGCTCAGAGGAAAAATGCCTCCAGGTTCAATCCCCAGTGCTACAAAAAAAAAAAAAAAAAAAAAGAGCTGTGTGCATATATTCTTTTAACACTCTGTACCCTAATATGATGTAAATTTATGGTGTACCCAATTTTAAAAAAGCATTAAAAAATCAGGTCCACGCCGGGCGTGGTGGCGCACGCTTGTAATCCCCGCACTTGGGAGGCAGAGACAGGAGGATTGCACAGGTTCAAAGCCAGCCGCGCTGGCTTAAGAGACCCTATTTCCAAATAAAAAAAATATTAAAAAAATAGGTCTGGGAGTGTAGCCCTGAGGTAGAAGGGCTTCCAAGAACCCCAGCACCACCACTAAAAAAAAAAAAAATAAATAAATAAAAATCAGGTCCTAATAGTTGGAGCCTGGGAACGTCACATCCCGCGTTAACAGTGTTTACAGGTGCGATTAAGGTAAGGACCTTGATTACTCAGGTGGGCTCTGTATCCTGCCGCGAGATCCTGGCTAGAGGGACACGTGCACGCGCGCGCGCACACACACACACACACACACACAGCCCAACAGAGAGGAAGACACTGGAGGGTAAGGCCACGGGCCAAGGATGCTTGGAGCCCAGGGGCCGCCGGAGGAGGCCGAAAGGCTCCAGCCCAGAGCCTGCGGGAGTGCGGCCGCCCACCTGGATGTCAGATGCCAGGTTCTAGCAGTGCAGGAGAACGTGTCTCTGATGTTCGGGCCCCACTGCAGCCAGTGGCACTTGCCACATGATTCTGACCTCCAGTTGCAATGCCGTTTCTGTTCCCCGGCTGCAGGCTGAAGTCCTCATGCAGGAGGTGGATAACTAGAGGGCCAACGAGGTGGGCCAGCTATGGAGACGCAGCCAGGAGGGCTGGGACCTGCAGCCGCCCACCTCCAGCCAGGCACAGCCGCCTGCCCACCTGCGGACCCTCCAGGTTACCATGCAAACTTCAGCTGGGGCTGGGCAGGCCCTGGGAGGCCCAGAGCGAGTCTGGTTTAGCCCTTCACAGCCCTCTTCTCCTCTCCCAGAGGTTCTGGAAAGCTCCGTCCCTACAGTGCAACTGCCCCGCCCCACTGCCCACCCAGAAGGAATTTGAGAAGACTCATTTGTCAAACAGGCCGTTTACAAAGCAGACGCCTGCTCCAGCAGGAAACCCAGAGGCCAGCCCCAGGCCGCGTGCAGCAGAAAGTACACGGGACAGTAGCTCACCGCCGAAAGGCAGCGCCCAGGAGAGAGGCTCTCCAGGGACCTCTGGAAGGAAGAGAACATTCTGTCCACTGCAGAATCCTCCGGAATGTCTCTTCCTGGGACTTCTTCCACGTGGACCAAAGCCCTTGCGCTGAGTCCCAGGGAAGCTACACCCTCCCTGGCCCCGCCCCAGGAAGACTCCCTAGTCAGGAGCCCTCCCACCCGCCACTTGCCAGGGCTCTGAGCAACTCGGGAGGGTGAGTCAGCCCACCTCAGGCCCTGCGCAAGAGGGGCAAACGGGTACGCAGGTGGGCACCCAGGGTGAAAGCCTGGGATTCTCTTGGGTCTTCTATACAAGCGATCATGTCTCCTGTGACTTCTATCAATTTGCTTTTTATTTATTTTTTGTTACTAGAGATTGAAGCCAGGGGCATTCTACCTCCGAGCTACACCCCCAGCCCTATTTTTTATTCTTTATTTTGAAACAGGGTCTCACTGAGTTTCAAGGGCCTCACTAAGTAGCTGAGGCTGACCATGAACTGGCTCTCCTCCTGTTTCAGCCTCCCAAATGCTAAGATTACAAGCCTGCGCCACCACGGCTGGCATATAGATATATTTTGAAACAGGCTTGCTAGGTTTTTGAGTGTCTTGCTAAGTTGCTGAGGCTACCTCGAACTTGTGATCCTCCTGTCCTACGAGCCTCCCAAGTACTGGGATTGCAGCGTGCACTGCAGGGCCTGGCGTGCCCACTCGTTTTTTGAACGCTCCTTAGCCAGGTTCTTCTTTACCGGGTTGCACTGTGTGGGCGGCCAGCATGACACCGACAGGGCCTAGCAGGACCCCAGCCCACTCTAGCCCCTGGTGTCCACTGTCGGCCACCGCAGGCCCCCCTCAGGCTCAGGCAGCTGGCCATGGCAATGGTGGGACGCCTCCCCTGTCACCGAGCTTTTTGTTCAAGGTGTCCTTGTCCATGCAGAGCTGGCCACCACTGCACAGATGCCCACACACAGTGGCAGGACCACGTGGGTGGTGAGTGGGCCCTGCGTCTCTCTGACCAGCGCTCTTCCTGCACACGGAGGCCTGCCCCAGAGGGCCGGGGCAGAGGTGGGGAGGTGACTGTGCCTCCCTGGCCTCCTGCTTCTGTCGGGGGCCTCGGGGCCCCAGAGAGGGACGCTGCCGATGACGTCAGGTCGTGGCCTCCTGTGGCTCAGGCCTCCGGCGTGTCCACGGAGCCCACATGTACCATGAGCCACTCAGGGCTCCTACCTGCTAGCTGTCGGCCCAAGGAGGCCGGCCCGTGGGAGTCTGTTGCTGGATGGCTCCTCTCTAGCCACTGGGCAGGCAGGATGCCCATGGGGCAGGGTGCGAGGGGAGAGGCCTGCTTGGCTTCTCGGGGGCTGAGGCTCTGGGGACGGGCAGGACCACGTGATGGTGCTGCACAGACACATCAACCCTGGAGGGTCCGACAAGCCCTGGAGGTGGGCCAGGGGTCGCCTATGCTATTAACCCATTGACCTCTCTCTCTCTCTCTCCTACTCTACTGCAGATTGAACCCAGGGGCATTCTATCTCTGGGCTACATCCCCAGCCTTTTTAATTCTTTTTAGTTTGAAACAGGATTCTGCTAAATTACTGAGTATCTCCCCAAGTAGCTGAGGTTGACCTCGAACTTGTGACTCTCCAGTCTCAGCCTCCCAAGTACTGGGATAACAGGCACGCACCCCTGTGCCCGTTCATCTTAACAATATCCAGTGCGGCCCCTGGTCCCTGTTACAGGAATTGAGCTCAGCACAGGGCCAGGTGCACGTGGGTCTCCGGCTGAGTGCTCAGGTCATGCTGGCTTCGACTCAGAGCCAGAATCAAGCCTGTGTCCCCCACGCGTGCATGGCGCCACCCCGCAGCGCTGGACAGGCCCTAATAGCCGCCCAGCCTGTGACCGACACCCCGGGCAGGCACAGGATCCCCAAGCACGTGCAGACAGACACTACCATATTCCATGGAGCACGAAGTCAGGTGACAGATGGTGCAGACCAGAGTCCGAGGCACCTCCGGCCCCGCGGTCACCTGGTCCCTCGTGGCTCAAGCCCTTTGATGACCAGGAACTCGTTTCTCCCCAAGGGGCTCCTCCCGTCTGCCCTGGAGAGCCTGACATCATGGGACGCCTATCCATCGTCCGAGCGAGGCTTCGCAGCCCTGGGTGGTGACAGGATGCCCACAGGCGTGCTGTGCACCCTCAGGACGGTCACAGCCCTCTCTGAGCCTCAGACTCCTCATCCAGAGCAAGAGGCCAGCCTGGACGTTTGCCCCTTGGAGGGAGCTGGTGCCGAGGGCCACGTGGGCTCCGAGGAGGGACATAGCCATGTTGGGGTGGGGTCCATCGCCCCACAGTCAGGAGCTGGGGTCTGTTCAGAGAAGAGTCTGTGAGGATCCCTGGATGGAGCATGACCTCATTCCCAGTCCCGGAAGTCCCTCTGGAAGTCCATTTGGAGCATTCCCCTGCCCCAGGGCTTGGCCTGCCATGGTTAGTGGGGCGGCTGTGTGTGCTGAATGTAGCTCAGGAGACTTGAGCTCTGGGCAGGGGCCCATTCACTGCGGGGGACCCCGCACGGGCCCATGAGTCATCTCAGCCCATTCTGCTGAGACGGGATGGGGGGGCTGCTGCCTGGGGCCAGGCCTCGAGGGGCAGACAGGGCCCACCGATCCCATAGATGAGGTCGCCCCACGCCACCCGCTCAGCTGCGTGACGCTGCGCTCTGCCTGCCCACACTCTCCCTTCCTGGGACCCCGAGGTAAGGTTGTCTTGGTTACAGATGAAGGCTCTGAGAGGTTGGCGAGTGGACGGAGTCACCCAGCCTTCGGCGCCACGTTCTGTGGTCGTTGGAGTGGGTCCCACAGGCGTCAGCGTGGTTAATAGGAAACAGGCGGCCGAGGCCGGGGCTGCCTCACTCCAGCCCCACACATCAGCTTCATTTTAGCAGTGACCAAACAGGCTCAGAGAGGTGGCCTTCCTGGGCCCTGCGTGCTGGGGACGACAGCGGGCACACCTCGGGGTGTGTCCTCAGAGTCACTGTGCCGAACATCTCTGGCCGTGCCCAGCCTGGACCATCCTGTGCGGCCTCCTGCTCCCAAACCCTCCGCAGCACAGAGCCTGGGCCAGGAGGCGCTTCTCAGTCTCCAGCAGGGGCTTCTTCCCTTCCCGGAGGCCAGGAGGGTCTAGAAAGCTCTCTGCTGCCCCCTGGTGGGAGAGACCAGCTGCGGGCCTGCTGAGCGGGTCAGGGGCTGGGAAGAAAAGCTAGGAGGCTCTGTGCTCTGGGTGTGGGGCTCAGCCCTGCCCGCCAGGGCTCCAGTGCAGGCAGCCCCCTCCCGGCCTCCCTTTCCCTCTGTTCAGGGTCTGGGGAGGGCGCTGAGGGGTGACTGCTCCGGGGGTCCAGGAGGTTGCTCCAGGGGCGAGGGAGGTGTTTTGGAACTGGCCGGCAGGGCGGTGTGCCATACAGATACACTAGACGCAGCTCCACAAACTTCTAAGTGGATGATTATCTGCCCCGACGTGAAGTTCACTTCAATTAAACATGTCTGAACCAGAGGCTCGGAGCAGTGCAGCATGGGTAGAATCACCCAGGATCCTGCAGCCAGAGCCTCGGTCTCCCTGCCTGGCCAGGATGACCATCTGGGCCACCTTCCTAGGCCAGGATGCAGGAGCCCCCGGGCTTCTGGGGGCAGGGTTGATGGCCAGTGTTCATGGGGAGGGGCCCAGAACCACTGAGGCACCGTGGAGGGGCGGGGAGGCCCAGGAGCCACTCTCAAGGCCAAATGGGAGACACATCCCTGATGCAGCCACAGGGCAGCAGCAGGGTGGTCACCGTACCAGGTTGTGGCTACCACCTCTGCCCGCCGTGTGACGGTGGGCACACGCCTAACCCCTCTGTGCACCACTTCAATGGCAAACAGGGCTGGCAACAGACCCGACCTCGCACACGGGGTGTTTGAGGATGACGGGCACGGGGTGGGGGAGGGCAGACCCTGGGGGAATTCAGGGGGAGACGGCCATCTCAGAATCCTCTGAGGAGTTCCGCCACAGCGTCCCCTTTGATGAGCTTGAGAAGCGACTCTTCTGGGTGAATCATGAGCCAGCCAGCCAGGGCTGCCCGGCCTGATGCTCCCAGTGGTCCACGGTAGCCAAGACGGGGGCGGAGCAGGGATGCTCTGGAGACCAAAGCAAGTTGCTAAAAAACATTTATTGCTGTTTGGCCCTTCCTTCCGGCCTCCACTTCCCAGAAGCAGAGCCCCGGGGGAAGCAGGGTCCCTTGCCATGGAGTCCACCCCTCGGGGGTCAGGGCGGGTGGCTGGGGGCCAGCCAGGGGGCACGGCCGCGGAAGCGCTGGGGCACCAGGTTGGTCCTGCGGCCGCTGAGCTCCGAGGCGAAGGTCCTGGCCTTCTGGTAGAAGAAGAGAGACATCTCGCGGTCCCTGAGGAAGTGGTGATAAATGGAGGCCAGGCGCGTGTAGATCTTTAGCTGGGCCTTCTTGTGGCCCAGGTCCACGGCCGCCGCCAGCGCCAGCTGGTAGTACCCGGCCGCATCGAAAGGGTCCTGAGGGGGACACGTGGGGTGTGACCGGAGTCCACTTCTAACTCATGGGGGGTTCTCGCCACCCCAGGCTGGTGCGCCCCGCTGCTTGCAACCTGCAACCCTGTGAGAACGCCCCATCTCGCCCCGTCACACAGTCAGGGGTTTAGCTAGCAGGGTGCACTGGTCCTCATGACTGGGTGTGGTTCCTGAAGCTTCCCAAGGGGGGGACCCACACAGCTCCCAGTGCCAGCTCAGGGCGGGTCCCAGGCTGGCCCCAGTGTGACCCAGAGGTGTGGGGGGCATGAGCAGCCCCTTGGTCAGACCCTGGCCCCATCCTGCCCGCACCTGTGTTTGACAGTTGACTTGAATCACACTGTCTCCTCCCTCCCCACGGCTTCTGCTGAGGGTACGGGTGTCCCAGCTCACAGGCTGAGTTCCTGGGAGCCCCTGCAGGCAGCTAGGAGCTGGGGCTCCCCAGGACCCCTCCCTGAGTCCCCAGCCCCTGCTATGTGCTGGCGACACCTGGTGGTCAGAAGTGGATTCTACAGCCTCCACTGTGGCCAAGTCCCATGCCCCTGGCCCTACCTCTGGCCGTCCAGAGGGTGCTCGGCGTGACCCTGTGTCCTTGGGGCTGGACCTCCCTGTTGGACGCCCGTATCTCTCCATGATCACACCTCTCTCCTCCCCTCCCCAGGAAGTAAAGAGCAGAGCAGCTGCTGAGAGGCCAAGTCTAGGCCTGCGTCTGGAGAAAGGACACGGAATCAACGTGCCTCTGGGCCTTGTTGTGACCCAAGCTACCAGCCTTGGGGAGCACTGTACCCCACTCCAGGGGGTGTGGGGAGGAGAAGATGGGGCCTGGAGTGCTGCCCGGAGGCAGGGCCAGCGTCCTGGGTCAGGATTCGGCCTCCCCAGCCTCGCCCTTGACTTAGTCTCCCGAGGCCTTGCGGCCTTAGCATCTCCAAGGTCCTCTTGGATGCAGGGTTACCCAGGGATAACCTAAGACCCACCCTTGGCCGTTCCTCCCCTCCTTAGCCTCCCACAATGGTGCCCCAGGGCCAAGGACAGAGTCCAGGACTCTAAGTTGTCTCCTCTCTGCCCCACCCAAGGGCCCAAGAACTCTACAGCACAGAGTTAGTGGGCATGTCTCACCGCCCGGGCTCAAGGCCACCCCTGAGCCCAGTCCTGGGCCCCTGGCAAAGGGTGGCCAGGTCTGTGGCAAAGGGAAGCTCAGGGAAGCACCTGGCTCAGCCCAGGGTGGATGAGAGAACTTCCTGGAGGAGGTGGCAGCCTGACTCTACAGGGAGAAACACTATGTGTGTGTGTGTGTGTGTGTGTGTGTGTGTGTGTGCGCGCGCGCGCGCGCGTGCGTGCATGTGCCTGCTTGAATCCACACTCAAGTCTGTCCCACACCTCTTGCTTAGCTGACTGATGGGCCATGGGTAGACGGCAGGGTTAAACAACTGACAGACGCCCTGGGCCCTGCCTCTGGGCGGCACCCCAGTCCTGCAGCCCCTCTTGACCCCCACGCCATCCTGGAAACCAGAAGGGCCTGAAGTGGGGCAGAGTGCTCTCGGAGGGAAGTGTAGGGCAAGGCTGGTGGTGTGGGTGATGGCGAGCCCGGAGACCACCGGGAAGGAGGCAGGAGGTCTAGAGAAAGGACACAGAATCAACATGCCTCTGGGCCTTGTTGTGACCCAAGCTACCAGCCTTGGGGAGCACTGTACCCCACTCCAGAGGTTGTGGGGAGGAGAAGATAGGGCCTGGAGTGCCGTCCGGAGGCAGGGCCAGTGTCCTTGGTCAGGATTCGGCCTCCCCAGCCTCCCGAGGCAGGAGGCAGGAGGGTTCTCACCCACACACCTGGCCCTGGCCTTGGCTCTCAGCAGTGACCTTACTTTTTCCTCCCTGGGGAGTGGCAGTGTGACCATGGTGAGTTAAAGGCCTCCTTCATTGGCCTCTAGCCTGAGGGTCACAGGGTCACAGGTGAGTGTCCCTCTGGGTTCCAGGTGCAGCACCCCAGGGCGCACAGGAACTTGGCCTCAGCAGAAGGCTACAGAGACCACTATGACCACTAGGTGTCGCCAGCATTCAGGGGGCCCACACAGGGAGCCTTGGGTAGAATAGGAAACTCAGAATGGGGTCCTGGGGCGGGGGGGCCAGCTCTGGACGCCACTCAGAAGCCCCCAGAGCTCAGCCTCTGAGCTGGGGCACCCTTAACCCCCAGATGGCAGGATCGGGTGCAGTGCTGGGCTTGGGGACAAACTAACACAAGACAGGAGCCAGATGGGGAAGATCAGCCTGAGCAGCCCTGGGGACCACTTGGCCAGCCGCCCGCACCTGAGCCTTTGCTTCCCGCCCTGTGGGTCGGGATGATAATATCCCCGCCCACCCAGGAGACTTGAAGAGTGCCTAAGGATTCTGGGTGGGGCTCCCGAGAGCAGGCTGCTGGAAGAAGAGGCAGGATGGGGCTGGACCTTGCAATGTGAGTCGCAGGGGTACGGTGCCACCCCAATATCCTTCTCCCCTGGCTAACTCCTACTTGGCAACCATGGCTGGCTTTGGTGTCACCTCCCCCAGGGGTCCCCCTGACCACACTTCCCCGCTGATGTCCGTTTACCACCTCCTGTCCTGTGTCTTTTTTTTTTTTTTTTTCCAGTACTGGGGATGGATCCAGGGTCATTCTACCTCCAAGCTACACCCCCAGCCCTATTTTTTATTCTTTATTTTGAACAGGGTCTTACTGAGTTGCAAAGGGCCTCACTAAGTAGCTGAGGCTGGCCTCAAACGGTGATCCTCCTGTCTCAGCCTCCCAAATGATGGGATTATAAGTGTGTGCCACCATGCCCAGCTCAGCTCTGGGAGGCTAGACAGAGTCTGATGACCTCACGGTGTTCCTCAGAGCCAGGCCCAAGAAAGCCTCCAGGAGACCACTTGGCCCCCGGTCCCACCTGCACGGCGCCCCGCCCACCTTCAGGTCATAGAAGATGATGTCACCGAGCGCCAGATACACCTTCACGTAGTACAGGGTCTCCTCCTCAAACTCCAGCGGCGAGCTGCACAGCGACAGGGCCTTCAGGTAGAAGTGCTCGGCCAGCTCGCTGTGGCCCAGGCGCTGGTGCAGGGCCGCCAGCCGGTGGCAGGCTACTCGCTCATTCAGCCGGTCCCCTGGGGGAAAGGGGGTGCGGGTGTGAGGACAAGGCCCCCAGGGCAGGCAGGGCCAATCAGGAGCAAGCATGCAGACCCACAGCGCCGCTCCTGCCCCTGAGCTCTGGGTGTGGCCCCGGCAGCTCCAGCTGCCCACTGCCTGTCCCTGGGCCTCAGTTTTCCCTCCTGCAAAGTGGGCCGGTAACGCCTGCCTCCGCTCTACCTCGGGATTTGGCCGGGTTGTGGGTTTGGGTGGCTCAGCCCCATGCCTGCGGGCAGCCACCTAGACGGGGCGTCTTCCGTCGCTTCTTTAAACGAGGAGCAGGTGGTTTGCGCATTTCTGGGCACCACGGCTTGGTCAGACCGCAGACCTGGCAGTGGCCCTTCCTGGGTGCATGAGCCCAGCCTCCAACCTTGGCGAGTCTCTGCCCTCCCTCCCCTGCAAGTGGGCCAGCCGGCCTGGGTGGCCCACTGGCGGGCCCGCGTGGAGCCAGCGAGCAAGGCACTCAAACTCTGCCGCACACCGCTGCGGGCCAGGCCTGGGCACCAGGCTCCGGCCAGTCCACTCGGGGCTCCCTCCATTGAGAAAGACAGAGAGAAGGGATGGGTTTTCAGAAAGTTGGCAAAGATTTTTCCAGCTGGAAAAATGTAGAGGCTCAGGGTATGCGGAGGCTCAGCCTGGCACATCTGGGGAGCGGAGAAACAGGAGTGCCCGCAGCGCAGGTGCACGGGCGCGGGCAGAGGCTCAGTTGTTAAGGAAGAGCGTGGGAGGCACCTTTGCGGGACGCCGCCTGCCTGCGCCCCTGAGCCAGGGCTGCAGAGTCAGAGCTGTCCCAGGATGGAGCTGGAGCTTACCCAGGGCGATGCTGAGTGCCAAGGCCTCGTGTGCAAACTCCAGGCCCTCCTGGGGCTCCTCCAGTGCGGCCAGCAGCGCCACCAGCTTGTTGTACAGCCGCAGCTCCGCCTCTCGGTTCCCCACGGTCATGGCCAGGGGCAGCGCGCGGTCCTGTCCACACGCAGGAGGGTCAGGCCTCCGCATGCTGGCGTGGAAAGTCCCAGGCAGGGAGCGCTCCACCCCCTGGCCCCCGCCATGCATCTCTGCGCAGCTCGGTGCCCCAGGGAAAGCAGGGTCCATCCCGATGCCGCAATCTGAGATCTGGGGACCCTCCTGCAGCCTCAGTGGGGCCCTTCCTGTCCTGTGCAGCAAGGGTCGAAGCAGGAGGGTCCGGAACCCTCTGCTAAAGTGTGCACCTTTATGGGACCGGGAAGGAGCTGCATTCCATGAGCTCTGGGTGCAGAGAGGGGAAGAAGCCCAGGCCTCTCCCGAGTGCTGTGTGTTCCTGGACGCGTGTCTGAGCTTCTCTGAGCCTCACGTGTCTCCTCTGTGAGATGCAGACAGGGCTTCCGCCTGGCTCACTTAGGCCCCTGAATGCGAGAGCAGCGGCCTCTTTAGGCCTCCCCAGACTGCGTCTCAAGGTCGCGAGAGCCTCACTACCCCTGTGCTCAGCCATCGCGGGGCGCTCCCTGAGGCCCGCACGATGGCCCACAGCACCCTCACCCGGTAGAAGGACACGGCTTTTCCCCGCTCCCAGGTCCCGTTGAAGAAGATGTCTCCGGCCGCCTCAAACAGCTCCAGCCCCAGGTTGGGGTCCCCTGTGTACAGAGCTGCGTTCTGTGCCACCTGCAAGATGGGCGGGCGCTGGAGACCGAGACCACACCTGCCCAGGTGCGCCACAGCCTCCTCTCCTCTCCCGCTGGAGGCTCGGCCTCGGCTCAGTCCCTGTGCACTCGGGGTCCCGGGAACCATAGCTGTGAACACCTAAGAGCCAGGAGGAGCCTGTCCCACCACAGCCTGGCACCCAGGCAAGTGCAAGTGTTGGTAGTGTGCGAGACAGAGTTCAGATCCAGCCTCCAATTCTGCCCACCACGCTTCCCCGAGGTCCCCACAACATCCTGCCCTGTGGCTACTTCTCCTCTGGGCCCTTAGCAACCTCAGCCTGACTGTGGCTCCTCCTGCACCACCAGGTGGTAGGGGCTCAATGAATAGGCGCCAAGGGAAGGCAAGCTCAGCCCCTGCCTGAAGTCCAGCAGACCCAACTGCTGGCCGTTCCCAGGAAGCACCAGGCCCCACCAACCTCTGGGCCTTTGCACCTGCAAGTCCTGCTGCCAGGAATATCCTCCTCCACCAGGTGGGCGCTAGTCTCCTCTCCCTGCAACTCCAATCTCCCTGGCCTCCAGGCTGCCTGGAGTCCCCGCGCCCACCCAGTGCCATGCCCCGGCCGCAAGGCAGGCGGGACGGGTTGCGGATGTGCCTGCCTCCGCCCCCAGCCATGAGTTCCCCATCCTGAGTCCTCAGCCCCGAGTCAGGGGAGGTGCAAAGGGCTGCTCGCACACGTCTCCTAATTTGTTCCAAATCACATTATGTTTTGGAAAGCCTCTAAAAATAGCTTTTATGATAAATGCATTTTGAAGGAAGTGTGCCGTGTACTGCTAAAGCAAGGTCCTCCACATGCTGACAGTGGACACAGCACTGGCCAGCTGAGCACCTTCTGTGTATGGGTACCGTGAGAGCCCCGCACTCTGCGCAACGGGGGCTCAGATCCTTGTCAGGGATGGTGAGGGAGAAGGGGGAGGGGGAAGATATGGACCCCTGGGATACAGTGGGTACTCAATAGTGGCCCTAGGGTGGACAGATGAGTGACTAGAAGGATGGATGGATGGATAGATGAATGGGTGGGTTGTTAGGTTGATGGATGGATGGTTGGATAGATGGATGGATGGATGAACGGATGATGGATGTGTGGATGAATGGATAGTGGATGGATGTGTGGTAGACATATTACGTGAGCATGTGCGTGTGGGGGACGGGGTGGATGGATGGGTGCATACGCCCGGCCGCCCCACGCCCTCACCTGGATGTACAGGTCCACCAGCTCATTCTGTCGCAGGATGTAGTAGATCTTCCCCGCCTGTAGCCAGGCGTACGCCTCTTTCTCCTTCTTCTGCAGGTCAATAAATATCCCCAAGCTCCTCTTGGTGTACTCAAGAGCAGATTTGTAGGCCCTGCAAACAGGCGCAGACATCAGAACAAGCGCGGTGGGACCAGCCTGGGCCGGTCCACAGTGGGGGCGCGCCGATGGAGGGCCCGGAATGCTGAGGCCCGCGGCCCCTCTGCTGTGCACAGCAGCTGCCCTGCCACCGCCCAGCACAGAAAAGCCTTCTTCAAAGGAGACAGTGAAGACACCAGCCACGGCAGGAGAGCCATGCTTCCCGTCTCTCCCCGCCTGTCCAAACACAGCCTCGTCTTTTCTGAACACGTCAGGATCCATAGGCATGGGGCAGAAATTCAGAGACCGTCTAGGCCCGTGGTTCTCAAACTGCCTGTCCCCCAGAGGACTCCCCAGGCAGAGGGCGGGCCCTGCTCCGAGTTTCTGACTCCACAGGCCTGGAGCAGGGCCCCATACTGAGCACCTCCACAAGGCTCTCAGATGAGGCGACGCCCTCTGCTGGCCCAGGACCACACTTTGAGAAGCGCCAGTCTAGCACAGGAGCCTGCGGCCCTGCTGCAAGAAGAAGGTCCAGGCAGGACCCTGCGGACCTCGAGATGCTTTGCTGCCCTTGGTGAGCCCCGCATGAAGGGGTGTAAGTGGCACGATTCCTGGGCCTGTGGGCCGCCCAGGATCCTTGGGTGGGCCCCACCTAGAACATGAGCTGAGACCCTGCCCGGGGAGCGGGTGGGACAGCCGGCTCCGCCTCCACACTTGTCTGGGGGCCAGCGGCTGGAGACGCAGGGCCAGCAGAGGCCAGCTCGCCAAGCCACCAGGGCAGGAGAGCAGCCATGTCTCTGTGGGTCTGGGCCACCCACTGGGGAGGTGAGTGGGGAGACAGAAGGGCTGTCACCCCGCAGGGAGGCCGAGCCAGGTCAGGAAAGCCCCAGGCCTTCCAGGTCAGCTCTGCTGATGGGGTCCAAGGAACCCCATGGTCACCAAGGACCGGGGCCGCCCGGGGACGCAGTTCCAGTGCCGCCCCCCCCCCCGCCCCCAGGGCACTGGCCTCACCTCTCGGTGCCCAGCGACAGGTAGAGCTGGCTGATGGCCTCCAGGAGCTGCCCCTCCAGGGCCTTGTCAGCCGCCCTGCAGGCCAGCGCCAGCTGGAGCTCGTGGTAGACGACGCACCGCGCCTCGTTGGGCACGACACTGCTGTAGAAGTGGCAGAGGGTCTGGACGGCTTGCATCTGGCCTGGGGAGAGGACGGGAGGAAGAGCTCACCCTCACAGCTCTGCAGGCCTCCTCCACCTCCTGAGCCAGGCCCTCACAGGTGGGGAAACTGAGCCCAGAGAGTCTAGGTGGCCCGTGCAGCACACGCCACGCTGTGCCCACTGAACAGCATGGTGGAGGCTCCAGAGACAGTGCTCACCACTTCAGTGAGCCCGGGGCCAGCGTGTGGGCCGGGCTCCTCACTACTACAGGTCTCCTGTGTCCGCCTCACTAAGCCCTCCTGTCCTGGTCAGGACCGGGGCTATCTACGCTGAGCTGATGGCCGAGGTGCACCTGCTCCCCCCTTGCAGATGGACACAAAGTCCAGAGACGAGTGTTTGCCTTGGGGCATGCGGCACTTGGTCCAGTGAGATTCTGCCAGGTCCCTGCGTTCCACAGCCTGTGCCCCGTCCAGGAGGCCAGGCTCCAAACCACAGGCTTCCCAGCCTCTCCTAAAACCAGGGCTCTGGGAGCCATGCGGAGTTTCCAGCTGTCAAGAGTAATTCAGAGACATACAAGGAAATAAAGGATTTACCCACACTATAAACTTCCCAGACCTGACAGGTGCTTATCAAAGGCCGCCCAGCGGCGCGGAGGGCCGTCTTCTCGGGCATCCTCGGAGCAACCTCCGAGAGAGAGCAGCTCAGCCCCCAAACAAACCTCCACAAGTGTGAAAGGGTTGGAATCACAGGAAACACGTTCTTAGCAACGAATAAAGTTAGAAATCAGTGACAGAAGGAAGTTACGGAAATTTAAAAATACGTGAAAGTTAAACTATACATTTCTAAATAATCAGTGGGGCAGGTTATTTAGAATAATAATCATAATCAGAGGAGATGAGAAGAGAAACTAGGAGCTCCTTTGAGATGAATGAAACAAACACGCCGTGCACCAGAATTTAAACGATGCGGCTAAAGCTCTGCTCCGAGGGAGACTCATACTTTGCCTGAAAGGAGAGAAACTGGAAACTCAACACCTAAATTTCAATCTTAAGAAACTAGAAAGAGTTAACAAATCCCAAAGTGAGCAAAAAAGAAGAAAGTCACGAGCCTCACAGTGAAAACAATAAAATAATAATCTGGGAGGACAGGAGGAAGTTAGAGAAATTTAAAAATATGTGAACATTAAACTACACATTTCTTTTTTTTGGTGGTACTGGGGTTCCTGGAAGCCCTTCTACCTCCGGGCTACACTCCCAGACCTATTTTTACATTTTTTGGAAACAGGGTCTCCTAAGCCAGTGCGGCTGGCTTCGAACCTGCTCGATCCTCCTGTCTCTGCCTCCCAAGCGCGGGGATTACAAGCGTGTGCCACCACGCCAGGCTAAACTAAACATTTCTAAATAATCAGCGGGGCAGGTTATTTAGAATAATAATAATCAGGGGACAGAATAACAGGGGGACAGAAAATAGTAAAACCAAAGGTTGGTTCACTGAAAGGATTGACAAATGGATAAATCTTTTCCCCAGATTGACCAAGGAAAAATCGAAAATACAGACTACTGACATCGGAATTGAAGAGGGAGCTGCTGTCGGCCTCCCGGCAACAAAAGACCATGGGAAAGTGCTCGGAACAGTCATATGCCAACAAATCGGAAACCGACTCAGTGCGACCAAGTTCCTAGAGAGAGCCACACTGCGCACACGGCGGCTCAAGAAGGGCCCGGGGACCCGGCTGGCGGCCTGGCGCGTCAGCCCACCCTCCATGTGCTGCGAGTTCAACATGAAGGGCGAGGGGGCCATGGCTCCCGGGGTCCCTGTCTGGTGTACCCAGATCTGAATCCCCAGCACCCTGAGAAGGGCCACATAGAAGATGCCACTAGCTGGGAGAGTCAGGTCCTGCAGAAACCACGGGGGCCCGCTTCCTCCTGCAGGTCCCGAGGGTGTCCTCCAGCCAGAGATGCCCTCTGTGGGTATCCACCCGCCCTCCCCTCCTCGGGCCCCTTCACATGGTCACTTCCAAACTTCTGTTCTTTCAGGGCCACGGATGCGTGCTGGACCTGGGGTTGGGTGTGCTCAGATCCGGGCTGCCTCCCCTGGGGCCCTGGTGGGGGACGAGACCCTTCCCTGAGTGGTCTGGGGGCCACCAGAGGATGAGCAAAGGGCCTCAGCTCTCCAACTCTCGGCTTGATCCTGGGACTCTCAGCTCCCTCCCTCAACCAGCCTCTACCGCAGGCTCCCTGGCACCTCTGCCACCATCGCATCCCACCTACTCCCACCCATTGCCATGGCTGCGTGTTTTACAGCACACATGGTTACATGTTCTGTGGTATTCAAAGTGGCCTACAGCACTCACGGTTATGTGTTCTACAGCACTCAGGGTTACATGTTCTAGAGCGCTCGTGGTTACGCATTCTAGAGCGCTCAGTTACACGTTCTAGAGCATTCAGGGCTACGCATTCTAGAGCACCCAGGGTCACACGTTCTAGAGCGCCCAGGGCTGCACGTTCTAGAGCGCTCGTGGCTATTGCGTATTCTAGAGTGCTCGCGGCTGTTATGTGTTCTAGAGCGCTCAGGGTTACATGTTCTAGAGCGCTCACAGTTACGTGATCTAGAGCATCCAGGGTTACACGTTCTAGAGCGCTCAGGGTTCAGGGTTACGCATTCTAGAGCATTCACGGTTACGTGTTCTAGAGTGCTCCGGGTTACGTGTTCTAGAGCGCTCACAGTGTTCTATAGCCATGAAGCGCTTTCCCCCAGCACACTCATGGAAAGGCCAAGCTGCAGCCTGCAGCACCTGGATCCTGTCTAGCTCCTCAGCCCAGGTCTTTGCCATCCACCACTCAGTGGCCCGCTCCAACTCTGCCATCACCCCTGCCCTTTGTGTGGCTACAGGGCAGGTCCAGACCACCACCCTTGCTTGGCCATCCCGCCCCAAACCCGCCAGTCATCCAGTTCCAGACTGTAGACTTCCCCAGCCCATAGGCTGGGGCCAGGAGCTGCCCGTCGTCAGCAGATCACCCCCTTGTGGGCTTTTCAGATCTGGCCTCTGTCTCCTGGGCTCAGCCCCTCCCCCAGCCCTCAACAAGGACCACTGCGGTCTCGGTGTAGGCAAGCCTGGCATCTGTCCCAGCATGAGGAGGAATTCTGCCAGGATCACGCAGCCTCCGCCTCCCCTGGGGAGAGAATGTGTGAAGCGCACAGGCCGTGGGGGCGCCAGCCTTCAAGGCCAGGCTCCTCTCGGTTCACACAGGCCCCGAGTCCCCAGGGTTTAATCTAGAGCGACCCGCTGCCCCATTTGCCCAGGATGGGTGTCGGGGTGTGGAGCCTTCCTTGCAAACCAGCACAAGCCTTTCTCCACCACCTGCCTCCAAGACACGAGCAAACACCTGCTGGTTCCACCACTCGGCCTTCTTCTTGGTGGTAGAAAAACAGCCGCTGGCCTGAGTCATATCCCCAGGTGTTGCCCGCACAGGGATAGAAAGAAACACGTTCTCTTAACAGGCGGCCAGTGGGCCCAACAGAGGGGAGCAGAGGAGGGACGCGGGGACACTTACTCTCCAAATGGTCCGTCTCCATGGCAACCAGAAAGGCCCACTGGTAGTAGCACCTGCCCTGCTGGGTGAGGGTCTGGCGGGTGCACAGGTGACCGGTCCACAGGAGCACCTGGGTAAAGTCCCGGCTGCATTCCCTGCTGGGCAGGCGCGAGAAGAGCCCAATGGCCTCCAGCAGGTAGTGCTGGGCCAGATTGCTGGCTCCAGCCTGCAGACACAGGGCGCCAAAATTGGCCAGGACCACAGCCTGGTTCCGGAGCTGGCCAAGGCCCCGAGCCAGGCGCAGGGCACGGTAATAGCCCTCGGCTGCCTCCTGGGTCCTGCCCATCCTTCTTAGGGCGATGGCCGCCATGTTGGCGATCACACCCTCCTGGTCCTCACTGGCCACAGCGGCATCTAGGACAGACTGCAGGATGTCCAAGGCCACCGGGTTCTGCCCGTGTAGCATGTACAACCAGGCAAGGGCCACCAGATGGTCCACGACTGGGCGGCCACCGGCCGAGGCGTCGGCTTCCACCGCGCGCGTCATGAAGGCGATGGCCTGCTCGTGCCGGGCGTATTGGCTGTGTAGCCAGGCCAGGCTGGCGTAGAGGAGGCCGTGCAGTGCCCGCTCTGTGCCCAAGGCCGGGGAGCCCAGCGCCCGCCTGAGGTGGTGGGCGATCTGGGGTGGGAGGCGGTGGGCCGCTGTCCTCTGGCCGTGCAGCTGGGTGGTGTTCTGCAGCACCAGGTCCACACTCCTCAGGGAGCTGGCCAGGGAGCCTGGGCTCTGCCAGGAGGCCACCTGGACACAGCTCAGCGCCAGGTGGGGCAGGCACTTCCGGCTATAGATGTCCGCCAGGCGCAGGTAGCAGTTGCTGAGCCACGGGCCCAGCGTGGCCCTTGAGTCCCTGTTCAGAAGCAGCAATCTCTCCAGGTAGGGCAGGGCCTCGTCTGGCTGCCTGAGGTGGGTGTGGTGCTTGGCCAGCAGGAAGCAGGCCCGGGCCTCGGCCTGCGGGCTCTGGCCCACGATGGCCCTCCGCAGCCCAAACCTCAGGAGCTCGGCCTCGGCCTCGGTGCTGCAGACGCAGCCGGGTGTCCCCAGGAGCAGGGCCGCGGCCTTGGGCACCACCTGCACGCACTTCTCCCTGTTCTTCTGTCTCAGGTACACCGTGGCCAGGTTGGCATACACAGCCACCGCCAGGAAGAGGTCCCCAAGGTGGCCCCCCAGGGCCCTCAGGGCCTCCTCGAGGTACACACGGGCCTGGGACAGCTTGAGCTTCCGGGCACACAGCCGTCCCAGTAGGAAGCAGATCCTGGCCAGGGCCATGTGGAGGCCAGCCCTCTTGGCCGTTCCCCGGGCCTGGGCCAGGCGCCCGGCCAGCGCGTCCTCATCGGTGAAGCTGCGGAACACGCTGCTCAGCCATGGTAACGAGATGTCGTACAGGCCCAGGAAGCGGGCCTCGAACCCGGGGGCGTTCAGCCACTGCAGCAGCGGCTCCAGGGCCTGTGGGTCGGCCCAGTCGTCCTCGGCGTCAGGGCAGCATGGGGGCTCCTCCGTGTCTGGTAAGCTCACACTGCTGGACACCTCCTGGAGCCCATAGGGCGCTGGCTCCTCGGGGAGCGTCTTACATTGTCCCAGAGCGTCCCTCACTGTCTGCAGGGGCTCACGCAGCACCGGGATCAGGCAAGGTGGAAGTGCTCCTACAAGGCATAGAAAGGCACGGTCAGGTTGGTGTCTGTGTGGGACTTCCCCTGACCTGTCCCCAGCTGCCGCGCCCCCAACCCCCCCACTAGCCTGCACCTGAGAGGCAGGCGTGGGGCACATCTATGTCTTCTGGGAGGATGCTCCTCTCACAGGGCAGCGCTGCGCCCCAGCAGCCCCTGAGCCGCTCCCTCTGCTCCTCTGAGAGCAGAGGGGGTATCTGCATCACAGCCCAGTGAGCGCTCGCAGACCCTCCGCCCTTAGAAAGAGCCACAGCCCGTTTCCTCTCAGCGTCACACTGGGACCAGGATGGTGGGTTTTGTCAGCACGTCGGGCTCTCCTGGGTGCTGACATCCTTAAAATCATCTGCAGCCCATCTGCACTACTGATCTACACTGGCTCAAAAGCCGCCACACAAAATGGGGAAAAGGGCGGGGGTGTGGCCCAGCATGCCTGAGACCTGGGGTTTGTCCCCAACCTCGAAAGAAAGGGCAAATCCCGCCAGGGTGTTGAGAGAAGCTGGGACCATCTTCTGCCCTCTCCACTGCAGGCAGGGACATCTCTTCCAGACATGTCTCCACCTTTAGCCTTTGGTGGCTGGGGAGTCTGAGGACTTCAGGAACCAAAGGATTAAGGACAAGCTGGGTCACCACCCCTGGCAGGACTGTGCCCTTGCACAGGGGCCGTAGCCAGAGCCAGCTCTGCGCGGAAGCAGACATTCCCTGCTGCAAAACACAGGCTTAAGGGGAAGTCATTTGGAAGGAAGGAATCAGGATGAAATGGCCTCTTGTGCCTAACATTCACATGTAAGTAGCATGTGCAAGGCAGTCTCTTTATTAGTCTGCAAAGCCTTGGAATAAGACAAAAATTAAACATGGTTTAGAGGTCAGCGTCTGACCTGATCACCCACCCCAGGCTGGCTCCCAGCTGCTCCCTGGGGAGGACCAGCAGGAGGGCGCTCCACCTCCGGATGGGAGAGCCCACAGGCCTCTGCTCAAGGACCTGGAGTGGGTACCGGAGGGAGGCCAGCCCTGCCAGCCCAAACCTCCCCTGCGTTCCAGGGAGAGCTTAGGTACACCTATCCCAGGGAATTTCTAAGCCCCCACCAAGAAGACCCCCTCGGGGGAGAGGCTGAGCCACAGAGGGGGATGGAGAGGGTCTCCCCAAGCTAGCCCTTGGGACTTGAATTGAGGGAGGGGCTTCTGCTCCAACAGTAAGCTCCAGACCCCACACCCTTGCTGACAGAGCAGCCTTATCCCTCTGAGGCCCCGCAGTGCTGGCTTCAGCTGTTCTGTGGGTCCTGCCAAGGGAGGCCAGAGCCAAGCCTGGGTTGGAGCTGAGAGAAGGATGCCCCTTCTTGGCTGGGGGCAGAGGACTAGCACAGTCCTCAGAAGAAGGGTGGGACCCCTGGGCTTTGCAGCTGCAGCGGGGTGGGTGGGTGCAGGGGGATTTTAGGTCTTCCTCGTCCAACTCCCTGCTGGCACCACAGAGGAGCTGCCTCCACGCCCCAACTCTGCCCGAGCCCTGCCTCTGACCACAGGACCCTCCTCAGCACCCACCTCCTTCCTCACGCCGCCCACTCTCGGCTTCTTCTAGTCGGTCTGGGAAGGAAGGGAAGAAGACAGTCACCAGCTCTAGCAGTGCGCCATGGTTCCGGGCCATGGCCCCCAGGCTCGACACAGGTTAGGAGCATCTGGTCACCAGCACTTGAGAGGGAGAAGCATGGCCTGGTCCGGCAACCAGGTCTCCCGGGGTCTGCACACTGGGGTGGGGCACAGCGGTCTGCCCTGGCCTGCCCATGCCCAGGCGGGACCCTATTCTCCTGCCCTTGGGGGCACATTGCTACTGAGGGTGCCCTTGACCTCTCCTGGGGAACAGGGCAGACAGTCACAGCAGCTCTGAGTCCCACAGACCCAGGAAGAATCCCACACCACTGCGCTCTCCAGCCCTCTGCACACCAGCCCCATATGCGCACCAGCCCATGTGCACACCAGCCTCTCACATACCAGCCTTCCATGCATACCAGCCCTGTGTGCACACCAGCCTTCCGTGTACCAGCCCTCTGCACACCAGCCCTCCTCATACACCAGCCTTCCACGTACCAGCCCTCTGCACACACCAGCCCTCTGCGCACCAGCCCTCCTAATACACCAGCCTTCCACGTACCAGCCCTCTGCACACACCAGCCCTCTGCGCACCAGCCCTCCTAATACACCAGCCTTCCACGTACCAGCCCTCTGTACACACCAGCCCTCTGCGCACCAGCCCCATGTGTGCACCAGCCTTCCTCACACACCAGCCTTCCGTGTACCAGCCCTCTGCACACACCAGCCCTCTGCGCACCAGCCCCAAGTGTGCACCAGCCTTCCTCACACACCAGCCTTCCGTGTACCAGCCCTCTGCACACACCAGCCCTCTGCGCACCAGCCCCAAGTGTGCACCAGCCTTCCTCACACACCAGCCTTCCGTGTACCAGCCCTCTGCACACACCAGCCCTCTGTGCACTGAGCCAGGGACTTCTTCAGCCTCTGTTTCTTCCTCCCCAAAATGGGCTCACACTCGCGGCTTGCTGAGTTGCCACAGAAACCAAATGAGCAAAAGAGCCATAACATGCTGTCTAGAGTGGAAAGTGCCGTGACCTATGACGTGCCAGAAAGGGCTGCGTGCAATGCCCAGCATACATGTATGTATTTAGAGGTACGTGTGCATGTATGTACGCCTGTGGTGTGTATGTACACAGAGGGGTGTGTTTAGGTGTGTGTACATGGGCATGTTCATTATGTCTGCATGGGGGCAGGTGCGTATGCAGGTATACACACACGTCTCTGTGTGGGTGTGTGCATGTGAGTGCGTGTGAACTGGGATGTGTGCTGGTGTGCTTTCTTATGTAGTGAGCGGCAGGTAGGACGGGGAAGAAGGTGCCTTTGCAGGTGGCAGCCAGCCCTGAGTTCTGCCTGACACTCCAGTGGCAGGTGGACCAGGCAGCCACATCTCGGGAAGGGAGAAAAGTGTCCCACAAGGTGAAACAGTGGCCAGGCCCCGAGCGGGACCCCACTTGGGCTGGCCAAGCCAGGGCCAGGCCCGAGCTCCCCTGTGCTTGTGGGGGCCTGAGGGCGCCCATGCATCTCAGGCTGGGGCCTGGGACGGGTGGACGAAAGGCTTTCCACTGATCAGCCCTCAGCAGCAGGGGCCTCAGGACCACCTTCTCGCACCCTGATCCTCTCCCTTCTCTGTGCCTGACTTGCCTCCCATGCACCTGGAGGCCAGAGAGGCATCTGTCTGCTGGCCTTGCGGAGCCCAGAGGCCAGCACTCAGAAGGGGAGAGGAAGGCTGGGATAGGTGGAGGGAGCTGGGAGCATCTGACCCTCTATAGACTGGGTGATAAGACAGAAATGCAGCCTGGTGGGCAGAGCCAGGCCATCTCACAGCGCCAGCCTGTCATGGCCCAGGCACCCCGGTTGCAAAGCCCTTTAGCCCAGTCTCTGTCCTCCCAGGTAACCCGCTGGGGGACACAGCCTTGAGCCGAGATCCCCAAAACCAGCGGGGCACCCAGCACGGCTCTCCACCTACCCAAGCTGTGCACGGTGCAGACGTCTGTGCCTGTGGTCCTGCTCAGTAAGCACCTGGCTTC
The DNA here is from genome assembly GCF_963383645.1 of Muscardinus avellanarius. Lineage (NCBI taxonomy): Eukaryota > Metazoa > Chordata > Mammalia > Rodentia > Gliridae > Muscardinus > Muscardinus avellanarius. Next base: position 137,109,807 of record NC_137791.1, on the reverse strand, counting down.
CTCCTCGGAGAAGTGCCCCTCGCTGCCAAGGAATGCCCTTTCTTCCTCACCGAGGAACATCGCGCTCTCCAAGCTGGGAAGATCAAGGGATTTGCCTACAATTATTTGCTCTCAAAGTGTTCAATAAAACACAGGAAGCCAGTGCCCTGGCCCCAAACCCCGGCCCAGATGGGCCCCGCAGGCTGCCAGGCTGAAACCAAGTTGTTTATCTGAACTGGGGGAGCTCAGGAAGGAGAGAAAGGCCAAGTCTCCACGCAGGCCATCTTTAGAGGCAGGATACGGAGGTTGCTTTGACCGCCACAGAGCGGGATGACAGGCATGGGCCACCGTGCCCGGCTGATTTTGTCTTTCGACAAAATATTTCACAATAAGATCTATTCCTGCTGCCTTGTTTAACAGACAGTTCCCACACATCTCCTGTCTGTGTGAGAGCGCTCATGCCTTGATTCGTGCGATTGAGCTGTTTATGGGCGCCGACATACTGGCTTTGGGAGCCGCATACTGCAGTTTACGGGTGAAGGAGGGTCATGTTTGCGACTTATTCTCAAAGGATCTAGGAAAAAATGGGAGTAAAAGAGAGAATGGATAAGGCACATGTTGCAACAGCTAACACTTGGGCAATCTCGGTGTGAGGCAAGCAGGAATTTTAATGCCCTTCCTGCAACTTTTCTGTGAGTTGGAAATTATGTAAAAACAAAGTAAGGGGGAAAAAAAGGCTGAGCTGTTCCTTAAACAACAGGAAGAAAACACTGGGTCGGGGATAGGCAAGATACCAGGGACTGCGTGTGGAGCGAGCGAGGAGCGTGTTCAGGGCTCTGCAGCTGTAAACAGGATGGCAGCCCGCTCCGTTATCTCTCTGCGTCAGGAAAGGGAAGTGAGCGGGCGTCCTGGTGCGCCTGCGATTCCTGAACGTGGAGTCTGAGTTGGAGGGTCACAGGTTTGAGACCAGCCTCAATGACTCACACCCTGAGACAGGAGAATAAAAAATCCCAGCATTTTGGAGGCTGAGACAGGAGGATCAAGGTTTGTGGGCAGCCACAGCTACTTAGTGAGGCCTTTTGCAACTAAGGGAGACCTTGTTTCAAAATTAAGAATAAAAAATAGGGCTGGGGGTGTGGCTTGGAGGTAGAATATCCCTGGGTTCTATCCCCACTGCTGCAAAAGAAGTAAGTAAGTAAATAATTAAAAAAAAAAAAAAAGGCCAGGAGGGGGAAGCTTAGAGGCAGAAAGCCCCAGGGTTCAATCCTCAGTACTGCACACACACACACACACACACACACACACACACACACACGGGAAAGCACCCCCTGCAGCAATTCCAGCTCTGACCCTTGTAAGTTAGAAACGTGTTTAAGTCACGTGGGCTCTGACATCTGTGGGAAGTTGTGGTCTCCCCTGGAGATTGCAGGTATTATTGAGACCAAGGCTCCCCAAAGAGTGTTCGAGGGAACCCCGCCGAGCTAAGAAAAGGATTCTGGAGGCCAAGTAGTGTGGGAAACACAGGAAAAATAAAAGCTTTGGCTTCCCTGTGTCCTGCTAGAGCTGGGGGTCCCTGGGGGCCACCCACAAAGGGGGATGGCAGACTATGCCCGTCTCCTCTGAGTGTGATGGGGTCTGTGCCGGAGTGGGGGGGACACACTTGTGGAAACGCCGGCCTAGCTGCTGTCAGCCCCACCCCGGCCGCCTGCCGCCTGGGTGCGGAGCTCCAGCCAGGAACCAATGCAGGGCGACGGTGTTCAAGCCGCATCTGAGGTGTGGACGGTGAGGTGCTGTCTGTCCAGCGCTCACCCCAGGATGGGGCCACCAAGCACATGTGTCTCGGTGTGGCAGGTGAGACCCTCAGAGGAGGGGCGGACGCACACCACCATGTCCTCCGCCGTGACTGAGGTCTGCCAGAGGAAGGCCAAGTCCAGGGACGGAGCTTGGTGCAAGCGTGGGCTCGTGGTGTGCACGGACCACACCTCAAATACCCCGCCATTGCCCGGGCTGGCAGCAGTAACATGTAAGGGGGCCCTTCCCTGGGAGTCTCCAGCTGAGGAAGGGGGCCAGGCAGGTCATGGGCAGGGGCCAGGGCGACACAGGCAAAGAACAGGGCCAGCAAGAGTGTCCCCATGGAGGAGGGAGCTGTTACAGACAGGTCTCAGGACCAGTGAGGACCAAGGGCCTCCTGGGGCCCGGGAGCGAGCCGGCCCGCACCGCCGGGCTCTGCGCAAGCCAATGGCAAGCAATGGCCTTGGAGAGCCGGGTCACGGGCCTGGGTAGCGAGGACCTTGAAGGTTGGCTCAGAAGCCTCCACGGAGGGGGTCACGCGGGGCCCAAGAGGAACGGCGTCCCTCCAGAGGCACACCCAGCCCGGACCTTGGAAGGTGGCGTGCTGGGGAATAAGGTCTTTGCAGGCGTTATTAGTAGAGGGGAGACCAGGCTGGAGTGGTGTGAGCCCCCTGCGCTAGGACGAGTGTCCTCATAAGAGGATACAGGCTCAGATGCACCGGGGGTGCAGAGGCGGGGTGAGGGATGCAGCCACGAGCCTGGGACACTGCCAGGCTGGAGAGGTGGAAGCCCGTCCCCAGGCCTGCAAGGGAGCGCCGGCAGGCTACACCTTGCTCGGCCTCTGGCCAGGCTGAGCGGTATGGTCTGGAGAGGCCCCCGCCCCACCCACGTCAATAGCATCACATCTCAGAGAACACCTCCTGGCAGCATCCAGAGGAAGCAGGGGAGGGCTCTCATGGAAGGCTGAGGGGGAAAGCGTGGGAGCCGTCTAGGGCAGCAGCCGTGTCCCTGGGAAGCTGGGTGGTCAGTGGCAGGGTCCCCCGCGGAGTGGTGCGATCGGGTTCAGAAAACGGGGTGGGGGTGGGGGTCTCAGCCACTCACTCAGATACTGAGCCCGGTATGCTGACGAGACTGGTCTGCACGAAGCCCACCTGGCCTGAGGCCATGTGGCGGCCCACGCACCAGGGCAGGCCGGGCACCTGGGCACCGAGGATCTCGATGAGGTCGCCGGCGTGGAAGGACATCTCTTCAGGCCCAGAGCCCTCGAAATCTGCCACTGCTGAGGCTGTGCCAAGTCCTACGGGAAGGAGACCGTGCCATCTGTGTGAGGCCCAGGGCAGACGGGCCGGCCCTCAGCTCAGCGGGCGCCTGGCCGGCCAGTCCACGTCCTACCTGCCGGGGGGTTGAAGGGAAGCTTGGTCCCTGTGATGTGACCGCTGGACACCCAGGTGGTCCTTAGAGGGTGTGTGTGTGTGTAGGGGGTCCTGGGGATGGAGCCCAAGAGAGGCCTATCACTGAGTTATACCCCCAGACCTTTTTATTTCTGATTTTTGAGACAGGGTCTCTTTAAGTTGCTTAAGCTGACCTTGAATTGTGATTCTCCTGCTTCCGCCTTCCAAGTCACTGAGATGGCAGGTGTGTACCCGTGTACCTGGCAGAGGGGGCTATTTTATCCCTACTCTAACCATGGGCAGCTATGGCTCAGAGATGCCAACTAGTTCCGTGGTAGCCATGAGCTCCCAAGGCCCGGGCTGCGCCCCTCTGCAGCTGTGGACCTGCATCCCTCCTGCCCCAGAGGGACTATGCCCACCAGCACCGCAGGAAGCCATCCAGACACTAGCTGGCTCCCAGCCAGGCCAGGGGCTGGGCGGCGGCTTTTCACAGAGAAGAACCAGTCAAGGCGAGACTTAGGCCCCTGTCCACACACCTGACAGGTGCGGCTGAGCCTGGCCGCCTCGCCCAGGGCTCCAGAGTGTACGGTTCCAGGAAGAGGGTGAGGAACTGCGGGGTCTGTGAAGCTATGTCCCGGCCTCCTGGGGACAGAGACAGGGCCCCACTGGGCTTCCTGAGTGCTGTGAAGCTTGGGTCAGCCTTCTCTGGGCCTCTGGAGACGCGGGGGATTCTAGCTTCCTCCGCTAGCTCAGGGAGGGTTCGGGGCAAGCTTACTAAGTTCTAGGATGCTGGTACCCACCAACTCTCCCTGGGGAGAAAGACCAATGGAAACGCTTACCCATCACAGGGCTGTCAGGCACCATGGGTCCACCCATGGAGTCGTCGACGGGGTCCCTGGGCGCCCTCAGGGCCCACCTAGAGCGGGGAGGGGTCTGTGTCATGGGCGGCAGGCAGACAGTACACCGATCCCGCCAGCCCTGCAGACCCCGGCCTTCCTGAGGGGCGGCGCTCCCCCACGAGGGGCTTTGTCCCTAACGGGGTCTCATGCCGCCTGAACACCTGGGCACAGTGCCGTACGAGGGTCTCCAGCCCGGCTGCAGGGACCCGGATTCCAGCCCTGGCTCTACCGGCCCCTCACCAGGCGGCCTGGGCAAACTTGCTCTCTCTGGGCCTTGCTCCGTTGGCTGGACGGCTGGCGGTCTCTCCTCGCTCTGACATCCCAGGCCCTGACACAACACGGTCTAGGAGCAGGCTGCCTCCCTGACCACGTCTCCTGAGGACATAGCCGGCCGCAGCACACAGGAGGGGTTCTCAGAGGAACTCCTCTGGTCTCCGTAAGGAGGGACATTGAGTTACTGCCTGCTATTCTCCCAACACTGTCAATGAGGAGATCAAGTGTTACTTGTTGCTCTGGCTGCTAGGAAGCTCAAATTTATGTTCCACGTCCGGCGAGTGAGCAGCTTAAGTGTTACCTGTCCTCATGCCCCCGGCTTTACCTGCCCTCACTTTCATTTGTGCAGATTTTTCTTTGTCTCCTTCCCGTGTGCACACACATCCGGAATCCCCCTCGCAAGCTTTCAGAGTGAGTAACGAGACGGCCTGCTGCACACTCCGGTGCCTCCAGGCTCAGAACGGCCCTGCCCATCCTGCAGGAGTAGCTGAGGCCCAGAGAGGGGAGCTGACTCACCAGGGCCATGCAGCAGGGAGCAGAAGGGCCAGGCCCCATCTGCCTGGGCTCACCCCGCCCCGCCCACCCACGGGCCTGCAGGCGGGCCAGGCCCAGGACAAGCAGAGTCGGTACCTACTGATGGAACGGAGCCAAGGGCTCTGGGGAGGCCATCTCTGCACCCTCCTCGGAGGATGCGCTGGGTCTGGGGGCCGAGAAGTCCGCGTCCAGGGCCACGTCCCCCTGGGGGGCCCCAGAAGCCCGCTTGAGGGGCTGGAGGCTTTTCTCTGCACCCTGGGGGCCATTCATCAGGCTCACTTGGCGGTCAGGACACAGGACAAAGAAGGGCCCTTCCAAGAGACAGCGGTGGTCACGGGGGGAGGACCACCACCATGCCCACAGCCCCAGCAGCACGGTGGGAGCCCACTCCAGGGCCTCCGCCCTGGCCACCAGCTGCCCCAGGCTCTGAGGAGCCAGGCTGGGGGCCAGGCCCGGCGTGGGGTGCCACCTTGTGAGGCTGGCTGGGCCTCAGACTCTGGCGGGGCCTCAGTTTCCCCACCCATGCTATTAGAGGCCAGACATGGGATCCGCAGGGCCCTTTCTGCTTGAGCTGCACCGAGGCTGGGGGCAGAGGCAGAGGCCACTCCCTGCCCCATGGGAGGCCACGGTGGCCCGAGCACGGAGGCCATGGGCGGTGCCAGGCAAACTCTTCATACCTCCCAGACGCCGCACCTCAGGGTTGGCAGGGTCTGCATGACCCGTGAGGGCACCTGGGGAGTTAGCGCCAGGTCGTCAACAGCCCAGTCTGGACAGTCCCTCCGACCCCCAGTGCCACCCACCCCTGTGCACTGGCATCCCGGGCCTGCAGATCCAGCCGAGGCCCATCCGCCACGCCGTACCCACCTTCCTGCAGCAGCAGGCTGTGGTGCGTCAGCCGCAGGGTGTCCTCGTCCACCTGCACGCAGATGGCCGCCTCCTCCTCCTCACCGGGCCACAGCAGCCAAAAGGCTTGGTCCACCAGCAGGTTTTCCAAGCAGTGATGTGTAAAACCTAGAAGCCAGGCCTGTCACCCACCAGGACTCGGGATCGGCAGGGAGCCACCGGGCCCTGGAATAAGCCACACCCTGTACGGGCCAAGCCCAGGGAGGTCTCCGAGGACAGCTGCCTGCACCCAGCTCACCTGTGGCCCTTGGATCTGACCGCCCGGCTGCCAGTGGTCAGCCCAGCCCCTCCCTCCCCATACTGCTAGGACACGGTCAAGTTATACAGCCTCCATATTCCCACATGTAATTATCCTGGAGATTATCCTGGTCATAGGGTACCGGCCGCTGATAAGATGGATATGAGGCTCATCTGAATCCCAGGACTTGGGAGGCTGAGACAGGAGGATCGCGGGTTCAAGGCCAGCCTTCAGTAACTTAGGGAGACCCTGAAAGCTCTAGACCCGGCTCTACCAACTAGGACATCTGTTTCTGCTTACAGCAAGCCAGTGCCTCATCCTTGGGGTACTAGGTGAAGCACCCCAATTTGGGGGAGCGAGCCCTTGCTAACCACAGCAACACCAGCACGTGGTCCTGTCTCGCTCCATTCTCAAGGCCAGGAGAAGGGGAGCGAATCCTTCTGTCACACTGAGCATGTGTGGCCCTTAGAGAACAGGGCCAGAGAGGCCGCAGGCTCTGGACACCACAGTTGCCTGGCTGGTGCCCGGAGAGATGGCCACAGTCAAGCTGGCCGGACAGGGAAGGGGTCTCCTCCTAGGAGGCGGGTCAGCCTGGCCAACTGACCCCACCCACCACAGGGTGGACTCCGCCTTGTCCACGGGCTGAGAGATGGTCACCAAGATTCTTTTTTTTTTTTTTTGCGGTAGTGGGGATGGAACCCAGGGACATTCTACCACTGAGCTACACCCCCAGCTCTATTTTTATTCTTTATTTTGAAACAGGGCCTCACTGAGTTGCAAAGGGCCTGAGTAGCTGAGGCTGTCTGCGAACAGCGATCCTCCAGTCTCAGCCTCCCAAATGGTGGGATTACAAGTGTGCACCACCACACCCAACTACCAGGATTCATTTCTCTCTCTTTCTTTCTTTCTTTCTTTCTTTCTTTCTTTCTTTCTTTCTTTCTTTCTTTCCTGCCTTCCTTCCTTCCTTTCTTCCTTCTTCTTTTCTTTCTCTTTCCTCTCTCTTTCTTTTTTTTTGTGGTACTGGGGATGAAACCCAGGGGCATTCTACCTCCAAGTTATACCCTGAGCCCTAATTTTTATTCTTTATTTTGAAACAAGGTATCACTGAGTTGCAAAGGGCCTCACTAAATAACTGAGGCTGTCCACCAACCGTGATTCTCCTGTCTCAGCCTCCCAAATTCTGTAATTAAAAGCATGCGCCACCACGCCAGGATTCTTATCCTCTGGTGTCCTCAGCCCTCAACTCAGGAGCGGCAGAAGATCCCACCAAGATGGGCGTGGTGGCGCACACTTGTAATCCCAGCATCTGGGAGGCTGAGACAGGAGGATTGCAGTTCAGTTACTGACAGCCTCAGTTACTTAATGAGGCCCTTTGCAACTCAGTGAGACCCTGTTTCAAAATAAAGAATAAAAAATAGGGCTGGGGGTGTAGTTCAGAGGTAGAATGCCCCTGGGGGCCATCCCCAGTACCAGAAGAAAAAATAAAATCCCACAAGAGGCAGCCAGGCTCCAAGTCCTCAGCTCCAGGGAGAGCCAGGAAGCTAAGGGGGCGCCACTGGATCAAGGTTGACTCTACAGGCGTCCTGGCCGTTCCTCCCAGGTGTGGCAACGAGAAATCATGGAATAGCATAGGAAGGTCACTGCGGGCTCAGCCCGGCTGTTCTTGTGACAACGGCCCTGCCCACCCAGGCCCGCGTGGGCCAGGCCCCCGGGATAAGGCGGCCTCTGTTCTTCCTGCGTTTCAGGAGACGCGCTGTTGAAGCGGCCCATTCTACAGCACCGGTCGTTAACACGAGGTACCGGGTGCTCAGCCTCCCCCAAGAGGAGCGCCGTGGCTGTCCCTGGCAGGCGGCTGCTCACCAAGGGCGTGGTAGGTGGAAAACTTCCAGATTTCCTCCAAAGTCTTAAATGTCACCAGGATCCGATCCTGGTCGCTGTGGATGGACAACAGCCTGGCTGACAGCTCCTGAAGAGAAAGACACTGAGATCAGTAATGCTCCTGGCGGCCTTGGGTGTCTGGGCGCCAGAAGAAGAGAACTGTACTGCAGAGGCACCTGCAGCGTGGCCCTGGCGGGGACCGGAAGGGAGGAGGAGGCTCCTCTTCAGCTGCAGCCGGCGCCTCTTCCCACTCAGGAGCCGGCTAGGGCTCCTGGTCCCCAGGGGACGAGGCCCAAGCTCCTCCCTGGGCTTCCTGTGGCCTCCCCCGGCCACCACATCTGCCCCCGCACACCAGCAGGTCCATTAGCACCCATCACCCAAGGGACCACCCTCCTCTCCCTTCTGGGTCGGCAGCGCCCACTCAGGCGCCGCAATCCTGCACCTCCTGCTCTCATCGCCAGGAAGTGGGGCCTGTTTCTTACCCTGGGCTGACTCTGCAGGTGGTGCCGAGACGCAAGGCCACAGCAGCGGGGAGCCCTCCTCCCTCGCCCCCGCCAAGCAGAGCCTGCTAGCAGAGTGGTTACTGCACGTGGGGGCTCTGCTGGCTACTTGGAGTGTGCATTTTTTTATTTTTTTGTGGTACTGGGGGGTGGAACCCAGGGGCATTCTACCTCCACACCCCCAGCCCTATTTTTTATTCTTTATTTTGAAACAGGGTTTCACTGAGTTGCAAAGGGCCTCACTAAGTAGCTGAGGCTGTCCTCGAACCACGGTCCTCCTGTCTCAGCCTCCCCAATGCTGGGATTACAAGCGTGCCTACCACGCCCGGCTTTGGAGTGTGTATTTGCTGAACCCTCACGTCCTCAGCTGTGAGGATGTTATTCCAAGCATCTTTGATGTAAGGCTGAGGAGTATGCCTACATCTAGGCGAGGGGCATCGGCCGAAGTCAGGCCGGCGCGACCCCGAGTCTGCGGTAACAGCCTGGATCTCTGCCTTGGACCAGGCGCTGGGCCCAGCTAACCCTCCTCTGACTTTCCTAGGGCCTCCCTCCTCGGTCCCTGATTTCCAGCATGGTGCCCCCACCTCGCTCCCCACGCTCCCTTGGCCCCCGGGAGCCGACTCACCCCCAGCACGCGGGCCACCTCCCGGCTGTCATTCTCCAGCAGGCGCAGCCGGCCGCGCAGGGCCTGTTGCAGGCCGGGGTCTGGCAGCCCGCTTCTCCTCCGCACGGCCAGCAGCTGCAGGGTGAGGTCTGGGGGGACAGGCACGCTCAGCAGCTGCTGGCCCCGGCAGGGTCCGTGCGTGCTCCCTCCCACCAATCTCCAACCCACGAGGCGATGCCGAGGATGGGCCGGCCTTCTGGGGATCCTCAGAGTGGGAGGTTAAACCCTGAGGATGACGTGAGCCACTGTAAAGACCCGGCAGGCCTTTATCTCCCCAGCCTGTCCTCCGTGTCCGCCCGGCAGAGGACGGGGGCTCTGGGCAGTTGGCTGTCTCTCTGTGCTAGTCCTACGAGGACGGGGCAGTGGCTTCTGTTCCACCAAGCCAGCCCAGGCGACCATTCACAGGTGGCCAGGTCCCCATGTCCTCAGCCTGGGCCCTCCCCTCGGCCCCACCTGCAGCCCGCAGGCACCCCCTAGGGATCCTAGACAGCCCCCCCATCCTGGCTCCGCCCAATGCTCCCTCCTCTCCAGAAGGGACCTGTCCGCCCTCCCTCTGTCACACACCCCAGCCCCCCATATAGTCCCACTGTCCCCATGCTCAGCCTGTCCCCAGGGCCAGACAGGGGCCCAGGAATCCTGTTGTCTGGGTCACTCAGCAGCCAGTGCCCTCTGTCCCTGGTCTTCAGCCCCAGGGGAAGCAGAGTCCAGGGCCTCCCTAAGCCCCCAGAAACAGAAGCTCTGTGCTAGGGATGGGCGTCTGCCTTCAGCGGGCCCCTCCCCAGCCCCACTGTGATGTGGAGGCGGGAAGTCTGAGGTCAGCAGAGGAGCCTGGGTCAGGTGGCCACAGGGGTCAGGATGCTTGTGATATACTTTGGACGAGTGTCCCCCAAAGGCCCATGTGTTGAAGGCTTCGTCCCCGGCCTGCGGTGCTACTGGGAGCCATGGAACCTTCAGGAGGCGGGGCTTAGTGGGAGCTTTTAGGTCATTGGCCGTGTGTCTTTAAGGGGACTGTAAGACCCCTGCCTCTTCTTCTTTCTCTTTCGATTCTTGACCACAAGGCGAGCAGTTTTCTGCCTCCATAGGCTCAAAAGCAATGGGCTCAAAACCAGGGCTGAAACCTCCGAAACGGTGAGTCAAAAAAAAACTCTCCCTTTATACGCCTGTTGTCTCAGGTGACTTGTTGCAGTGATGGAACACTGACACACTGCAGGTTGACGCGGGCACAGGGCAGGCCTAGGGTGCTCACCTGTGGGATAGGCCGCCGTCTGGCCCGGGGGCGTCCCAGCAGCCGGCCCAGCGACGTCAGGGGAAGCCGCCTCTGCAGCGCCGCAGGTTCCTACAGTTGGGGGAGGGGACAAGACTCTAAACACTCCAGATCCCTGGAAGCAAGGAGGCAGTCGGGACCTACCCATTTCCATCTCGTGCTGCCCTCCTCCAGCCTCTCAGAAGCCCAGGGAGGACGCCCCGGGCGTTTCCCTTTGCGCCATGACAAGCTGCCTGTGCTCAGCAACATGAACAGCACAAACGTGTTGTCTTGTCACTCTGGAACTCAGCATGGAGCTGGGTGTGGTGCCATGTGCTTACTTGGGAGGCTGAGATAGGAGGATCGAAGGTTTGAGGACAGCCTCTGCCTCAGCTACTTAGTGAGGCCGTCTGCAATTTTGTGAGACACTGTTTCAAAATAAAGAAAAAAACAGGGCTGGGGATGTAGCTCCCAGCCCCACCCTCCATCCCCGCTCAGACTTTTGTCTTTTGTCTCTCATAGAGGCCCTTGAGGCTACCCAAGGGTCCGCTGGCAATCCAGAAGCTTCTCCCATCTCAAACCCTTAGCTTAGTCCCAGAATCAAAGAATCCGGATGAAGCTGGGCACGTAGGCCCGCACCTGTCATCCCAGTACTTGGGAGGCTGAGACAGGAGGGTTACATGTTCAAAGCCAGCCTCCAAGTCGGGAGACAGCCAGGCACCTCCAGCTGGGCTCACAGGTTCATTCTGACACCAAGCCCCGAGGAGGAAGCACCGGGCAGTGTGGTCAAGAGCCGCCGCCCGCAGCGCTGGAGGGCAGGGCGCATCCTGACCTCCTGCTCTCAGACTCCAGGCCCTCCCCGCCGGGCAGCTCTGCTATGCTGCTCTGGCCGAGCCTGTCAAGATTTCCCAGCCTCTGCCCCTGGGCCAGGGCAGTACCAGCCCCTTTCCTCCCCCGCCCCCAGGCACCCTCTGGGGGTGGGGGCTCCAAAGGCCCAGGCCCACCCCAGCCCTCCAGCGTGCCCTTCCTGGCAGAACCGCTTCCCTGTGAGTCTGCGCTGTGGAGGCCACCTGTCCCTCCCCATCCCGAGCCCACAGGAAGGACGGTAGGAAGAGCTCCGGTGCTCAGCGCCCGCTGTGTTGGGCCTGGACCAGGAGACACAGAGGAGGCGCTGTCTCCATTGTCCCGCCCATTCCTTCATCGACCACGCAGCTAACCCCGCAGCACTGCCGGTGCAGCCCCGGAGCCCAGGGCAGCTGAGCAGGCAGGGCAGTTAGGTAGAGAGCCAGGTGGGAGGCCGGGAGGAGGGGCGGGCACGCCTTGGAATGCGCCCCTTCCCTCTCCTCCCTGCCAGGGCCCGCGCGTGATGCAGGAGGGCGTCCTGGGCATCCGCAAGGCTGCCAGGCAGATGTCCAGCTGGGGAGAACAAGGCCCCAGGCAAACACGAAAAAATATGAGCGGAAGCCGGGCGGGGTGGAGCACGCTTGCAATCCCAGTGATTGGGAGGCTGGGACAGGAGGATCGCAGGCTTGTGGTCAGCCTCAGCTACTTAGTGAGGCCCCTCTGCAACTTGGTGAGGCCCTTTGTCAAAATAAAGGATAAAAAAAATAGGTCTGAAGAGAAACCAGAGTATATGCAAAATAACGAGGACCTCAAGAAAAGAACTGAAAATAAAAAGAAAAGGAAAGAATGTAAGATTGCTGGAAGAATCAGAATTAGCATAGAAACCCAGAGCAAGGAATTGTCTGAAAGTTAGTTTTCCTTGTCATCATGGGCTGGATGTAGAATGTCCTCTGAGGAGCTCATGTATTAATGTTCAGAGTTGATATAATTAAGTCATAAAGGTTGTAATCTCATCAGTGGATGGATCCACTATAAGAGACTTACTGAGTGGTAATCCAGCAGATGGGCCGTGGATAGAGGAAGCAGATTCCCAGGAGTGTGGCATGGGAACCATGCTTGTGTCTTTGAATCTCCTGGCTTATTCTCTTGCTTCCAGTCCCCATGATGTGAAAGAAGACCCCTTGTTTTCTTCCTTTCTCTGCCTCCCCCCATGCCGTGAGCTCCACAAACATGGCTTGACATGGATTCAACTTCTGAAATCTCCAGAACTCTGAGCAAATAAATATTTCTTCTTTAAAAAAAAAAAAAATTAGGTCTGGGAGCCAGGCATGGTGGCACACACTTATAATCCCCGCGCTTGGGAGGCGGAGAAAGGAGGATCGCGCAGGTTCGAAGCCAGCCTCGCTGGCTTAAGAGACTCTGTTTCCAAATAAAAAGATATATTTAAAAAATAGTTCTGGGAGTGTAGCCCGGAGGCAGAAGGGTTTCCAGGAACCCCAGTACCACCAAAAAAAAAAAAAAAAAAAAAAAAATTAGGGCTGGGGATATAGCTCAGAAGCAGAATGTCCCTGGGTTCCATCCCCAGTCTCACACACACACACACACACACACACACACACACACACACGCACACACGCACACACGCACACACGCACACATGCACACACGCACACACACACCATTTGAATCGCTCTCCCAGATGCAGCCCGTCCTGGCTGCCCGCCACAGCCCCCTTGCTCTCTACCTGGTAGTCAGGTAGAGGAGCCCCTGCCCAGCCCACAGAAACTGACGACAGTCCTGGCTCAGCCACTGGCCCCCACGCGGCCTGGCCAGGCCGTCTCCAGTCTGGCCTTTATTTGGCCCGAGTGGCCAGGGGCACGGCCCCAAATGGCCCCAAGCTCGGTGTATGAGAACAAGACTACAGCGCCGGCCGGGAGTCCACGGTGTTTCCAGGACAGTCTAGGGAGGTGTCGGCGGCCTTCAGGCCCCTCCCGCCTCCCGGCCTGCTCCTTCTCACAGGCACATCCCGGAAAAAGGATCGTGGTCGCGAGAACGACTCGCGGGGCCTGACTCTTCTCTCAGACCCACGCGGGAAGGAGAAGCAGCGGGTGTAGACATCACTGCTGCATGACAGTGGACTGGATGGGCGGGACTGACCTCAGAGCCGCACTCACCTCGGCCGATGATCGCCCCAGCATCCTCCTGGCCGCCGGGCGAGCTCAGGGCCACGCTGCGGACCTTGTCACCGCTGGCACAGCTCCCCGAGGGAGCCGCGGGCCCCCACCCCATCGCCGCGGGCTGCTCAGCGGTCACCTCACTGGGGCGCTTCATGACCGCAACCGTCAGCTCCAAGGGCTCGACATGTCCGGCTTCTGCGGAGAGAAGGGCGGTGGTGTCAGGAGAGAGGCCTCTCCAGGGAGGCTCGGCCGGAACCAGCGGGGCTGCTGGGGCAGGGTTGGGAGTCAAGAGGAGAGAAGGCTGAACTTGCGGAGGGGCCTGGCACCTCTGACGGCTTGCCCACAGCAGGTGGCCCTGGCATGATGGCGTGCAGTGGTTGATCCATGGCATGGGGTGAGTGATGCAGCCCCTCCGCCTCTGCCCACCTCTCTCACCTCCAGCACCACACCAGCCTCGTGGGCCCCTCACATGTGCTGTGCTCCCCACTACCACAGGGCCTTTGCACAAGCTTGCTTCTGCCCACATGCCCCCCCTTGCCCAGGGGATCCCTGCATATCCTCTTGGAGATTCACACTGTCTACTCCCCAACTCAGCTAAAGCCCCCAAAAAGGACCCCGTCACAGCTACAAGCCAACATGGACAGGAGTGCCACCCTTCCCCACGGGGTGGAAGTCCTTAGGGCAGGTGAGGCCCCCTCTTGCATGCCCCAGGATGTCAGGAGGGGAAGGAGCAGGAGGGGAGCATGAGCTGGCTGTGTCCCGCTCTTTCCCAGGGTCACAGGGCTGTTCACAATAGGCAGCGCCCTGGGGTCAGCTGCTTGGTCACCCCTCAGAGGACAAAAGATGTCAAGCGCCCTTTTCACCATCGAAGGTAAGCTGCGCGGCCCAGGCAAAGCTGTGGAGCAGGGCGCAGACCCCAGCTGCAGCGGCGGGGATGGGGCGGGCGACTCATGCCCTGCTCACTCGAGGAAGGCGGGGAGGGTGTGGTTCCCAGCGCCCCAGCCCAGGAACCTGGCCAGGCCTGGCCACTCGCAGGAAGTCCTCGCACAGAGGCGGGTGGGGGGGGGGTGCGGCGCAGCACACCGCTGGCCCCTTGGTGCAGGCAGAAGTAGGAGACGCCTCCGCCAGCCCGTCCTCTCTCTTAGCAGGTGGAGGGGAACTGAACACCCCATGGCAGCCTCAAAGAATGCTGGGGCCAGCAGCATGGGGCTTGAGCACTGAGGTGGTGCCCGTGGGGGCCCAGACAGCTGCACTCCTGGGACGGTCCCAAGAGCTATGGTCACAAGAACCCCCAACCCTATCCTCTGCCTCCACCCTGTCCCAAGCACAGAACTCAGCGGAGGTGGCTGAGGCTGGGGTCCAGGACCTAGGACATGGCTGTGGCAGATGAGACAAGATGCCAGGGCAGAAGCCCTCAGGGGCAGAGAGGTGGCACCAAAGTCTTTATCTAGGACCCCCAGGGAGGGTGTTCTAGACGCCTGAGAGTTTGTTCCAGGATCTGCAGAAGGTATTGGAGAAGCCAAGCACAACCGTGCTCACCTGGAATCCCAGACAGGTGGGGGGCTGAGACAGGAAGATGGCAGGTTCCAGATAAGGTGTGACCTTAACTGGAGATGAAATACAAAGGCCTGGGGGTGTAGCTCAGTGCCAGAGCTTCTCAGAGTCAGTCTGGAGAAGCACAAAGATGATTAGCTGGGTGTGGCGGCGCATACTTGTAATCCCAGCATTCGGAAGGTGGAGACTGGAGGATTGCGATTCTCGGACATCCTCAGATACTTAGGCCCTTTGCAACTTAGTGAGACCCTGTTTCAAAAATAAAAAGACTAAAAAAAAAAAAAAATAGGGCTGGGGGTGTAGCTTGGAGGTACAATGCCCCTGGTTCCATCTCTGGTACCACACACACACACACACACACACACACACACACACACACAGATGTTTAAAAATGTCCTACTAGGGGTGTGGGGCTTATCTTCCCCAGCTCATATCTTCATCACCCAGGAGCAGCTGAGGCCCCTGGGTGCTCACAGGCCCGCCCCTCCCCCGCCGTCCTCAGCCCCTGGCTCAAGAAACACACAGGCTGTGGTGCTGGGCGAGGTGGACAGTGCTGGCCACGGGGCGGTCTCAGGACGAGACACAAGCTCCAGAGAACCCTAAACACATGTGCTGTCAACCTCTCCACCTGCGGGGGCCTCGGCCTGGTCACTTCAATTACGCCCTGCAGATACCTGCAAGGAAGGCCACTCCCCATTTTACAGATAGGGAAACTGAGGCTGTGGGGTGAGGCAAACACACTCCCGTAACAGAAGACACAAGGTGGTGGCTGGCTCTCCACCCACAGTCAGGCACCAAGAACCGGTCCCCTAGCTGTGGAGACAGCAGAGGGGGATGAGACAGGGAAGTCTCCCCGGAGGGGCCTCAGCCTGGGATAGCCAGGGGCCCCCAAGGCTTGCAGAAGCCCCGAAGTTGTGCAGGGGCCTCAGCGAGCACCCGCCGGCCCACCTGACTGAGTGGCTACATCCCCCATCCCTGAGAGGTGGGAAGGGGCCTGGGGTGGGCGGATCCCTGGCACCCTGCAGACAGCCCCTTCCACCCCAGGCTCACTCCAAAGAACCACACAGAGCTGCCGACCACCAGGCCCTGTGATGGAATCCATGGAATTCTCACAGCGTGTGTCACCTGACTACCCGCCAGGACAAGTCCTGGCCTCTGCGCCCCTGACCTTCCACGCTTGGTCACGCCTGAGGGGCTCCTCTGCGTCCTCCAGGCTGAGCTCAGAGTCCAGTCCCGGCCTTGGACTTTGCCTCCTTTCTCCCGCCCCCACTCTGCCAAGTGGCCATGCTGGTCCCAGGGTCAAGGACGCCCACTGCCTGGCCGGGGTCTGCGAGGACCAGGAAGCGCTGGCCCGCGAGGCCGGCTGTCTGATCATCTTCCTGTCTGAAGCCCGCGGAGGTGACTCTGCAGAGCTTTAGACCTCAGCCTCTTCAAGCACAGACGTCCTGGTTTAGGGTCTGTGGTGCCGAGCGCCTGTCCCTGCCGGGGCCCTGGCCTTCTCTGCCGCTTTCTCCTCCGAGAGCCAATGTCCCACCTGAGGCCGGGCAGGTGGCCAGGATACCTGCCGCCCTTCCCACACCCTCCTCGCTCGAGGAGGGGTCCCCGGCCCCCCAGGCTTGGCACAGGGACAGTTTCCTGAGAAAAGGGAAGACTCCCCAGTGCAGGGAGTTTCCCTCCTGCTGGCTGAGGAACCAGAGGCTGGGCTCCTGCTCAGAGCCCTCTCTCCAGGAGGAAGTGAGCTCGTCTCTGTGGGACAGTCCCCTCCCCTGCCGCCCCAAGAGCAGCCTCCCTGGGCCAGCCAGGCCCCGGGCCTCCAGCTCCCACCCACCACAGCCGAAGCCGCAGCCCAGGCCAAGCCCCAAGTGGGTGTTTGCCGAGCTTGGGCGACCACCTAACAGTCTGCAGAGACCAGCTTTCCAGAGAACACTCCACAGCTCAGTTAATCCACCCAGAAGTCGAGAATGAAAACACCCATCTCACAGGGAGGCTGGGCGGTTCAAACAGATGGTTCTCTGGTTTACAGCTGGTGGTTAATAAATGCGGGCCGAAGCCAGGTGTGGTGGCTCATGCCTGTAATCCCAGTACTCGGGAAGCTGACACAGGAGAATCGCAGTTTCAAGGCCAGCCTCTGCAACCGGTTTCCAAATAAAAAATAAAATAGGCTGAGGTGTAGCTCAGAGGTAAAATGTCCCTGGTTCAATCCGTGGTACCACAAAAATAAGTTAGTGAATAAGTAAGTTAGTAAATCAGTCAATCAGATAATCAATCAATCAATCAACATGAGCTGGCAGGAGAGAGGAGGTGGCCCCAATGGACCCTGATTGGGCATGGGGAGGTCCGGCTGGAGCTCTCGCGGGCTTATATGGAACACAGGCTTTGAGGGACCAGCCAGGCCTCGTGTGCTTCACCAAGAAGCACCCGGAGGGGTGCCTTGGTATCCTGTGTACTGGGGTGATGAGACGAAATTCACAGCCCAAAACCCATGACCACCCGGGCCCCTCAGAACGGGACCTTACTTGGAGCTAGGGTTTTGTGGATGAAGCTAACTTCAGGCAAGATGAGGGGGGGTCCTACTGACTAGGGTGGGCCCTCGACCCGGTGCCCAGTGTTCCTATGAGAAGATGAACACACAGAGGAGGAGGGGGCGGCCACGTGAGCCCAGGCTGGGCAGCGTGGCCTCGAGCCCGGGGCGGCCAGGGGTGGGTAACCCAGAACTGGGGGTCACTTGGGGCCCACCGCCCCCAAAAGCCTGCACTAAGGGCTTAGTCCCCACATCTTGTCCAGACCCTGGGGCCAGCCTGCCCACACTATCGCAGAGTGGCACTGTCAAATCTGAGACCTTTATCTGGGCCATCCTGCCTGAGGGCCTAGTGGCACCCTGGGGTTCTGAGCTACAGCCTCAGGTGGCTCCCAGGACCCTAAACAAGCCAGGAAAGTCCTCCAAAGCAGAAAAGCTGTTTCCAGAACCAACGGTGGCTCATGCCACAGCTCACTTGGCTGGGAGCACCCCTCCTGCCCCAGCCCCCCCCCCCAGCCCCAGCCCCCAGCCCCGCCCGTACCTGCACTCCTCAGCAGAGACACTCCCAGGGCCCCCAGGCCACAGGCCGCAGCACGAGGTGGCCTCTGCAAACTCTGCTCAGAGCTGACGCCCAGGGGTGGGGCCGTCTCCAGCTGGCCAGGGCAGGCAGGGGCCGCCCACAGCCCAGCTGACTGCCACACAGGGCCACCGCCCCCTGCTTCCTGCCGGCTTCCTCCCCCAGGCCTGGGCCGGCAGGAGGGCAGGCCCCGTGAAGCCGCTCAGAGCCACAGGGTTGATCATTAGCCCCTTGCTGGATCTGCTCCGGCCTGCCCGCCTGCCCACCGCCAGCCCCCAGACTCTGCCCTGGAGGCCGGGAACCAGCTCCGCTTGCCCAGGATTGGGAAGTCCACCAGCTGCCGGCCGGCGGGCCCTGCCAACCTCTGCTGGGCTCTCGGTTCCCCTTCCACTTCCGCACACACAGCGTGCACAGACGTGTAGGTGGGTATGAAGTACACACAGGAACACACAAGCACGTGCAGCTGTACCCTTGCTCTCGGCGTGCTCCTTGAGGGCCTGGCCCCCGGTGGCTCACTTGCCACCTCCCCTGGGCTGCAAGGTTTGGGAGCAGACCCAGGACTCAGCCAGCCTCCAGCCCCAATGCCCTGACGGCGGCAGTCTTCAGGATGGCTGGCCTGTCCCCTACCCACTTCCTGGGCACCCCTGGGCACCCCTTCTCCACCCGCCTGTTCCCATGGTGGGGGAGGGAGCGTCCCCTGTGACCACCCCATCCACACCTCTGCCCCCTCTCCAGGGGTGCAGTCCCCGGCCCCCGGGGCCTTTCCTGGGACTGGCTTTCTGGAAGCTGTGTGGAAGGAGGTATCAGATGGGCTCCACGTCCAGACTAGGGTCTGGAGGTGTTTCCTCTGCAGACCATTGTCTCTGGCTGTGGGTGAGACCCCACATCCTGTTTGTCTCTACAGCCGCACCCGGCCCACAGCCAGGGGGATTTTCCAAGGCCTCCCCATCACGTGCAGTGAGGTCTCACATAGGAGGGGGCAGGTGCCTCTGGTCCAGGCCTCGGGCCGGGGTCCTCCTGGAGGATGGGGTGGGTGGCAGAGCCATGCGGCCTGCCTGCCAGCTCAGTCTGGGCTCCATTTGGGACTGTGTATCAATTCCCGAGCCTCAGTTTCCCCCTTGCCAATGGTGGTGTTGGGTGTGGTGCTCAAGTGCCCACTCAGCTCTGGGTTCTGACCCCTGATAGAGCGGTAGTGAACTCAAAATTGTCACCTGCCAAGATGAGGCCCCGTCCCTGGAGCGCATCCCCCGGTGGGCACGACAGCCTGACCAGTGCGAGCCCTCAGGGCAGCAGCCAGCAGACGAGAGGGCGCCAGCTGCCCAAGGTCACAAGGCCCCTGCGGCCCCTGCCTGGAGTCACCGTTCCCTGCCCCTCACTGCCCTCGGACCCTCTGGGTGCAAGATGTGCAGCCAAGACCGAGGCAGAAGGGCCAGCCGGGCGCGGTGGCGCACAGGTAACCCCAGTACTGGGAGGCTGGGCCGGGAGGACCGCGGGTCTGAGGATAGCCTCGGCAACTTAGCATGACTGTTTCAAACTAAGAAATAAAATAGGGCTGAGGTTGTAGCTCAGAGATAGAATACCTCTGGGTTCAATTCCCAGGAAACACACACACACACACACACACACACACACACACACACAGGGGGTTCCCCTTTCCTAAGGACCCCAGGAGGCAAGCCCTGACCAGGGAGGCCAAGACTGTCCCATACCAGACATGTGTGGCTTCAAGCACCAACCCCCAAACAAGTGACTCCTCATCCTGTCCTTGTTCCCTCGCCACAGGGCCAGGTGGGTGCTCCTGAAGTGTATTCTGAAGACAGGCGACCAGTCAGCAGGACAGGGGAAGCACCCTCACTTGCCCTGCCCTCCGTGCTAGCCACGCCCCTGCCCCACCCCTCTCCTGCCCGCTCTATGTGGGAAAGTCATAGGACCTGGTGGCTCTGGATGAAGAGCAAGCTAAGCCTTCTTGGGGGAAGTGAAGAGGTTCTGTCCTGCTGAGCAGCCCAGCGTCTGCCTGGCATTTGCAGGCAACCACACTCAACTACCCAAGCTCCTTATAGACAGACTGCGAAATGGACCAGGAGGCTCAAGCATGATTTGGACAGCAACAGAGGAAGCCGGAGGGAAGAGAGGGGTTGAAACCCAGGAAAGCATCCTGGGAGTGGAGGCTCTCACGGGGAGAAGAAGCAGGGCTAGACATGCTCAGAAGAGCACCAAACCCTGTCGAAGCTCAGACAGCTGTGCCCAGACTCCCAGAGGGCCCGGGTTCCCGGGGCTGCACCGGCAACTGGACTCTGGCCTGCAAGGAGAGGCCCCATGCACCAGCCACGGGCGGGCGTTAATCAGTGGTGACAGGCGCCACGGCAACCCTCAGGAGTGCAGAGGCCCGGGGGGCAGCTGCTGCATGCCGTTAGGTCTCTCCTGGGCCCTGTGCAGTGCAGACACAGCGTGCTGGAGAGTCTGCGGCTGTTCTAGAACACAGCACAACACCCGGGGAAGGTTCAGAGAGAGCACAAGCCTCGTTTCCTCGGCCTTCAGCTGGGTGTCAATTCTGCTGGTAGAGCTGGAATCAGAGGCACATAGTTAAAGGAGGGCGCGGCTGGGGCTGGCTCACATTCACAAAGCAGGGGCTGGATCGCCTGTGGGCGTGGGCCCTGCCCGCCAGCAGGGACCGGGTGGAAGACACCTGGCAACCTGTGGCCAGCTGCAGTAGGGACAGTGTGAGGAGACACTGAGCTTGGCTACGTAAAGGTTACCAGGATGGGCTAGGGTAGCACCGTCCCTGGAGGATCGGGGACAGGCGTTAGTGGCCAGGGCGCTGAGACCAGCCTGTGCTGTGAGCAGGCTCTAGCAGTGACATGTGGACCAGTGTCCCGCATCCCTGCTCCACATTGGTTACCACGCAATGGCACAGACTCATACACAGCCACTGGACTGTCAGTTTCCCCTTTTGGAACGGGGAGGAGGGCTCCCGATGAAGGCAGTCGGATGATGAGGTGGTGACTGTAAACGGGGAAACTGAGGCATTCAAGCCCGACTCCAGCGCCACGTGGAGCTGGACTCCAACACTCCTCCAGGGACTGTGCCACCCTCGCCCATCCCTGGTGACCTTTTTGCGTGGCCAAGGTCAAGGCCTCCATGAGCTGTCCCGATGGCAGCCTGCACGTCTAACTAATATCTTCCCCATCTCTGAGTCCTCATCTGTAGGATATAGATGTGTCTTGGCCACAGGCAGCGCTTCTCAGAACGGCCAAGATGCCACCATGGACCGTCCAAAGCACATGTGTTCCGAGTCCCGCCAGACCTAAGGGCGGGAGGGAACCGCCTGCCGTTCCTGGCCGACTTGATCCCTCTGCGCACCCAGAAGCGAGAAGAAACCCACCTAGGAACGGCGCTATAAGCCGTGGCCTGGAGCAGGCATCGCTGGCCCTGGAAGGGCAGCTACATGTGGGTAGGCACCAGGAAGCACCAGACATGCCCGCTCGGCAAGCACCTGGTCTGTCACTGCTTTGGGCCTTAGCTGCTAAAACCAGCCCTAATCAAAAAATGCCCGGAGCTCCAGGCTCAGGATTTCAGGAACTGTTGTTTGAAAAGCAAGGATGCAGAAAGCATGACGGGTGGCCCCCGGGCCCGGAGGGGCCTGCAGGAAGCAGTCAGCGGTTCTCTGCCGAACCCAGGCGCCAGCCCCAGCCGCTGGAAAGGGTGCTCTCCCCAGTCTGGCCAAAACTTGGGCCAGCACAGTACCGCCAGGATGTCAGGCTCTATGGGGACAGGAGTGGCCCTCTCGCCTAGGAAGCCGCTGACTCTGCCACCCAGAAGGTCTCCTATCGGGCCCTCCCTGGGGCCAGCCTGGCCAGTGGAGCAGCCATGTAATGAGGACTCCTGGAACAGTGCTCCCCATCCGGGGCGGTCAGGGAGGCTATTCCCATAGACAAAGCCCTAAGAAGAGGGACCTTGCCTCCTCAGATGTGACTGGACCCCTCAGGAGGAAGTCCAACGGGAAGTCGGCTCCGCTGGCTGTGGAGAGCTCAGCCCAGGCCGCACGCCCCTGGAGGACCCGCAGCACCTCTTTCCAAGAGTGAGGAAGGAGGTCCTGAGAGGGGGCAGCCACGGCGCTGGGAGACTCCAGACACCCACGGCCCACCTGGCCTGTGGATCATGGGGTGCAGAGGAGACAGAGGGGAAGGTCCTAGACTGGGGATACAGGGGCTCTCATGGCCGCCATTCTCCCCGGGAACCTGGGGCAGTTGGGTCTTGTCTGAGCTGGGACCCAACTGCCCCAGGAGGTGCTGGCGCCCCCTCTCCAGCCCGCTTTCAGGTCCTTTCTGGTTCTGAGCTCTCGCCCGGCCCTGCGTGGGGCTCATGGGTGCATGGACAGGGCCTGGCAGCGTCTGTCCTCGACCCGCTGCGCCTCCCACAGGGACCCTGGAGACACAGCCAGGGGCATCCTGCCAGCAGGGCTCCCCGCGTCCACACCTGCACCCTTCCCACACCCTGGCACAGCCGCAGTGTTTCCCAGGTGACGTCATGGGGCATAGCCAGAGAGCCCACGGCCTGGCGCCAGGCAGGTATGAACACCGCGCTCCTCCCACCTGCAGCAGGATGGGGCCTCCACCCTCTTTACCTCCGCAGGCCCTCAGTACAGAGAGGACAGCTGGGGTCCAGGACCTCGCACACCTGCCTCTGTCCGCTCCCACACTGGGCAGCAGAGCACCCAGGTGTGATGAAAAAGGGCTGCCTGCTGGAAGCCTGGGTGAGCTGCTCCTCCACTCTGCCCTGGCCGTCTGTCTGGCCAGAGCTGTTCCGAGTAGAGAAGGGGCTCTACAAAGAAAACCAAACACTGGCATTAGCAGTCAATGGAGCGGGATCTGTGGGTGGCATTACCCAGCCCTACTCTGGACCAGACCCAGCGCTGAGTACCAAAACATAGGCAAACCAGACAACACACCCTTCAGAAGCCAAGAGGCTGTAAGACCGCCAAGGGACAGATGGGGGCCAGACACTCAGCCGCTGTGCCTGAGGGTGGGCAGAGAGGCCTGGCCACCAGACAGTCCCTAGGCCTGCCTGAGGACAGCCTGGGGGACTGCCTGGAGGAGGTGCTCCGAGCCAGCCCGGGAGCACCAACTATTTGTGAAATATATTTCCTGGAGGGTTATATACACGATGGACCTGGAGCATCTTATGGTGCCAGGAAGTTAGGACAAGAGAGAGAGAGAGAGAGAGAGAGAGAGAGAGAGAGAGAATTCATGACAGAGATGCTTGATAATAGACAAGTGGATAGATAGATGGATAGAGAAATAGTTGACTAATGATAGAAAAATATAGATGATAGATTGGTTACTTATTAATGAATAAAGATAACTTATTCACAAATTAGCAGTGGAGGGGAGTGAGCAGAGCCCGCAAGGAGGGTCTGGCTCCAGCCCCCAGGCCCCCGTCTAACAGAGAGAAAGGCACCCGGTCCAGATGGGGCCCATGGCAGGACAGAATAAGAGGCCGGCCAGGCACCCATTTGGCTTACAGCAGCCAAAGGCCGCCAAGGCTCTCCAGTCCCTGCCCGTCTCCCGTGTTAATATATATATGAACTGAAGTTGTAGGGAGGCTGAGACGGGAGGATTGCAGGCTCGAGGTCGGCTTCAGCAGCTTAGCGAGATCCTTGGCAACTTTAACACGGAACTTGTCTCAGAATTTAAAAGGGGCCGGGCGTGGTGGTGTGCGCTTGTAATCCCAGTGCTCGGGAGGCTGAGGCTGGAGGATCGCAGGGTTGCGGCCAGCCTCCGCTACTTGGTTGACGCACAAAATAGGAGCCCCCACCGCACAACTTAGTGAGATCTTGTTTCAAAATAAAGAATAAAAAATAGGGCTGGGGTGGAGGTGTAGCTCAGAGGTAGAATGCCCCTAAGTTCAATCCCCACTTTTGAAAAAAAAAAAAATTAAAGGTGGGGAGGGGCTGGGGTGTAGCTCAGAGGTGGGATTACACTGGGTTCAATGCCAAGTACCAAAAAATAAAATAATAATAAGTATAGCCGGGCATGGTGGTGCACGCTTGCAATCCCCGCGCTTGAGAGGCTGAGACAGGAGGATCGCACGGGTTCGAAGCCAGCCTCAGCTACTGAGTGAGGCTCTCAGCAACTTAGTGAGACCCTGTTTCCAAATAAAATATAAAAAAGGTCTGGGAGTATAGCCCAGAGGTAGAAAGCCTCTGGGTTCCACCCCCAGTACCACCAATAAAATAAAATAAAATAAAATAATAATAATAATAATAATTATATATCTCTCTTTATTGTCTGAAATAAGGCTCGATCCCTCAGTTAAGAGACTGCTAACTGACACCCAGGGACTTCTTGCCTCCGCTGGACTGAACCAGCCACACCCAGCACTCTGCTGTGCTCGAGGTGTCGCCTTGACTGGCAGGCGTCAACGCCTGTGGCACTACGGAGCCACGCGCCTTTGCCCTTTGGCCGCAGCCGCCCGCCCGCCATCCTCTGTTTATCACAGGCCGCCTTGCACTGCCCTAGGTGCCAGCCGTCACACCTGCCAGCCGCGGTGCTGAGGGAGGGCATCCCCAGTGCCAGCCAGGAAGGTCCCCGAGCCGCGCCCTGCCCTGTCAGTGAGGGGAGGCGCCGAGGGACAGACTCGACAACAGCAAAGGGGGCGCCCTGGGAGACGCAGGCGGTGTTGGGGTGAGGAGCTGTGTGGACGTGGCGATGATGGGGGCTGCCTGGCACTATAAACGCATGGCACAAGATGAGCCTGAACAAATACAGTTTAAAAACGACGAGGACATGCTAGATGTGTCTAAAAGGCAAACCAGGAAGACCCAAAGACGCTGGCTGGGGCTGCGGGCTGGAGGAGGCCCTGGACACACCTTGCCCGGTAAGCCTGGCACTCCCCGCAGCACTGGGGAACCCAGGTGGGCCTTTGCAATAGTACCCCAGCTCCAGCTCCGGCCGCCACCTGCCAGCGATCGCCGCAACTGTGTCCGGCGGGCCCGGACCCTCCTGGACGCCTGGGCAGGGGAGGACGCGCTCCCTCAGGGTGGCAAATTCCTCCTGGGTTCAAGCTGCTACGGCTGCTGAGGTCCACACCGAGGCCCCCAAGGGCTAAGTCCATCCCCGCGGCCCTAGAGCGGGAGGGCAGAGCCCTGGGCTCACTGTTCTCTGGAGAGACTCGGGCGTAGAGAAGCCCAAGCCTGTCCTTGGGCCACAGAGCTGGCCTCCCGGTCTTCAGGCATCCTGTGCAAAGTCCACGCACTCCCCACAGGGCCGGCCTCAAAACCCCCAGGTCCGAGAGCCTCCCTTTGCCTACCTGGGAGAGGGGCACTCACCACCCCAGGCCTCTGCCCCGGCCACTACCAGGTAAAGGGGACCGTCCCGGCTGTAGCAGGGCCTTTGGAATGGCAGTATGGGGTCGGGGCAGTGGGGAGCACTGGAACCCCAGACCTTGGTGCTGGCATCGGAAAGGTGGGACCATCACGACCCAGCCAGACTCAGTACACTGGATCGTCTCTACCACCCACGGCCACGGACCAGCGACACTGCTCTGGACACCCCATAGACGTGCTCATTTCACAGATGGGGGACTGAGGCTCAGGGGAGCGGGGTCATTTGCTCAACGTGGGGAAGCAGGACCCCTCGGTGGCTGCCTCCTGGGGGCCCTCACCTTGCCACACCTCAGTGTCCTGGGGGCACAGCACCCCACTTCACACCTGCCCCGGCTCCACCATCTCTCGGATGTGGCCATGTGGCCAGCTGCTCCGCCTCAACCTGAGGCCCTGCCCCCAGCCCCGCGGATCCTGAGCAGGCGGTTCCTGGTGCACCCTGCGGCCCCTGCCATAGGAGGCCGTGAGGGAGGACCAGGACCCTGCTGGGCAGACCCAGCAGGCGTGGAGGGCTAGAACTTACCCCTTCAGGAGGAGCAGCTCCAGGCCCCTGACATGTTACCGGAGTCACAGCGCCCACCAGGGACAGTCCACAGAGCAGCCGCTGGCCCTCCAGGCTCAGGTCTGAAGCTCTCAGTGGGGGGCAGAGGCCGGGCCTGCTGGGAAGGGGCCCCTCCCTGCTGACCTCCCTCCTCCTCCTTATCAGCCCTCAGTAACTGCTCTGGGCCAGCATTCCTGAGCAGGGCTGGGTCAGGAGGAGCCCAGAGGCTCTTGACAGAGAGCCCAAGACCCAGGAGGAGTGTGTGTGTGTGTGTGTGTGTGTGTGTGTGTGTGTGTGTGTGTGTCTTGGGGGGTGCCACCTGCCTGAGTCAGAGAGGAGAGAGGCTGGGCCCCTGGGACAGCGGCCAGGGTCACCACTCAGCCAGGACGTGGACAACTTGGCACGGTCAGTGGGGCCTGGCTTCTGCAGCCAGAGCCGGACCCGGAAGCTAGATCTCCACGGCAGGTGGCTAGGGAGTTTGGCAGACTTTTACTGAGCACCTACTGTGTGCCATTGGGCCCTGTGTAAGGCCAGCCACGGGCAGCCCCACTGGGCAGGTGTCCAGGGAGATTGGTCCCTGAACTAGCTCAAGAGGAGAGCCACAGGGGTGTCCCTGACCTTAGAGATCACCGAGTCTGTGCTGACCAGGGCCAGGTCCTCAGGGCATGTTCCAGAAATCCAGATCTTAATAAGTAGTTAAATGGTCTGCGCCATTGGGCAGATGAAGAACCCCCATTTCAAACAGCATGTCTACCCTCGGATATTCAACAAGTGGGCAGTCACTTGGGGCCGTGAAAGACCCCTGGGGCCTTGTCAGGGACCCCCTGGACGCCAGGGGTGGGGCCCCGGCCTCAGGACTGGCTGTACGAGCCCGGGAAAGTTTCTCAACCTCTCTGCACCCCTGTCTCCTCACCTTTGAGATGAATAGCAGGTACTCAGCCTACCTCATCAGCACTTTACAAAAAACAGACACGTTACAAAATGATGAGGACTGAAACTGTGTCCTGCAGACACGCACACGCGCACACACACACACGCACACGCGCGCACACACACACACATGCACACCTGGCCTGTGCTTTTAAGGGTCCTGGTGGTCTGATTTGACTCTGCCACACAGGGGGTGCTGTCCAGGCCAGGGAGTGCCAGCGCCAGCACCATGAGAATTCTGGGCAGTGGGCTGAGCTGGCCTCGGGGCTGGAAGGAGCTGCCCACCCCATTCTCCTTACCGAGGTGAATGAGTGAGTGAGTGAATGAATGAATGAGGACAAACGGACATCTCTCAGCTCTTACTTTGAGCACACCAGCTTTCCCCCGTGTGCCTGACTCCTGGGTATCAGATCCAGTGGTCACCGTGGACCCTGACCTGACACTGTCCTCTGGGCCAGCGGCTGGGCTTGCTTCCCATGGTGCTCCTCCTGCGCATGCCCGCAGGCCGGCGCTGTTCGGGGACCAGGGCTCTAGGCAATCCTGGACTTCGGGGCCACGCTCTAGGCATGCCGCCCGCCGCCTTCCCACAGTGGTCCGCTTCGTGGGCTTTGATGTCGCACTTAAGGATGTCTGAGTCCCTTTTCAACATTGGGAGATTTCGCAATAAAACCAGACATCTAGCTAGAAATTCTTGAAAATCCAGGAAGCTGGGTCCACAGGAGGCACTTGCCCTCCAAGGGCGGGTGGAAGTCGAGGGCGGCCTATGGGCTTCAGGGTGCGACTTTCCAGTGCTCTGGACCTGATGCAACAGACCCTGCCGTCTCTGCCTACAGGGCTGTGTCGCAGGAGGCCCTGGGGCTCCAGCCCTCGAGCAGGGACCTTCTCTCTCAGACCTCAGTCAAGCTGCAGGATCGCACTAAGTGGCCATGAGAGTGTGCTCTGGTCGCTGTCCTCCGGGAAAGGCAGGCCTGGGGTTGCAGATTGTCTCCCTGGCCTCCCTACACCGCCCCTGTTCCAGCGCAGTGGGCATCTCCTACCCGGCAAGCCCTGTGCCGCCCCATTCCCAGGTACACAGACCAGCCTGAGTGGTCCACAGCTTGGCGGGAATCTCAGCCTGGAAGTCCCCAAGCTGGGTTCTGCATCCAGGCAGCTTTCACCGCGGGAGGCCCCACCAATGAAGTCGGGGGACAGGATGCCCCTTTGTGCTGGGGAGACTGCCTCTATGCTCCCCTCAGCTGGAGGGCCTCTTGTGGCCAGCCTCGTCAGCGCCTGCACTCAGGCACGCCTCTCCCTGGACCTTGGTTTCCCTACCTGCCGTTGGGAAGGGGCCAGGCTGGGCGCTCTCTAGCTCCATCCAGACTGGGCCCTGCAACCCAGTGGGGTAGCAGGCACAGTGGCCAGCCTGCCCCCACCCCACCCCAGGGGCAGCCAGTGTCCCCCCACGATTCCCCACTGTGCCACCCAGAGGAGCGCAGACTCAGCAGCTCGTGCTCTCCTCCTTTTAATCCCACTTTTCTGGGCCCAGAATTCACATAAAAAACGAAGGGCTTCGTCCATTCATCCACTGTGTGTGACTCATCGTGCGTCCGGAACTGGCACTGTGGAGTCCACAGCTCTGCAATCCCAGGGATTTGGGAGACTGCGGCATGGAGATGCAAGTTCAAAACCAACCTAGCAACTAAGCCAGATCCTGTCTCAAAAAAAAAAGGGACTTCCGGGAAGATGGCGACGGAGAAAAGCAGGGCTTACGAGCCCCGCTAACAACCAATCTCTATTACCACAAAATCAGCGCCTTTCATTGCCAGAAAACACCATCAGCAGAGAAACAAAAAATGTAATTACAAGGGACAGAGAAAAAGAGGGCTGGAAAAACGAGACACCAGAAAGAAACCAGATTGCAGTGCTGCGGCCGGAGCCACGGCGTGGAGTAGCGGGCGCCATCTTCCCTCGCAGTACCAGGCCCCAGAGAGGAGGGGGACTCAGAACAGAGCTCAGAGCCAGAGAGGAGATACACTGGCCTCACGGCCGAGGATGTGGCAGCAGTGCCTTACTGCCGGCAGCAGCGGCAAGTTCACCGAACAGCTCCAGACCAACGCACTCAACAGCCCACCAGGCTCCAGAGAGGAGCGGCAGACAGCGAGCTGAGGTGAGCCGTGGCGGAACAGCTGGGTGGGATTCAGTAGATTTTTCGGCGCAGGGAGCATCTAAAGCTCCCAGGGGCTGGGCTCAGCACACCCTGCAGGGACTCAGAGCGGAGCTCAAAACCAGAGAAGAAATACGCTAACCTCACAGCCGAGGGCATGGCAGTGGCGCCATATTGCCACCGGTGGCAACAGCAGCGAATTCACCGAGTCCACTACAGCTCCATCTGCGCACTCAACAACAGTGAGTCAAATTGTGGCCCCTAAAGGAGAAATCCCAGTACTGCACTCCCAGGGACTTGACCCAGTGGGGGAGTGGCAGTGGCAGAGATATCACACCATAGGAGAACGCCCAGCCTGGCACCCCCCATGGTCTAAAGCAGCATCGATTGACTCCCTGGGTCTGAGACTCTGCGATACAACCCAGTAAAGGAGTAGTGGGGACCGAGATACCACAGACTCGAGATCCAGAGCACCTTAAGTGAAGTCGTAGTGACCCAAGGGAAGAACCCAGAGAAGGCACAAACTTCCGAAATCATGGGAAAGAGGAATAACAATGGAGCAATGAATGCCTACAACCCCACAACATCAGAACCCGATAAAACAGAAACTCAGAGATTTCTAGAAGATCAAATCAGGTAAATAACTGTAGAAATAATAGAACTGTTTCGAAAAGAATTCAGAGAGGGCCAAAAAGAGATAAAGGATGCAATTAATGAAGTAATTACATCCTTTTAATCCTTTGAATTGAGTAAGTCCTCAATTCAAAGTACAAACAACTGATTAGACCACATGGAGAATAGAATCTCGCTCTTAGAAGATAATCACTCCAAAAATGAACGCATAGTTTCTAATTTAGAAAAAAAAATCTGACAGCAGGAATCTGACATTGAAGAAATATGGGCCCATTTTAAGAGAGCTAACCTAAGAATAATTGGAATAGAGGAGGGAAAAGAAGGTGAAACCAAAGGGATCAACGATCTCTTCAAGGAAGTAATAGCAGAAAATTTTCCAAACATAGAGCAAGAGGTCGATACACAGGTCCAGGAAACTTATAGAACTCCCTTTAGACAGGATCGGAGAAGAGGATCCCCACACCACATAATTGTCAAAATGACCAATGTGGAAGCCAAGCAGAGAATCTTAAAGGCAACAAAAACAAAGGGCCAAGTGACATTCAGAGGCAAGCCAATTAGAATCACTCCAGACTTCCCAAACCAAGTCATGAGAGCCAGAAGGGCTTGGAGTAACATATTCCAAACTCTGAAAGAAAACAACTTCCAGCCAAAAATTTCCTACCCAGCAAAACTTTCTATCAAATTGATGGGGAAATAAGAAACTTCCACGACAAACAGAAACTGAAGGAATTTATGTCTTCAAAACCAGCGCTAGAGAAAATACTCAAAGAGATTAACTACAAAGAAGAAATAGGTAACACTCACCAGAACCAGAGAAACAAGATTTTCCATCCAACAGACAACTAAGATTAGTTATTTGTGGAGATTCATTATTTATGTTAGTCTTTTACATATCTCTAAATTGTATTGTTTGCTTTTATTGTTGCTAATTTATAGGATTTCTAGTTGGAATATTAATATACCTTCAGATATAGCATTTGGAAATATTTTATCCCATTCTATCAGTAACTTTTAACTCTGTTTACATTGTCTTTGGATATATAATATTTTTTTATTTTTTAGAGAGTTTGTTTCCCTTCTGTTGCCTGTGCCATTGAAATTATATCCAAGAAATCACTGCCAATTTCAATGTTGTGAGGTTTAATGACTCAGATTTTCTTCTAAAAGTTTATAGTCTTAAGATTTATATTTAGGTATTTTATCTATTTTGAGTTAATATTTGTATATGGTGTTAGGTAAGGGTCCAATTTATTCTTCTTCATGAAATTATTACTTTTCAACAATATTTAGTCAAAAGATTATTATTTCCTCCACCAAATGTTTGTGGAAACCTTGTCAAAAATAACTTGACAATATATGGAAGAATGTATCTCTAGGCTTTTATTTAACTCTAATGGTTTATATATCTGCCTTTAGAACAGTATTACACTGTTTCAATTATTGTAGCTTTATATGGTTTGAAATCAGAAAATATACATCTTCTAGCTTTGTTCTTTTTCGAGATCGTTTTGGGTATCTAGAGTCCATATTCCATATTAGGATAGATTTTTTTCTGAAAAATAAATAAATAAATGTATGATAGTTTCACCTAAAAAAAGAAAAAAGAAAAAATATTCTCTGGTAAGAAAGAAAGCAAAAAGAAATATTGAAATGTTATCTTTAAGTCATCAAAAGCTTGGTATCAGACAAATGAAACTGTTATGTGAGATTATCAACGTTAATATTGGATAAATTGCTATAATACTAGATGTCAACCACTAAGCCAAGCATGGGAAGAAGGGATGGGGAGGGAACGGGGTGGGGATCGGGTAGGGGCTAACTGGGCGATGTGTGCATGTATGTCTACAAAAGTTTTTTTTTTTTTATCCCATTGTGATATATGAATACAGTACACCAATAAAAAAAAAGTAAAAAAAAAATTAAAAATAAAATAAAATAAAATAGGTCTGGGAGTATAGCCCGGAGGTAGAAAAGCCCCTGGGTTCCACTCCCAGTACCACAAAATGAAAATAAAATAATAAACAATAATAAATGTATGTGAATGAAAAAAACAACAAAAAAACACAAAAAAACCATAAAGGGCTGGGGTGCAGCTTGGTGGTGGAGCGTCCCTGGGTTCAGTTCCCAGTACTACTTAAAAACAAACGAAAAACACCACGAATCGTCTATGGGGTAGTTTGGTGTCTCATCCTTTCAAAGACTGTTCTAGAAATCTTGCTGGAGGAAATAAAGTATACTTTCCTCGCTGGCCTGGGTCCTAAGGGCACCAGCCAGGCCACACGGATAGCGCAGTGGGGACAGCGCCTCGCCGGGCACAGCATACCGGAGCCCGAGGGGCGAGGGGTGGCCCTGAGGGACAAGCCGGCCACTCTGAGGAGCCCCAGGCGGTGAGCGCGTGTTGAGAGACCCCCAAGCAGGGGAGGCAACGCTGCCCACCCCTTCCATGGCTTGTGTGGCAGCCAGAGACCAGAATCAGACGGAGAAGAGGCCGAGGTGGACAGGGAGGGTCAGTGGCCCCACCCGACAGCGGCAGCCTCTCTCTGGAAGTGGAGGCCCCGGGCTTGGGACCTGAACGCAGTCCTTGTGACTCGACTCGCCTCCGGGGCTGGCTTCACCATGCCCTGGCTCCAGGGTCAGCACAGGGCTGGGCTGCCACGCCTGAGGCGGACCCGCCCAGGACCCCCGGGGCCCTGTCGCTGAGCTGTCAGTGACGCGGGAGACCTGTCAGTGGGCCCTTGGAGGTGGTCCCCGTGCACAGACCGCTTCCCTGCAGGTCCAGGGTGGCCAAGACAGCACGGGCCCCCACTAGCGTTTGCACAGACCCCGCAAGCCTCCCGCAGGCTGGACCTCACTCTAGAACGCGGGCAGTACCAAATACCACGCGTGCCGGCCGCGTCGACGAAGCCGGAACGTGCCGACGTTGCTAGGCTGTGTTGTTAAGCAGTAACGACAAGGAAATGTCTCAAGGTGTTCCGTAGAGATGTGACCTTTTAAAAGAATTCTCAACACTCGGCTGGTTGAATTTTTTAAAATGCTCGTTAAGGGCACACTTTGGACAAGTGTGCAGACATCAGCTGTGGTCATGGGCGGCTCGGCCGTGTCGGTCAGAGTGGCCATCCCGCCTCTGTGTGTGTCGCCTTCACAAGCAGGAGACCATTATTTTTAATCACCAGAAAAATGCTCTTAAATCTCAGTACTTGGGAGGCTGAGACAGAAGGATCACATGTTCAAGGCCAGCATGCAGTAACTTAGTGAGACCCTTTTTCAAAATAAAAAATAATTTTTTGAGGGTCTGGGGATGGAACGCAGGGGCATTCTACCTCCAAGCTACACCCCCTGCCCTATTTTTTATTCCTTATTTTGAAACAGGGTCTCACTAAGTTGCCGAGGGCCTCACCAAGTAGCTGAGGCTGTCCGGGAACTGCGATCCTCCAGTCTCAGCCTCCCGAATGCTGGGATTACAAGGGTGCGCCACCACGCCCAGCTAAAAAATAATTTTAAAAGGAGGCTTAAATGTAGCTCAGAGGAAGAATGCCCGTGGATTTAACCCTCTTCCAGAAAGAAAGAAAGAAAGAAAGAAAGAAAAGGAAGCTATTACTGTGATAAAAAGCAATCTGTTGGTGCAGTTTTATAAATACCAGTGCTTCTGAGCACGCAGGAGGTGCCCCCTCTGCCGGGGCCCAGCCCAGGGGCAGCCGGACCGCCAGGCCCTGGGCACTGTCTGGTAGCCCTGGGGTACTGTTACCTGCCTGGGGGTGTCTTGCAGCCACACTGTGAACACAGATGGATGAGTTCCGGGGCTGATTCCCTCTTTGATACTCTGTAAATCTCCTCTGGGCCTTAGTTTCCCTGTCTGTAGTGGGGAGGGGTGAGGAAGGGGGGTGGCGGCTTCTGCAAGGGACATTCCCACGCCCAGGTCTCCCTCTCCCAACTGGGCCCTGGCCTGCCACTGCCCTCTAGTGGAAATCTAGAAGACCAACAGCAAAGTCCAAATGGAGCCCGTGGGGATGGAGCTGGGCAGAGGCAAAGGTGAGCGGGTGTGGTCACGGGGGGGGGGGGGGGGGGGTGCGCCCTGGGGTCCACCTTGTCCCTGCTCACTTGAGTGCGATGCCAGGTGGCCGTTCCTGGCCCGGCCCCTGTCTGTGCAGGCGGCACCCTTGCCTGGCTCCCACCCCAGGCTGAGCTGCCTGGAGCCTGCTCCTGACCTCTCTGTGCCGCGTCTCACAACTGGGCTTAACACTGACCACATGGAAGGAGCCCTGCCCTGGTTCCTCCTGGGAGCCCCTGATGGAACTCCACGGGAGACCTTGTGCCAGAGGCACCCGCCTCCTGGCCCGTAGACACCCTGCAGAAGTCAATGCCTGCCATTTGGAGCCTCTGAAAGATACGGGGCTGCGCTGCCAAGACCCCTGCCCACAGAGGCCCGGCTGTGACCACGGAAGGCCACAGGGGAGGGCCTGGTGTACCCAGCATGCTCTGCTGTGCGTCAGCGGGGAGGCCTGCCGAGGTCTGCACTTCTCCCTGCTCGCCCTGGAAAGTGAGCTCCCTGTTGGGACTCAGGAAGGCCGGGGCCGCTGGTGCCCAGGGGACCGAGTAGCACAGAGGACCCGGGTCCCTGGGGGGCAGGACGGGCCCCTCCAGTCCACCGCCACGCAGCAGGGGTTGGGAGCTCCTCCCCTCTGGTGCCGTGTGACCTCCGGCAGGGCACTCTCTGTCTCTGGGCCTGGATGTCCCCATCTTAGTGGGCCTCGTGCGTGCTCTGCCTGCCCTCCCTGACTCCTCCCTCCCTGCTGGGAGCCCTCAGTTTCCCTAGTCTACCTCCCCCCCCCAAGCCGGACTTTACTGAGTGGATCGACTAACCAATCACTGACGGATTTGCAGCCTCCATCTCTGCCCTAAGGCCCGTTCACAAGCCGTAGACTTTCCTTCTCCAACAGGCTTATGCCAGTCACCTGCAGGCTGGTGGAGCCCCAGTCTCATAGCGGCTGCCTGGGATCGGAAAACTTGCCTGGTCTCTGCTCTCCTGAGCGCTCCTGCACCGGGGACCCTGGGAGCCGAGTGTGGATAAGGCCACCAGGGAGCTGAGAGCAGGCAGGGCGGGGAGCCCGCCTGGCCATCTTGAGAGGCAATGGCCACCTCCCTCACCTCTGCCCGGCCCTGGGGCGCCCCCGGGCCCTGCCGGCTGGCGCCTCTGCTCCCGGCCTCCAGCTGAGTCAGGCCTGGTCACGTTGGCCCCAGGCAGCCATGGGTGGCTCGAGTTACCACTAGGGCTCTGTAGCCGGGGTCCCTGGTGATGTGCCCTGGAACAACTTCTCAGAAGGGATGGAACGGGCAGGCGCTGGCCCTGGCAAAGTGGGCAGGCAGGCCTCGGCTTGGCCAGAGCCTCCGCTGCCATCCTTAGAATATTCCAGAATCTAGAGCCGTCTTGGGGTCAGCCACCACTGCGTGACCCCAGAAGGCTCTCCTCTATGTCACCACAATTCCCACACCCATGCGAGGGTCAGGACCCGGCCAGCGAGGGGCCCTAAGTGACATGGGGTGGGGGTGACCACTTGTCTGCTGGTTTTAGTATTATTTTGTAAATATTACATACAGTAAAATTTAAAGTTTGTGGGGGAAGGGCTTTTTAATTTTTACTTTGTAGAGATGCTGAGGCAGGAGGCTGCAGGGATCCTCCTGCCTCAGCCTCCTGAGTACCTGGGACTCTGGGCGTGTGCCACAGCACCCCAGCAGTCCTCTGGGTCTTAACCTGTGCGTGGACTCCGGTGATCGCCCTTGCAATGGCAGTCCCGGCCCACCACCTCTCCGAAGAGACCCGCAGTTCAGACCCGTCTTCAGGGCAGGCAGCCAAGCGACTCAGCTCAGGTTTGGCCGTCAGATCCTGGGCTGGTCTGAGCGGATGGTAGGGTGTATTCTTGGTGACATTACTGGGACCCTCCCGGCGTGTGCAGCCCCAGTACCTCCTTAGGCCCGGACCCTGGAGCATGCCCAGCGTGGAGTGATCCTGGGCACCTTGGAGCCCTCGCCCTCCTGGCCGGGGACACATGGGGACAGAGCCGTCGGTCAGAGGCGATGGGGAGGCTCATCCACCCTCACAGTGCAGGTTGGAAGCGGGTTTCACCGGCACCTGCTTACACACCTCTCCAGTGTCTCGAGGGTCCTGCCAGGCATCGGCGAATATGCCCGTCCTAAAGATGGGGAGAGGAGGTGAGCCGTGCCGCTGGCAGAGATGGCGGGCTTGGTTTGGGCACACTGGCACAGAGAACCCACTGGGGCTGTCCTGGATTCAGGTGTATGGCTGCAGCGCCCCTGGAGTCTGCTGTCACCCCCCCCCCCCCGCCCCCAGGAAGCAGAGGGGGTCGGATTACTGGCTATCAGCAAGAATCCCCCAGCCTGCCAGGTTGGTTTCTCCCCACTGCGGCAGGGACAGAGGGGCTTAGAAAAAGGGGGGGAAAATGGTGGTCGAGGTCACGAAACACCCTCACTCCGTCCACGATGCAGAGAACACCTGGCCAAGGCCTTCTGATCCACACCCGCCCTGCAGTGAATTAACTTGCGGTCCAGAGGGTTTGCCTGCAGAGCGCCGCTGGGCAGCTGAGACCTGTGGCCTGACCTCTGCCAGTTCCTCTGTTCTTCCTCCCCAGCTCTGGCCTCCTCCGGTGCCCCCAGATCTCCCGTTCCTCCAGCTCCCTCCCTTTTCTGTGCCCCCCACCCACTTCAGTGACCCCGAGACCACCCCAGTCATCTCCCTCCTCAAGCACCCATGCAGGTCCACGTGCCCCTGGACGGCAGGACTGTGAGTGTCGTCATCCAGTTTCCCTGCGCCCTGTGTGTCGAGCCCTTAGCCTTCGCCCAGGGTTCAGTTGTCTGGGGACCGAGGAACCTAGAAGCACCAGGAAGCTTCCTGCTCCTTCTGCCTCCTGTGAACTGGCATCCCCGGCTCCCAGGGGCTGATAATGAGGACCCCGGTCCTTCGGCGCGGTGCCCACCATACACCCACCTTCCACCTGCAAACCTGCAGAGGCTGCAAGTCAGCTACAGATGGGGATGTGGAATCTCACAGGGGAGGCCACCTAGGGGCCGCCAGCAACCCAGACCCAAAGCAGGGCGTCGGGTGGCAGCGGGGCAGGCTGAGCTCCCCAGAGGGGGAGGACGCCTGCAGAGGCTTCCTTTCAGTCTGAGGGTCTGGGGGACAGATGGGTCAGCGGGGAGGGATGCGGTAAGTGTTGTGGGGCCTCAGCTTCTTTGTTTTTCTATTTCTGGTACTGGGGATCGAACGCAGGAGCATTCTACCTCTGAGCTACACTCTCAGCCCTTATTATTATTATTTATTATTAATTAATTAATTAATTTGTGGTGCTGGGGATTGAACCCAGGGGCAGTTTACCTCCGAGCTACACCCTCAGCCCTATTTTTTATTCTTTATTTTGAAACAGGGTCTCACTGAGTTGCAAAGGGCCTCACTAAGTAGCTGAGGCTGTCTGCGAATCACGGTCCTCCTGTCTCAGCCTCCCAAATGCTGGGAGGAACAGTCTGGCCACTGACGCACAGTGCCAGAAGGAAGGCTCTTCCTTCGTCTGTCTAGGGAGGGCTCTCTCGCCTCACCCCAGGGACACATCTGTTCACCGCGCGGCTGGCGAGCACGGTGCCGAAGGTGACAGCTACTCTGCTTTGATCGCCAGCCCGAGGGCCGCGGGGCCTGTGACTGAGGCTGGGAGTTGCAAGGCCGGGAGCAGGCAGGGCTTTGCCCGACTTCCAGGACAAAATCAGGTCCCAGGTCGGGACCCTCTGGCTCCTGAGGGCCCTGCCCGCACGTCCCCATTGTCTCACCGAGTGGGGACACCAGGGACTGGAGCACGCGTCTGGGAGAGCCCAGCGGGTTCTGGCCTCTGGCCTTGGCTCAGTGTGACCTTGCCTTTCCTGTCTCAGTTTTCTTTCCATTAGGCCCCTCTTCCCAGGGTCACCATCCCAGGCTCCTGAGGGACCAGGGTGTCTCTTGTGCATCCTCTTTCCTGACAGCCCAGGCATCCCTACCTGTCTCCATGACGCAGGGCCACCCTGCCCCTCCACACCCAGGGTGGCCTTGGTGCCCACCCTGTGGGTCTCAGGTCACCATGAACACAGTCTCTCACATCTGCTGCCGCTCTCGTGGGTTGGACTGTGTCTGAATTCTGATTCCCCCAAGTGCATATTTTGAAGCTCCAACTCTCAGAATCGTAAAACGAGGCTTTATTTGAAAATTGGGGTCACCATAGATGCCACTGGTTACAGTGAGGTCATAGGATGGGGCTCAAGCCAACACCGCTAAGTATTCTAAGAAGGGGAACGTGGGCACAGAGACCTGCACAGGGAGAACGCGGTGTGAAGACGAAGGTGGGAGTTTCTGGAAGCCAAGGAGAGGGGCTGGAACAGGTTCTCAGCTTCGGAAGACACAGCCTGGCTGTTTCCATGAAATTAGACTTCTGGCCTCCCAAACCTCGAGACAACACTTGTATTTTATTTTACCTGTGGTGCTGGGGATCGAACCCAGGGCCTGACACGTGCTAGCCAAGCTCTGCCATAGAGCTACACACCCAGCCTGAGACACAACACATTTGTAAGGTGGTTAAACCGCCTTCACTAAAACTGGTGGTCTTTGTTACGCAGCCCTCGCTGACGAATGCACCCGTGGGCTCTGTTTGCTCTGTGAGGCCCACACCAGCTGCTCCACACCGGCTTTCTCATTTCCAGCACAGGAGCTGGTATGCAGCCGGTGCTCAATAAAACACAGCACCTGCCCTCAGAGCTTGCAGCCTGCCCTTCTCTCCTGCCCTCCCTCTCACAGTCTCCTGACTCCTGGGTGGCCGACAGCCCAGCCCAAGCCACACCCTGCTCAGCATAAGTCATCTCTGGACTCGGGCCTCTATTTTCTACTTTTCTCCGTCACTCGGATCAAAACATCCCTGGTGATATCTGTGACGGCAAAGCATCCCACGTCTACAAATCGCTCAGACTCGACTGCAATTGGGGATCAGACGCGGCCGTTGAGAGGACCAGGGCCGGCCCCCCTCTAGCTCTGGGGGCGGGCTCACCTGCAGAGAGTGCAGGTGCTGGACTTGCGTCTGCAGAGTGGCCGGGAGCTGGGAGTCGCTGCTATTTTTACCCATGGTTTCACATGGCCTGGCTTTAAATTATTGAGTGGTTGGAGGAAAGGTCCCACAATGAAATCATATTTCATTTGTTTCTCTACTTGGCTGCAAAGTCAACGCATTCCCGAGCTGCGTCTGGAGGTGAGCGCGGGCCAGAGCCACCCGCGGCGCTGGCCAGGGAACGCCACCGCTCCGGGCCAGCGGGCTCCGGGCCTCGGGCGCCGCTGCTCCCTCTGCTACCGAGAGCGTCGACTCGCAGGCTTCTGCACGGCTAGGTTTCCAGAACAGACACCTTCTTTCCAGACCAGGTCACAACACAGTCCGTAGAAGCGGTTTGAGGGAATCCTCAGCAGACCCAGAGAGGGGTTGGGTTGCCGGAAGGTCTGACCGCTTTCCTTTCCTTCGAGGGTGCCAACAGCAGTGTGGGGTGTGCACTGATCTGATGGTTCAGCGGCCACTCTCCTCTGCGCCGGAGAACCCCAAGATGGACGAGAGGCCCTGAGATGCTGCAGAGAGCCGCGGCGTGCTGGAGACCCCAGGAGGCTCTGGCCTTGCTCTCGTCTGGGAGACCTACTGTCTGCTGACGGAGCCGGGCAGGAAATAAAATTCAGGATGGCAAGAGAGAGAGAGTGGTGAGAGCCGAGGCCCTGGGCAGTGGAGGCGGCCCCGGCTTAGCTGGGTCTCCAGGAAGGCTTTTGCAAGGACGGTGCTCAATCAAAGCTCAGAGGGTGAGCCTGGGCACCAGGCCTGGCTCAGCCTGTCAGCAGAGAAGTTGTTTAACACATTATTTGTGTGTGTTTGGGGGGGGGGTGTATACTGAGAATTGAACCCAGGGGCATTCCACTTCTGAGCTACACCCACAAACTTAAAAAAAAAAAAACAGAGTCTCAACAAGTTGCTGTGGGCCTTGTTAAGTTGCTGAGGCTGGCCTCAAACCTGGAATCCTCTTGTCTCAGCCTCGCAAGTACTGGGATTATAGCCATATTCCACCACACCCAGCTATCAACAGATGTTTGCAGAACAGACATTTCCATTTACATGCTTATTGTTAAGTTTAGCGGGAAGTAAAGGCGGGAGAGAGACCAGGAAGCATGGTACCAGCTTCAGTGGTGGAATGCGGTCCTCTCGAGGATGGGGGCTGGACAGTCCCGAAGACCAGTGGGCCCATCCGAGGCTAGAAGGAAAAAGCCTCTCTTTTAAGGCATACATCTTAGGGGTGGGAACGCCATTTCTCTCGCGATATCCCTGCCTGGCTAGCAGAGTCTCCTCCTCCTTCTCCAGGGTTCCGCCTCCTGTGGGGAAGCGGGGAGGGACCCGACCTGTCACTTATCTTGAGTGACCTCCTTTAGGCTGTGCTCACAGGAAGGCAGTTTGGTTCCCGAAGCTCCCCGGAGCTCACAAGGCCAGGGTCCAGGCTGCCCTGCTCTGCCTCTCCATCCCCTGAACAGTCCACATCGCACTGCGGGTAGTCAGGGCATTCTCAGAAGGCATTGGGTCGGTGCCCTTGCTTGTCCCCAGGCAAGGACAAGGGTACCCAGGGGGGGCATCCTCCCTGCCTCCTGTGCCTGTCACCCACCTGCAGGCCTCAAGTGTGCCCGCTGGCAGCCTCAGCAGCTCTGACATATGGGCCCAGTAACACCATTGCCCTCTCCTCCCTGCCCCAGAGCCCAGATTCCAAATGAGAAGCGCGCCAGGTCATAAAGCAGGAGAGGGCAGACACTCCTGCCTCTGAGTGTTCCTAACCCCAAAGGAAGGCAGACCCCGGGGCAGCAGCAGGCAGCATGTCGGTAGCGCACCCCGGACGACAGGCCAGGGAAGCCCCTTGGAGGTCCCGACAGGCCCAGGGGCATGGACAGACCCCACCCTTTCCACTGGTGCCTCAGAAAGCCCAACCGTGACCCTCAGGGCTTCCCGGGAATTAGAGACCCTGCCAAGTCATTTCCACCCCTAGCCTATTTTCTGTTGCCATGACAACACACCTGAGCTGGCTAATGTCTAAGAGTCGGAGTTTATTTGGCCCAGGGTTCTGGGGCTGGACGTCCACGAGTGCTGGGGCAGGCATCTGCCAGGAGCATCACAACCTTGCAGAGGCCTCCATGGGAGACACAGGGAGACGCCAGCGTGGGTCCCCCTTTCTCCCGCTACAAAGCCGCTGATGTCATCACGGGGACCCCGCCCTCACGACTTCACCAAACCCCATCTCCTCCCAAACGCCTGCCTCCAAATCCCACCCACACGTGAGCCTGGGATTATGCTTCACACTCAAGAACTTTCAGGTCCAGGTCACAGGGCAGCAGCACCCTCTCCAAGGTTACCGAGAAGCCCGAACCTGCTCAAGGTCGCAGGAAGGACGAGACCAAATGAGGCCTCCGCAGGGCTCATGGAGCAAATGTGTGTGCAGCAAGGGTGACCCAGAGCTGTGCGCATGGGCGCGGGGGGCCGCCTGTGAGGGGCCGAGAGGACCCAGGGAGGCCATGGCGCCCTGGGAAACGCCTGAGCCCCACGCAAGGTGGGTGAGCCTCAGGGGCGGGCAGGGCCCTCTGGAGCTACCTGGGAGGGGTAGCTGTGAGCTGGCAGGAGAGGAGGCCGGGGCTCTGCCGCCTTGAGCTCTCCTGTATCTGTACCCCCAGGGATGCTGCTCTGAGCACACTCTAAATGGACTTTTTCTCTTCAGTGCTGGGGTTAGAACCCAGAATTTCGCACATGTTGGGCCAGGGCTCTACCACGGAGCCCCACCCCCAGTCCTTGAATAAACACGGCAAAGGCCGACTGGCCAACCGTCCCTGGCGCCCTGAGCCTCCCGTCCAGCCTGCTCACGAAGCAGCGCAGCACATTCCCGTGACGAGGCATCTGACCGTGGGACCAATTCCTGCCCATTTGCTTCACCTGAACCGTGCCTAGCACATTAAAGGGTTTTAATAAAATGCGGAATGAACGAATGAGTGAGTGAATGAATGCATGGATGGGGTGCACATGAGCAGGCCGGCCCTCGGGAGGCTGGTGGTTCTGTGTCGGTAGCGAGAACGCTAATCACGGCTCTCAGCTGTTGAGCCCTGACTCTCTGCCAGGAGATCGGACAGGTTTTACCCATTCAGTTAATCCAACCAACAGCCCTAAGGGGCATCTGCTGTGACCAGAAGGCAAGCCTGGGCACAGAGAAGACAAGCAAGGCCCCAGGCCACAGCAGGTTCTAGCCCCGTCCCAGCATCAACGTCTGGTTCAGTTGATTCTAATCAAGTGATTGGGGGCCAGATTCCCCGAGGAGCGGCCTCGGCGGGCACCTTCCAGGAAGAGAAGGCCCGGGTCAGCACGCCCTTGTCACCATCCTGCTGGGCGACTTTGGGCAGGACCTCTCCAGGCTGTAGGCCCTGCCCCTGTGAAAGAATGTGCTAGAAACACATGACTCTGGTCCTTCCAGTTTGAGGATGGGTATGACCCCCGGCCTCCACCCTGTTGAAGGTTCCTGCTTAGAGAAGCGTCCTGCGACGCCCCACAGCACACTGAGCCAAGGGGCCAGCCTCAGGCAGGGCCCCAGACCCTCCCGACTCACGGGGCTCTGCTGAGGGGTGCTTCTGCGTCACCTTCCCCAGGCTGGTGGGGAAATCGAACGGAGGCCCTGGGGCGGGAGGCTGGCCCCTCTGCGGGCGCAGGGCAGCGGTTGTGGGGGCGAGGGGAGCAGGGGTGTCCTATGCTGGGTCGGGGTGAGGAAGGGGCAGCGTGGCACCCTCTCCCTCCTCTTTGTCCCTGTGGCTGTCGCTCCGTGTCGCCATGCGAGGCCCTGGGAATGACAAGACACCTAGTGACCTGAGCCCATGTAAGGGAGGGCCCGCAGCTGAGTCTGAGCAGGAAGTGGGAGGCAGGGTCAGCCCATGAGGAGCCGGCCAGGCCGGCAGACCCGGGCCATCTCCACTGCTGCCCCGTGGCATGCCCCCAGCCCATACTGGGACCCGCTCAGGGTCTCCGCTGAGGGAGCTGAGGTTCCAGTGGGCAGTCGCTGGAGCCCGTGGGAGCCTGTGGCAAGCCCCCAGGGCACCACTGGCTCCCGCAGTGCGCCCCAGGATGCCCTACAAACCCGGCCTCGGGCCCTGCCCCCTGGAGGTGGACAGCTGCTGTTGCTACTTTCTGGTCCTGCATCAACATTCTACTTGGATCCCACCTTGTCTGTGCCCAGGCCTCTGTCCCTGGCTGGCCCCTGCCTCCCCACGCAGTGTGGGTCCTGACAGCTCCCTGTGGACCTTAAGGCGGCTCTCTGCTCGCTCAGGCCTGTCTCTCCCAAGCTCTGCGGTCCTCCCGTGGCCGCAGGAGGCACCCCCTCGGGTCCATCGGCGCTGCCCTATTCCCGGACTTCTCAGCCCAGGATCCCGCGCAGATCGTCACAGAAGGGGTCCGTCACTGTGGGGGCCGAGACTGCAACAGCGACTCCGTGGCAGGCTGCCAGCCGGGTGGTGCGACCGACGCCTGGGGCGTGACACCTGCCCTGGCATCAGGAAGCCTGCGCAGGCATCCCAGCCAGTTCAGGCCTCGCCCGCCCAGGGATGTCAGCAAACCCGCCCGTGCCCCGTCTGTTTCCCCTCTAAACTGGGAAAGCAAGGGGGTTGGCTCAGAGGCTTCACAACTCAAGAAAACCTGGCCCATACTCGAATTTCTCCCTGTGTCTCCCTCCTCGCGACCCCCAGGCCCCCGAGACTGCCGCCGCAGGGCGCCGGGCCGGCGGCGGTGACAGCTCTGCAGAGCCCAAGGAGCGATTGCGGGAGCCGCGGAGCCTGTCGCCCGCCTGCGCCTGCGCGGGCCGCGGGGCCTGCCGGGACTTGTAGTCCGCGCGTCGGGCGGCGGGCGCGCGCAGGCGAGCGGCGGGCGCGCGGCGCCTACACTTCCCAGGGTGCGCCGTGCCCGCGGCGGGGGGCGGGGCGGGGCTCGGCGGGGCGGGGCCCGGGGGCGGGGCGGGGCGGGCGCCCGGCGCTGCGGCGGCGCTGCGGGCGGGCTCCCTGGGAGCGCGGACCGGGACGGCGGGCGCGGGGATCCGGGCGCGGCACCTGCGGGCGGGCGTGTCCGGCTGCCGCGGCGCGGGGGTCGCTCCACTCCGAGCTGCTGCCGCCCGCCGAGATGAGTGCAGGTGAGTCCCGGCGCCCCGGGGGCCGGCGGGTCCGGGTCTGCATCCCGCGCCGCGGGGGCGGGATGACAGCTGAGGCTCACCCTGCCAGGCGGCGGGGAAATGGCCCAGCGCCTCCACCCAACTTTTGCCCCCTCGTTCTGTAGCCCGGAGGGGCGGGCGCGCAGCCCCCTGACCCGCGCCCGGGCGCGGAGCACCGCGGCGCGCACCGGGCACCGCTGGCCACGGCGCCGGCGTCTGGCTGCGCAGCGCCGTCTGTGCTTCTCCTGGGGTCGGGGGGTGCTCCGGGCTGCAGACGGGGCCGGGCGAGGGTCCCAGGGCCCCGCCGCGGTAG
This sequence comes from Muscardinus avellanarius, assembly GCF_963383645.1. Taxonomy (NCBI): domain Eukaryota; kingdom Metazoa; phylum Chordata; class Mammalia; order Rodentia; family Gliridae; genus Muscardinus; species Muscardinus avellanarius. Next base: position 137,065,642 of record NC_137791.1, on the reverse strand, counting down.
CCACGGAGACAGAAGCGATGCAGGCGGGCTTTGGGCTTTGCAGCGGGGGGCGCCGCCCCTGAGCGGCTCCTGCAGCGCCCGGGCGGGGGGCGTCAGGCCGACCCCGGGCGCCCCGGGCTCGCCGCGGCAGATCTAGGGACCCGGGCCCGCAAATGTCAGGCTCAGTCTGGTCTCCGCGCCCCACCTCTCTGGCGCCTCGCCCCTGCACGCCCCAGCCCTGCCTCTCCCTCCGCACCCACCCGCCCGGATCTGACAGCCTTGATGTGCGCTGGAAAATCCCGTATCGATAGCTGCAGCCCAGCCGCCTTGTGCTGATGGAGAAACAGACCCGCCGGAGAGGCCTTGGCTGGGAACATCTGAAGCCGGCCTGAGGGTGCGCCCTTCCGAGAGCCTCCTGGGGCCTGCGACATTGGCCGCCAGGGCTGGTGCCCACATTCTCCAGCAGGGAGGGGCTGTTACTCCATTTCTTTTCTGGGTGCTACCAGAGGCTTCATCTCGGCTTGACTCACTTGGGCGCAGGCAGCTGGGCTGGGCAGGGATTTGAACCGGGGAGCTGCTTGACTCCTGTAGCTTGACTCGGAGCCTGTCTGCCACCCTCTGCAGGGTGGCCCTTGGCCACCGTGCAGGAACCAGTGGGGAAGCTGCTTCCCTGGAAATCAGGTGGGGAGGGCATGAGCTTGTAGAGACTGTGGGCTCTGAGCTGGGGTGGGCCTGGAGACCGTCCCCTCCCCCTCCCCCTTGCCGGCCTGCTGCGGTGGGTGTGGGGCGAGTGGCTGAAGCAAGTGTCAGGCAGGCGGAGGAGGCGGAGTCCTTGGAAGAGGCTTTCTGAAATGGCCAACCTGTTATATGGGGATGGCGGGGAGGAGGGCGCCCCATGGCTCGGCAGGACCTGCAGACATCTCTCTAATGGCGGGTGGGGATAATGGCGGGGTGCACACCAGGTAATTGCATACTTTCTGTGACCATAATTGATAGCTCTAGTCACTCCTGTAATGAGGGGCCCTCAAAAGGAGCCCCCCCTGTGCATTTGTGGTGGTGTCCCTGGAGAAGGGCCGCAGGGTCCCGTGTGTGTGTGTGGGGGGGGGGTTGGAGAACTGGAGTTCGAGCCGTGTGTGTGCCTGGTGGTTTGGCACTGGGGACACCTTTGGGAGACAGGCATCCTGACCTGGAAACACAGCATCAGAGGCGACACGGTGTAGTTGAGAAACTGCACACAGCCAGCCCCAGGGGCTGGGGTGGCCGGGAGGCGGTCTGTCCACCTGCGGCTCACGCCCCAGCAGTGATCTTCACCCTGCCCACAGCAGGGGCAGAGCAGAGGTGTGCCCTTGTGCCTGCAGCAAGGGCTGTAATGTCCAGTTGCTGTGTGCACCCGGCAGGCAGCCAGGTCAGGCCCCCATGGCCCTGCCCATGGAAGCTGGCATCATTCCGGGCTCGGTGCTGGCGGGTGCAGTGGGCATCAGCTACTCCCAGGGCCGTGGGCAAGCTTTTGTTCTGACCATGGAAGGCTTCTTTGCCAGCTCCGGCATGGCCTCGAGGCAGGGCAGTGGCCTTCCTGGCTGTGGTGGCCTGCTGGTTTCAGGGGACCAGGGAAATATCTGAATAGTGTCATGGCAAGCTGGAAGGAGCTGGGGCCCGTGACAGATAGGCCTGGGTCTGAATCCAGGGCAGTAGCTACGGTGCCCCGTGCCTCAGTTTCCCCATTGTCTGGCGGCAATGCCTTTAGCTCAGTGTGCAGTGCTGGCCCAGAGGTGATGCAGTGTGGCTTCGTTAGCGAGGTCACCGTGGGCCGGCAGAGCAGGAGAAGGCGCCTGACCTGGGACGGGGCTGGGACCCAGTGAGGGGGAAGTGTGTGCAGGGCTGGTTACTTGGGTCCCGGCCGCCATCTTCCTTCTGTGTGTTGTCTTCTTCCAAGGACAGTGAGAGTGGATGAGGCTCCGCTCTAACCTGCCGGCCTCACTTTACCTTAGCGACTTCTGTAAAGGTCCTGTTTCTACACACAGTCACATGGTATCAGGGTCATAACCTCATCATAGAAGCTTTGAGGGCACGTGATTCAGCCTAAAATAGGGGTACCGGGCCAGGTGGAGGGTCTGGGAGGCTGGCCCAGCTGTCTTCTGCCTCCATGGCTATAGCATTAGGGACCGGAAGGGACCTAAGGATGCTCCAGCCCAAACCTAGCCTCCTGCACAGAGGGTAAACTGAGGCCCAGAGAAGCCAAGGGACCACCCAGAGTCAAGGAGAGGGTGTGGCGCAGCAGGGCCTGAACCCTGGCCCTCTGACTGGTCACAGCGGGTCCTGGTCTTTGGAATAGACACACTTCCCCTGGCCTAGGAGTCAGCAAAGAAGCAGTGATGTGGCCACAAAGGTGTCCACTTCAGTGCTCCTAGTAATAGCAAAGAGTTAGAAATCATCGAGGCATGGAGGGGAGTGGTGGATGGCAGCCATTCACTCATTCATTCATTCATTAATTCATTCATTCATTCATTCAGTGAATATTTACCAAATGCCTCCTTGCCCCAAATCCTGGGATCCCGCAACAGAGAAAGATCAAAATCCATGTTCTCCTGAGACCTACATTCTAGAGGGGATGGGCGGAAGTTATTTTATAGTTAATGGCATAGTTTGCTATTTCCTAGAGCCAAATTTTGAGTTTGATGGACTCTGGGAAAGTCCAGGTGTACAGGAGCCACATGCCCTGCACTCTGGCGCCCAGATCTGTGGGTGCAGGAGAGCTCTGAGCTGGCGGGGGGGGCAGGAGAGGACAGAGAGGAGCGGTCAGCCCCATGAAAGAGGGGTCACTGTCTCGTCACTGCCCCTGTCCTCAGGACCCAGCCATGCTGCAGTTGTGGACCCTAGCAGCTGTGGGGACTCTGGGCTGCTGGCCGATGCCCTCCCAGCCTGGAGTCCAGGCCCCTTCTCTGCAGACACCTCGGGGCCCTCCCTTGGTCTTCCTCCATAGGACTGAGAAGGTGCCCCAGCACCTCTGGGGATGGGGTATCAGTGCGTCCATCCCCTGCCCTTTACCCCAGCACCTCTGGGGTTGGGGTACCGGTGCGTCCATCCCTGCCCTGTCCCCCAGCACCTCTGGGGATGGGGTACCAGTGCACCATCCACTGCTCTGTCCCCCAGCACCTCTGGGGATGGGGTACTGGTGCGTCCATCCCCTGTCTAGTCCCCAGCACCTCTGGGGATGGGGTACCAGTGTGTCCATCCCCTGTCTAGTCCCCAGCACCTCTGGGGTTGGGGTACCGGTGCGTCCATATCTGCCCTGTCCCCCAGCACCTCTGGGGATGGGGTACCAGTGCGCCATCCTCTGCCCTGTCCCCCAGCACCTCTGGGGATGGGGTACTGGTGCGTCCATCCCCTGTCTAGTCCCCAGCACCTCTGGGGATGGGGTACCGGTGCGTCCATCCCCTGTCTAGTCCCCAGCACCTCTGGGGTTGGGGTACCAGTGCGTCCATCCTCTGCCCTGTCCCCCAGCACCTCTAGGGATGGGGTACCAGTGCGTCCATCCTCTGCCCTGTCCCCCAGCACCTCTGGGGATGGGGTACCAGTGCTCCATCCTCTGTCCTGTCCCCCAGCACCTCTGGGGGTGGGGTACCAGTGCTCCATCCTCTGTCCTGTCCCCCAGTACCTCTGGGGGTGGGGTACTGGTGCGTCCATCCCCTGCCCTGTACCCAGCACATCTGAGGATGGGGTACCAGTGTGCCATCCTCTGTCCTGTCCCCCAGCACCTCTGGGGTTGGGGTACCAGTGCTCCATCCTCTGTCCTGTCCCCCAGAACCTCTGGGGTTGGGGTACCGGTGCATCCATCCTCTGTCCTGTCCCCCAGTACCTCTGGGGATGGGGTACCGGTGCGCCATCCTCTGTCCTGTCCCCCAGTACCTTTGGGGGTGGGGTATTGGTGCATTCATCCCCTGTCCAGTCCCCAGCAACCTCCAGGGATCAGGTGCCAGTGCTCAGCAGCCCTGCCTGGCTGAGGCTCAGTTAAAATAGGCGCAGTAGGAAGACCTGGGCAATGCTCACCAGAAGCCCGGAGTGTTTGGTGATGGCCACATGGGCCTTGCCAGCTGCGCAGGGACCAGCAGGGTGTCTGCCAGGGCCCACCCATAGCAGGCTCCAGCCACACAGACCGGCCAGGGTCCCGGGAAGCCCTGGTACCCTGCACAGCAACCCGAGCATCGCAGCCCGGTTTGCTCAAGGAGTTTTTCCACTGCTGCACGGTGCAGGGTGTCTAGGGTGTCGGGCAGCCCCCAGCAAGACGGGCTTAAGTGTCACAGCAGAGAGGCTGAGCGAGTGCTCCCTCCAGGCCCCGGGCCAGACCTCGGCGGTGTTTCCTCCTGGGATGCTCACAGCGCCTCTGGGGGTGGGTGGGGGTGGCGCAGTGGCCCCCCACTTTCAGACAAGGAAGTTGACATCCGGGCGATCCCATAGGTGCCGGCATCACATGTGGCCCCAGGCATGCGTTTCCCTGCTGAGTGAGCTGTCTGCCCTTCGCCCCTGCCCCTCAGCTGGCAGCGATGGGCAGCGCACGCGCCCTGTGACCTGCGGATGAGCGTGAACCCCGTTTGGAGCGTGTGGCCATGGTGCGCGGTGGTGGTGTCCGCACAGTGTCTTCTCAAGAAGCGTTATTCCCAGTTTCCAGATGTGGCGCCTGCTGGCATTTAGCCAGGAAGGCAGGACCAGGCCAGATAACCTACTATCCCCTGTGCCGTCCACGGGGTATGTGTCTGGGGTCATTGCATGGCCCTGGGATCCACCCTAAGACAGATCAGACCCCAGAGAGATTTTTACCCTATTGGATCCACACGCCTCCCCGTGACCTTGACCCTCTGGGCCTGCCCCCTTCCAGGGCCACCTGTCCAGCTCCAAGGCAGTGGGCACGGGCCTGGGCTCCCCTCCAGCCCACACAGTCCTGGGGCTCCTGGGGTTCTCATCCTGCCCCCAGCCAGAGCTCTGTGGCCCCTTGGCGAAATCCCCTTCCCTCCCTGTGCCTCGGTGGACCACGTATAGGAAAGCGCCAGCCCCGCCCTCGCAGGGCCGGAGGTCAGTGCCGTCTGGGGGAGCTTGCTCAGGGACTGCCCTGCTGCCCGCAGGGCGGAAGCTCTTTGGCCTTCACCTGAGGTCCCCGTGTGGAGGGCAGTCTTGCACAGCCTGGCAGGCACGTGCTCCTGTGGCGGTCTGCCCAACACCTGAGCTGGGTGAGCCGCCTGCTATTTGCAGGGTGAGGACGGGCGGGCTTGACTTTGCATTCTTCAATTTGCCTTGGCTTTTTTTTTTTTTTCAGTACTGGGAATGGTGCCCAGGGGCATTGTACCTCCAAGCTACACCCCAGCCCTCTTTTTTAGTATTTTATTATTTATTATTTATTTATTTATTTTTATTTATTTATTTTTTGGTGGCACTGGGGTTCCTGGAAGCCCGTCTATCTCCGGGCTACACTCCCAGACCTATTTTATTTTTGGAAACAGGGTCTCCTAAGCCAGCGCAGCTGGCTTCGAACCTGCGCAATCCTCCTGTCTCTGCCTCCCAAGCGCAGGGATTACAAGCGTGCGCCACCACGCCCGGCCTTAGTCTTTTTATTTTTGAAACAGGGTCTCATTGAGTTGCGAAGGGCCTCACTATGTAGCTGAGGCTGTCCGTGAACGGAGATCCTTCGGCCTCAGCCTCCCAAATGCTGGGATTACAAGCGCGCGCCACCACGCCTGGCCAGCCTTTTGAGTCAGTAGAGGGCAAGCCCTCTGGGTGCCATGGCGGGTCCCAGGTGCTTCTAGACAGTGGTTCCACTGGGAACCGTGCACCCAGCGGTCTCCTGCTGCTGGGGTTCCCAGGGCCAGCTGAGGGTTCCCAGCACCAGGGCTGCGTGGGTGCCGTGGAAGCTCAGCAGCTCCCTGGCCGACCCCGCTGGACTCCAGCCCCATCCCAGTGCTGTTCTGCCAGGCCGGTCCTTAGCTGCTGTCTGCCTCAGTTTCCCTGCCTGTGAAGTCGAGATGACCACCTGCTTTTCAGGGTTGCTCGTGGGCTTAGATCTGAGTGGGTTTCAAGGCTGGGGTCCAGCAGGCACCGAGAAGCAGGAGGGCTGGCCTGTGCCCCAGGGTAGACCCCTCCGTGCTGGGCCGGTCTATGTCCCAGGGTAAACCGCCCGTGCAGAGTGGCACTGGCCTGCGAGATTTGCTTTGCATCAGCTTGCTCTGTAATCTGGTCAGCTTGAGCTTTCCTTCCTCTTTGCGGGCTCCCGCCTGGCCCAGCCCCCCCAAGCCCTGTTTACACCTCTCTGATCTCCAGGGAGCCTCGGGCGCCAGGGCCATCAGCAGCAGCGTCTTGTCCTCCTGGGGCCGGCGTCTTGAGTCACCGTCTCCTGAGCTGAGCTCCTTGCGTGCCATAGAGATGGCCGGCCTCGCCTCGCTCACCAAGAACTCGCTGCACATTTGGGGTTTGGGTTCTTCACACGTAGAAGGAGGGATCTGAGAGATGATTTGGAAACGCTGCTCTGGCCAGCCGACCAGGAGCCCGCGCAGGGTCACTGCGATGCCAGGGTCGCGATGCCAGGGTCACTGCGATGCCAGGGTCACTGCGATGCCAGCTGCCGGTGTCTGTGCTTAGCTCAGGGCGGGCCCTTTCTTGCTTCCCTCCTGCGAGCCACAGGCCAGCCGGTGCCAAGGCGTGCCTCGTGAGCGAGGCTGAAACTGGGTCCCGCTTCCCGCCGGTCTCCTCTGTCACGGCGTCGCTGGGCTCTCTGGACCTCGCGGCTTCTCTGGACGGCAGTGTCCCGGGATCTTAGATGGAAAGAGACATCCCCAAGCCCCGGTGGTCAGCGCTGCATTTGGACACGAAGCCCCAGCAAAGGCACGTCCCTAGAACTGTCTGTACGGCCTTCGGTCTGGCAGCGAGTTTGGACGCCTTTGCTATGCCCCACCCTTTGCCCATATCTGCTCGGCTTCGGTTCCCTGAGGGGTGCAGGTGGTTTATTGTAGAGGGGCCCCCAGGAAGTTGCAGGAGAAGGAAAGGCAGGAGGGGTTTGGATGGGTGGGTGTCTCGGCAGGGAGGTGGGGCTCAGTCCTTGTGTGCCTCACTGGGGACCTCAGATCTTTCCTACAGAGGGGCAGGAAACTGGGTCCTTTTCCCTAGACCCTGTTCTTCTTAGGTGGACAGCTGGTTCTGGGAACGTAAAACCCCACACTACCCTGAATGGGCCTGGGCAAGACCCCACGTGCTAGGGAAGCCTCAGTCCCAGAAGTGGAGGGAGCTCCGGCTGCAGGTGCCGCAGGGTCAGCATGCCGGGTGGAGAGGCAGGACAGGCCACCCCGTGAAGCTGCCCCAGCCTGGTGGCTCACATGGGGCTCTGGTGTGGTCCAGCCTCTGCCTGGGTCGGCCTTCCTGTTTCCAGCATCATCTGCCCTCTCGGGCTCAGAGCTCTCCCAGGATGCCCTTGCGGCCCCTGGCTGTTCTTCACTAGCACCTCCAAGGTACCCAGCATGGTTCCTGCCCCGCCTGCCGGGCAGCCTTGCGCATCTATTTCCCCCTCCCCAACCCTCCTAGAATCCCACCTCCTCCTCTCCAGTAGGGTCTGCCAGAGCTCTGCAGGGCCGCTGAGCTTTCTTCCTGCGTTGCTCTGGCTGTTGTGAGCCCTGGGGCATGTGCTATCGCTCCCTGGAATGCCTCTTCCAGGGTGCTGTGGGGGCGGATAACGTCCCTTAGGGATTCCACATCGCGCCCCTCGGGGCCTGCACTGTGTCCATCTTTTACAGCAAAATGGACGATTCAGATGTGACATGGGAACCTCATTCTGGGCCTGAATGGGCCCTGGATACAGTCGCTGGGTCCTCATTGGTGAGAGGAGAGAGGAGAGAGGGAGATGTGCTAACAGAGGCCGAGGCCAGGAGAGGGCCGCCGGCTCCGAAGGTGGAGAAGAGCCACGGGCCAAGAGCACGGGAGGTGGACAGGCCAGGATGGGCGGCTTCTCCCTGGGGCCCGTGAGGAGCCAGCCCACCCCGCGTGTCTTCAGGACCATGAGGCCCGTGTCTGGCTTCTGACACAGAGCCGTATGAGGACTGTATAACTGGAGCCACTGCGTCTGTGCCCACCCGTGAGGGCAGCAACCACACAGATAGACGCTGCTCCTGCCAGGTGCTGGTTTGATGGGGAAGGGGAGAAAAGGGACGTGAACGTTTAGCTGACTGACAACTGTTGTAGGACCTCCCTAGTTCAAAACCTGTGTCATCTCCGGCTGGACAAAGGCAGCGTGGACATCCAGTAGCTCCCCTCTGTGCTGTGTGGGTCAGCACCAGTGCCCTGAAGGTCTGAGGAGTTTGGAGTCCGACATAGCTGCGGGGTCCTCAACACGCAAGTCTCTGAGACCCAGGCACACCTGGCGCCCCGGTGCTTGGGACGCTGGGTGTCGAGGAGCAAGGCGGCCCTGCAGGACCCAGGTGATCCACGAGAGAACCAGGAGGCCGGGAACCAGGTGGCCTGGCCTCGGGCAGTCCCCAGGTGCGGCCTCCTCAGCTAGTTGGGGCAGGGCTGCCCTGGAGGGCCCGCCAGCTCCGCGTGGCTTCACTCCTGGAGGACCTGGAAGGTGGCTCCTGAGTTCAGGTCATAGGACCTGCAGCATGGCTGAGGGTGCAGCGGCCAACTCCAGGACCTGGCACTCTGCGCGCCCCGCTCTCCATCCTCACGTCGGGCCTCCTAGACGCCAGTGTCCCCCTTCTCAGAGGAGCCGGGAGGAGGGGGGCTGGGGATTGGGACGTGAGCCGGTGAGCACTGTGTGACTGGAGAACTCTCATTTTCAGGGGAGCCCCACGGCACCCCACATCCCTGAGAGCACCCTGCCCCGTTTCTGTGCCCTACCTCAGTGCTGACCTCTCTGCAGCTCTGCCCGCCAATGTTAGCAGCATCTAATGTTTGAGAAATGGTTCCTGGGTACCGCACTCTGTCCTGGACTTGCAGAGGGAGCCAAGGACATCGGGACAGCTGGGCCACCTCCCTGGGGAAGGCAGGCAGGCAGCACGTGCCACCAGAACCAGGCAGGAGATAGCAAGTGTGGACGGGAGGATGCCTTCCCCTGGAGCGAGAGCAGGCTTCCTGGAGGAGAAGGCTTGGGCCTGGGCAGAGAAGCTGGTCTGTGGGCAGAAGCTTTGCTCTCAAAGGCAGGTGGGGCCAGAAGGAGGCTGTCCAGGGTGCAGCAGATCATCCTGTGTGGCTCAAGCACCCGGAGGTCTGCACAGCCGGCACCTGCGGCCCTGCTCCAGTTCCCTGCCGCACCCTGACCACACCCGGACAGGCTCCTGGGCATCCAGGGCCCTCCAGGGCACCACCCAACCCAACAGCTCCCCTCCTGCTCTAGGCCCCGGCTGCCTCTTCACGTGCCAGCGCTCAGGGAGTGGCCGTGGGCCGCGGAACGGCACGTCTCCACTCCCTGGTGCACAGTGACCACGTGCAGGAGTCTCAGCGTGCCGGGTGTAGCAGGAGCCCAGCGTCCCGCTGGAGCACCTGGGGCAGCACGGCAGGACAGACGGCGGAAGGCCCCGTCGTCCACGTTCCCAGAGCGGCCTCTGGCGTCCGGGGCCTTGGTGTTTCTCTGCACACTCTCGGCACTGCTGGTCCTCATCCCTCTGCACGCCGCCAGCTTGGGGCTGGACTGAGGGCCTCTCCTGCTGATGCCTCTTCCTCTCCCCCTTCTGCACCCCAAATCCCTCTCCAGCTTGTCTTTGTAGAGCAGCTGGGGTACAAGGGGAGCCAGACAGGAATTGAGGCATCCTGGGTGGGGTGCGGGGCTGGCGCCTTCCAGGGGGCACTGTGTCCAGTGGGAGGGTCTCTAACAGTGGGTGCCTTCGGGGAGGGAGCCAGGCTGTCCAGGAGGGCGAGGACCCCTGGCTGGGGTGTTCAGCAGGATGGGAGGCGCAGCTGAGGGTCCCGGGGTCTTCCGCAGCCCGCAGGCACCATGTTGGCTCCCTCCTGCCACATGCTGCCCTTTGCTGGCCCTTCCGTCCCAGGCTGGTGTCAGGCCTCCTGGCATCTGTCCACCAGCACTGGACACCTTGGGCAATGTTGGCTGCCCATCCCACCCTCATCCCTGGGGCCCTGGCCCGAGAAGGCACCCAGCATGGTGGGGGAGGGTGCGACCCTGAGATGCCGAGGGGTGGGGGCTTCTTCTAGGTGGGCTGCTGTCTGCAAAGAGGGGAGGCAGGAGAAGGGGCTTCATGGCACCTCACCGCCTTGCTCGTTGGGGCGGGGCCCCAGACGTGGCTCGTTGGTGGGCAGCGGCAGAGGCGGGGCAGCGGCGGCACACAGCATGGTTGGCTGTGCCCTGTGGGCTCGGCTTGTGCTCCTCCTGGCTGGTTGCTTGAGTGCTTGAGTCGCTGTCGTGAGATGTGCCCTACTCCACCCCCACCCCACCCAGCAGCCCCTCCAGCTCAGCTGCCCCAGTGGGATGGAGGAAGGGCTCAGAGAGGGCTCCAGGGCTGGCCTGGCTCCAGCACCTTGGAGGCTTAGAGGCTGCTGAGGCTCCAGCCCTGCACCCCCAGTCCAAACTCCTGCCCGGGTCTCTCCTCCTGGACACAGATCTACCACTGGCCGCCTTGAATCTCTTTCTAGCCACCCTAGACTGTTTCTCCCATGGGCAAGACCTTTCCTCAATCCTCAGACCTTCTGTGCATCCTAAGAGCCCACTTGAACACCACCTCCTCCAGGAAGCCCTCTCCAGTGCCCCGTGGGGCCTCATGTCCATGGTTCCCCACCTCACTCTGCTCCCCTGTGGTTCCCCCAACAGAGTGTGATGCTCTGCGGACAGAGGTGATGGCCTGTGCTGTGACCCTGGGTCCCTGGGGGCTGGCCAGAGTTGGGTCTTTGATACTGCACCTTGGTGGCTTCTGCGAGGCCTTTCTCTTCCAGTGCAGTGTGACCCTTGTCCCCAGGAGTCTGGGGCTTGTGGTGTCTATCTGGGTCCTGCCTGGCTCTTCTTGGCAAAGGCAGTGTTCACAGGGAAGGAAGGTGCACCTGCCGGCCGCCGGGCTGGCCCTGGTCCCCTGGAGGCTTGGGAGGTGCAAAGCCCTAGCACCAGCAAAAGCAAGGGACCAGGACCACACGGGGTGGTGAGAGCAGCAAAAGCACGTCTCCCACAGTTCTGGGGCCAAAGTCCAAAGTCAGGACCACTGGGGGACAGCAAGGTGCCGGACAGGCGGCACCCTGCACAGCCTGGGGGAAGAACCTGCTGTCCCCTCCTCCTGCGCTGGCGGAGGCCCCCCTCCCATCTCCTAGGCCAGTGCCCGCCCCCTTCTCCATCTTCAAGTGGCCTCCTAGGTGTGCAGGACACATGACCGTGGGTGAGTTTAGGGCCCACCCAGATAATCCCCATCTCCACGGCCTCCCCTGAATCACAGCCGCAGACCCCTCCCCTTCCATTCACAGGTTCTGGGGAGTAGGAGCAGGGTATCTTTGGGGGCGGCAGCTCAGCCAGCCACAAGCAGCCTCCTGGAGTATCTGCTTCTGGGGCTGGGACCTTTTCTTCTCCCTGTGGCGTCTCTAGGCCGGCAAAGTGTGTGAGGACATCTTCTCATTAGATAAAAACGTGCCTCTTAACTCAGCTAAATTTAGCCACATCCAGTCCCGTGAGCTGGATGCTGTCATGGACTGGGGACGGGAGGCTCAATTTGTTGTCTTTTGGGGAGTGGCTAGGAGAAACGTGCTGGCCTTTAAGCACATTCAGCTTTTTGCTGGGGTGCCATGGCCTCGGGGATCTCTGGAGAGTCTCTGAAACACAGCTCTGGCCGTGTGTGTCCAGCCTTGGAGTGGACTGAGGGGCCACGTTCTCTGCCATGGAAACGCGCAGCCGTGTGCACTGGCCAAGCAGTTACCGCTCATCCATACCCACGGTTCTCAAACTTCTATTAGGCTCAGAGTTACTGAAGATCTCAAAGAGCTTTTGTTTAAGCCGATTACATTTCTTGGTCTCTGTTGTATTAGAAACTAAACTGGAGTTGTTAAAAAGTAGATAAATTAAAAGCAATAAATTCTCTGCATGTTAACCTAAGAGCATCATTAATGGGCTGTGGCTTTGCTTTACAGTTTTTCTTTTCACAAGTCTCGTTAATATCTGGCTTAATAGACAACAGCTGGACTCTGATGTCCGGGTCTGTGTTTAGCTAGCTGTGACGTCACATGACACGTAGCAGGTACGCAGCTCCATTGTGCAGCCGGGAGAGTGAGCTCGACTGTGAGAGTCGTGTTTCTATCACTATAACAAAGACCCAAGGGAGACATTTTAGAGATTTTAGCGCACGGTCCTGTGGTTGGTTTGGAGCCTCTGGTGGGGGTGCTTTGGCAGTGACAGGCAACAGGAGGTAGAGTAAAAGTGCTTGCCTCATGCCCAGGAAGCAAGAGAGGAAGAAGAAAGGGATCCCACTGTCCCCTCAAGGGCACGCCCCCAATGACCTAAGGACCTTTCACTAGGCTCCACCTCCCTTGCACCACCAGGGCGACCAAGCTCTCAACACTCGGGCCTCTGGGGCCTTCAGCATCCACAGTATCCCATCCCTGGCCCCAGAGGCTCAGGCCCATACCATCATGCAACATGTGTCTGTCCCGCTCTAGGAGCCCCATTGTCTTAACGGCCTTAGCATTGCTCAAAAATGTCAGTCCTGAGCCGGGCGTGGTGGTACGCACTTGTAATCCCACCACTTGGGAGGCTGAGACAGGAGGATCCAGGTTCACAGCCTCAGCGACTTAGTGAGGTTCTCAGCAACTTAGTGAGATACGTTTTCCAAATACAAAATAAAATAATAGGGATGGGAGTGTAGCTTGGAAGTAAAAGGCCCTGGGTTCAATCCCCAGTAATATACACACACACACGCGCGCGCGCGCACGCATGCAGAGAGAGAAGAGAGAGAGAGAGAGAGAGAGAGAGAGAGAGAGAGAGAGAGAAGAAATGCTAACTAAAGTCTCATCTGAGACGCAAGGCAGACTCTTAGACATGAGCCCCTGCAAACATTTTAAAGCAAGTTACATGCTTCTAAGCTACAGTTGTGGGACCCGCGCAGAGAAAAATTCCTATTCTGAAGGGAAGAATAGGGAAATCGTAAGAGGGTTCATGCTAAAGCAAGACCACACCCAGCAGGGTCAACATGAAGCGCTGCTTCTCCACGCCTGGCATCCGGGGCACGCTGCGGGCACGGGCAGCCCGTTCGTCAGCCTGGCTTGGGCAGGCCTCGCTGTACCTGTGGCTTCCTTAGAGGCTTTCACATCCCGGGCATCTCCGGTGTGCCCTGGCCCTCCACTAAAGCTTCCATTCCACTCCTAAGCTCCCTGCGCCTTCTGTCAGGGGCTCTTCGCAGGAACTCCAGCCCTGTCCCACGCTGCCTGGTCTCCAGGCTCTCCTTTGAAATCTGGGTGGGAGCCGCCATGACCCCATAACACTTGCGTTCTGCCTACCTGCAGAACAAATGCCATGAGACTGACGCCAGGCTCTGCCGCTGGCATCAGCTGTACCTGCCTGGGCTGTCACAGCTGCAGCCTTTGACAGCCTCATCAGCTGAACACAGGAAAAGGAATCCTGAGGTGGTTTGGTATGCAGGGAATCCCTGGGCTCTTTTAGGAAAACCTTCTGCCCTGGAAAGTGTTTGAGACAATTCGCATCTCTCCTCTGCGCCTGCTGGCTGCACCCTTGCTCCCGACGTGCCCTCAGGCGTCTTTCCTGAAGTCTCAGTGCAATGCACTTGTTCTCAGAGCACCCTCCCGCCCTCCAGCTGAAACTTTATGCACTCTCTTTTTCTGGCAAAGTTGCACATTTTCCAAATCTTTCTGCTTGCCTCCCTTTCTTCCTGATTCTCACTGGAAATTTGGCCCAAAGCAGACAGCAATACCCATGCCACAGCCTGAATGTCGTACTTCCTTGAGCTCTCCTCTGTCAGATAAATGACTTCTTCACCTTCAAGCTCAGCCTCCCATAAATTATCAGAGCATCGACAACATGCAGCTAAATCCCTGGCTGCGGTGTAAAGCAGAGTGGCCTCTAGTCCGTTTCTAAAGGAGTCCACGTTTCCATCTGAAACCTCATCAGCGCAGCTTTTTCTGTCCACGTTCCTATCTGTCTCCCAGGCTTCCACCAGAACTGCTCACTAAGCTTGCTTACCGCAATCGCGGCTTTCTCTAGCCTGCCTCTCCAAATTCTTCCAAACTCCTCATAAACCTATTCCTAGGGCTTCTCCCCTGGTCTCAGATGTAGCTGGAGTTGTCAGTCGTACTTCTTTTTTGGGGGGACATCCTCAGTCATACTTCTTAGTATCAATTTTCTGGGTTAGTTTTCTATCACTATAACAAAATACCCGAGATAATTAGCTTGAGAGAAAAAGGTTTATCCTGGCTCATGGCTTTAGAGGTTCCAGTCCACGATTGGGCAGACCCATGGCTTTTAGACCTGGGGGGGGCGGGGTGCAGGGTTAGGGTTAGGCTGTGGCAGGGACCACACGGCAGAGAAAACTGCTCACCTCCCACCCAGGAAGCAAAAGAGGAAGAGGAAGTGCTGTGGTCCGCTGCGCCCTTCCAGGGCACGCCGCCCTAATGACCTAAAGACCTCCTACTGGGTCCCAGCCGCTAAGGGCCTCTCCCTGGGGACTAAGCCTTCAGCACTCAAGTCTCCAAACTATACAAAGGGAAATAATGTCCTAATCTTGGTAATAAAATGGATTTTACTCCACTGAGCCCCTGATTGAAAGGGTCTGGCAGGCTGTCAGGGGTCCGTGGGCCACACTTTGGGAATGTCTGGTCACGAGTGAAATAGCATGCAGTCATGGCAGTGGCTACGAAAGGTTAGGAATATGTACGCCTTCGTGCTGACAAGCACTGAAGGGCCCAGGGTGCGCGTTTGACACACAGTTGAATCTGCAAAACATTCGGAACAAACGCTCCAGAGAAAATACATCACAACGCGACCTCACGGGCAGTTTTCCTTCCTCCCTGGTGCTTTTCTGTTTTTAGTGGCTATTTATTTCAAGGACGGGTGAGTGATGGAGTTTGGCCCAGTCCTGGGTCTCAAAGCAGTCCATTAGTGACCGCTGTCAGAGCCCTGCACCGCTGGGCCCTGCTCTGGGCACGGGACTCTCTTCTTTGGGACATGCGCAGTGAGTGAGAACTCTGAGTGGCACCGACATGTCACAGGAGTTAGAATGTGTGCGTGTGAAGTCGTTGGTCATCTAGTCCACGGTTATAAATAAAAAGGGAGCTCTGTTCTGGAGCAAATTCCACGGGTGTAGATGAGAAATTAGCAGCTGCTCTGAAATTCCGTGTCCTCGGCAGGAATGCCCGCACCTGGCAGCGCCCCAGCAGAGAGCTAAATATACCCTGGGTGTGTACTGGCAACCTCAGGAGCCCCGGGCACTGACCAGAGAGCGATCTGCAGGGGCAATTGATTCATCTCATACAAATCAATACCTGCCGTCTATGGACTGGCTAGCCACACAGAGCATGGTAGGTTCTGTACAGGCTTGACCCACAATCCCCCAAAGCCCTGCAGGGTGGCTTTTGTTGCTTCCAATCTGCAGACAAGGGCGCCTGGACAAGACCTGGGCTCACCCAAGGCCTCAGGTTGGTAGAGGTGGGCCTTAAGGAACCGCTGGCTCTCAGCTCTCAGATCACCCGCCCAGGCTGCTTTCCCGGTAGGACTAGGCTTTTCCAAATTCTGGGGCAAATGGGGGCAGGGGCTTCTGTGCCTGATAAAAAATACTCCTTTGGTTGTTGGTGAGGTTTTTTTTTTGGTGGTACTGGGGTTCCTGGAAGCCCTTCTACCTCTGGGATACACTCCCAGACCTATTTTTACATTTTTATTTGGAAACAGCGTCTCCTAAGCCAGCACGGCTGGCTTTGAATCTGTGCGATCCTCCTGTCTCCGCCTCCCAAGCGCGGGGATTACAAGCGTGCGCCACCACGCCCGGCTGTTGGTGAGTCTTTATTCGCTCCATAAAGCATTGTGACAAAGGTGCCTGGCGCTGCCCTCAGTCCCTCAGCCCTGCTATGGGCAGGGATGCTGAGACTCCTGGAGAAGCTGGTGGGCCAGCTATATCTGGATGCTGCCCCGCCCTGCTCTGCATTAAACGTGGGGAGGGCACCCTCCTGGCCTCAGGTCTGGAACCTCCTTCCCAGCCTACCTGGCTCCTGCTCCTCAGGGTGATGCTGGGCGTGACGGGATGATGTCCATCCCGGGGAGGGCTGGGCAGGGGTGTGTTCTGGAGGACTTAAACACAGAAACCACCTCTCATACACAGACTGGGGCCCACAGCCCCCCAGATGGCAACTTGGAGACATCATTCTGGAAATCGCAGGCCCTTTGTGTCTTCACGTCGGGAGCCCCGGGGCTGCTCCTTGGTTGACGATCTGCTCTGAGCTGTGACACTTCTCTGCGACCCCAGAGGCACCTGAGGCCAGCGGGCCACAGCAGGGCTCTGCTCTGGGCCTGGGGACAGCCTGGGCCTCAGCCTGCTGCGAGCAGGAGGACCTCCCACTGCCGATCTCGGGAGCCCCAAAGGGCAGCTGGCGGGGTCTGGTGGTTGCCCCTCCGGAGTCCTGCCCTTCATATACCTTTCCCCAGTGTGAGCACCAGGAAGGCACTGGTCCCCAACCCCAGCCCCATGCCAGGCACCGCCCCTGCCTGGATCTCAGGGATCCTTCCCAGCAACCACCCAGCACCAGGGTTTGGCTGGGAACAAATTGATGGGTCCAATCGCTCCAGTGTGTCCGTCTCTGGACGGGGACCGGGACATCCGATGAAGCTCCTCCCCTGTTGAAGAAGGCAGACAGAACATGATGACCACCCAGCGAGAGGACACTGCCCGGGGAGGCCGCAGGGACAGAAAACAAGCAGCAAAGAATGGTCCTGGCCTGAGAGAGAAAAGCCGGCAGCCTTCTTGAAGGAGGCAGTATCCAACCAAGCAGGAGTTAGCCAAAGGGGTGAGAGAAGGGTGTCCAGCAGCAGGGACAACTTGTGCAGAGCCCCGAGGTAGGAGGGGTGCGTTTGAGCATCCCCATTTGTGCCCTCAGCACTGCCAGGGCAGAGGCCGGGAGTGCTGTGGGCCTCCCGTGCCGGGCCTCGGCCTCTGTGTGCACTGGGTCACTCTTGTAGCATTGGATGTGGTGAAGATCCAGCCTGGGCACCTGCGAGGCAGTGTCCAGAGGTGAGGAGAGACGGGGTACCAGAATCCCACAAATGCAGTTTCCCGGGCCTCGTCCTTGGACACTCTGGTAGGGCTGGGCAGTGTCCAGGACATGCCTCTTTAGACGCCGAGCTAGGCTCCCTCCCATGCAGTGATGCCAGGCTGAGCCAGGTGTGGGGATGATGGTGTCTTTAAGATACTCAACCATACCCGGGCATGGTGGCACACGCTTGTAATCCCAGTACCTGTGAGGCTGAGAAGGGAGGATCGCAGGTTCGCAGCCAACCTCAGCTACTTAGTGAGACCCTTTGCAACTTAGTGAGACCCTATTTTAAAATAAAGAATAAAAATAGGGTGGCTGGAGTTGTAGCTCAGAGGTAGAATGCCCCTGGGTCCAGTCCCCAGTAACACACACACACACACACACACACACACACACACACACACACACTACTCAGCCATGAGCAGAGGGGTCCTGCCAAGAGCTGGCATGGTCGGGACCGAGGGAGGACGAGGGCATTGGCCACACAGGAAGGGAGGGGGCTGAGCGAGCGGGGACAGCCCTGTGTCCCCTGCTTGTTCACTGAGCTGTCTCCTGCCCTGTCCCCTGGGGCCTGGGGCTCCCTGAGCGCAGTCCAGCTTATTCATCGGGGGTGGGTGGCACTGTCTCAGGGGCGCAGGGCCGGGAGGAGCCATGTCCCTGGTGCTGTACCATCGAGGGAGGCCTATCTTCACCCAGCGTGTGGGCGGAGTGTGCATGGTCGAGGGTGAGGCTCCCGGTCCGAAGCCTGGCTCCCCTCCTGCCCCCCGTGCGGCCGCAGCCACACGCCAGCGGTGCCAGTGTCCGGCAGCTGGCCGTGAGCCCTGAGCCCGCAGCCCGTTGGTAACTCGCTCTGCAGCTTTGACGTCCTGTTAAACCCGCAGTTTCTTTAGGCTCAGGACAGTGAGGCCAGCATGAAGCAGGTCACAGGGACCTATGTCCAGGCCCCTGGAGGTCACTGTATGCACCACCACTGCTCTCTCTGGGCGCAGGGCCCTCTGCACTGCCCCGGCTGGACAGTGTCAGGTAGCTGCAGGAGACAGGTGGAGTCCTGGCCTCGGCTGCTGAGGTCCAGGCAGAGCCTGCAGGAGCAGGAGGCTGCCGCGGGGACTAGTAGAGCTGGAGGCGCAGGGCGGGAGACCCTGGCGGCCGCCTGGCCCTCACTGTCCCAGTTCTGGGAAAGAGGGTTAGTTATGCCAGGAATAGAAGCTATTTCCCGAGATGCCGCCTGGTGCTGGGGCTGCGGCAGGCTAGCCAGGGCCCCGCAGCTGGAGGCGCTGGAGGGTCGCCGTCGCAGGTCGCCTGGCCAGCATCCGGAGGCGTTGCCCAGGCAACTCCAGGGAGCAGAATGGGGCAGGAATGCATCCCTCTGTCTGTCTGGCCCCTGAGCAGGCCTGTCTTGGGCAGTTTCCACCCTGGGTCCACTAAACACAGGTGGAGCATATGGGAGCTAGGGCTTCTTGGCCCCAGACATTCCAGGAGAAGGAAATTCCAAGATGGAACCCGGGGCAGGCTGGGTATGTTAGCAAGCCCTGCAGACTCTCCATCGGCTCAGAGCTGCGGATCCTCCCCAGGGCAGGGCGGCGCTGAGCAAAGCCATGTATGGATCTGCTGTGGACATTAAGCACAATCTGTGCTACGATCTGGTGAGGCGAGACCTCCCCTCCCTGTATATACAAGTTGGATTATTCAGATATTGACTGCTTGACCCAAATAGCTCTAATGTGTCTGGCAGAGGCCATTTCCCTGGGCACCTGTGAGCTTCAGTGACCAGAAATGAATTGCAGGGAGGCCTCCGAGTGGGGCGTGCGGCTGCGGTCTGCCCGGGAGGAAGAGGGGCTGTAATTAACTGCAGGTCATGTCTGGGGCCTGGCCTTGCGGGTTTATAATCTACACGATTACAGCTTCCGTGTGCTCGGGGCCCAGCTCTTCTCAGAATGCTGGGATGTTCATGATCTGTTAGACTTGTTCCAGAATCCTTGGAAATACTAAGGGTGCTGGGGTAGGGGCAGGGTGGCAAGGTCTCATGGCCAGAAAGAGGCCATCTGTCCCCAGCCCCAAGATCTCACACAGGAGAGGCAGAATACATAGACAGCGGACAGGCTGGCTGCTGAGGGGAAGGGCCGAGCAGTCTGGAGACAGGACAGGACATTCGCAGGATGCAAGGTCAGGGTAAATGACCTTGGAGAAGGGTCCCCTGGGCAGCAGGCTGTGCCGATGATCTTGGAGAAGTCTTAGAAGGCCCTGCAGGCGTCTAGCATCCAAGGCTGTGTCTGCATGTCTTCACCTAACGGTCCTCCTGAAACCACCTCCCTGCCCCTGGGCTCCCGGGACTGGCACTGGAGGACACACACCACCCTTTCTGAACAGAGGCTCTTGGGCTCTCGGTGCTCCTACCCACTTGGCTGGCAGCTAAGGGACCCCAAAGAGGAGGCTACCACCTCTCCTGGGCATGTCACTCCTGCTCACGTTTCTCAAGAAGATTTTATTTTATTTAACTAATTAATTAATTTATTTATTTATTTATTTTTGCAGTACTGGGGATGGAACTCAGGGTCATTTTTACCTCTGAGCTACACCCCCAGCCCTATTTTTTTATTCTTTATTTTGAAACAGGTCTCACTAAGTTGCAGAGGGCCTCCCTAAGTAGCTGAGGCTGGCCGTGAACCACGATCCTACCTACAGTCTCAGCCTCCCGAATGCTGGGATTACCAACATGCGCCACCACGCCCAGCTGAGATTTTATTGTCATCAGTACTATTGGTGGCGGTAGTAACTTTTGGAGGAAGTGTTGAAAATAGGTTTGCTTTGGAAAAGACCGGACCCGGGGACCTCCCTGTGCGGAAGGGTCTCGTTGCCACAGCCACACTTCCTCCAGAGCCTCTATGTGGACTGGTGACCCCCGACTTGGGCGGGGGCGTTCCCCTCCTCCCAGCACCAGGTCCTGAGCCCCCTGGAGGGCATTAACCATCCGACCATGGTGTATTTATTAGCAGTTGTGTGCAAGTCCGCGGAGTGGGTTTCCTGTGGTTGGTTTGACCACGTTATCTTTTCTCCACTAGGTGAGAAGTGGTTTTTGTTTTGTTTTGGTTTGGTTTTTCTAATTGTTCATTGTGGTAAAATACATTCAACATAAAATTTACCATTGTTAGCATTTTTAAGTATACAGTTTAGTGGCAATAAGCTATTCTCCCTGGTGTGTGGCCGTCGCTCCATAGCTCTCCACCTCCAGAGCTCTCTCCATCTTGCAAAACTGGCACTCTGTCCCCAGTAAAGGCTAGCTCGCTGTCCCCTCTCGGGGCTGGGCACACCCTGTTCTGCTCTCCATGTCTAGGGCTTTGACTGCTCTGGAGACCTCTGTGTGAGTGGAACCCAATGGCGTTTGTCCTCCTGCGGCTGGCTTGCGCCACGTAGCATGTTGTAGCATGTGTCAGAAGGCCCTCCCTTTCTATGGTACTCAGGGCTGAGTCATATTCCATGATGCGGGTAGTCCATGTTTCGTATATTTGTTCACCAACAATAGCCACTTGGGCTGCTTCCAACTCGTGGCTGCTGTGAACAGCCGTGGGTGTGTAAATACCTGCTGGGGCCTCTGTCTTCTGTTCTTTGGGCGTGCCCCAGAAGTGGCATTGCTGGATCACCTGGTGAGACTGTTGACGTTTTCCCGGGACCGCCATGTTGTTTTCCCTGTGGCTGCACCGTGGATATCTGGTGGCCACGTCTGGAAGGCAGAGCTGGTGGCAGGCCTGGGAGATGCCCTAGCACAGGTGCAGTGGAGGGGCTGCAGTTGGGCCTGCTCCTCCCGGCCTCTCCTCCCTGCCCCTCGCTGCTCCCTGCCCCCCACCATGCCGAGCTGTTGGGGATCCCCCACTGCCGTGCCCTCCCCACCCCGAGTCTTCAGTGCCGTCCCCTTCTTAGGAGGCCTTCCCTCCAGGTCCCTGGTGCCTCCTGCTCTGCTCCTGTGGACACGCATGCTTGTGCACCCGTCCACCATCATTTCTACCCTTCCTGTCTGCCTCCTTTGACCAGGGACCCCTGGAGTGGGGACGTCAGCCCAGCTCCAGATCCCCTGATCCAGGGGGCCACTGAGGCAGTGGGGGCCCAGAGCCTGCTGGGAATTAAATGTTTGCACAGTGTCAGGCTGGGCATGTGGTCCTCTGGGGCTGACCACACATGTTGGCAGGGGCCTAGACACCACAGATTTCTCACGGTCTGGAGGCTGGAGATCCACCAGCCATGCGCGGCAGATCCCATGCCAGTGAGGGCCTACATTCTAATTCCTAGATGGTACCTTACCGTGCCCCACGCGGTGGCAAGGCGAGGCAGCTCTCCAGGTCTCTTTCATTACCAATCCCATCAGGAGGCTCCAAGCCTATGGCCTCATTACCCCAAGGGCTCATCTCCGAACCCTCCCCTTGAAGGCTAGGTTTCAACATGTGCAGTTTGGGGGTCCCAACACTCAGACCATAGCGGTGGGTGACCAGGGCAGCGTGAGGATGCCTGGCGGCCCTGGGTCCCGAGGCCTGCATGGGCCCAGCTTTGCCCTTTGGGGAGCTGCGGCTGGCCCCAGGCTCGGCTGTGGGCCTTGGCTGCAAGGTGGGAGCTGCGCCTCCCTTCCTGGGCCTCCAGTGACCTGGCTCCCAGGCGGCTCAGGCCCGTCACTGCTGCCGGCTTCCCCACAGACCAGCTTCCTGCTGCACCGCTCGGGAGGCGTCCGAGTCCTTGGTTCCTGCACACTTTGGGATTTCAGTGCAGCTTTACAGAGATGGAAATGCTTGCACATGTGTTTGAAAATTCTTACACATGTGCAAATAGATGTGCTAGAGATATTCTGGAAGTGGAGCTGTTAGACAACAGCCAGGGACGTCTTCCACCACCTGCCCTCCTTGAGGGCTGCCCTAGTTTTTTGTTTTTTGTTTTTTTTCTGTGGTACTGGGGATGGAACCCAGTGGCATTCTATCTCTGAGCTACGCCCCCAGCTCTAGTTTTTATTCTGAAACAGGGTCTCACTGAGTTGCAAAGGGCCTCGCTAAGTATCTGAGGCTGTCCGTAGACTGTGCTCCTCCGGTCTCAGCCTCCTAAATGCTGGGATTACAAGCGTGCCCACCACGCCTGGCAGGACTGCCCTAGTGTCCCTTGTTTCCGTCCCCTCCCGGCCAGCACAGAACACTGCTGGTCTTTTTAATATTTGCCAGTCCAAGGGGAAGGGGCGCCTGCCTCCCTGGGTCCTGGGGAGCCGAGCGCATTCTTACACGGTCCCATCCCGGGGCCATCTGTGTGGCTGCGGATGCCTGGCCCTCTTCTTTGCTTATTTTTTCCTGATCACTTGTCTTGCCTGCACTGATTGGAGGTGGACAGCCGTGCGGGCTGCGCGCTGCCAGGCGGGGAGACGGTCGCTCTTGGTTTTAGCAGGTCCACACCATCACGGGGGCCAGCGAGGAGGGGTCGGGGGACAGAGGAGGTGGGAGGGGCCTTCATTGCCTCCATTTCCTCAGACCCCTGTTACCACTGGTTGATTCCATGCACGCCTGGCTTGGCCAAGACCCCCGATGGAATCCAAAGGCCTTGTCCTGGTATTGGGCCTCCCCGGAGCCGCCTTTGCTTCCTCCTGGCCTGGAGCCCCACCCCTGCCATCCCCTCGACCTGGGCTTGTCCTTGCCTGCTCATCCTTTAGGGCCAGGTCTGGTCCTTTCCCCAGAGAGGCCCTCGCCCCATGCCCAGGACGCCCTTAGCTGTGCGATCGCCCCTGCTTTCTCCTTCAGCACACGGCCCACAGGCCAGGCAGGGTTTTAATTCACCTGCCCATCATTTCTCACCCCTCCTATTGCCAGCTCCACGCAGGATGAGATCCCACCTGCCCCGCACCTGCCCCAGGCCCAGTGCCTGTGGGGCCTTCCCGCCGAGTGTGCTGGTGTTTGGTGGCCTGTCGTCACTACAGCCATTGCCTGGGGGTGCCTCAAGGGCTCTGGGGGTCAGCATCTGCAGAGTCGGCCCTGTTCTGCATCATCCTGCATGGAGGAGCTGGGCGTGAGCCAAGGCGCTCATGAGCACAGGGAGAGGTGGGGGCTCCTGGCCTGTGCTGAGCCAGGTATGGCATGAGGAGTCCAGGGCGGCTGAAGGGAGCGCTCTGACCTGTTAGGGGTCTGAGTCCTGAATCAGAATCCTGAACCAAGAGTTTGGTCTCAGTATGGGGGGCCTCATGAGCCACCCCAAAGATGGTCCTCTGTGTGGAAGACCAAAGGTCAGTCTGGCAGGGACTGGGGGCCCTACAGAGACTGGGGGGCCCTTGAGGCACAGGGGAGCGGGCTCGTCATGGGCTCTGTGTTCGGTCCAGCGCTCCAAGACCATAGAGTGCCTCGGTGTCAGGGGAAAGACATGTTAAAAGTTGAGGGACATCCCCAGAAAGCTGTCAGGTTGACCTGCGGTGCCTCGGGAGGCAACCTTACTGGGTAATAGGGTT
Source organism: Muscardinus avellanarius (assembly GCF_963383645.1). Lineage (NCBI taxonomy): Eukaryota > Metazoa > Chordata > Mammalia > Rodentia > Gliridae > Muscardinus > Muscardinus avellanarius. The sequence goes on along the minus strand of NC_137791.1, from coordinate 137,042,004 downwards.
CTGGCAGAGTGACCATTTGTTCGGGCAGGGTCATAGTGGAATAGGGTGTCGCTGATCCCATCTGACCGTGTCCTTAGAAGAGAAAGGCCTACAGGGGGCAGGTCGGTGGGCAGCCAGGTGGGCAGCCAGGTGGGCAGGGGCCCCAGCCCTGGTGTGCGCACAGAGCTTGCCTCCCTTGCCCTTTAAGCTTGGCAGTGTCCACCCTGTCCCCTGCCCGCCTTGGGCAGCTGCAGAGGCAGGGGTAGAGTTTTCTGCAGTGCAGGTGGTGACCCCTTAGTGGCTCGGAACCAGTTTAGTGGGTCACAGTGGCCGTCTGTTATGTAAGAAGTTGAACCCAATAGAGAATAGTAGGGCACAGCGCAGGGAACGAGGGTGAGCTCTTTTTTTTCCGCCAAAAAATATCACCATGTCATAATGTTTCCTGTCAGATCAATTATTGCTGCGTTTGGTGGGGTGAAAGAGGATCCCCGCCATCCATCATCTCCTCGTGCCTGCAACCTATGAAGGCGGCTCTCGGGGGGCAGGAGCCTGCAGATAGGACCACGTTAAGGATGTCCAGATGGGGATCGGAAGGAGCCCTCAGCACCAGCACAGTTATCCCCAGGACAGAGGCAAGGGGAGGTGACAGGCGGACCCAGAAAAGGAGCAGCGGCCGCAGAAACAGACTGGGCAGGGGGGGCAGCCACAAGTCAGACACGCAAGTCAAGACGAGGCCAGGGACAGATTTTCCCCACACTCCGGAGAGACCAGGGTCCTGTGTGCCTGGACTCGGCCCAGGGACGCTGAGTGTGGACTCCTGGCCTCCGGGGCCGGGGCGGTGTCAGCTCTGTGTTCTCGAGCTGCCAGTTGGCTGTGATTTGCTTCTGCAGCTCCCGACCCGCCGCGGAACCGACAACCCAGCGCACAGAGGCGTCAGTCCACCTGGGCTCTCACCACCCGGGGCCGCGGGCTGCTGGCGCTCAGCTAACAAGCTGGAATCGGTGGGGGCCCCCATCCACCTGCCACCTCCCCCTGGACTTGCAGGCTGGCACACTGCACTCTACAAAGCAGAGTGCTCAGAACCGGCGCGGCTTTTTAAGGCCTGGAGTCATCATCAGCTGTGCTCCCTGGCACATGGATGGGTGCCAAGTGACAGGGCAGGAAAACAGAGCCCTCGGGAGGAGGCCCAGGCCAGGTGTGGAGTGGGAGATCCAGGGCAGCCCGCAGGTGTGCACACCTGCGTGCACAGCCGCTGCCTGCAGTGGACAGGGCTCTGTCGGTGTCTGAACAGTTTGGAGCCACTGTCAGGTGACAGAGGACGCGTTCTCTTATCCCCAAGCTGGTGGGTTTTCAAAGCCACAGCTCTATCTGTCTTTTACTCCTCCAGAGCATCTACCTGGAAGTTTCTATTGGGGCAGAAACAGCACCACAGCTGTTCCCTGGCATATCCTCACCCCACATCCTTAGAAGAAGAGACTCATCCTGGAAGGTCTGGAACAGAGAAGGACTTGTCCCCAGAAGCCCCAGCCAAGGTTCCCCTCCTCAGGCAACCAGGGCCCCAGAATGGGATATGTAGATTTCAAATTAGCATAAGCCAATCAGGGCTCAGCACTGGAGCAGGAGGTGGGGCCTGCCTTGCCCAATCACAGGATGAGAACAGGAGTTCCTGCAGTTGGTTCCTCAAGGGAACTCTGTTGGTGCAGCTGGTCTGGGAGGCTGCTGCAGAGGACAGCATCTGTCCACCATGGGGACTCCTCTCTTCCCCAGCTGCCCACCAGGGTCCAGTAAAGTACCTGGATGGGGCAAGGTGCAGGTGGCCTTCCTGGTGCTGCAACCCCGACCACATCAGGGACCTCAGAAAGCTCCGGGACCTCAGAAAGCAATAGGTCCACACCCCACCATCCCTCTCACCAACCCTGGCATCTCCCAGGAAGTGGGGAGCTACAGTCCACACTCCAGTGCCACCCTGCCTCCATCCTGCCGCTCAAGAATCATTTCCCTCCTTCTCTCTCTCTCTCTCTCTCTCCCTCTCCCTCTCCCTCTCCCTCTCCCTCACTCTCCCTCTCCCACCACCCATTTTGCCTCAGAGGCTCACCCCACCCTCTCAGGTCTGAACAACACAATGATCTCCACAGGCCCCCGAACCCTCCATCCCCCACCTCACTGCCAGCTAAATGGAGTCAGAAGATGCAGGAAGAGTGTAGAAGAGGCACACCCGGCTAAACCCCCTAGGCCGCCCCCCGCCCCGGTGCAGCAAGTTCACGGGGTCCCCACGAGTGGGGATGGAGTCCAGGGAGCAGGATCCCCACTGCCCTGGGCATCGTGGCACACAGGCTGGCCTCCACACCAGGCCCACGGTGCGCCATCCCTTCCGCCCAGGTTTCCTTCTAGGTGTTTAAACATTCCACGGGCTTTCTGTGCAAAGCAGAGTTATGGAATTCTGTGTTTGTGAGAACTGTGCTCCTGGTGGGAGCGGGACATGCTCAAGACGTAATATGGCCAAGTTCACTCCCTAGGAACGTCTTCCTCCCTCCCCTCGGTCCCCTTCCTCTACCCTACTTGCCTCCCCTGTGTGTGTGTGTGTGTCTGTGTGTGTGTGTGTGTATGTGTGTGTGTGGTGCTGGGGATTGAACCCAAGGGCGTGCTACCTCTGAGCTATACCCCCTGCCCTATTTTAGTTTTTATTTGGAAACAGTCTTGGTAAGTTGCCAACCGCTTCACTAAGTTGCCAAGGCTGGCTTTGAACATGGTACCCTCCCGTCTCAGCCTCCCAGGTCCTGGGATTACAGGTGTGGCCACCGCGCCTGGTGCTCCCTTCTGTTCTCATGGGCCTCTTTCCCCCTTTTCCTTCCCAGCTTCCACGTATGAGAGAGAGCATGCCCCTTGACTCTGAGTCTGGCCGGGTTTCTTAACATCATCTTCACCGGGTCCATCCATCCCCTGCAAGTGATACGATCTCCTTCTTCTGTGTACCTAGGTCCACGGCGTGCATATACTTTAATTTTTTACACCCATCTGTGGACAGACACCTAGGCTGGCTCGCACTTGACCTGCGAACTGTGCCGTCGTGAACACGGCCATGCACGTGCCACCCTAGCATTCAGGCTGCCGTTCTCTTGGAGGGCCCCCCAGCAGTGGCGGGGCCGGGCGGCACGGGGGCTCCGTGGCGGGTTTCTTGAGGGACTGCCACCTGAGCCCCACAGTGGCTGTCCTGATTTACAGTCCCACCAGTGGTGTATGAGCGTTCCTTTTCCCCGTGTGTGTGTTCTTCGTGTTATTTGTGTTCTTGACGATTGCCATTCTAACTGGAGTGAGGGCAGATCTCAGTGTGGTTTTGATTTACAGTTCCCTGATTGGTAAGGAGATCGCACATTTTTTCATCTATTTATTGACCATCTTTGCCTCTTTTGAGAAGTGTCTGTTGGTCTGTTAGCCCCTCCACCGGTCGGGTTATTTGTGGGGGTTCCCGTTTGTTGAAATCCTCTATCTATCCTGAATATTAATCCTCAGTCAAAAGGGTGGTCTGACTCCCGTGGCTCAGGAAATGATACCAAGAATCAGCAAGTAGGTGGCATCAAATTAAAAAGCTTCTGCGCAGCCGAGGAAACAATTCATCTCCTTAAGAGGGGCCTAGGGGCGGAAGAGAATCTTTGCCACCAGTTGCACTTCTGTGTGTTCAAAGCGCTCCCTTGGTATCTCTCCACGGCTGCTGGGGTTCAAAGGCAAAAGTCCCCTGGACAGGCCGTGTCTTCGGATTCTGGAAGTGGGGATGGGGCCCCGCGAGGCTCTGGCCTCCTGGCGTGTCCTTCTGAGTATCTGCCGGCGCCCCGGCCTGGACGCCCTCCCCACTGCTCACGGCTGGGCGCTGGCACCCCTCCCCTCCCCCAGCAAGCCGTCCTGCTGCAGCCAGGCCAGCCTGGCCTCTCCAGGCGCCTCCGGGCTGGGCTGGCCCTGTCCTGCAAGTCCTGGGTGCCGGCCAGGCTGCCTCCTGCCAGGCCCGCAGCTGCCTGTCTATACTGCAGGGGCGTTCATGGTGCCACCGTAGGGCTGCACACACACTTAAGTGACTCAATACATGTAAATCTATGGAAAGCCTCAGAAGAAGCAGGACGTGGCCACTCTCCCTGTTGCCGGCCAGGACCCAGAGGGCCAGGAGGACTGAGCAGGCCTCAGAGGCCAGTCCCTTCCCTGCTTCTCCTCTTCCTCTTCCCTCTCCTCTTCCTCCCAGGAACATTCTAGCTCTGAGATATAACCAGAGGTTTTCTGCCTCCAGGTTATACTCCCAGACCTATTTTATACTTTATTTGGAAATAGGGTCTCACTAAGTTGCTGAGAGCCTCACTAAGTAGCTGAGGCTGGCTTCGAACCTGTGCGATCCTCCTGTCTCAGCCTCCCAAGCACGGGGATTACAAGCATGCACCACCACACCTAACCCCCCCCCCCAGTTCTTTTTATTTTATTTTATTATTTTATTTTATTTCTTTTTTGTGTGGTTTTGGGGATTGAACCCAGGGACATTCTATCTCTAAGCTACACCCCCAACCCGATTCTTCCTTCTTTCTTTCTTTCTTTCCTTCTTTCTCTTTTTCTTTTCTTGTGGTACTGGGGATGGACTCCAGGAGCATTCTACCTCCAAGCTACACCCCCAGCCCTATTTTTTATTCTTTATTTTGAAACAGGGTCTCACTGAGTTGCAGAGGGCCTCACTAAGTAGCCGAGGCTGGCCGCGAACCGCGGTCCTTTTGTCTCAACCTCCCAAGTACTGGAATTACAAGCCTGTGCCCCCACCCAGCTTAATTTTTGTTTTGAAATAGAGCCTCACTAAGTTGTTGAGGCTGTCCTCAAACCTGTGATCCTCCTGCATCAGCCACCCAAGTCCTGGGATTACAGACATGTTCCATAATGCCTGGCCTCTCTGCACCTTCCTGAGTGTTAGAGAAGATGTCTTGAGCTAGTGTGCAGGAATGTAGTACCAGGCTTCCTCAACTTGTGACGGATTCTGCAAGGCCTCAGGCATCCAGTGCCTCCGTCACCTGTCACCCACGGTCCTGCACCTGTAGACACCCCTGGCCAAGTCCCTAGGAAACAGGAGTACTCTGCTAACAAGGCTCTCGGGCCTCTCCTGGGAGTTGAGCTCACTGGGTGCTTAGGAGTGGGCCAGCAGGTGTGATCAGAGGTTTCTCATCCATGGATGCAGAGAATTGTTGCCAGATCCAGGGAGGCCAGGTGGGCCATGGGGACCAGGACAGAAGCCTTCTACCTCTCTCTGGCACATCAGTCTTCTGAGCTGCCGTGTTTGACTTCCCAAAGGGATCTCAGAACACTGACGCATCTCCTCCCAGGAGTGGGCACCCAAGCTGGGCTCCTGCGGAGGGCCGGTGGCCACAGCCCATCTGGCCCTGCCGTCCCGAGCTCTGGAGGGCCAGCGCCGCCTCTGCCCCCAGCCCCGCAGGGCTGCTGCTCACAAAGGTGCCCGCCAGCCTGCAGGCACATGTGTGTGCTTGGGGGATCAATGGCCATGGGCAGTGTCGCTGCAGGACAGGGCAGTTCTCTCCCCAGCACCTGAGCAAGCCTGCCAGCAGCCAGCCTGTGCTTTGCTCCAGAGCGCCCAGCACCTGCGTACTTCCCACCCACCTCCTTGAGACTGCGGGCCCATGAAGAGGGCCCACCGTCTTCCCCAAGCCTTAGCTTCCGGGGCTCCTCTCCCTTCTCTTTTACTTTTTATTTTATAATAATAATTTATATATTATTTATTATAATAATTTATTATAATAATTATTAGTACTGGTACTGGGACTTGAATCCAGGAGCTTTCTTCCTCTGGGCTACTCTTTATTTTTTATTTTAAAACAGGCTCTTGCTAGGCTGCCGAGGGTCTCCAAGTCGCTGAGGCTGACCTTGAACCTACAGTCCTCCTGTGTCAGCCTCCCCAGTACTGGGATCCCAGGCGTGCAGCACTACACCCCGCCTTCCCCCTTCCATACTGTTCCTCACCTGGCGCGCCTGTCCTGGGCAGGGCTGCTCCCTGCACCCCCCAGGCCTTTGGAGACCCCCTGGCAGGGTTGCGCTTGGCCAGCATGGGTCACGTGCTGGTCTCCACTTCCGGGCCCGTGGTCTGCACCGGCCTCTCGGGCTCAGAGCCTGGGGCCCTGCCGCTCACCAGAGCTGCTCCAGCCACTGCCTCTGTGTCCCGGCTTCCTCTTTGGGACAGTAGAGCTGCTGGGGCTCTGGAAGCTGCCCACAGGCACCGCCGCCGTCAGCTCCCACCTTGAGCCGGCCCAGGGCTGCGGGGCAAAGGCAGTACCCGATCAGTGCCCGGAGACCTGCCTTCTAAGCACAAGGACGCCCAATTCTTTGCCGCAGACACACGATTTGCATCCGTTTGCGGAGTCTGTGGGCCTGGGAAGAGCCACTCAGGCAGCCCTGTGGCTCCTGCCGCGGTGGCCCCTCGCCAAGTCCCCTGTTCGTCGGTGTTCAAGCGCAGGTTTCAGACAGCAGGCTTAACAGAAAGGCGCGAGTCTTTCCTCCGATCAGATGGGATGAGGTGATCAGTCGTGTCTGGCTGTGTTAGGGTAGCTCGCCTAATCCAGAGGTGCTTTGCAGCCAGGGCTGTGAAGTATGACTCGGTCTAGCAGCCTGCCCCAAAGCCTCCCATTATGACCAACTGCCCAGTTAACCAGGAGATGCCCTCACGGGATGTGTGAGCCCAGAGCAAGAGGCCTTCAAGGCAGAGCCACCCTGAGGAGCAGCAGGAGAACGGGGGGTGAGGGGCGCCCAGGGTCCCCGCAGTGAGCTAGGCCTGGGCAGGCCTGTTGCTGTCATCTACCGCCCAGGGCCTCCTGTACGTGGCTCAGTTCCTGTCCTTCAGTTCCCCGGCCCCAGTACACGGGCTGTGCCGTAGGTTAAATAGGACCCCCAGACTCACGTCTACCCGGAGCCACAGAACTTGGCCTCCTTGGGCCTTTGTGGGGGGTGGCTAGAGAAGGATGGACAGGAGGTCGTGGCGGGTGGGGCAGGTCCCGGGTTGGAGGACCACACGGAGGTGGGCCAGGGGCCAGAGAGGCACAGCCTGAGCCCAGGAGCCAGGGAGGCAGGATGCAGCCTCCCAGGGCCTCAGTGAGAACGCACCTTGAGTTCAGACTTGTGACCCCGCACTGGGACAGCACAGATGTGGGTTGTGGGGAGCCCCAGTTGGTGGCGGAGGTCGTGAGCTTGCTCAGCTGCCCCTGGCACGTGGGGGTCAGTAAGCACCACCCCGGCCCCACCCCCATGCCCGTGCCATCTCAAAGTGCCTTTCCTGGACTCCAGAGAAACAGGTGCGTGTCCGGGGCTATTTTAGTGTTCCGGGAAGGACTTGGCCTGGCCTGCCTTAGGCTTGGGGGTGGCAGCCGCCATGTGACCCTCTGGCGAATTGTCGGGAGGCAGACGTGCTGGCCGCAGAGATCGCTGCTCGCCCAGCTGCCACCGCAGGGCCACAGAGCTGGCCCAGCCTTGGAGCGGGAGCCCCGGCCCTTCCGAGAAGGCCGCACCCATGGGGGTGCCTGGCGGAGGGACAGGTAAAGCCCAGAGTGGGCCTGCGTGCAGACCCTGTGTCGGGAGGGCTCCAAAGTCACATGGCCTTGGGGGCAATAGAGCTTAGCTCTGCCGTTTTATGGTCATAGAGAAAGCCAGCACTTACTTATGGGCACTGACTGTATGCCAGCTTCAGAGACTCTTAGAGATAGTGCTATGGGGAAGGAGTGGCCCCATCTCGCAGATGAGACTGTGGTGGTGGGCATCAGTGCACCCTGGGGTCAGCAACCTTGCCCCCAGCGCAAGGGCCAAGCCGCTGGGCCCACAGCCTCCAGTGCCCACCCCTCACCTTCCTTCCTTCCTCCCTCCCTCCCTCCCTTCTCTCCTTCCTTCCAGGCAGTGGCTCTCATCTGGGTCACGTTGCTTCCTGGACATCCGGCAACGTCCAGCAGCGTCCGTGCCGCTCACAGCCTGGGAGGGGATGGCACTGTGTGTTGGGTCAGGGCACTGTGTCCGGCAGCGTGCCCCTCCCCCAGCAGAGACGGCCGGCAGGTTGTGCTGGGGACGCCCCTAAGCAAGGCCCCTTCTTCTGGTGTCACCGTGAGGATCGGGGTGCGCCGAGCTCTTTAGATAAAAGCAGTACGTGCTCCTAGTGGGCTCATCCTCCATGTCCACGAGGTGGCTGTGGGTGAGGGTGACAGGAGGTGGGCTGGGGGACCAGAGAAAGGGGGCAGGGGCTTGAGGGGAGGGCGGGAGCCCTGCCCGGCCTTGAGGCTGCCAGCTCCTGCTGGTATCCTGCAGGTAGGCGTCATCTCCACCCGCCACATCCCACCTTCTGTGCACGCCAAAGGCGCAGTGCCCAGCTGGCGCCTTGTCCCTGGGAAGCTGGACCCCAGCCCTTCCCGCCACGCCCTTGCTTCCAGCCTGCGGGGTCCGTCCAGCAGCCAGGACCAGGACCCCGCATCCATCTGTCCCCATCAGCCTCTCCGTGGGTTTTTACTGAGGGGGCAGCTCCAGCTGGGTGGCGGGGCTGGTCTTAAAACCCCACCAGGGAAGCTGGAGGCCGGACCCCAGCTGACCCTGCGGGGTGGGGTCTGGGTGCTTCCTCACGTCCTGGGGACCTCAAAGACCCCGTCTATTAGCAGGGGTGCTTCAGTGCTCGATCCCAGGGTACTGTGAGCCAGTAGCAGACCCTCGGTGTTTGTTCCCAAGAAGGGACAGCTGTGGACACCCCACTCTGGCCACCGAGGGCCAGTGGCCCAGGGGCAGGGACTCCCCAGGCAGGACTGCCCCGAGGCTACCTGTGGACCCCCAGGGCTGAGAGCATGTCACCCCGCCCATTTCCTAAATGGAATTCCCATGGCGAGGTTGGCGGGCCTCCCTGCCTGCAGAGGACGCGGTGTCTTCTCACGCTGCAAACTGTCCCAGCGGGTCACGGCAATGGCAGGCCAGGAGCACAGAGCAGCAGGTCAGGCCCAGGCCAGCGTCCTCCAGCAAGACGGGTGAAGGAGCACGGCCGCTCGCGGATCAGAGGAAGGCCCGGCAGCGGGCAGCAGGGTGGGCGCGGCCCAGCTACACAGCATGTATGCAAAATTATAATAAGAACCCAAACTTAAAACGACGGGGCGAAACAGGGCAGATCCTCGCCATCAGAATACTGGCGGTCGGATCACTGATTAGTTGAGTTTGTTAGAGACGACGCCAAGAACACAAGCCACCAGAGGAGAGCGACGGGAGGTGCATTTCCTCAAAACTGAAAACGTCTGGGCCGCAGAGGGCCTCAAAGACAGCGCACGGAGCGGGAGAGAGTGTTCTCGAACCACAGGTCAGTGCGAGACTTGATTCTGGGATCCGCACACCACTCTGACGATCAATCAGGAAACGGCAGCTCAGCTGAAGAATGGGCAACAGAGCTGGAGAGAGATTTCTCCAAAGAAGACGTGCAAATGGCCTGCGGCACAGGGAGCCACGCGACGCCAGCGGCCATCCGGGGAACGCAGCGCAGAGGAGACAGCGCTTCCCAGCGGCTGTGGGGCTGGAATGAAAGGTCACATATGCCCGGAGCTGGCGAGAGGCTGCAGGAGATTAGAAACCCTCTAGGAACAGGTGCTGCGGGAAACCGTTTCTCCAAAGTTAAACACGGAGTTGCCACATAACCCAGCAATTCCATTCCTAGATTATACCCAAAAGGAATGAAAATATATGTCCACACACAGGGAGGATCATAGCAATATTATTCAGAATAAATCCAAAGTAAAGTAACCCCGAAGTCCGTCAACTGATGAGTGGATAAACCAGTATAGTAGAATATTATTCAGCCAGGAAAATGAATGAAATTCCACCACCCTCTACAATATGGATGAACCGTGATAACATAATGCTCAGTGAAAGAAGCCAGATACAAAGGACCACGTGTTGTATTATCCCATTAGCAGAAAATGCCCAGGACTGGCAGAGCCACAGAGACAGAAGAGTGGTCGCGGAGGACTGGGAGAGGGGCACATGAGTGGTAGGCAAGGGGGTTCTCTGTGCAGTGATGAAAACTTCCTGAATTTGATTGTGGTGGTGGAACTACAACTCTGAATACGCAGAGAAACAACGGACGCTGCATTTTTAGCGGGAGGCTTGCACGGTGTGTGGACTATAGTTCAGTATAGTTGTTTCAGATGTGGACACTAAGCCCGTCTGCAAAGAGCTTCTCATCAGCACTTAGGGGATCGGTTTTGAAGACAGCATGCTTGACAGCATGCACGCTTGTAATCCCAGCATTTAGGAGGCTGAGACAGGAGGATTGCACAGGTTCGAACCCAGCCTCAGCTATTTAGTGAGGCTCTCAGCAACTTAGTTTCCAAATAAAGTATAAAATAGGTCTGGGAGTGTAGCCTGGAGGTAGAAAAGCCCCTGGGTTCCAGCCCTAGTACCACCAAAAAAAAAAAAAAAGACAGCATTCTTGGAACTCGAGGGCCAGGCAGGCTCAGGCTCAGCCTTATGAGAAAGTATATTGTATCATTATATCATATATTGTGTCATTTTGTGACTCGTGTGGCGTACAGAATTGTAAGGCAGGATGGCCACTGACAGGCCAAGAGTGGTTATCTCAGAGTAGAAGGACTGCGGGGAATTTTTCATTTTTCTTTGACTTAATTAAAAATACTGTTTAGGTTTCTAAAAATGAGGAATATTCCTTATGCAGTCAAGAAGTAATTTTTGTGGTAGAAGCCAGGGTACCACGTCTCCCGAGGCCAGTGTTGCTTCCGGTCCGGGCTCCCACCAGGCTGTCCCCGCCTCACCTGGCCCTTCTGTGGGCAGCAGGTGGGCCGTGACCGGGTGTTGGCAAACCCTCCCTGCCTGTGGTTAACCATGTGGCTTGTGAGTTGGGCTAGCTGGCAGGAATCAGCCGCCCGGAAGCCAGGGTCTCACCGGAAGGCCACTGGGCGCCCTGCGTGTTAACCTGACGCCTCCTGCCTGGCTCAGCTTTCCTGGCCCCCGGCCAGTGGCTCCGATGCCCAGCTCCAAGTAGACACTCAGGAAACGCTCCCCCAACACCCGCCTTCCTGGCCTGGCGGACCAGGAGGAGGACAGGACAGGAGCCAGGGGCCAGGGAGACAGAAAGCTGTCCTTAGAGACCCAGTTCCAGGCCCTGCTGGCTACGGGCTGTGTGATCTGCCAAACTGCTGGGCATCTCTGAGCCATGGGTCTCTGTTGGCAGCACAGGACGTCTCTCATGCCATGGGGTGAAAGGACAAGCGCCGAAGTGCCACCTGAGCGCACACAGGCCGGGAGCACTGTGCACCTGGGCTTGCTCTGAGGCTCCCAGAGCCACCGGGTCAAGTGCTGCCTGTGGCCGCCGGTGCCCAGGGCTCATGTCCCGCCAGCCCTGAACGACAGCGCCTGCCCGTGGACCAGGGCCTGCTTTCACCCCAGCGCCGGCGCCACAGGGCCGCCCCACCTCACGTCCTAGCAAAGACAGCTCACACACCTCTCCCTTTGGGAAGCAGTCCTGGTGGAAGGAAAGTGTCCATCGAGACCCCGGGATGCAGCCCGCGCCTGGGCGGAGCCAGCCGTCGGAGCTGTGACCAGGCATTGACAGAGCTCTGGCTGGCGCATAACCCAAAATGTCCCCACAGTGGGCTCCGTGCCCAGAGGCCGTTGCACCTGCTGAAGACCCAGTTCTAGTCAGCATATTTGCAGCGATAATCTAAAAGGTTGACCGTGTGGCTTAAAGGAAAGATGGCTTGTTTTGCTACGGTTTGGGGCACAGTTCACGTGAGCCTGGGGACCACAGATCTCAGGACAGGGAGGCAGGGAGTAGAGGAAGAGCGCAGCGCAGGGCTCCGCCTACATCATGGGGGGAGCTGGAGGAGCAGGAGGAGGAACCGCAGATGTGTTCCCAAGGCCGCACCCTGCCACACCCTGCCGATAAACCACCCAGGGAAGTCCATCCCAAGGCACTCACCCACTCCTAGAATCACAACCCTCACGACTCCTCTTATCGACCCTGAATATTAGTAAATGAGCTCCTTAGGGGACATTTTGTTTGTGTTTACAGTACTCGGAACGAACCCAGAGCATTCTACCTCCATGCTACACCCCCAGCCCTATTTTTTGTTGTTCTTTGTTTTGAAACAGGGTCGCACTAAGTTGGAGAGATCTTCACTAAGTAGCTGAGGCTGGCTGCAAACCTGGATCCTCCCATCTCAGCCTCCCAAACGCTGGGATCACAAGTGTGTGCAACCATGCGCGGCGGCCTCAGGACACTTTTTATCTTTAACAGACGCAGTGAGCAGGCGCCTTTTAGGCCAGGAAGAGGCCCTCCCGGGACTACCCTGCCAGCTCCCTGATCTCAGGTTTTAGCCTCCCTGGCTGCAGGAAATGAATGTTATTTCAGTCTCATCTGTGATATGGATTCAGGCACATCATGCCCCTCTGGGAGGTGGGGGGAGGGAGGGGCACGTCTCTACCCTCTGAGGCCAGTGTGCTGAATTCTTAGCTGGGGGCTCTTTGGGGCCATTGGGCTCCATGAAGATACCCAGGGGGCGGCTGGGCCTCATTGGGCAGGGGCGGCGTCTGCAGGTCAGTGCCGGGCATCATCTTCAGAGGCCTGAGCAGGGCGCGGGCAGCCTCGGTGGCCAGTGTGCACCAGGGTCATCTGACACGCCCGTACACAGGATGTCAGCTCACAGGGAGCCGGGTGTGGGGCCAGGGCAGGGCGTGGCTCCGTTCCCAGCTCTGTGCCTGGCCTGGACTCGGATGCAGGAGCTGAGCGATGAGGTCCTTAGAGGTTATTAACTCCCCAGCGGCCGCACAGCGCTCAAATGTTTCCTGTTTCCCATTAGATTTGAGGAGCATTTATGGACATCTGCTGCTGGCTGACCACCTGCAGGTGGCCAGGGTGGCCTTGGCCTGGGAGCCTGGCCGCAGACTTGTCGTCTGGCCATTGGTGGTTTTCTGTGTGTGTGTGTGTGTGTGTGTGTGTGTGTGTGTGTATTTAGCTGTGCCCTTGCAGCAGCTAAATACCACCTGCAGGGAGAGGGGCCAGGGCAGGGCTGGCTGCTTTAGGCTGGAAGAGTCTGTGGAGAGTAGGAGCCCATGTCTGCTGGGAGCCACGACCTGCCGCAGAGTCCAGGGCTTGCTCTCTGCCACGATCGCACAGCGTCTGCCTCTAAAGGAAGCCCCAGGCTCCTGTCTGCCCCCACCAAGGGCCACCCCTGCTGTTACTGCCATGTCGACAGTCTCAAAACAGCCACGCTGGTGGGTCCTCATGTGGCCCTGGGAGGAGAGGCACTCCGAGGAGAGGGCGGCGTGGGCAGGTCCCCGGCTCTCGGGATGGCGTGTGTCCCCGTGGTTCCGTAACAAGCAGACGGCTGTGCAGCTTGGCCGGCTGACGTGTGTCGCCTCCAGCTCTGCAGGCCTGAGGTCCGAGTTGACTCGTGCGCGGTCCCTTCCTGCCCAGGCCCTCAGGGGTCTTCTGGCTGTATCTTTACATGACATTTCTGGGTGCAAAGTTCCCCTTCTAACTTAGTCATTATTGTTTTAATTGTATATACTTATGGGGCGCAGCGTTGTAATTAGTGTGTGCGCAGGGCTTGGCGATCGAATCAGGGTAGTTAGCATTCATTCCCATCTCCTTAAGCATTTATTTCATTAGCAAGATAAATCAATCTCCCCTTCTGAGAGGACACGAGTCCTATTGGACTAGGGCTACCCTAGTGACCTCATTTCATCTTAGTTATCCTTTAAAGGTCCTGTCTCCCAACACAGGCACGTGTGTGTGTGTGTGTGTGTGTGTGTGTGTGTGTGTGTGTGTGTGTTTATATAGTCCTGGGGATTAAACCAGGGCCATTCTCCCTCTGAGCTATACCCGCAGCCCTATTTTATTTTTATTTTGAAACAGGATCTTGTTAGGTTAATGAGAGTCTTTTGAGGCTGGTCTTGAACCTGCGATCCTCCTGTCTCAGCCCCCCAGGTACTGGGGTGACAAGCACGCACCATCATGCCCAGCTTCCGGGCACGTTTTGAGGTCTGGGGGTCAGGGCCTCAGCATGTGGCTTTCGAGGGGCAGGCAGGTCTGCACGGCTCCCTGGTCCTCTGTCGCTGTGGACGGCCACTCGGCTGTCTCCTCTTGCTGCCTGCAGGCTCTGGGTGCTGCCGGTGACCCCTTGGCTTGTGTTCCGGCCTGTCACTTTGTGCACGGAGCCCATTCGTGGCCAGGAGGCATTAGCCCTAATGAGCTTCAGGTGAGGCCTCACTTGCCGCCCGCCCGCCTCGCCTGTGCACCCCGGGCTAGGGCTGGCTAGCTCTTCCCACTCAGTTTCAGTGCCCTTCTCTGGTCTCCAGCATCCCGCAGGGCTAGGGAGGCGGAACCACGTGAACATCCCCGTAGGCAGCCTCAGGCCAGGCACCCTGTGTGCTGGGGGGAGAGGGTCGGCACGTTGGGAGCCCCAGAAAGCCAGGTGCGGTGGGCGGTGGCACCTGCGGTTCTGGCATTCAGCGGGCTGAGGAGGGAGGATCCTGGAGCCCGGGAGCTTGAGGCAGCCCGGGCAACACAGCGAGACCCTATCTCAAAGAAATAACAAGAGAAAGGCCTCTGGGAGCCAGGGCCCGTGAGGAGCCACCTTGGACACACAGAATCACCCTTAGGTGCAGTACGGTAGCCAGAAACTGTGCAGGAAGCCAAGAAAGCTGAGCACCCGTCCGGGTTTTGCATGATGTTTCAATAAGAAAAAGAACCCTGTCCCCTAGTCATTGACCTTCTGCACCTCACCATCCCTTGCCCAGCCCCCAAGCCTAGTGCTCATGGACCCCTCGCCAAGTCCTCGAGTTACTGGGGCCGCTGGCTGAGCTAGGATGCTGGGGAGGTGGGACGGGAGGGCGAGGAGGGCCCACATCCATGGGTAGAGCCGCACGCCCTGCCCTTGGGTCACGGCGGGCAGCACCTGAGCCGGGCGGTGCTTTGTGACAGGTGTTGTGAGGGCCAGGTGGGCTGTTGTGGCAGCCTGGTTTTCTATGGCTCCGTAACAGCCCACCCCAGACACCAAAGCATAAGGCACCCTCTAGGTGCCCCACGATCTGAATGGTCAGGATGGGCACGTCTGCTCTGTCTCCCCAAGTCTCCGACCAGGCGACATGGGGATGGGGCGGGGCTGGAGCTGTGCTCTAAGCTCTTCTCGCTCGTGTGTCTGGCGGTCAGTGCAGCTGACCTCTCAGCCATGCAGCCCAGGGGCCCCACGTGGTCACTGCCCACAGCCGGCCTGGGCTCCCTCGCTGCAGGGCTTCTGGGCTCCACACGTGAGCATCCTACGAGGCAGAGCCCTTGCTGGGGCGTTCCCTGGCATCCTTTCTGGCTTGCTCTTTTGGTCAAGCTGGGTTTGGAGCAGGGATCTGAGATGCTACCGCTCGTGGGGAGCAGAGGCAGGGCCTCCTGAGAAAGGCACACGGCAGGAGCAGTTTACCTGGAAAGAGAGAGCACTGTGCGCCCCAGGGGAGGGGGATCGCGGTCCACGCAGGACCCCGAGGGACAAGCGCAGGGAAGGACCTCCTGAAGGGGTCCCTGGAGAGGCAGAACCGTGCAGACACATGCACATAGCTGCAGCTCGGCTGATGTGTGTTGGTGGGTCTTTTCCCCAGGCCCTGAGCTGGACTCCAGGCTTGCAGGTTGAGCGGGCCGGCTTGGACCCCACACCACTCAGAGAAGGCAGACTCCAAAGGCTGACAGGGTGGTGGATGAGTACATGGAGGGCCAGCTGACTCACCCAGGGGCCACACCTTGCTACCTTGGGCCAGCCCTGGGCGAGCACTGAGGACCAGGGGAGACTGGGGCCCGGGAGGAATGGCCTGGGCTGGCAGGGGACAGAGAGGGGCTGGCGGGGAGGGGCACTTTGGGAACGAGAGACTTGCCCTCATCTCATCTGCAAACGTCTCTGCTCAAGTCCTGCGTCTATTCTTGGGGCTCTAGGACAGAGCAGAGCTGACCACCATCCTTGGGGGCCGTAGTCCAACCCCAGACCAGCCAAGGGTTCAGGCGGGAGAAGTCAGTCTGCTTCTGGGGATGGGAAGAGGGACAGGTCATCCCGTGTGCTGGGAACAGTATCTCCTGGAGCCCTGTGGGTGTGCCCGCAGAGGTCGGCGTGCCTAGGGTAGCAGTGGTGGTGTGCGTGTCTGCCCACCTCTGTGCCCGTGAGTGGTGCCGCTTGGGCACAGGGACTGTGTCAGCCTCACCGCTTGGTCACATGCCAGCTGAAGCCTGCCAGGGCACAGATGCCCTGTGTTCTTTGCTGAGTGGAGGACTGCATGGAGACCAGGGGACAGCAGAGCCCTGCGCAGCCTGCTTCCCAAGCCCGGGCCGTGACCGCCATCCGAGCAGGAGCCGGCTCTTGAGTGGCTCCCTGGGCTGGTGGCTATAATTAGCAGCTGTCCCTAAGTAGGTTAGGAAGGAAGGCTCGTGTGACCTGGCATGATTTCCCAGTGCGCAGCACAGGAGGGCGGGAGGCCAGGCCTGTACCCAGTTTGACACCAGCAGTCAACTTAGAAAGAGCGTGTGGGGGCAGGGGTCCCTAGACCCCGCTGGGCGACTGTCAGCCCGTGGGGGTGTTCAGCGTGTGTGCCTGAGGGCTGCTCAAGGAAACGGGCTCGAAGGAGGCACCCGTGCTGGAGGTGGGGTGCAGCGCCTGGCTCTCCTAGTGGGGCTCAGAGCTCTGGGACAGAGCATGGCCAGCCCAGGTCTCTGCAGTCTCCTGCCTGGGGAGACAGACTTCTCAGACCTGAACATGGCCACGAACAGTACCACCAGTGTGGCCAGCACATGGTGACCCACAGGAGCACTGTGAGGAGAGCGAGTGCCTGTCCAGCCTCCCCTCCTGCCTACAGGTCCCTCTTTTTTTTATTTATTTATTTATTTATTTATTTATTCATTCATTCATTCATTAATTCATTCATTTTTTGTGGTACCAAGGATGGAACCCAGGGGCATTCTACCTCTGAGCTACACCCCCAACCCTATTTTTTACTCTTTATTTTGAAACAAGGTCTCACTAGGTTGCAGGGGCCTCACTAAATAGCTGAGGCTGGTCCTCCTGTCTCAGCCTCCCAAGTACTGGGATTCCAAGCGTGCACCACCACGCCCGGCCCAGGTCCCTCTTACCGCTGCGCCTGTCCCCAGCCCCATGCCTCCCTCCAGGACTGCCTCAGCACCGTCAAGGCTGGAAGAATTGACCTGCGAGGCGTGGGGGGGGGCAGGGGGCGCTGTCACCAGGCAACCCAGCCCTGCTTCAGGGGAACCAGGATCAGTCATAGAAAGCTGAGATCATTAGAACAGAGTTGGAAAACCTGGAAACTCCAAAGTAGACATTTGCACAAATACAC
Organism: Muscardinus avellanarius; assembly: GCF_963383645.1. Taxonomy (NCBI): domain Eukaryota; kingdom Metazoa; phylum Chordata; class Mammalia; order Rodentia; family Gliridae; genus Muscardinus; species Muscardinus avellanarius. The sequence goes on along the minus strand of NC_137791.1, from coordinate 137,024,652 downwards.
ACAGCGCCCGGCGGGGGAGGATGATTTCCTTTGGAACAGGCGTGTGTACCTCCTATGAGCACCCAGTGGGCCTCCATCCGGATCCAACCCAAGAGAACAGGAGAGAAGACAGGCAGGGCCTTGGCCTTGGGCTGAGCCACGGTCCCTGCTCAGGGGTCCAGCTACTTCTGGACTGCGGGTAATGGCAACTAGAGACCCGTGGGCGAAGGGAGAAATAAGCAGAGAAAGGAACTCCCAGGGATTTCAGAATGACGGCGCTCTGCACCTGCGGAAAGGGAGAGGCGTTGCAGGAAGACGCAGGCGTTCGGCCCGGCGCCCCCTCCTGTCTGCCCTCCTGTCTGCCGCCCTGCGCGGAGGCTTGCTGGTGCTCTTGTCTCTGCCGCTTGTGGAACAAGTGAACACAGGCTTTTCAGACCAGTGAGGGACTGAGGGGGTGGACGCACCTGGGACCCCAGAGCCCTTCCCCCGGCCGGTGACCCCCCTGGTCCTCGGTGTCCTGGTTCTTAGATGGAGTGGGCAGCCGTTCCTGTGGAGCGTGATGTGGACCAGCCGAGGGGGGCGTCAGAGCAAGACTGCGGGGTCTGCATCCCGCTCTGGGGTCGGGAGCAGCTGGGGTCACGAGGTCAGGCGTCCAGTGTTGGTTGGATGAAGGCATGAATGAATGCGGCTGCCAGTGGCTTAAAGCACCTAAGACAGGGTCTTAAAATGCCTCTGGGCCGAGGCAGGGTGCAGCGGGACCAGCAGCCAGGGCAGGAGATGCTGGGACCACCGGAGAGAGGAAGGAGAGGGCACGGCACACGCATTACAAATGGTGTCTCCGGCAGCCTCCAGGCTCAAGGACTAGAATTCACGGGACATCCGGTTTCTGCAGCCTGGGTAGATGGGGCCGGCAGGTGGGGCAATCGCTGCGGGATGGGGCCGTGCACCGAGCAGGTAGAGCGTAGACCTGCTGGTACTCACATGAGCTAGAAGCCGGCCAGCCCGCGGGGCAGGCGACATCGGAGGTCCAAAAGAGCAGAGGAACCGGAGCCAGACCCCTACCTGGAGGAACGGTGGTACTGAGAGCTGGCCTCGGCGGAGGCACCGGTGCTGGCGGGGTGCAGCAGCTGGGGAGGCTGGGCTGGTTGGCTTCTGCTCGATTTCATGGGTGGAGCTGGGGGAAGTGTTGGCCTGCACAGGTCAATGTCAAAGAGATGCAGAGATCACTGGGAATGTCTCAGCCATGAAGTGTGGCCAAGGACCTGGGAGGGACACCTTGCTTCCCTCCCCATGCTACTGCTGGGCTGGGCAGGTGGACAGGCCCAGGGCTCACCTGTTCTCTGCCATCCATGCGTTCTGGGGATGGTCATCCCCATTTTATAGATGAGCAGACAGAGGCTCTGATGTCACGTGTCCACCCGGTGCACTGCGGGTATCAACATGGGCCAGTCCTCTGCAGCCTGGTCCTTCCTGGTTCCTACTGGCCACCTGCCCAGGGAAACCCAGGCATGAGGCATGGCCGGGACACTGCCTGACACAAGGTGCAGCCGCAGGGGATGCTGGGACGGAGGCCACAAACCAGGGCTGGCAGCTCATAAAGTTTTATTGGAACCCAGCCCTGTCATTTGTTGACATAGTACCCCGTGGCTGCTTTTCAGACATGGTGGCAAAGGCGGGCTGCTGCCACAGAGGCGCGTGGCCTGGAAAACGCCAAGTGTTTGCTCTCTGACCTTTAAAAGAAAGCGTCTATGGACTGCTGCTCCAGACTGTGAGGCCCAAGAGCCCCTCAGAGCGAGCGCCCTCCTTTCTTGGAGCCTCCCCCACCTTGCCCACCTGGGTCCGTCTCCAGGTCTCCTCCAGCCAGGCCACACTGCAGCTCTGGCTCTGAGCCCTGGAGAGAGCTTAGCTCCCCTCCCCACCCCTGAGCACCGCAGAGGGGCTTTGGTTGCCTCGCTGGGTGCTCACGGTTCCCCTAGGACCGAGCCCCAATCTGCAGATGAGGAAACTGAGGTTTTGCTGATGACATCGGATCTGAGAGGTCGCAGGGCTGCCTCTCGTGTGGGTCCAGTCAGGCCTCATAGCCTCTGGTTCTGGCTCCCACAGGCCCATTGGCTGGAGCAGAGCAGGCTGGGTGATGAGGGGGCGGGGCCACAGCGACTTCCTGGGAGGGGCAGCCCTGGCCTGGGGGGCAGCGTCGGCCATGAAGAGCAAGTTACCTGCTGGCCTTTGTTTCCTAGCCTCGCGGTGCCCCAGGGCCAGGGTTTCATTATCACAGAAGTCAAGTGATCCCAGCCCCTGAGTGACTGAGTCTTGCCACTTGAGTTTATGCTTTATGTTATTATCCCAGCCAGATACTTATTAACAAATATCAAGGCTGATCTTGAAATTATAGTGAAACAGACCTGCCGTATTTGTGGTTCAGTCTTGGGATGTGGCATTTCCTTTGTAAGTTAAAAAAGGAATTTAATAGACTATTTATTAGCGTTGGATTTACAGAAAGTAGAAAGACTTCCCATGCCCCCCGGGCCATCAGCACTGGCCTCGGGGCAGGCCCTGGGTTTCCAACTGATGAGCCGACGTGGCTGGGCTGTAGACTCAAGTCCACGGCTCCAGAGCTCCGCAGGGGCAGGTCCCGTGAGTTGGCGCAGACGTGTAATGACATGTGTCCACCCATACGGCATGGCTGCCCCAGATCCTTTGGGCTCCCTGTTCATCCTTCCTCCCTGCTCCTGGTAGCTACCTATCTTTTCCCGTCTCCACAGCTGTGTCTTCTCCAGCGTGTTGTTGGGATCACAGGGGACCCGGCCTTTGCAGACTGGCTCCTTCCACCGAGGGACATGCTTCAAGGCCCCTCCATATCCATTCCTGCCTAGTAACATTCCTGCCTAATAACATTGCACCATGTAGGTGTTCCATGGTGCTTACCCCTGTGCCCACTGAGGGCATCCTCTGAGCCTTCCGTGAGCGTGTGATCCCTGCATGGTGGCCTGAGCCGCATCTCCTCGGCCTTCTTCCCAAGGCCTCGGATGACTGGTGACAGGTGAATGATCGTCCAGCCTGGAAGAGTCTTGGACAGGTGAACTCCATGTAGAGTCAAAGAAAGAGGTGACCTGTCCACCTGGAGGTGGCCAGAAGATGCCCCAGAGACAGGGGCACAGGAGGAGACCTGGAGGAGGGTGTAGAGAGACAGAGGGCCTGCCTGAGGAAGCAGCAGCCTGTGCAAAGGCCCAGAGGCTCCAAAGAGCAAGTGCCTCTGAATGATGGACAGACTCGGGGGCCTGTGCCAAGAGGCTGGGGTCCAGGAAACCGGAGCTGTCGGGAGGGGGCTTTGCGATGCATTTAGCCGCACAGCAGAGATCAGCCTGCCACCAAGTGGAGTGGAGGTGGACGCCGCTGACCAACCTAGGCACATGGCTGTGCTGGGAGACGGCGGTGTTTCAAAGCCACCCTTGTCGCCAACCTCCTGGGGGGAAAATTATGGCCTGGTCCCCAACCACCAGGACAAGCTTGCTGGGAGAAGCAGCCTTTAATTACGATGGCAGGAAGTGTTTCAGAATCACTGAAGACGCCGGGCCTGGTGGCGCATGCTCGTAATCCCAGTATTTAGGAGGCTGAGATAGGAGGATCACAGGTTTGAAGGTTCACGGCCAGTGTCAGAAACTTATAGGCCCTCTGTAACTGAGCAATACCCTATTTCAAAATAAAAAATAAAATAGGGCTGCAGGTAGAGCTCAGAGGTAAAAGGCCCCTGAGTTCAATCCCCAGTGCTGCAAAAAAAAAAAAAAAAAAAAAGAATCCCTGAAGACATTCTAATGTAAATTAGAATTTACATTCTAAGTAAATTCCCGTGTCCCCTCACTCTGGTGCTGGGCTCTGTGTGTGCTGCAGGCCCCGCCGTGCAGGTGCGCCCAGCATACAGGAGGCTCATTTGGGCTAGCCTGTGCAAGCTTAGCTTCTCTTGGCCTCAGTTTGCACACCTGTGAGATGGGCAGCCACACAGGTCTCCTTGGATGTGAGTGTGTGGCGGGAGGGAAAGCTGCCTCAGAAAGGGGTGATGCGCAGGGCGCAGGGGACATGCTGGCGGCACTTCGGAAGCAGCGGGAGGCTCCTTCCCACCTGCTTCCTGGTGCAGGGAGCCTGGGAGCCTGGGCAGGGCCGGGTGGGGGATGGGCACCATCAGGCCCTGGGCTGCTGGGGGGGGGGGCGGAGAGGGAGCAGCCCTTGGGAGGCGCCTGTGCACTGGCAGCTGTGTTCAGGGCTCATTTCTGATGTGGAAAGGTGGTTTCTGTCCGCAATGGTGCACTCTCTCTCTGACCTTCAGGACCACGTTGTTCAAGCCCGTTCCTGGCTAGTGGGGCTGCTCTTGAGCTGGTTGGCTGGGTGAGCCACAGCTGGCCCTGCACCTCAGGGCCTCACCCCACTCCCTGCAAGCAGCTCCCCACTCCCACAGGCCTCCTGTCCAGGGATGGTCCAGTCCATCCGGGCCGGCCAGGCAGAGCAGCTCGGACATTGCCCCGTCGCCCGCCTGCTGCTGTGTGCACTGGTGACCGCCTGGCTCAGCCTCAGTTTACCCAGCGGCAGCACCAGTGCTCTGCCTGCTGGCTGAGGGGCAACGACCCCTACTGGACACACAACTGCAGGGGCTGCTGGAGCAGGACAGGACAGGCAAGGCTTGCGGGGTTCGCCTCTCTGGGCCCTCTCTGGAGGCCAAAGGGCCCACACCCCAGATCCACAATGATTCAGCAAACTGTGATCCTGGGGGCCACCTCTGCAGTAAGATGCCGGCTGGAGGATCTGAGAGGTACCCCCTCCAGGCGCAGTGTCTACTTCCCAGCACCAGAGGGCAGCACCACTGCCCGGACTCACAGCCAGGGGCCCCAGGCTCCAGCTGCTCCGGGTGGGTGGAGCTGAGCCTCCCAGCAAAAGATGCTCTTAAAATAGCTTCCCTCCCAAACCAAGTGTGTTTCCAGTAACCTGGTGATGTCAGGCCATGTGCTCCTGGAGATAACAGTGGCCATTGTTTATTGAGCACTTACTGTTTGCTGGACTGGTTGCTACGCAAACATTTCTGCTCAGAGTTCTGGCAACCTCCTCCCTCCCCCCTGGGGCCAAGTGATCAAGCAGAGGGTGGGTGGGTGATGGACAGGACGGATGGGCAGAGAGAAGACCAGGGTGCTAGGGATTCAGCTGAGGTCCTGCCGCTGGGAAATGGAGCTGGGGATGCCTCAGGAATCTGAGACTGACCTGTCACCCCTCCTGGACCGGAGCCAGACTCCAGTCATATAAAACATGCCTTGTCTGGTCGTGGGGATACTGCCCATTGTCCTGTGTGTCCTTGACCACTGAGAACACAAGAGTTTCACAGAACTGCCCCCACCCTCCCGCTAGCTCTGGCTGAGCTCAGTTGGGGCCGGTGTGACTCACTAGGACGTCACCCTCCAGGCGCCCCGGCCCCTGCACAGCCCCGAGCCGGCGCCCGTCTAAAGTTTCCAGCCTTAATTCCAGGCCTGTTCTGCAGTGAGCATCTTAGATCCAAGCCCAGGGAGCGCTGGCCCTCTGAGCCTCCATCGGCTGTACAAAATAACAGATGTGCTGGCCTTTCTGTCCACACAGCCCAGAGGAGAGGGGCTGTGTGGACCCTTGACCTCACAGAGGGAAAGGTCAGCCTCCCTGGGCGGCTTTGGGTGGGGTTGGGGCTGCAGCTGAGGCTCCCGGGGACCCTGGCGGGACTCGGATCCACAGACTTCACCACTTAGTTTCCCGAACTCCTGAACGCCAGGCAGGCGTGGACACCTGGCCTGCAAGTTAACGCTCATGACACTTCCTGCACCTGCTTCTCCAGGTGAACACTTTATCCCATCCCCAGGCAGCTGATACCCACTACCCTGTGCCGTCCAGAATCACCATTTGGGGAGACCTGCCATCCCCAGACAGGCCCGACTCCCTCCTCCGGGCTGCCCCCGCCAACCTGCCATCTGAGGGCAGAGGGGAAATAAGTCCTGCCTGTCCTAGATCAGTGGCTGCTGGCTCCTGGGCCACCGGGGGCCACGGAGCAGGCCGGACGCTGGGCAGGGAGTGTCCCCTCTATCCAAGGTGGCTCCTAGAGCAAGCATGGGGGACCCCGGCCTGGAACTCCACAGTGCTGGCGTAGCAACTGCGTAGGCTCGTGCGCATGGGTCTCTGTGTGTGCGAGCACCCCAAGTTCTCAAGCATGGCGGGCGTGTTCTGGCCAGCACCACGCCCCTCGGCTCACCTGTGGGCTCACCTGCAGCCGGGCGGCAGTTGCCCTACACCTGTAGGCCCCACGGGGATCCGGCCTGATGAAATGCAAGCCCACTCAGCTCAGAGAGGGAGGGCACTCGCCCTCACCACACACTGGGGCAGGATCAGGGCCCCAGCTCCCTCCTCTTGGGGCTGGGTCCCGGCGGGGCCTGAAGCTGGGCAGAGCCAGCATTACGAATGGCACTGGGTTTCTCCCTGGAGGACCAGCCGCCCGTGGTGATCAGTGAGCTGCAGGGGCCTCGGCCCTGCGGCCTAGGGGACTGACACCGTGCGTATGTTCTGTCTGAGTGACCACAAGCTGAGTGGCTTAAAACAACCTCGGCCACAATCTTCCAGTTCTGAGGCCGGGGGCTGCCACCCCAGGAAGTCAGGTGTGGGCAGAAGCCTGGCCTGGCTATTGCGGCTACCCTGCTGGAGGGGTTGCCATGTTTCTGACGCTTTCTGGGATGGCCCGTTCTGTCTTGAGGGCCAGAGACTCTGAACCTCTCTGGCCTCTGTTCTCTGATGCCCAAGGGCTGCGGTGAGTAATGGTGAGTAATTAGCATACTCCCCATCTCCAAGCCCTCTGTCATCATGCCTGCAAAGTCTCTTTTGCCCACTCGGCGGCCTAGGCGTGGGCTCTGGAGATCAGAACCTGGGTTTGGGGGTGTTATTCTGTCCTCTTGGCCTCTGGCCGCCGAACCCCTGCCCCGCCTCTGAGCCCCCAGCTTCTGGGACCCTCCAGCCGCTGGGCCCATGTCCTCTTACAGATGCACTGACTTACTGAGCATCAGTTGAGCACACCCTTTCTTGGGAGGCTGCTGCTGCCCCCACTTCACCTTCCATGGCTCCCACGTGTCCTTCGGCCCTTGTGTGGCTGTGCTGTGTCTGGAAGCCCTCAGCTCTCCCTGGCACTTTGGACCCATGCATCTCCCCAAGAGAGCATCCCTGGTACCGCTCTGTCACCTGGGGGCCACTGCCGCCTCTCAGGGCCTGTGAGGGGCAGGCCTGGCTCTGCAGGCATCCCAGGGCGCTGTGGACGAGCAGGGCAGGTCCTGCATCCCATCCCAGGTACCCACTATGAGTCCCTGCTGTCCTCGTCCCGGTCTGTCCACCCGTGATTCCACACCTTCATAAACATCCTGGGCTGTGGCTGACTTTGAGGAGGAGCAGCAATGTTTGGACCAGTACCCCAGGGCCCAGTAGCCCAGGGCACGGGGGAAGCAGGGTGTGCTCCCTGAGGACTGGGCCACGGCTCCGGCAGAAGAGAAGACCAGACCCAGGCTACTGAAGGGCCACTGGGCTCTCTGGGGGCAGGAAGCCTTGCCTCTGAGACCCTGGAGGGCCAGGCTGTGCCAGGCGGACGCAGCAGGGGCTGGGTTGCCCTGCCAGAGGGGTGGCGACAGCCTGGCCCTAGGTGAGGGCAGGGCTGCTCTCGGGTGGAGCTGATGCAGGCAGAAGCCCTCACGTTTCACAGGCCCTGACACCCACGGGCCCGGGCAAAAGCCAGGACTAGGCCATCTCCTGACCCAACATCACCCTTCGGAGTAGTGCAGCTGGGGCCTGGGGCTTCACCCCCGTGCCCGACCCTCGCCCTAATGTGATCTCTTTCTTCCCCCAGTGTCGCAGCCCCAGGCCGCCCACAGCCCCCTGGAGAAGCCCCCCAGCACGGCGATCCTGTGCGACACCTGTGGAAATGTGTGCAAGGGAGAGGTGCTGCGCGTGCAAAACAAGTACTTCCACATCAAGTGCTTTGTCTGCAAAGGTGAGCCAGCCCAGGTGCCCGAGCCCAGCCGTGCGCCTCTGGACCCTGGAGCGTCCCTGGGAAGCACACTGGGGTCAGGGCTCCGGGAGTCCAGAGTCTCCACGCGGCAGCGTGGTCTTCTGAACGTCACTGGCGGGGCATCTGAGGGTGGGAGGGCTGGACACGAGTCTCCAGGTCCCCGGGGGGTGTCCTCCCATGACTCTGCCCAGCATCAGAGACCCATGATCCTGTGAGCAGAGCAGAGTGGCCTCTGGGCACGGCAGCGGAGAGGGGAAATGGTCATCAGTGCTGACACAAACTCACAATGCTGGGTCCCTGGGCCCCAGCCGGCCAGGCACTGGCGTCCACCCACAGGCGCCACGCGAGGCTCACTTCAATTTTTCTCTGGTTGTAAAAATAATATAAATAACACACTAAACCCAAATAATTCCAAAAATATGAGATGAAAGTAAAACAAAACACACACGAAGCCCCCAGACTGCCCGTGCTCCGGCCCCCTTCCTGCCTGTGTTCCCTGCATGCAAATGGGACTAAAAGCACCCGCGTTTGGTTGCCTATAAATACTACAAACACGTGAGAAGTGGCACCTGGGGAGGGCCAGGCAAGTCATGCCACCGGAGGGCACCCGAGCCCCAAGAGCGGGTTGCAGGCTCTCTGCGGGCCTGTCCGCAGCGTTGGTGCCCTCAGGAGGCGCTCCCCCAGGTCCCAAGTCCTTCTAGGCCACCGGGGGCTTGCCCCGCCCTCTTAGGGATTAGTGATGGACCTTAGGAGCCATGAAGGGCAAAACTAGGAAATGTGTCCGCAGTAGGTGATGGGCGGTGGGTTGTCTCAGACGCAGCCTGGCCTGCGATGACTTCAAGCTGCCCCCACGAAGGGTCCCAGGAGGCCCCCTGGGCGCAGGGCTGGCGAGGGCGCAGGGTGGAGGGTGGAGGAGGCCTGCGCTGTCGCTCTGACAGTTCGCCGTCTGGTGAGGGAGAGCAACACACCAGGCATGGTGTGCAACACAGCTTCACAGGTTTCTACGGTAGAAACCAAGTGTGGGGGGAGCTGGGGCCACTGCAAAGATTTAGAAGCCTCTGGAAAGAACCCCACAGAGGAGGTGGCATTGGGCTGTCACCTGGGAAGATAGCGGGAACCCACATGCCCTGAGCAAGGCCTGTGTAGCAGAAGAGATGCCGCCATGCTCAAGCCGGCAAGGACGCTGCGCTGCCATCTGAGGCCAGCTGTGATCTGGGCCTTTCTCTGGCCCCGGCCCAGGTCTCCCAGTGGTTTAGAGAAAAGTGAATGGCAGGAGAAACCACGCCCACCAGAGGGAAGCCCCACCCAAGGAGCCCCACCCACCCATAGGACCACACCAACCAGAGGGGGCCACACCCACCCACAGGGCCCCGCCCACCCACAGGCACCACCCCAACTAGAGGGGCCACGCCCACCCACAGGGCCCTGCCCACCCAAAGGGCCCTGACCTAACCAGAGGGAGATCATGCCCACCCATAGGACTCCACCCCACCCACAGGGAGCCCCGCCCACCCACAGGGCCCTGCCCTGACCAGCCCACTCACAGGGCTCCACCCAGCCAGAGGGGACCACGCCCACCCCTAAGATCCCCACCCTCAGGGAGCCCCGCCCACCCACAGGGCTCTGCCCCTCCGAGGCATGGCCCCAAGGGTCCGCTGTTGAGAGCCAGGTCCCTGAAGAAGCAGGCTTAGACTCTTGTCCCAAAAGGGACACTCCAGAAATGCCCTGGCCCTGGGAATGTAGGGACCGTTATCAACCCAGCCTATTTTCCAGCTCTGAAACCTTAGGAGACTCAGGACAGGAGTGCCCCATTCCCCTGGAGGCTGACCTGAGCCCGCTCCTTGGGCTCTAGCCATGGGTGGGCGATGTCAGGGGCAACACGAGGTCAGTATCCTGGGCTCAGAGGTCCCTGCACACCCAACAACTGGACATGTCCTGTGAATTTCCCCAGCGCCTGTCCTCCCCGGCTCCTGCCACCGCCGACCCCACAAAGGCAGCTGGGGGCCAGGCTTTACTGATGGGGACACCACAAAGTGGTTTGGGGGCTGTTTGAAAGAACAGGTGGGCAGCTGGCCCGCAGCACACCTAGAGGTCTGTTTCCTGGCACGGCGGCGCAGGGGTGAGTGTGCAGAACCGATCTTGGCGTCACCTGCACAGCACCTAGCCGCCTGTCCCCCGACTGTCCCGCAACCTCGGGATCCAGGAGGAAGGGAGGGTCAGCTCGAGGGAGCTTTCCTGAGAAGGGCGGCCTGGGTCCTGGCCACGCCGCCCCCCACCCCGCAGCTGCAGCCAAGCACCTCTTCCTTTTCATTTGTTTTTTTCCTGGGGATTTGTCTGGTTTAATTTTCTCAACTCTCTGTAAAGATACACTTGCTCCATTTCTGAAAAGCACAGTTCATTAGATTGCTTTTTTGAAAAGCTTATTTTCAAAGACAGAGGGAGAGTATGCATCTGATTTAAAAGGATTTTTCTGTAAGCCGGCCTCAGGAATGCCATCAAATTCTGGGACTCATCCCCTGCCGGGTGGTGGTGGCAATAAGTAGCCCCTTCCCGGCCACCTGGTCCCTGTGCCGCTGAGGTTCCCAGCAGGCTTTGCAAGCAGCTGCCTCTGCTCAGCGCCAGGACGGTGTCTTGGGCTGACATCTCACCGGGCTCTTGTGGAAACGCAGCTGAGGAGCAAGGAGGTGACTGAGGAGATCTGGACGCACACAGCATCCCAGCAGCCTGCAAGTGCGGCAGCTGCGGGTGGAGCCCGGAGCCCCGCCCAGGGCCACCAAAGATGCACACTGGGTCTCTGCTTCCCTCCCCCAGCTGTGCCCTCCCCACAACTATCCCCTGGATGTCCACAGTCTCTCCTCTGGGTTGCAGTATGACTGCTGGAGTGCCAGCATCACCTCCTGATCGAGCAGCAGCCAGCCTAGGGAGAGAGAGGGTGAGATGTGGACAGATGGCCTCTCCTTTCCCTAGAGACTCTGTGTGGATTTCCCCAGGGCTCTGGCCAGACTGGGGACACGCGTCCATCCTCCTGGCAAAGGGGAGCAAGCGGGTGAGCCTACCTCCACCCCGGGTGGGCAGGTTGCCAGGGCAGCGACAGCCTCTGGAGGACTCCACACCACTTGTCTAATGTGCCTCAGTTTACCTGGGAAAACCCATGAAAGAACGTGCATTGTTATCCTCTTGTCCAAGGCTGTGCCAGGCTTGGGCTTTGATGCCAGAGATCTTGGTTCAAATCCCACCTCTGCTACCCAGAGTTTGTGTGGCCCTTGGGTACATTTCTTAACCCAGTTTTAACAGCTGTAAAGTGCATTCAACAACTACTTAGTTACGGAGCACCTGCTATGTGTGAGACACTTTGGTGGTGCTTGGGCCAAGTCTGTGAGCACAGGATTCCCTTGCCCCTGTAGAGGTCAGTTTCACAGCAAGGAGAGAGTCTACATCTCGTAGAAGAAGGAGGATGAAATGGGAAGGGGAGGGAGAGGGGCGAGATGAGGCAGGGTCGGCAGAGGTCGGGGGTCACTATTTTAGGGGGTCACTATTTAATGCCGGTGGTCAGGGTGGGCCTGGAGGAGGTGACCTGAGTGGACTGTGGTCCTTCACATATATGTGGGAGAGCATCCCAGCTAGAGGGACTTGCTATTCCAGGTCCCACAGCAGGGCCCTGCAGGTCTGGGGACCACAGGTGGGTGAGCAAGGAAGGGGGCGGAGGAGAGGGGGAGCCTGTGCATACTGCAAGGTCTGGGCCCAGGGAATGCTGGGAAGGGCCTGGTGGGTGGCAGGTTTCCCCGAGTCCTGGTGCTGCACTGAGCCATAGCCGGGCGGGAAGAAGGCTTCCGGCAGCCATGCTGCCCCAAAGCCTGGTTCTGGGTAGTCTGGGTGCCCCTACCTGTGTGCTGCAAACTGGGGGCAGTAAGATAGATGCCAGGCACTTGGCTCATTGGTAGGTCCTTTAAAGAAGCAAAGAAGTACCATGTTCATGGACAATGTGACATCTCCCAGGAAACACAGCAGTCCTCTCGCCCTCTGTGGGTGGCTGGGCCCTCTGTGCTGGGGAGCTGCCGTCCTGACTCACCCTGATCGTGCCCTGGAAACTTGGTGGTAACGAGGTGTGACCTCAAGAGCGCTGCTTTCTGATCCTTTCAGTCCCAGAACCGAATGGCGTTCCGGATTTTGAAAGAGCCAAGGGAATGAACAGGGAGGGTAGGGTGTGCATCCAGGAGGAGCCACGGGCTGTGGGTGTCACTTGATAATGACCGAGGTCACCCCGAGGACATAGCCATCTGGGACTAAAACGAGCCACAGCCATAGCTCCCTGGCAAGGTGCAGACACCTCCGCTCACACTCGTGGGTATGCAGTGTTTGTTCACGAGACACTAGGAGGGGCTTCTCGTGCGTGTGTCCCAAGGCACAGGTGCACATCCTGGGCCTCACGCAGCCTAGACATGGTGAGGCACTCACAGGTGTGGAAGTCACAGCGGAGAGGCCCTGGGTGCCCTGCTCTTCACAGACCTTGTGCCGTGCCCAGGTAGGTGGCCGCAGGCTGCCCAGGCCACGCCCCACCCACAGGCCTGTGTGCTGTGTTGACTGACACCCTCCCCGCTCCCCAGAATACACGGGTATGTGGGACGGAGTATCACATATCAGTATTTTGGTAGGTGGTCTCCCAAACATTTCCTTCTGATTATTCATCCCCCCCTTTTTTGCGGGTCTGGGGATGGAATTCTCAGAGGCATTCTACCTCCGAGCTACACCCCCTGTCTTATTTTTTTATTCTTTATTTTGAAACAGGGTCTCACTGAGTTGCAGAGGCCTCACTAAGTAGCTGAGGCTGGCTGGGAACCGCGGTCCTCCGGTCTCAGCCTCCCGGATGCTGGGATTACGAGTGTGCCCACCGCGCCCAGCTTGACGAGTCTCTTTTGAAGCTCGAATGCCTGCTGTGCACACAGTTCTGTATGCTGATTCGTTCACTTCAAATGACTTGTTTAAGCACTTTTTTGAACAAACAAAGTCCACTTCGATACTGGCTCAGATTCCTTCAAACGCCTGGCCCACAGCACACTGAACCACCCCAGCTCTCCTGCATGGTCAGGCCCTTCCAGCCAGATACCGGGCGATTGGCCTTTTGTACCTTGGCTCTGTGTGTGTGTGTGTGTGTGTGTGTGTGTGTGTGTGTGGTGCTGGAATTGAACCTAGGGGTGTTCTACTCTGAGCTACACTCCCAGCCCCATTTTATTTCTTATTTTGAAACAGAGGCTCACCGGGTTGCTGAGGCTGGCCTTGGACTTGAGATCCTCCTGCCTCAGCCTCCCAAGTATGGGGTTTGTGGGCGTGTCTCGCCACGCCTGGCTCCTCACATTTTCCTTATAGTTGTTTGGGGTTGGTATTGAGGACTTTGAGGCTCAGAGAGCATAAGTAACTTGCCCAAGGCCACACAGCCAAGTCTAAGCTGCCTGGAGCTGAAGTCAGGTATCTGTTCACTGTTGCGTTCTGGCAAGATGACAGCAAGGTTGCCACGGCTGAGGGTCTGCGCACGGCCTGGCTATGTCTTTGGGGTAGAAAGACTGTGGGGCCAAAGGACAGCAGTAGCTCCTAGATCTTAAGAACAGGTGGAACTGACTAGCTCTTCCCTCTGGCCCGTCCCTGCTGACCTGACCCTGCCTCATAAGTGCCTTCAGAGCCGGGCGTGGTAGCACACGCCTGTAATCCCAGTATGTGGAGGCTGAGACCAGAGGATCACAGGTTCGAGGCCAGCCTCAGCAACTCAGTGAGACCCTGCTTCAAATTAAAAAAAAAAATAAAAATAAATAGGGCTGGGAGTGTAGCTCAGAGGTAAAATGCTCCTGGGTTCAGTCCCCAGGACCACAGTAAATAAACAAATCAATAAAGAACCTCATCGGTGCCGAAAGAGCACCGAGCAGCCCGCCGACCTGTTGCCTGTCCTTGCTAAGACAGTATATGGCAAGGTGTAACCGGATAGCTCCGCGCCATCTCGCTGGATTTCTAGAATTACTGGTGAATTGGGGCTTTCTGTTTTTAGCAGGCCGAGCTCGGGCTTGTTGTTCCCTCTCAGTGACCTCTTTCTCCTCCGGGCAGCCAGACCCTGAGCCCCGCCGTGGTCCAGGGAGGGCTGTGGGACCCCTGAGGCAGGTGGAGGCCGCTCCTCCCGAGCGGGCCACGTTCACCTGGTCCCGGCCGTGCTCAGGATTAAGCAGAGGGTCTTCGTTCCCATCCCGGTAACTGGCTTCTGGCCTCCTGGTGGGCCATGGCAGTGTGCTCTGGGCCTGGCAGTCTTCTGTTCTGATGAGCGTGCAGAGGCCCAGAGAGGGCAAGGAACTTGCCCAGGGACACACAGTGAACTGCACGGGCAGAACTAGGGCCAAACCACTGTCAGGGCCCAGCTGCTGAGCTGCAGGTCACACCTGGCCAAGAGGCCTGCCCTGCCTCGGGAGGGGACAGCCACGCTTCAGGGGAGGATGGCTGCACACTGGCAGCACGGCCGGCCTGTTGCCGAGAGCCCTGGCAAGGGTTTGTTCCGTTTTTGTGGTACTGGAGGTTGAGCCCAGAGGCGTTCTACCTCTGAGCTGTACCGCCAGCCCTATTTTATCATTTTATGTTGAAGCAGAACCTCGCTAAGTTGCTGAGGGCCTCTCTAAATTGCTGAGGCTGGCCTTGAACCTCGACCCTCCTGTGTCAGCCTCCCATGTACTGGGGTTACAGGTGTGCACCCTAATACCTGGCTGGCCATGGGTTTTGTGGGTGGATGTCGGGGGTCTTATCTCGATATCAATGTGTAAATGGACAAATAACATTTTGACTCAAGACGCCGGTATCACAACCCACCAGTTCTGCGTCTCTGCAGTCCTCTAAGGGTGACGGAAACTTCGAGGGCCGTGTGGTTTTCCACACCTCGGCGTGAGGGCTGTTGAGCTGCGCCAGCCAGTCAGGACCGGGATGGCCAGGCCGAGGGCTGGGACCAGCCAGGGCTGAGCGTGGACTGCTCCCTCTGCAGTTGTGCATGGCTCCCAAGCGTGCCGGGCCCAGAGAGCAGGTGTGGAGGGCCTCAGGGTTGGAGGGGACCAGCAGGCTGTCCCCCTGGCCAGCACTCCATTACACCCTGACAGATTTCCTAGTCCTTCCCCCTGACTCAACACATTGGCCTTGGAGAGTTGGAGGCAAAATGGCCATAGTCAGAATCTCACGGTCCCCCTCCTGCAAGGGTCTGCCTGCCAGGCTGTGGGGTCAGGGGTTAAGGTGCAAAGGACAAGGAGACCCAGAGGGTAGGGGGCAGGGAGACATGGAAGCTCCTAGTGGATCAGCTGTCCTTCCTGGTCTCCGGGCCTGTGGTCAGTTCTCAGTGTCCATCCACCCCCTGGCATCAGGAGGGCCTCTAGGCACCTCATCTTTGGTGGGGGTGAGGAGCTGGGGCAGCCCAGTGTGAATGAGCGGCCAGGCTCGTCCCTGGGGCAGCCCGTTTCTCATCCCAGATCAGCATCTTTCTCCAGAAATTTTTGCAAGAAAAGTCTACTCCACTCCAGGCAGGGACTGGTCGCCCCAGTATACCAGGGACCACTGGGTATGGGCCAAGGGTGGGGCTTGGGATGTGGGGACACGGAGACAGGTACTCCCCACTGATGGCTGTGGTCACCCCCCAGCCTGCGGCTGCGACCTGGCCGAGGGCGGCTTCTTCGTGCGTCAGGGGGAGTACATCTGCACGCAGGACTACCAGCGGCTCTACGGCACCCGCTGCTTCAGCTGCGACCAGTTCATCGAGGGCGAGGTGGTGTCGGCGCTGGGCAGGACCTACCACCCCGACTGCTTCGTGTGCGCCGTCTGCCGGTGAGTGCCGCCCTCTGGCTCCCAACCGCCTGGCCAGGCTCGGAGAGCGCAGGCAATTCGCCCAGCCCTGCAGCAAAGGCCCTGGGCTGTTCTCTCTCTGCAACATCCCCTCTGTTGTCCTTTTAACTCAGAATCTCCTCCGAGTCCCCTTGACTTCCCCTGCAAGCCCCCTGCTTCCTCTTCTCCTCTCTCCTCTCCCCTCCCCTGCACACACAGGAGCCCCTCGTCCCCTCGCTCAGGACCCAGCATCTCAGTCATGCCCTCCTTGCCCCATGGGCTCCCAGCAGGCCCAAAGCTGCCAATCATCTACACTGGCCGCCTCGGCCTCTGGGGATCCCCCCCACCCCTGCTGGTCTCATGCTAGCCTCACCACCTCTCACACAGCTGCCCAAAGCTCCACCCCGTCGCCCCTGCTTGGCCACCCGCTCCTGCCTCTCTCCTGCATCGCCAGCTCTGCCTCTGAGTCTCCACACTGCAGGTGCCGCCCTGCCCTGCCCAGCCCTGCCCAGCAGGCACGTGGCATCTGCCAGGTCTCTCACATCCCCTGTCCCCAGAGCCGCCAGGCGCTGCTCTCAACCTGGCCCCCAAACTCACCTGCCTGGGATCAAGCGAGGGTCTCCACACTCTGTACCTCCCTTCTGCCGATCCTCCTCCATGCCACAGCGCTCCCATTGCACCAAGAGAACATTTACACCCCGTAGCCTGGCTCAGAGGAGCTTCGGAGTCTGTCCATCTACCCATCCACCCATCCATCTACTCATCCGTGTACCCACCTATCAACCTATCCAACCTCCCATCCATTCATGCACCCATATAACACCCATCGAACACACCCACCCATCCAGTGACCAAACTGTCCACCCACCCACCCATCCATCTATCCATCCACCCACCCATCCATCCACCATCATCCATTCATTCGTCCATCTACCCACCTATCACCTACCCCCCTACCCATCCACCCACCCATCTTATACCCACCTTCCCATCCACCTACCTACCAACTCATCCACCTACCCATCACCCATTTACCCATCCATCCACCATCCTTTCATTTATCCATCCTCCACCCACCCATCTCACACCCACACACCCATCCACTTACCCACCCATTCATCCGTTCATCCACCCTTTACCCATCCATCTGCCCACCCATCCACCTATCCATTCAACCACCCACCCATCATTCATTAATTCACCTATCCACCTACCCATTTAACACCCACCCACACATCCGCCTATCCATTTATCCGTCTGTCCATCATCTATTCATCCCTCCATCCATCCTTCCATCCACTTAGCTAACACCCACCCATCCACCCACCCATCCATCAACTCACTACTCATGCAACCAGTTATCTATCCATCTACCATGCATCCACCCACCCATTTATCCATCTGCTCGTCCACCTAACACCGATCCATCCATCCATCCATTCATCCATCCATCCATCCATCTGCCCACCCGTCCATCACCGTGTGTACTGGACCCAGAGCCCTCACAGGCTCGGCAGCATCCGGTGTGTGACGTGGTGGGAGCACATGCACAGCGCCTCTCCCAGCCCAGGCGCACCCTCCCGGTCTCTACCCACAGCTGGCTGCATCCTGCCCAGCGCTCTCCTGGGTCCCACAGCCATGCCCTGCTCTAGCCCCGCGGCTATGGCTGATTCACGGGGCCCAGGAGGGTGGGGCTGGGTCTGATTCCTCCCTGGCCCCGGGTGCCTGGCACAGGGCAAGTGTGAGTCCCACAGAGAGCTGGATCCTGGCCTGGCGCTGAGGGCGCCCGCTTGGCCTCTGCCTGGCCTGCAGGTGGCCTGCCCCGGCCCTCCCCCTCCTCCCTGTGCGGACCCCAGAGTGTCCCTCCTGGGGGAATGTTCCATTTCTAGAAAACAAAGAGTGGGAAAACAGAGCCGGCTTATTCTCTGCTCTCTTCTGCCTGCCCAGCCACACCCAGTTTTCAGGGGACTTTTCCATGTTTCCAAAGCAGTTGTCTGTGGTTACAGCATGTACCCACGCTGGGAACGGAACCTTTTGTCAGAGGATGGGAGGAGAGGAAGCAGGGATGGCCAGAGCCTCTTGATGAAAGAGCCGCTGTGTTGCTGCAGCACGGCGGGGTCGGGCCTCTCCGGGGTCGTCCCAGCCTTGATTTCTGTGTATGTCACTTAGAGATGAGAGTTGATGTAATCACGATTGGTCTGGACAATCACTTCTGGGTAATCCACTATTTAAAAATAACAGCAGAAAGTACTGGTCATGTCGGCATAACAGGGACTGGACGTGTCCACCCGGCGTAAACAGCTAAAAGACTGGACAAAACGCACGGGTTGCTGTTTTCAGACACAGAAGCACAGGCGGCAGGAGAGTACCTGGACCACCGGCTCTGGCCTGGAGGCTCCCGAAGAGCTGGCATCTGGCATGGGCAGCGTCCAGGCAGAGCAGGTGTCCTCCCGCATCAAGAAAGAGGTGATGGGGTGTGTAGGCAGAGCGAGAATCTAGCAGCCCAGAGGTCTACGCAGCTGCCTTCCGGCCGTGGACCAAATACAGAGATACGTGGACCCAGGGACGAGGGCACGGAGTGGGGCAGATGGCCAGGCTGCTGTGCTCTACATAATCCCCAGGGGGGCATTTAAGGGTCTCTGTGGACACCTAGGACACACAGCAAGGCCCCCGGGCAGGCCTTGTTAATGGGAGTAAGAGCCCTGGAGTGAGGGCCACAGCACACGCACCCTGATGAGAGCCGACGGGTCTCGGACAGCGCCGAGGTGCACGGAAGCAGCTGCCTGCCAGAGCAAGGTGCTCTACCTCCAAGGCGCACCCCAGTCCTATTTTACTTTCAAATGGGGCCTCTTACATTGCCGAGTGTCTCTCTAAGTTGCTGAGGCTGGCCTCAAACCTGTATTCCTTTTGTCCCAGCCTCCCAAGTACTAGGATTATGGGCGTGCATCGCCACGCCAGCCAAGGCCAGCACCCTTTATAGGAGGGTAAGGAAGGGCGGCACCCAGCACCATCAGACAGTGTGCGGCACATGCCGGTCCTAGAAAACGTGACCCAGACCAGGAGAGACACCAGTGGACAGAACAGACCCAGACATGACTGCGGCGGGGAAGTTACCAGGTGACAGCTTTAAAATAGCTCTTTGAAATATAACTAAGAGGATTGTGGAAGGTATAAAGTGCAAGCAATGGGATATTTAGAAGTGGAAAATACAGGGTCTGAAACAGAAAATCCCCTGGGAGGGATCAGCAGTAGATCGGGTATCCCAGAGGAGATCAAGCTGTCTCCCTCCCTGCCTGATTAGCTGTCCATATATCCGTTCATCCATTCGTCCATCCATCCGTCTGTCAGTCAGTCTGTCTGTCTCCCTGTGTGGGTAGGGGAGACCAGAATGTACTTGCAGAAATAATGGGTGGAAGCCGGGCGTGGTGGGCACGCTTGTAATCCCAGTACTCGGGAGGCTGAGACGGGAGGATCGCAGGTTCAAAGCCAGCCTCAGCTACTGAGTGAGGCCCTCCATAACTTAGTGAGACCCTGTTTCAAAATAAAGAATAAAAAAATAGGGCTGGGAGTATAGCTCGGAGGTAGAATGCCCCGGGTTCCCTCCCCAGTGCCCTCCCTGAAAAAAAAAGAAAAGAAATGATGGGTGAAAAATGTACAAGTTTGATGAAAACTACAAACCCAGGTGCCGAGAGTCACAATGAACCCCAAGTGCGCAACAGACCCAAGGAAAACCAGCATGGCCACCATGATCTAGTTGCTCATAACTCATGCTAAAAATAAACCTTAAAGGCAACAGGAGAAATGCACACATACACACACACACTCACACACGCACACGTGCATGCACACGCTCACACACACTCACACGTGCACACACGCACTCACACGCGCATGCTCACACATGCATGCTCACACATGTACACGTGCACAACGCACTCACACATGCATGCTCACACATGCATACACACATGCACACGTGCACACACATGCACACACACACGCACTCACACATGCACACTCACCCATGCACGCTCACACACGCACACTCACACACACACCTGTTGTCTTCAGAGGCACAAAGGGATGACGACAGACTCCCCATCCAAAGCTATGCGTGCTGGAAAACATTAGGGCATCTTTAGAGAGTGAAAGAAAAAGAAATCTAGCAAACGAGCTGAAAAACAACCTTTCAGAAACGGAGGCAAGGTTGAGGAAGGCGCCCAGGCTGCCCTGGGGGTGCTGGAAATGTCCTGGCGGCGGTCGCAGCGAACACACCGGCCCTCGCTGCGCCGTACGCTGCGTAGCACGCGGATGAACCCGCACCGATGCACCGAGACAGCATGGAGGCTCCCTGGACGGGACGCTGGGCGCTGCCACGCTGCCGCCTGTGACGCTTGGAAGTGTGCAGGCTGCCGGGAAGCCAGGTCAGCGACCTCTACCAGGCCAGAGCACAGTGAGGGACAGCTCTGAGGGCTCCGCGCGAAGCCAAGAGCCCAGCCCTGGCGAGGGCCAGCTGCACGGTGCGGAGAGAGCGTCGATGGCCGAGTCCTAAACCGGGCAAGAGTTGGCCTGAGCTGCACAAGAGAATATATGTATGAATGGCCAGCAGATACATAACACTTACCTACAGCATTGGTCATCGGGGCAACACAAATTACAGCCCAGTGGGATGCCAGCTGTATCCAGAAGTTTAAAAATCAGCAGATGGCTGGAGCAAAGGTAGCGGGACTAGGAAGCAGAGGCCCTGGGGAGAGGGAATCGGACAACTGCTGTGCACACAGGCCCAGTCCTCCTCCTCCTCCTCCACTCCCCCTCCTCCCCCTCCTTCCCCTCTCCTCTCCTCCCCTCTTCTTCCTCCTCCCCCACTCCTCCCTCTCCTCCTCCTCTTCCTCTTCCTCCTTCTCTCCTCCTATCTTCCCCCCTCCTCCTTCCCCCTTTTGTGTGCATGTGTGTGTATGTGTGTGTGTGTGTGTGTGTGTGTGTGTGTGTGTGTATGTATTACTGGGGACTGAACCCAGGGGCATTCTACCTCTGAGCTACACCCACAGCCCATTTTATGTTTTATTTTTGAAACAGTCTCACGAGGTTGCTGACAGCCCAGCCTAGTTAAATTGTTGAGGCTGGCCTCTAATATGGCATCCCCTTGTATCAGCCTCCCAAGTACTGAGATTACAGGTGTGTGCCACCAGGCCCAGCCTCGGGGCATGCTTTCCTTTAATCTTCCCTCTCAGAGACCCAGGTAGGAAGATCATGGAACTTTGGAGCCAGACATGTGGTTCTGACAGGTATCAGCTGTGTTTCTTTGGGAAAGTTGACTGCCTTTTCTGAACTTAAATTTTCTCACCTATAAAATGCAGCGGTTACCACACTGGACAGAGGCCTAACGTTACTACACACAGTGTGTGTGAGGCGCTGCTCACAGTACCCGGCACCCGCCACAGCAGGTGCTCAGGGACTGGTCAACACTGCCGTCCTGGCTGGACAGGAGGCCGGTGGTCAAGGCAGCCAAGTGCCCCCAGTGTGTGGAGCTGATGTTGACTGATGAGGACCGCGGAGGACCGGCACGAGGGACAACGGAGGCAGAACTACTTTACAGAAAATGATTATTATTAGAGAAGCAAGACGGCGGAGGGGCTGCGAGGAGAGGGAGCTCTCCGTCCTTCCATCAGCAGGGATTTTATTGAGAGTTGTTTTTTTTTTTTTTTGGTACTGGGGATGGAACCTGGGGGCATTCTACCTCCGAGCTACACCCCCTGCCCTATTCTTTATTCTTTATTTTGAAACAGGGTCTCACTGTGTTGCAAAGGGCCTCACTAAGTAGCTGAGGCTGTCCGCGAACCGCGATCCTCCTGTCTCAGCCTTCCGAATGCTGGGATTACAAGCGTGCGCCACCACGCCCGGCTTTTTATTGAAAGTTTTAACTACAACATCATAATCACAGGAGAGAGCAAAGCAGTCGTGGGTGAGTCGGGAAAACACATCAGGGCAGCCAGGGAAGGAAAGGGTAGAATTCTGGGCAATAAGGAAGCTGCCAGGGTCCCTGCTTCTCAGTCTCCCATGGTCCTTGGGTTTTGTCTGTGTGCAGAAATCTCCATTTGGGTGGGCATTTTGTGCTCCTCCCCAGCCGGACCGAGGTGACCTCCAAGCTGGCCACTAACAAGGCTCCCCACAAGTGTCCTCACCTGGGCTCAAGCGTGATGGCCACCGGAGACGGTGCAACAGGGACCAGGAGCGTGTGGGTGCCGAGCCCCGTGGTGCCGGCTCGGTGTGGTGCTCCAGTGTAGTGCTCCCTCCCGGGCGGCCCCCGTCACGGCGGGTGACGAGCTGTCTTGTTGCAGGCTGCCCTTTCCGCCTGGGGACCGCGTGACCTTCAACGGGAAGGACTGCATGTGTCAGAAGTGCTCCGTGCCCGCGTCGGGGAGCGGCGGTGCGCACCTGCCCCAGGGCCTCCGGAGTAAGTGGGCGCTGGGCGTGTGGAGGGCGGCCTCTGCCATGCTCGGGGATGGGATGGATACCCTGGGGCCCAGCTGCAAGTCCCTGTGTCCGGCATTGGGGGGCAGGCCCAAGAAACATAAGTCCAGGGGTTAGTGCCGCTGGCCCCGGCATCTCTGCTCTTGCGCTCCTGCGTGACCCGCTCTAGCTCCTCCAGGAAGCCGTCCTGCCTCCTTCTGGGCATCCCCCTTCAGCCTCCACACACAGAGGCCTTCGGCCTCCCTACTGGTTCCAGCCATAGGTCACTCCGGGGCTGCAGGGGGCCTGAACTCTGGGCTCCGGTAGACAGAGGACCCCGCCTCGCTGCTTCAGGGTTGCTCTTCATTTCCCTGGGTGAACAGGGCCAGCTGGGCCTGGCAGGCCGCACCGGCACCAGGCGGCGAGCACTTGGTCCCTGGGGGGTTGCCAGGGTGGTCCTCTGTTCAGGCCTTTCTCCTGGCGAGGCCTGGGGAGGACATTTTAATCATTAGCTCACAGTGGCGCTATTGTAATTGAATACAAAATAGTAGTCAGAAGCGCTGAAGCAACATTTTAAAAGGAGAGGATCCCCTTGAACAGTTTGCCCAGGGCTTCCTAGCAGCCAAAGAGAAAAGGGCAGTATGCCAGGCCACAGAACAACTACCTGAACTCATGGGTGTGTGTTTTTTTTTCTTTTTGAGATTTTTTTTTAAACATCCTTAGCAGAAAGGTTCCACCCTTTCCATGTGTAAATTTCTTGTAAAATATCAAATTTCTGTTTTCAAAGGCTCCCCTGGTCTCCCAGATGGTCTAATAATAAAACTTGCCCCCTCTCTCAGTCCATGGTGCGAACCCTGAGCTTAGAACCCTTGCTGTGTCTAGGACCTGCTCTGCATGAGCCGCAGCCCGGGGCCCCGTTGTCCTGTGAAGGGCCCCCTGACTTCTTTCTTCCAGGAGCTTGCCAGAAAGGGTTCTGGGCTCCTCTACAGGGGTGACCTGCCCGAGCCTGGTGCAGATGGGGATGATCCAGCCAGGAGAGGTGGGCGGAGGTTGGGGCTGAGGCTCTAAGTCCCAGGGCAGATGGGCTCACCCTGCGGTGGCCAGAGGCCTTGGGGGAGAGGGGCGGCCTCCGCGGTGACAGCTGAGACACAGGTAGAACTTCAGGAGTAGGTATCATGCCTCATCTGCTGCTGTAACAAAATACCCAAGACTGGGTAGTTTAGACAGAAGAGAAATTCATTTTCAGTCTGGAGGGTAGAAATCCAGGAGAAAAATCTCCCAGCCTGGCATCTGGTGGGGGCTGCACCTTGCTGTGTCCCCGTGAGGTGAAGGCGAAGGGCCAGAGAGCTCCCTCTGACCCTGAACCCGTTATCCCACGCTGGTCCCACTCATGAGTGCCAAGCCCCCACCTCTAACCCCTATCACCTCGGGGGCTGTGTTCAGTATCAAGCCATAGTGCTGGGCAGAGCTGAGACTGGAAGCCTGGGGCATGCCGGGGGCCCTCCAGACCCGTGCGGGTGCGGGGAGGGGCAGGAACAACGGGAGATGAACCAGATACCGGGGTTCCTCCAAAGCCACGGCCAGGAGCAACAGATGGCTGTGTAGTGAGGGAGTCCCGAGGACATCCTAAATGCCAGGAAGACGTGCCTGCAGGTATGGCAGGGAGCTGGCGTGCAGTCCTTCTCCAGGAGAGGCAAGCCAGGTGACTGCCTCGTGGGCTGACCCCTGCAAAGCGGAGGGGCTGGTATCCGGGGAGGGGGTGAGCTAGAATCCAGGGGCCCTGAACCTGTTGCTTAGCAACAGGGAAGCGCTCCAAGCGGTGCTGTGCTGTCTTCCTGGAAAGGGGCACGCTGAGGCCTGTGGTGTCCACATGGCTGAGCTTCCTCCTGGTGTCCTGTGCACGGTCCCTGTTCCTGTCAGGCCACTCCCTGGCTCCCCAGCACTGACCCTTTGCCCTGGTCACAGGGCAGCCTCTCTGAGGCCATCGTGGGGTGGCCTGAGCCCAGCTGCCTGTGGGCCCCCTTAAACCTGTGTGATCTGGAAGCTGGATCCTCTCGGGGCCTTAGGAACGGGCCAGCGGGGTGTGGGCACTGGTCCCGAGGGGCAGTGTGGGGGCGGGGAAGAGGCAGCTGGCACAGGGCAGGGCGGGGAGTAGCCTGCTCTTGGTTTTGCCCCCCACTCTGTAGCCTCACCTCCAGGGCTGCCCAGCCTGGCAGGCGGGTGTGATACGGAGCCAAGATGGAGGGGCTGGGAGAGGCCTGCGCCGAGCTGGAATCCAGCCCAGGACGGGGTGCAGGGGCCTCTGCTCTCCAGAGGTGGGCCTCTGGCCCCCAGGCTGTGGCAAAACTTCACAGCTCGGCAGGCCGAGTGCAGGGCCTGGAGCCCAGCCCCATCTGCTGCCCAGTGGCCTGGGAAGTGGGGCACATTCCTCCTGGGAAGTCAAATAGGGTACAGGCCCCAGAGGCCTGCTGCCCACTCCTCCCCAGGCCCCGCGTGCCCCATAGCGGCCTGGTGAGGACCGGGTGTGGCAGGCTGGACTCGAGTATCCCGTCTCTCCAGGGCTGCCCGGCGCCTCTCTCTCAGCATAGCTCCTACCAGGGTTCAGCCCAGGTCTTTCTCTGCTTCTTGGTGGTTGCTGAATCTCAGAGGCGTCAGCCTCCCTGTTTGCAAAGGTCAGTTCAAGGAAGCAGCCCCTCCCATGGCTGCGGATGGCGGGTCCAGTCCAGGGCACAGTCAGGTGGACAGCCAGTGTCGGATGGCCCTGCAGGCCAGTGACGCCCTCACAGCACCCTGCTGCTGGTTTGGGGAGCAGTGTCCACCACACGTGACCATCCATCCTTGGCAGAGCCACCACAGCATGGCTTGGAGCACTACCATGCTCAGCGCTGTGGCTGCGGTTTCCATGACAACCTTCCCTCCCACACCCCCTCCTGTCTCCTGTTCACTACTCACAGTTTGGGGTGCTTCTGCCTGGAGTGGTCAGAACAGAGAGGGGTGGGTGTGAGGTCCCCGTCACCCGAGTGTGGTAATCAGAGCAGAGTAAGGCCCGCCGGCTGTGTATCAAACACACGAACTTGTATTCATTCATCAAACGCGCCCTTTGCACCAGGGACCGCGTTAGCTCTTTAAGGGGCTGGTACAATTATTGTCCCATAAAATGTGTCCCCGACTTGCTGTGGCCACTGAGCTGGGTTGGAGGCGGGCAGCCCGACCCCAGGGGCCGCTTCTCTGACCTCTACCCCAGGCTGCCTGCCTCTGGTCCTCCCCGCTGTCTCTGTGGAGTGCAAATCAATTTGCCCGGCTACACAGATGCCCACCGCAGCTCAGAGTGGAGGCCTCTGGCTCAGCTTGGTGGACGCTTGGGCCAGTGGACACTTGGCCCTGGACACTGCAGGAAGTCCGCCAGCTTCGCAGCCCTTAGCTGCTAGGTGCCTGGAATCCCCGCCCCAGTAGAGGAAGTTAAAAGGGTCTTCTGGATCTTGTCAGATGTCCCCCAGGAACAAATCACTTGGCTACTGACCAGGAGTCCACAAAATCTGCCCGAATCACTCGCTGAAGAGAGACGGTGCTGGGAGGCGGCTGCAGGGCTGCAGCCAGGGCGTTCGCTCGGGCTACGCTGGGGAAGAGGAGGTGCAGCTCCTGGACCTCCGGGGCTCCTGCTGCTCCATCCACCCCTCCGTTCCCGCGCCTGGGGTCCTTGGGCCCAGCCTGTGCTGCCGTCCAGTGTCCTGAGCCCTCCCCAGGACCCCCGGATCTTGGAACTCAAGTTTGTCTTCCCTATTTTCTAGAGTGGCATACGAATCCAAACAGTGTGATAACTTAGGAAACCCAGAGTTCGACCAACGTTCTTGTGGGTGTTCATTTTTTATTCCTAAAAATGGCTCAGGTCTCTTCCAAGTGGCATGATTAAACCTGTGCAGAGCAGCGTTATGAGCCCGACCGCATGCCGGCCCTGTGGTCTTTGCAGCCCTCTTCCCTGGGCTTGCTGTTCAGGCACGATGCTGGGCCGGGTGTGCCCATGGCCCCGTCAGGGCAGAGCCCTTGTGTGATCACCCCACCCATGGGGACTCGGGGCTCCAGGAGGATGGCGACTTACCAGTGTCAGCCAGGAGTGGGTGGCTGGGACTTGCGCCCAGGACCGCCAGCCCCATTTCTACACTGGGCAGAGTAAAATTGGCCAAGCGGGGTCCCTGCTTCCCTGCTGGCTGAGCAGCCCTCTGTCACTGGAAGGGGGGTGGGCCTGGCTTGCTCATCACAGGACCCAGGGCCTGTTCTCTTTGCACCCCAACACAGCCACAGCCTCACACGTGCCCCACCCACTCACGGCATGCTCAGAAGGATTCACCTGCAGACACTCAGAGACATGCCGCGTGCACGCACACCATCAGATGCCCCCTAGACATGCCTAGACTCACATGGGCATGTGTCTGCACACACACACTGGTGCACATAGAAATAGGTGCAGGCAGGCACGCACACACAGACACGTTACAGTGGGCCTCTGCCTCTGTGGATTCAACCAAATTCAGATGCAAACTATTTGGAGATAAGTTGCATCCGTGCTGAACGTGAACGGGCTTTTCTTCATACCGGCGCTTCCTAGGCGGCACAGCGTAGGAGCCGTTCCCATAGCAGCCATGGCAGGGGTTACAGGAGAGCTGCAGGTGGCTGAGCACAGAACACGTGGAGACTGCCTGCAGGTACTCCGCCACTTCACAGCTGCGGCCTGCGCATCCTCAGGTTTTGGTACCCGTGGGGGTCCTGGAGCCAGCAGACCCCTGTGGATGCAGACAGAGGGCCCACTGCACTAACACACAGCCATGCACATCACACACGGACACCCTTGCACATGAAGATGCATGTATGCATACAGGAACACGCATGTGCACACAAGCCACATGTGTGCAGGCAGGACACGTGTGTGTACACACGGACATGTGTGCACTGACAGCCCCCCTCTGCTGCACGCTCACCCTGGGCACCCATGCAGGCGGTGCTGCTGCCCCCTGCTCCCCCCCCTCTCCCCGTGAGGGCTCCCACTCATCTCCAGTGAGTGGCGGTGAGTGAGGGTGGCTGCGGAGCCAGGGTGGCAGCGTACTGGGTGGAGGGGCCCTGAGCAGCTGGCTCAGAGCAGGGCCAAGGTCCGGAGGCCCCCAGGTGGCACAGCTGAGAGAGGGGTGCTGGGGAGGCCGCCGTGGCCCCAGAGCAGCTGTTGGCCACCGGGTAGAGAACCGCGGTCACCCTGGGGAAGGTTAGGAGAGGGTCAGGACTGAGTGGCCGGGTGTTGGAGGAGGGGAGCCTAAGGCCAGCTGTAGAGCCAGCTGTGCTGCGCCTCGCCCCTGGGATTAGAGGGCGCAGGGCAGTGTCCTAGCCAGGGCCTCAGGCAGCCACAGCTGGAGCTGAGCCGTGTGGGCCGGTCCAGCAGGCGAGAGCTCAGAGCAAGCAGGGGAGCGGGTGCTGGCGGGCGCAGGCGTCTTCAGTGCCGCACCTGTCACCTGCTGGGTTCCTTGCATCGTGGATGGGTTCAACAGAGGGGGCAGAGGGACCACTCAGTGCTGTCAGAGCACCTGCACCTGGACGCCCCATTCACCCCGTCTGAACACGTCTGCCTTTGGAAGGCAGGGCCGCCGCCCCTTCGTCTTGGTCCCTCAGCTCCCAGGCGGGCTGCACAAAGGCGGTGCTCATACATGCAGGAGTGAACCCCGCCATGAGTTTTTGGCATTCTCCCAGGGCCGCCACATAGGAGGGTCCTTCCAGCAGGCCAGCGTGGCCGTCCCTCCATCCCCCTCATTGGGCCTGACTCAGGGGCTGGGGCCACGTTCCCCAGGTCACCTGAAGTGCCACCCACCATGTTGCTGGGTCAGTGAGCAGGCCGCCAGGGGACATGTGTGTTCTGTTCTTTTCCTGCCAGGTTGTGGGGGCTGTGGCTCTGACATCAAGAATGGCCAGGCCCTGGTGGCTTTGGACAAGCACTGGCATTTGGGCTGTTTTAAGTGCAAGACCTGTGGGAAGCTCCTGAACGCGGAGTACATCAGCAAGTAGGTGGGCGGCCGGTGAGCCGCGGTGCCCTGTGGGCGGCGGGGCAGGGCGGTGGGGCTGCAGAGCGGCCCGGTGAGCCGCGGTTCCCTGTGGGGTGGCGGGGCAGCGGGGCGCCCTCTCCCTGGTGTTTCCAGTTCCTGTGCAGCTACTGTGGACCTGCTGCTGGGTACGGAGGCGGCCTGCACCTTCCCTCTCCAGGCCAGGCCTGGCTTCCCCAAGGGGCCCTCTGAGTCTCCGCCAATCACAAAGCCCTGACTGTGGGTGCCAGACGCAGCGACCTGGTGGTCAGGGCCAGGGCCCTGTGGCCTCACGCCCTGTGTTCTGCGGAGTAGGATCTTTGGGATACCCACAAGCTGGCACCGTGTTGCCCACATGCGAGGCCAAGCAGGGGGGCTGGGTAGGGGGCAGCGTGTGATTCCATCAGACTGCGGGGATCCTTCTGGGGGCTGTGGTCTTGAGGGGATGGAGGACAGCCCGTGGCCAGGAGCCAAGGTGTGTTTTAACCCTAGAGGACCAGGGCACGGAGGCAGGGGCCACACACAGCAGGGCCGAGCTCAGGGGAAGCTTGCAGTGTAGAGGCAGCTCCTGGGGTCAGGGCCTCTGCAGCTCTTGAGGTACCATCTTGCTCTCCAGGCTCCAAAGGGAGCAGAAGCCTCACAGCAAGTGATTGGGTGAAGAAACTGCTGCCATAAAACTGCATAGAATGACACACACGCACACACATGCACGCACGCACACACGTGCATGCACACCCACGCACACGTGTACACATGCATGCCAGGGCACACCCCCAGAATCCACACAGGACCACGGAGGAGCCTCACGCCAGGCTCGGCTGACCCTGACCCTAGTTCTGCAAGCCGTGGCCTACGGGGGCTGTGGAGGGCGCAGGCCCGTGTGTCGCTGCTCACCACGCCAGGTGAATACGGCGGCCTCAGGAAAGCCCCAGACCCAGGCGAGGCTGCCCAGGGCGGTGGACGGTCAGGAAGCCAGAGCCCTGGCCCCGATGCAGCCAGGCAGGCAGGGAGGAGCCCAACGGACACGGAGCGCCAGCACTGAGAACAGGCGCGGCACCCAGCCTCAGCCCCCACGCGTGCGCGCCCCCACGCCACACCCGGTCCTCAGCAGCCTCCAGAGCTTCCCCGGAACTGAGGGGGAAGGTGCCTCCATGTTACCGTAGTGACGCCGGCTTCCAGCTTCTCGGGTTAGCTGAGGGTGCGCCCATGTGGGGCGCTGCCTGGGACAGGGAGGGCTGCTGTGTGTGCCCTTCTCCCTCTCTGGGGTGGCTTCTCTAGAGCCACAGACGGGGCGGGTAGTCATGCCCTGCGCTCTAACTCTGTCGGGGGCCCTTCCCTCTGTGGGCACCCAGGACCTCACAGGAAGTCCAGAGCCCATGGAGGACCTGGTCCTGCCGGCGGAGGGCGCCCTCCCCAGCACACTCAGAGGTGTGCAAGCCCAGAGTTTGAAGTCACAGCAACTTCAGCCATGCTAGGGAGAGAGGGGATTGCATGGGAACGGCAGCTACCCTGCCTGCCCGGTCACCTCCACCCCCGGCTCCTGCTGGCCACGGTCTGCGGCTCAGGGGACAGCCCTGATTAGCAGTGACAGCGGCCTGGGTATCACCTGGCTGGGTACTGGCCGCACCTTCCACTGTTGGGTCCCACGGTTTACCGATGAGGAAGCAGGGGCTCGGAGAGGTCGGGTGTCTTGCGGGGGCCACACAGCTGGGGTGCGATATTGGAGTGCAGCCTGACTGCTTGTCTGTGTCCCACAACGCCTTCCCACGGTGGCCTCGTTGGTCTGTGTGTTCCTGAGTTCCCCTCACATCTGCCTCTCAGATATGGCTTTGTTCCTCCTGCTCAGCCTCTGCGGCTGGACCTGCAAGGCAGGTGGCCTGGCCTCTGTGT
This sequence comes from Muscardinus avellanarius, assembly GCF_963383645.1. Classification (NCBI taxonomy): domain Eukaryota; kingdom Metazoa; phylum Chordata; class Mammalia; order Rodentia; family Gliridae; genus Muscardinus; species Muscardinus avellanarius. Next base: position 136,994,403 of record NC_137791.1, on the reverse strand, counting down.
GCCTCAGTTTCCCCAGCTGTGAAAGAGGAGGGTCTCCCTGAAATTGCTTTGCAGGGCATCCGTAAGCGCTGATGTACGCCACCATCCAGGTGTCGCTGTGGGAGTGGAAGGAGGCGGGCACTCCCTCTAATGAGAGGCCCCTGGTCCTGAGGACCGGCTGCACGCGGGCCCCGCACTCAGCCATCCTGGGGGTGGCCCGGCCCAGCCTGACCTCCTGTGTCGTTGCAGGGACGGGCTGCCCTACTGCGAGGCCGACTACCACGCCAAGTTCGGCATCCGCTGTGACGGCTGCGAGAAGTACATCACCGGGCGCGTGCTGGAGGTAAGGGCCGCGGGACGGCTCCGAGTGCCGGGACACCTGCCCCCAGGCCGGTCCCGGGTTCGCGACTCCCTGTGTTGTTGCGAGAGCCGGCACCGTGAGCCTCCCCGCCCGCCTTCCACGCTCCCGGCCGCGCAGGGAAGGACTGGGCACTATCCCAGGCCAGCCTTTCCCTGGCCGGCTGTGGGAGATGGAACGTGGCCCAGAGGCAGGTGTGGTGACCACGGCCACACAGCCGGGCTGCATCCACAGTGCCTCAGTGGCCCCGCGTGCAGGCTGGGCAGCAGTTACAGGACCAGGAAGCTTCCCCACACACATGTAAATTCCACATGCAACTTATATGTAAATTATATCGCATGTACATTACACATGTAAATTACACGTGCACTAGATTACACGTGTAATTTCCCACTTGCCCGGCCGCTGCCCCACTCCGCAGCGCCCCCTGGATTTTTATGGGGCAGGTGGACAGAGCCCGCGGCTCCCAGTGGGCCGGGGGCCCTGAATCAGGCTCCTGGGAATGCGAAGGGCTGAGAAAGGCCGAGGGTTGTAGCGCCCTTGCTGGAGAGGCCCGGGGGCCCTGGGCTCTGCCAGGGAGAGAGAGCGACAGAGGACAGAGGGTGGGCGGGGTGCGGCTGCAGGGAGTGAGGGATCTGGGGTCCGGAGGGTGTTCGTGGATGTGGACACTGAGTGCCGAGCTGAGGATCTGGCGCTCACGCTTCGTACCGGGAGGGGAGAGGCTGGGTATGGAGGGCCAGGCTCGGCAGCACGTCCTCCAGCCCCTCAGCCCTCTGCCCCCGGGGCTGGCCGCACCCCACTGCCATGCCGCCCTCCCGGGGCCAGCCTCCCCGTCCCAGGAGGCCCAGGGGTGGACACCGCCCTGGTACCACGCAGGTCCCACTTGACGCAGGAAGGACTCTGGGTGGATTTAATGCTCCAGTCACTGATAGGGAAAGTTTGCTGAAGAACAGGCCCGCGCAAGACAGAAAACCTCACCGCGCGCGCAGGCAAAGGCAGCCTAGCGTTCTGGCTGGTCTCCTTCCGTTTTTTCTTTTCCTCCCGTGGCATCACAGTGGATATTGAACCATTTATATCATGACTCTTCTTTTATTCCAACTGGAATTTCAGTTTGGCGGGCTTTCGTGGCAGTATGGAGTTCTCATATGCATTTTCATTTTGGATTTTGAGGATTTTTAGCAGTTTTGTCGAGACGCAGTTCACCCGTTTAAAGTGCAGTGGCGATGAGTGTCCTCCAGGCACGTGCAGCCGCCGCCACGGTTAGGTTTGAACTTGTTCATCTTCTCAAGAAAGAGTCACTGGGCGTGATGGCGCACGCTTGTCACCCCAGCGTTTGGGAGGCTGAGGCAGGAGGATCACGGTTTGAGGCCAGCCTCAGCTACTTAGTGAGGCCCTTTGAAACTCAGTGAGACCCTGTTTCAAAATAAAGAATAAAAAATAGGGCTGGGGGTGTAGCTTGGAGGTAGAATGCCCCTGGGTCCCATCCCCAGTACTGCAAAAAAAAACAAAACAAAGCCCCTGCCCTTGACCATCACATCCTGGGCCTCCAGATCCCGGGGCAGCCACCAGCCCCCTCTCTGTCACTTGATTCCGTCCTCTGGACACTTACATGTGAGATCACACAGCACGTGGTCTTCTGTGCCTGGCTTCCTGTAGCACAGCGTTGGAGACTCATTCCTGCCTGTTTTTAACACTGCGCCATGCTCCGTCGCATCACACGGCCTCATCATAATGTACGAGACTGGTCGTTGGTTGTTGGGCAAAGTGGGTGGCGCTTGTCAGTTTTTCAAACCACGCATCCCGCTGCCATGAACATAAACATCGACTTTCTTTGGCAATGTGTGTTTATATTCCTGATTTTCCTTTGGGTGAATTTACAGAAATAGGGAAGCTGGGTCAATACTGTGAACATCTTTGTAGTTCTTGGCAGCTGTGATGCTTGTGCTCCAGGAAGGCTCTCCTCGCCCATACGACAGAACCTTCCCCGAACCTTGGCCCGTTTGGCAGAAGCATGCCGTCTCGCCTCAGCTGCCGCTCTCCCGTCCCCGGGAGCCCGAGCCTGTCTCTGCCACGTTAGCTGCGTGCAGTTCTTGTATTTCAGTTCCTTCAGAGCGTTGCCGGCTCGTATTTTGGGGTGTCCGTGTTGCTTTGGGTGAGTGGATTGCATTGTAAGATGGGATGTTTTCATCAGCCCCACATCCTGTGTTTTTCTGAGTGGTGATTCTGTCTAATTCGCGCCTGCTGCCTCTGGGTATTGATGCCCTGCCGGCATTCCCGCACACAAAGGCTTCCTCCTGGTGCCTTTTAGTATTAAAAAGTAGACATTATCTATGTTGGTGCTGGGGATTGCAGCCAGAGGCATTCTTTCTCTGCCTCAGCCCTTTCTAATTTTTAAAAAATTTTTGAAACAGCATCTCACGAAGTTGCTAAGGGTCTGGCTAGGTTGCTGAGGCTAGCCTCAAACCCAAGATCCGCCTTTCTCAGCCTCCTAAGTACTAAGATTATAGCCATGCACCATTGTGCCTAGCCCCCAGTGGCTTTTAAACCACTCAAGTCTCTCCCATTAAAAAAAAAAAAAAAAAAAAAAAAAAAGAGCATTCATCATGCCCAGGAAACCAGACACCTTCGGCAGGCCGTAACTGACCACTCTGTTCCCTTCACAGGGCGGGGCTCCACGAGGCTGCCTTTCCCCCTGTCTGAGCAGCGGTAGCCCACCCGGCTGCCTTGCTCATGTGCTCCGGATGGTCCCTCTGACCTGTGTCCCCCGGCTGGCTACTGAAGCTAGGGACACAGAAGCCGGGCCACTGTGAGCAGGAGGTGGAGCTGGGGTTGAGCCGCTGGGTCTCCCAGTGGCAGACAGGGATTTGCATTTGGACTTAATTCTGAACCCCCCTCTGACACCTCACAGCTTACCATGGTGGGTGTGCACTTTTGTCCCTGAGGTGTGTGCGCCGACCACCTTCCTGGCTTGGGTGTGCAGACCCCACCCAGCCCTGCCTGCCCCGCCCCACCAGCCCTGGCCCAAAGCCTGTGTTTTTAACACCCTGTACCTGCCCCCAGCTGCAGACAGGGAGTCAATGGACAGGTCTGCCAGGCGCCCCTGGTCCGTGCCACCCCAGTACTAGCTGGCGGGAAGAGCCTTGGCACCGGCAGTCCATGGCCCCTGGATGGACCTCGGGGTCAGGGGTCTCCCAGGGCTGCAGTGGACGCGTTCCTGATGTGGGATCCTGTGAGCAGACCCCCAGTGTGCTCTGTTCTCTGGAGGGGATGGTCCTGGTTGCCAGGAGCTACCCGGGCGTGTGCCCCTGGTCTCCGGTGGAGGATAAAGGGCCTCCCGGGGAAGATCCATGCCTTTGTTTTGCCTCTGCTGAGCGGGTGTGCTGCGTGGCGTGGCTGAGTCGCAGGCTCTGAGCAGCCTCCACTGCGGAGCTGCGGAACGAGGCGGGAGCCGAGGGCAGACGGGCGGAGACGAGCAGGCTCTGCAGAAGGGAGCTGCCACCCAGTGGCACGGCCTGACGCTCGCTCTGCCGGTGTGTGGCACCCAGCCGGGGCGGTGGGCTTGTGGGGAGCAGCAGGGGAAAGTGGCAGATCTGAGAAAAAGGGAAAGAGTTGGGAGCCAGCCGAGGGGTGCGGAGGTTTCTTCACAGGCCCCTGGGCCAGGGTTCAGACACTGGAGGAGCCTGGCACTGGCGATCCGACTGGGCCGTGCAGGTAGGAAGCCTGGTGGGCACCTCAGGGGCCGAGGGGGCAGCTGGGTGCTCATGGGGACAGGCTCGTCGGCATGAAGCCCGGAGGCACTGGCCACCCTCTCTTTGGCCCTCAGACGCTTGCCAGCGCCTGGATGTCCTTTCTGGGGAGCCTGGGCGGGCGCGCATCCCGGGATCTCCACGGGCAGCAGAGCCCCTGTCTGCGCTGTGCCTGTGTGTGGCGGGCACGGTGCCACCTTCAGCACGGAGCGCCAGCAGCGGCCGCTGTGGAAGGCGCACCTGGTGGTGATAGGGTTTCTCCCCTTCCCTCTGCCTCCAGTTGTGTCTCAAGGAGGCTGCTCCACGCTGGGCCTGGGGTCCTGGGAGGAGCTGGCACCCTGCCCTCTCCCCGTGGGCTGAGATGGACATCAGGAGTGTGGGTGGGGCTGGGCAGGGCGGGGTGGCCAGGCAGCTCTGGGGCCTGGCAAGGCTGCTTCGGTGCTGGCTTAGGGGGATGGAGAGGCCCCTACCGAGAGCTGCCCTTCAGTGCTGGGCTCACAGGGCAGTCTTGGGAGTCCCTCAGCTGGAATGGGGTAGGGGAGAGGTGTTGAATGGGAGGAGTCATGGCTGTGCTGTCAGCCCGGCCCTGGGCAGGGGGTCGTCCTTCCATCCTCAGGGCATCCTGCGGATGGGTGGGGTTTTCCACGCATCCTGCTAACCCTGGAAGTGTCACTCTCTGGACCCCACTTGCCGTTGCAGCGTGGGCACCTACGGCTGTCTCCATGGTAACCAAAGCCCAGCATCCCTCTGGGACCACTCGCTAATTCCCTCCTCACGGCTTTCCTTCCTCCCTTCTCCCTTCCTTCTTTCATTCCTCCCCTGTTCATCGTACAAACCTTGCTGGGCCCTCTGTGTACGCCACCCTGGACTTGGGGCTGGGTTCACGGGAAGGGAAGGTGCCAGGTGGCCTCGAGGATGGGTGGTCTCATGGGGAGAGGGCCTCCCGGGCTCAACTGGCCTCCAGGCGGCCCCTAAGCATCCCTCAGGTCCCCAACCTCTCCTGCGGCTCCGGCTGCTGCTCTTGGCCTCTGTCTGTTCTTGGGCACTCTTTTTGTCGTGGGCACAGAACAAGCCATGTGTTTTCAAACAGGCGACTTCCTGAGGGCAGAAGTGAATTCAGCATCTCTGCCCCCTCTTTAAGACAAATGTGTTTGTGTGAACAGCATACTCGGAAGGAAGACTTGTTCACCATCCGTGCACCATGCAGTCGTCCATGGCGCTACCTTAGCATTTAGAAGTGGCCTTCAAAATGTTGCAAAAATGGACACTCGTACAAGGTACACGCAGACACATGGATAGACACACAATACATATAGTCATGTACCACACATGCCTACCCAGACGTACTGACATGTACATATACATAGACATGCATAGTTCACAGAGACACACACAGATGCTCATGGAAAAAGACACACAGACACATACAACACACATAGATACACATGGAAAAAGACACACAGACACATACAATATACATAGACACATAGGCAGACATACATAGACATACAAGGAAAAAGACACATACAATATACATAGACATGCAGATACCTGCACAGACACATACAACATGCATAGACACACACAGACACACACATAGATGACCAGACACACGGGGCCAGCCACAGACACACGCACAGGCGCACACGTGCACAGCTGCCTCTGCCGTGTCCTCGGCCCGCTCCTCCCCGTGATCAGAGCAGGGCCCTGGCTTTCCTTCTGTGCAGTCTCTGGGCCGCCTGTCCCCTGCCCAGGGGTCTCAGCGCTCCTGGCAGTCTCGGTGGCAGGCCCGCTGAGCCCGATACGCGAGCCTGGGTAATCAGCTGTTGCCAAGCCTGGGGTAGCGCCCTTTACTCTTGGGCACTGCGTGTGATGACAGGTGCCCCGTGTCCCCACCGAGAGGGCCTTCAGGGAGCACTTCCCGGGGCTGGGTCCGGGGGTCAGTGCAGTGGGCAGTGCCGGCCGCCTGGAGCCTGCACCCCAGGTGGAGGAAGGTGGCGGGGAGGGCGGGAGGGGTCAGTCCTCCAGGTCCTCAGATGAGGGGGGCCACCTGGGGCAGCACCGCAGGGGAAGATGGTGAGGGTGAAGGGGGCCCTGGGGAGGGGCTTCAGCCATGACAGGGAGCTGGGATCTCAGGGCGGAGAGCTTTCTGGTGGCTGGGCCACTCCGGGGCTAGATTCTCTCCTCTATAAGTTTCACTTTCTCTGTGTTATCATGGTGATAAGCTCTTGAAGACCTGTAATAAGTTTTGAAAATTCAAAATGGAATCAGACACTTTTTTTGTAGTTCTGGGGATAGAACCCAAGAGCATTCTACCTCCAAGCTATGCTCCCAGCACTATTTTTTTCTATTTTTTATTTTGCAATAGGGTCTCACTGAGTTGCAAAGGGTCTCACTAAGTTGCTAAGGCTGTCTGAGAACCCCAATCAGCCTCCCAAATGCTGGAATTACAAATATGTACCACCACGCCTGGCAGGAATTGGACACTTTGAACCCGGCCACTGAATGTACAGTCACAGCTCCCAGAATTGCCACCCTGACTCTGGGCAGGGGGCCTCTGGGTGCACCCCATGTCCCTGTGGGCCGCACCTCATTTCTACAGACCGTCACCCGTGTCTCTGTAGCCTATCACCCTGTTCCTGCAGGCTGAGCTTCTCCTGCAGGTACGATGCTCCCCATCCCTGTAGGCCACACCCCCACCCCTAGAGGATATACCCCTGTCCCTCAAGCCGTGCCCTCTACCCTGCTGGCTGCACCCCTACCCTGTAGGCTATAATATCCTGCCCCTGAGTTTGCACGCCCTGTCCCTGTGGGCTGCACCGCTGTCCCTGTAGGGTAGAGGCCCGTGCCCAGTCTTGGGGTCCGTGTCCCCGGCTGTGAGATAGAGAAGACCTCTACCCTGCTGCCTCCACCCCCTATCCTGTAAGGTGTACTCCCTTGTCCCTGTGGGCTGCACCCCAGTCCCTGGAGGCTATACCCCCTGTCCCCGCAGGCTATGTCTGCACCCCAGCCAGCCTTGCTCTGTCTTATTAAAGATAACACTACCCGTCAAGGGCACAGGTATTTCTAAAAGTATGAATCTCAGAGGCATTCCATATGCTGAGCTGTTGAGCCCCACCCAGGCTCGGGCTGGCCGTCCGCCTGTGGGGAGCTGATGGCCCTCGCCGAAGCCCCCCTGCCCCGCCGTGGAGAGGGAGGGAGAGGCGCACACAGGGCTCACTGTGAGGTGACCGCAGGCCACCGGGCAGTGTGGGGCAGCAAGGACTGCCTTAGACCTCACAGCCCTGCGCTGGCCTCCCTCCTGTTCCCAGCCAGGTGTGGGTGGGGCAGGGTGACGCTGGCCCCTCCAGTGCCTTCCAGCTGAAGGCCTGGGAGTCAGGGCACCTGGAACCCCAGCCTGAGAATGGTCCTCTCCACCCACGGCCAGGGACACAAACCCCAAGACTGGACACAGGCCCGAGCCACGTGTCCAGGGAGTGAGTGTCCCTAGCTGGAGTCTGTCACCCCGGCCAGAGTGGCGACCCTGGAATGGGCCCAGGGCGCTGGAGTGCCTCTCCCCTATGGACTCCACGGTGCCCCCTCGACTTGGGAACACGGCCCTCTACCCTGTGTTCTGCTGCAGATGGAGTGTTCCACAACATGGCTTCATATTGGCTCGGTAGGCCCCGCCCCATGAGGCCGAGTGGGCAGGTCAGTGGGAAGGCGGCCAAAAGTGAGCGTGGCTCTTGCCAGGTGGCACCTGCACCCCAGGCTAGTTCCGTGGCCCCGCCGACAGTGGGCGCTCTGTGGTGGGCACTTCTGCCCCCGTCCCCGTCTCAGGGTGGAGGAGGACTGTCCACAGAACAGCTGGCCCTGATGTCTGGTCTTGGAGGAAACAGGCTGTGATCCAGGCCAGGAGTTTGTTTACCTGCCTGAAATCTGAGCTCACACCTCGGCCTTGCGGGGTGGGGCTCCACGGAGCCAATTTGAAGGATTGCGGAGGAAAAGGGGCCGTGTTCCCAGGCTGTAGGGGACATCGGGGAGCTCTGGAATCCACGTATGGAGGAGAGGGGCCTCCACTGTGAGGCCTTGGGGAGGTCCCTTGGCCTCCCTGGGCCTTGAGCTCCTCATCTGGGGAATGGGGATGGAGACGGCCCCCCGTGGAGCCGAGCTGACACCCACAGCATCCTTGTGACACGGGGGGGGGGGTGCGGCGGCCACCTGCCGCAAGGAACTCACCACTTAGGGGCCCACCACTGTTTTGAAAAATTGAGGTGAAACTCACAGAATCTGCAATTAGCCACTTAAGACGCACAGTTAATGGCGTGGGGTGAGTTCCCCTGGTGGTCACCGGGGCGGCCGCTCCCTCCGGCTCAGAGGAAACCCCACGCCCACCAGGCAGTCGCTCCTGCCCCTTCTCCCAGCCCCAAACCGCTGCCTCGGTCTCTGTGTAACCTTCTCTGGGCATTTCCTACGAAAGGAGTTATGTGTGTGACCTTTTGAGACTGGCTTCTTAACGTGTTCTCGAGGCTCGTCCACACCATGGCACCTGCAGGGCCTCCTTGCTCTCTGTGGCCGCAGGATGGAATGTGCTGCGGCATGCCTTGCTTTCTTTTCTTTTTTCTTTTTTTGCGGTACTGGGGATGGAATCCAGGGGCATTCTACCTCCGAGCTACACCCCCAGCCCTATTTTTTAATTTTTAATTTGAAGAAGGTCTCGCTGAGTTGCAAAGGGCCTCACTAAGTAGCTGAGGCTGGCCGCGAACCGCGGTCCTCCTGTCCCAGCCTCCCGGATGCTGCGATGACGAGTGCGCCTCGGCTTCTTGGTCCATGATGGGCACGTGGGTTGCTCCATTTCTTAGCTCTCATGTCTCACTGCCGCACGCAGACTCCTGTGACAGCTTGGTGGGGACCTGGGTCTTCATTTCTGTTCTGGACACGCCGTGAGGACCTGCTGTGTAGACGGCAGGGCTTCTTGACCCTGAAGAATGTGCTTCCTTCCCCATGTGGCTGTCACAAAGCTCCTGCCACCAGAGGTCACGGGGGGCACCTGGATGGGTGGGGCCCAGGACATGTCAGAGATCACAACCCATCCAGTCAGACCCTTTAAGATGTGCCTGGAATATCGTCAGAACTGCTTTGTCCCTCCCTCACAGCTGGAAAGAGCCCCTCCGACTGCTGGGCACATCAGCCACGGTGGTCACCTGGGCGACCTGTGCCACCCTCGCCCAGGCTGGCACTACGGCAGCTCCTCCAGACAGAGCCTGGCCATCAGCACTGCCAGGGCCTCCTGGTGCCCAGGCCGCCCTGCTGGGAGGGTTGCCAGACTATGCGAATGGGGCTGGGAGGATTCAGGGAAGGCTCCCTGGAGGAGGTGGCATCAGGATGGGAGAAAACCATTCAGGGGACGCAGGGAGGGCACTCCAGTTAGAAGGAACCGCGAGCAGAGGCCTGGGAACAGACCAGCAGGAGGAGGCTGTGGCCTCACAGCAACGGAAAGAAGCCCTTTGCGGAAGCCAGGGTGGGCGGCATGGGTTGACAGAGGCTTGGTGGAGAGAGGGGTGTCTGGATTCCTCCTCAGCATCTGCAGAGGCCGCCCGGGGCAAGGAGAAGAAAGTGGGGCCTCCTGATGCCCTCCGCTGTCAGAAGCCATGACTGCGAGTTAAATCTCAGGCGTTGAGTAGGAAGCTTCTCCCCATCTTAGGAAGGCGTGGGGTGCGGGGTTCGCCTTCTGCCCCTTGCAGCCGGCCCTGCCCTCGCCAAGGTCAGGACGCGGTCACTGAGCGGGCTGCACACATTTGGGGTGTTTTTTTGTACCATGCAGAAGTAAGCCAAGTGACATTACACTTAATGTAATCTGCTCGGGTTATTTCTGTATTAATATTTATAATCTAATTTGATGGATGTTAAGAGTTATAAAAAAGGACATGCTAACTGAGCAAATGGAGGGACACGAAGGAAATTCTTATTCATCTATTTCTACCCCACCCTGCAGCCCTCCACTGGGGAGACAGCGTGGCCTGCTCGCCCTCTTGGCTGTCCTCTCTCTCCGCCCCCCTCCTGCAGGGGTGAAGGGCACCAGACCCTCCCATGACGCTGGGCCACGAGGAGCCGAGCCCGGTGGGGGGGGCACAGAGGCCTGCAGGTGGACCTCCGCTGGCCTCACGGGGCACCTGCCAAAGGGTCTCCAGGCAGGAGGGTCTTGGGTCCACTTGGCTGCCGGCCCTTGGACCTGCGCAGCATCCTGAGGGCTGTGCGGGGCCCACACCAAGTGCCGAGGCCCAGGGGAACACCCGTGTCTGCTTTCTTCCAGGCCGGGGAGAAACACTACCACCCTTCCTGTGCGCTATGCGTCAGGTGCGGCCAGATGTTCGCCGAAGGGGAGGAGATGTATCTTCAAGGTAAAAATTCACATGTACCGTTTGTCCCTAAGGTGAACCACGAGCTGGGCTTGAGCTTTGGGTTAGCAGTGCCTGGAGCCATCAGCCCAGGAGCTGTGGGGAGCCTGAGTGGAGGACAGGAGACCTGAGGGCTGGGTGGGCCCAGGACGGCTGGCCACCCGGTCCACTGGCCAAAACTAAGCAAGGACAGCTGCTGCCTGCAGCAGCCCGTCAGGCCTCCCTGGGAAGCCGCCTCGAGAGCTCGGTCACCAGGGCCGCCATCACTGGCCACACCTCAGTAAGCAGAGGTCTGTTCCTGAAGCAGAGATGCTTGGCTCACAGAGCCTGGCAAGGGAGAGTTTGGGGAAACCACCAGCCTTTTAACGCAGCCCACGGGAAGCGCTCAAGCCCGCTCGCCGTGGGGCGTAGCAATCGCGAGAGTAGCGCCAAATCCGTCTCTGTGGCTTAGCTTGCTGAGGCGCAGTGGCGTCAGCCTCGATTCTAGAACCAGGCAACGCTTCCCAGAGAACGCAGACCCGCTCAGGAGATGGAGGGCAGAGAGGCCGAGGTTGGCAGAGAAGCCAGAGGGGCTGGCTGGCAACCCAGGAGGGGCGTGGGAGCATGGTGGGCACTCGGGGGTCTCAGATGGTAAGGAGCCTCGGGAGTCTTGTTATGGGGTCCGGATATCGCGTAAATGAGACCACCGGAGACCACCGACCCAGAAGATGTGAAGTCAGAGATTTTATTCCACGGGGAGGAACACTGGCACACCAGGCTGGACTCGGGGTCTGAACCTTTCAAATGCAGCCGCAAGCTACCGGGGAGTACAGGTTTCATCCTCAGGACACCAGAGCGTCTGGAATGTTCACAAAGGCTTGTTGGCTCTGGTGGGGCTTTGCACAAAACTTAAAAAAAAACAGTTGGCTTCAACATGACAGGATGCACACCCAGATAAGGTCGTCTTCCCCAAACCAACTCATACCTTTTTCTTTCTGGCTGGGAACCAGGCGCAGCAGCCTCACAGTTCAAATCTCAGTTTTAATCTGGCCTGCACTGCCAGTATATTTCTTTTTATATAAAACCCTTGAGCCATTTCTGTGCCCTGTATCAGTCTTCGGTCTCTCTGGGAGGAGTGGAAGCTGGGGTCTCACCTCCCAACCCGGTGTAAACTGCAAGCCGGAAGTGCTTCCCAGGCTTCCGGGTCTGCAGGGCGTGGCTTCCCGCGCTGGGTGGGGGGTCTGGGCAGGTGAGGACTGTGGGGAGAAAATAGCACCCAGGATAGGGGTTCTTGCTGCAGGCCTGTGAGGACTCAGACCCCAGGCCGGAATGAGGTCACCAGACGCCCAGGGCGGTGACATCGAGCGCTGGCTAAGCCATTTAGCAGGGTTTCCGCTATAATTGGGCTGAGCAGACATAAGGCAAGATGGGCGCAAAGGTGGAGACCTGGGGCGAGGGAGCAGGGAGCTAGTCTAGGGCGCTCAGAGGAGCCTGACCAAAGCGTGGTCAGAGAGTGGACCTTCGTCCTGCAGTCCACCCAGCTGCCTGCCCGCCCACCAGGAACTGGTAGATGAGCCGGGGGGGGGGGGCACCCCAGGAGCAGGAGAGGCCCTGTGATATGAAACAGAGACATCCCGGGTGGGTGCGCAGTGTAGCCTGGGAGGGCTTCCTGGGAGAGACACAGGTGGGCGGGGCAGTGGGCGCCCAGGCTTGGATGCTCCAGGCTTGGTGTGGCTGCAGGAGATGGGAGGCAGAGCCTCCTGCCCTGTGCAGACGGGGTCGGTGCTGAGCCTCACGCAGTCCCAGGGCAGCTGAGCCATGTGGGCTGCCCTGGACCAGCTGGACAGGTGGGAAGCTTGCCCCCAGCTAGAGGGGGAAGAGGAGGCTCAAGGCGAAGGCTGGGGCGGAGGGAGGCAGGCACTGTGGGGAGGGTTGCCCTCATCCCGGGGCAGGTGACCACAGGACAGTGGCTCGGCATCGGAGGCCCCAGGACCAGAGCCTTCTGCGGGACTCTGTGCTGGGGGCCGGCAGCTGGGCAGGGCCGGGGGAGGCAGAGCCGGCGGCAGCCCACGAATGACCTCATGTGGAGAGCTATGTCAGACAGGCCTCCCTCTCTGAGAGGAACCTGGGGGTGACCTCAGACTGCAGCCTCATCCACAGCGTTGCCTGTTGTCTCCCGAGTCTGTCCCAGAGCCCTGAGAGGGGCCCTGTGTGCCGTCCAGCTGGCCGGCTGCCTGGCAGGGAGGCCCACAATAAAGGCTGTCACCGGCGGGCCAGCAGATGCCAGTCGCGGCAGCTGGGGCGAGCTCACGTCAAGGAGGACCCCGGCTCGGATGCAAAGGCCCTTCATGGCTGGGCCGCGGCTGGCAGGAGAGCTGCACCACGGGCTGTGGGCTTCTCTGGCCTGGCCCCTCTAAGACCCTGGGCTTCACACTCTGTACAGTGAGAAGCTGGACCGGGTGGGGCATTAAGCTGTGCTCCATGGAGCATGAGCCTAGGGCAGGGCCTCTGCGGGGGGGATCCTGCCGACAAGTGGGGTCCCGTTGACCCCACTGTCGCCAGGCGAACCCAGTACAACACCATTCCCACCAAGACTTCCTGCAAACACGCAGCGGGGAGATCGGCCCTCGGTGTCATCCCAGACTAGGGGAGGCTGGCCCTCATTGTGTTAAGGAGCTCAGGCTGAAATAAGGACTAGAGGCCCCCTGGTCCTGGAGGCTGAGGAGGACCAAAGGCGGGCGCCCCCTGTTGGTGAGGATTCAAAGAACCCCCTCAGGCGCTGGGGGTGGAAACTTCAATTCCCCCGATGACCTCACGGGCAGACAGTGATTAGCTCAAGGTTTTAGGTGGAAATAAGCGGAGGCAGGTCAAGGTTGAGTTGGAAGAGAGCTGCGGGCCAGGTTGTAGGCACTTGGTGCTGGTGGCCTCTGCAAGAGACCACAGTGGCTGTTGACATGCGTGGCTGGTAGAGCCTACAGGCGAGGAAACCAAGGCACAGGAAGCCTCAGGGACTGAGGGACACTGGGCCTTGTGCCTAGCTCCGACCCCCTCCCCGAGAGCAGACCCTGCGCCCACCCGCAGTCCCCAGGCAGCGGGCCACCACGGTGGGAACCCCTTCCTCATCCCTGCCTCTGAACACAAAGCCACCTCAGGACCCCTCCTCCGGCTGCCTCAGCCTGGACAAGGTGTCCCAGGTTCCCGGGGGACCCTGTGCTGCCTCCTGTGGGATGCTGATACCCAGGCCCAGGCCGTGAGCCGCCTGGGGCAGGGACCGTGGTCAGCGTGTCCTGGCCCAGTACCAACCCCAGCATAGAGGATGCTCGGGACGCTGGGGGGGCTGCGACCAAACACCTGTGGTGGACTGCTGGCTTCCACCTCTGACTTCCCCCACGGGCCCGGCACCATGGGGATTCACTCTGACCACTTCCTCTTGGGAACCCTCCAACAGGTTCTTCCATCTGGCACCCGGCGTGTCGGCAAGCAGCAAGGACTGAAGACAAGAACAAGGTTGGTGGGTCCACTGTCTCTGATGCATCCTCCTCCATGCCCGCCCCATCTTCATACAGAATGACCCTGGCGTTTGTGCAGAGTCATGGGCAGTTCTCTAGGCCTTGGGACAAGGCGGCCGGGCCCAGGAGATGGTCAGGTGTGAGCAGGTAGGTCAGGTGAGCAGTGAGGTGGGCCCAGCAAGCGGCACCGAGGAGCATCCACACCGGCCTGCTGACCCTCGGCCACGCGTGGGATGCAGACCATGAAGCTTGGGACAACTGCAGAGTGGGAGGCCCCAAACAGTCTCTTTCAGTCACCATTCTCACTACTGTGACCCAAAATACTTGATGACCACAGTGGAGAGGTGTGGCGAGCCGCCATTAGAAGATGGCACCGGTTTCCTGCCTCTGAACTAGAAGATGGGAGAGGAAGGAGGACTTGTTTGCTCACAGTTCTGGAGATTTCAGAGGGTTCAGTCCATCGTACGCTGGGTCACGTCTGGGGAGCTCAGGATATAAAGGTGGGAAGCAGAGGGAGCAGGAGTCAGGGAGCTGCTCTCAGCAGGGAGAGAGGAAGGGCAGGGGCATGGGCATTGTAATCCCCAAGGCCACACCCCACCTCCTCCACACACCACCCGGGGTCCCTCCTCAGCAAGCAGGCCCTGCCTCCAATATGGCTGCCTCCTCTATGAGTGGAGGTCCAGGGGACATTCTAAATCCCAACCATGAACTCAGGCCCCAAGGCCACCCTCTCTCTGACACCAGCTACAAATCCAGCATCCCCCAAACAGGTTTGAAGACTCACTAGAAGGGCCCATAGCCCTCATTGAAAGCTGGTGTGCTCCCAGTTCTGGCTCCTCACAGGGAGGGACAGTGTGAAATCAGCTGAAGAAAGAGGGACATGGGGTGGAGTGCAGGAGGTTCTGGCCACAGCGCTCCCGTCATCCTCTTTGATGGTATCAGCACGCGTCACCCTCCCCATGTCCAACCCCAGCTCAGCATCCCAAGCCTTCAGGTCAGCCGACAGCACATGACCCGCAGCTCCCACGGGAAGTCACAGAGCTGGGTCCTTCTGATGTGGCCACCTCCCACCTGAGATGGTCACATGAGGTCAGCCACTCCCTAAGCAAAACACTCCAGCCAGGCAGGACACAGGTGGCCCCTTCCAGAAATCAAGATCAAAGGTCTCTCCAGGCAAGGCCAGGTGCTTGAGTGCAGACGTTTTACTGTGTGCCAGACAACTTAGTAAGACCCTGATTCCGCATAAAAACGAAAAGGACTGGGGGCCTAGCTCAGAGGTAGAATGCCCCTGGGTTCAAACTTTACTATCAGAAGAAGGAAAGAGAAGGAGGAGGAGGAGGAGGAGGAGGAGGAGGAGGAGGAGGAGGAGGAAGGGGAGGAGTCGGGTCCTGACTTCCCTCTTCCGGTGCGTCCCTCGGCATTTGATCATATCATTCAACACGCACCCAGTGTGTTTTGGAATTGGGTGTTTGGAACCCAGAGATGTTGAAGATATACACAGCCCCTACCTTTGAGGGCTTCCATGGAAACAGACGGGGGACAGTAGGTTCCGAGGCGCAGGGTGCCCAGCTGCACTGAGGGAGAGAGGGCACAGCCCAGCTGGGCAGGGGTCACAGATGGCTTCTTGGAGCTGAGACGTACTGCCCAGCCAGGTTTTGGGGTCATGTGTCTCAGAAGCGAGTGATGTACAGGGGACTGGCCAGGGCTTCAAGGCCAGAGCTGAGCCCTAGTGAACTGTCACAGTGAGCCTGGGATGCTCCTCCCAGAGGGCTCCCGCTGGGGCTGGGCTGGGGGGCTTCTTAAGAGGAGGAAGGAGCCCTGCAGGCGGGTTCCAAAGGCTGCTGTTTCCATGGCGGTGCTTCCTTGTCCCCTTGGGCGCAGAGGCTGAGCTGCTCCCTGTGGGTGGGAGCCTGGAGAAGGTTAGGGACTGTGGAGTCCTCAGAGGAAGGAGCACCCAGGCTTGCTGAGGCCCAGACTCAAGGATGTTCTGGCTGAAGGAATGAGAGGGTTCTGGGCACTGAAGCCCAGCTCCGCCTCCTCCCAGCGGGGTGGCCCTGAGCAAGTCCCTCCCTGGGCCTCAGCCCAGACTCCTGAGCCCTTACTGAGAGCCAGGCCTCCCCAGTCAAGCCACAGGACACTTGGCGTTTGGAGCGCAGCCAGTTCCAGCTGCCCGTCTCTCTGGGCCTGAACAGGCCTCGTTTGACCCCAGAGGACACTCGGATGTGGACTCACCTTGATGCTCCATGGGGCAAACTGGAGCGAGGGGAGGGAGCGATCAGACAGCCGTGGTCTTCCACCTGTGTCCACTGTGTCTGCTGTCCCCTGGCTGACCGCGGGCAGGCCCTGACTCTGAGGCAGAGAGGGCTCATCTGCTGCTACGCTGCTCAGAGCAGAGCCGGTCCCCGGGCCATGCTGGGGTGGCCCAAGCCCCTAGCAGGCTGGGAGTGGCGCTGTGGGTCAAGGAGCATGTGAGCTGTTCCTGCAGGCACGCGTGGCATAGGGCGCTTACAACGCTGTCCGCCGTGCAGAGGCCAGTGCCCTAGCAGGAGAGCGTGTCTTTTCTAGGAGTTTTTTTGTTATATAGAGATGGAAACTGAGGTTCGAAGGGCATCTTCAGTGCTTGAAATCAACGCAGACAGTATCCGAGGCCAGCAAAGTGCACGGCCTGCCAGAGACACAGAAGTTAGGGTGTGAGGGGGCTCCTCTTCTGCAGCGCTGTGGGGTTATGGGAGGTGCTGGGTGGCCGAGCGCTGGGGCAAGATGGGCTATGTGAGGTGACCCCAGAAGCCCGTGGTCTGAGGGTCGGGCAGGCCCCAAGTCCACACCTGTCCTCCGCACAGTGGAAGACGGGGAGGTGCAGGGAATGGCAGGGCTCCATCCGGGAGGCTCCAGCGTGGTCCGGCAGGGTGCCCGGGAGCTGCGGGCAGGTGGAGGGCGGCCATGGTGGGCGTGAGCGTCACGCCTGTCCCTCCTCTTTCCTTTGTAGACGCAGAGCCCACTTTGCAGCCAGGCCTGCCCGGGCGCCATGCCCTATGCCTTACAGGTTTGTGCAAACCTGCCGCGTGTGGCCGCGTCTAGTCCTGGTGGCCGCCTGTCCTTGCTGGTGCTATGCTGACCGTATGGAGGACACCCGCCCAGGGCCAGTTCTGGGGCCGGGTGGCCGACATGGCAGAGGCCCCTTACTCCCAGCTGGAGGCTGAGGCCTGAGGGCTGCTTCCTGGGTGTGTGGCTGGTGTCTTGTCCCCGTGTGCTCATGTGGCTGTCCCTCTATGTGTGTCTGTGTCCCTGTCTCCCCTTCTCATGAAGACACCAAGCAGATGGATTAGGGTCCGCCCCAGGGACCCCATTTACTTAAAGTACCTCCACGTAGGGTCACACTTCGGATCCTGAGGGGCAGGGCATCACCAAGGGACTTTGGAGGAGCCCCACTCAGCCCTAAAGCTGGCACCTGCCAGGCCCCCGGCACCCACTATGGGGAGTCGCAGAGGACTAGACAGAGCCTCCAGGGAGCCGCAGCAGCGGGGCATTAGGGGGTCTCGGTGGGGATCTGGGGCTCCTGGCTCCTGAGCATTGGGGAGGCCCTGAGGGAGAGGTTTCCCTCTCAGGTGGAGGGAGGGGGAGGCGTGGGAGCGCCAGGCAGGTGGGCAGCCCGGTGAGCTCAGAGGAAGGCAGGTGCCCGTACAGAGGGCAGGAAGGCTTCTGGCCCAGCAGAGGCGTCAGGAGGGAGGAGTGGCAGGAGGGGCTCCGACAGCAACAGCTGCTTGAGGAGGGACTTGTGAGGTCACAGGCCAGGGTGGAGACCAGGCAGAGTGGCAGAAGTGCCCAGCGCTGGCTGGGAAGGGCCGATTCAGGGCCCCTGTGGGGCTGGGAGCCGTGGTCCTGGTGCTGAGAGGGGTGTGGGCGTTGGCTCCAGTGTGGGATGCAGGATGGGGTGGGCTGGCTGGGGAATGACGTAGCCGGCTGAGGCCATCCTCGCAGACAACATCAAGAGGGTCTCCCAAAAAGCCACACGCCACCATGACCTAGGAGGGAAACGCACCTCCGGGTTGGGGTAGTGTGTGCAAGAGGGCACCCTGGCTGCGGCAGGAGGGTCCTTAGAGCACTCTGGGCTCACCCTCCTCTTCCTCCAGGGAAGGTCCTCCCGCCAGGCTCCTCAGCCCAGGGTGGTGCCGCCGTGCCACCCACCTGACCGGCCCTCCAGTCCTCACCCACACCTGTGTGTACTTTGAGAATCCCTTCAGCCAGGGGAGGAAATGAAAACCTGGCACGGGCGTTCTGCTGGAACATGGCGCAGCCTCAGAAGGCCCTGATCTGGGCGTCTGGCTGAGTCTCCTCCGTGCTCTTCTCTAGGAAACCCGGACGTCCTCGGAGAGCATCATTTCCGTTCCTGCTTCCAGCACCTCAGGGTCTCCAAGCCGCGTGATCTATGTAAGTGGGCCTTCGTGCGGGGCACCAGGGGTGGGGCTTCTGGAAGTCACTTGTTGAGACTTTTGTGAGGTTCATTCACAACCGTGGATTTATCTGTTTGACCTGGAAGTTCCCCTGGGAGCTTACCCCCAACTCTCTGCTGGCTGCAGCTCTGGCACATGGCCCTTGGCGATCATGGTGCCAAGACAAAGTCATGTGGGCGGCTGAGGGGGTGGGCCCGTGCGCAAGGGCTTGGCGCAGGCTTTGCGAATCACAGCCCAGATCGTGCGTGGGAACATGGGAAGCGCTCTGGGGCCAGCCCTCCATGGCAGAAGTGTAAGAGTGAGGGACCTCATGGCATCCTGCTGTCAGTAAAAAGTACGTGCACGCATGTGCGCATGTTTGTGTGTGCCCAACGTGGGTGCCTATGCACGCAAAAATCATTAGAAACATCCTAACAAACTGTTAACAGAAGTTACGTCTAGGTAGTACCAGTAGAGATGGGAGCCTGTTCCTATTACTATTTGCCAACGTTACTAGTATAACGACCACAATTTGCCATCAGGAGAGAGTCCCGATGTGCAGGGTTAGTGCTGCAAGGGCAGCGGCCCAGCCCCTGTCCCTGCATGGCAGGTGACCTGGGACAAGTCACCCCTGCGCTGCCCCTCCGGCTCAGGGCAGCACCCGGCTCTCCACACCCCACGGGGACCAGGCCTGCTCTTCTCTGAACAGCTCTTCAGCCCTAATCTCCCATGAGGGCTTGGCCCAGGGTCGCTCCTGACCGTAACTCTACTGGGTGACCGTACGAGCATCCTCCCCTGGGATAAACGACCCGTCACTGTCCAGAGAGCAGCGGCACCTTGACTCTTTGGAGACGCCTCCTCCAGGCTCAGCCTGCCAGTGTGAGGCCTTCAGGCTGCTGTGTGACCTCCAGCAAAGCATTGCCCTCTCTGAGCTCTGGGAGCTCGTCTGTAGGGCGAGGAGACCCTTACCCATTGTCGGGCCCGCTAAGGTACCGTGCAGGGCTCTGGGCGCTGCTCCTGGCCCAGCGGAAGGGCTTAGGAACTGGTTGCTGCCAGTATTGTGATTACCATCGCTACTGGCTTGCCGCAGTTGCCATTGGAGATTGAGTACTTGGGCAAGAGAGACTTAGCCCGAGATCTAGGTGTCAGCGGGCAGGCTCCTCCTGAGGCCCTCTCCTCGGCTTGTAGAGCCCACCTTCTCCCATGACCTCAGAGTCTGCCCTGTGTGTGCCCATGTCCTGATCTCCTCTCCCTATGAGGACACCTGTCGTGGAGGATCAGGGCCCACCGTACTGACCTCATGTTACCTAATGGCCTCTGTGAAGGCCTGCCTCCAGATGCAGCCTCCTTCTAAGATTAGGACTTTATCATAGGAGCTGCAGGGAGATACAGTGCCACCATAACAGCAGTCTCATCATTATGAATTACAGGTTGGGATGATTGATACCCAATGAGCTAACGTCTGAGGGGGCAGGACGCAGGGCCTCACAGACGGCGGCGGCAGCCGTGACGTTAACCCATCGGCAGCTGCTCGCCAAGTATGAGCTTTAAAGGCACAAGCCGAGCCGGCGCGGTGGCGCACACTTGGAATCCGAGTACTTGGGAGGCCGAGACGGGAGGATCGCAGGTTTGCGGCCAGCCTCAGCTAATTAATGAGGCCCTGTTTCAAAATAAAGAATAAAAAATAGGGCTGGGGTGTAGCTCAGAGGCAGAATGCCCTGGGTTCCATCCTCAATACTGCAATAAAAAATTAAAATAAAATGAAAAATAAAAAAACACTCTGGCATTTGCAAAGGGCACGGGCAGTGTAGTGGCCCCATTGCCATGAGTGAGCGGCCACAGTGGCCTCTGTTGTCCCAACGCAATTCAGGGCCACACAGGGGTGAGCGGCAGAGCCGGGCTTCCGACCCACATCTTTGTGAGCCCAAGCCTGCGCTGCCTCCAGGACACCACCGCTCCAGGCTGGGAGCAACCATGGTGGGTCCTGTCTTCTCAGGTGGCTGCTAGCACAGCCCAGTGCCGGGCCCTCACTGGGCCCTGGGAACCCCGCTGCAACTGTGTCCTTCGGGGCTTCTGGTCCATGGGGCGGATAGGGCAGAGGCTGAGCACGTGGTTTCAGGGGTGCAGGCCAAGGAGGGGTGCAGGATGTTGGTGGCCGAGGACTTTCCCACCGGCCGGGCTCTCTGTGCTATTTTAGCTAAGATGGATTTTCCGCTCAGCAGAGAGGCGCAAACACGATTCCAGTCTAAAGCAGAAGACTGCAAACAAATCAATTGAACCAGCATCCCAAACTAAGCTGCCAGCTCTTAGATGGATACCACAGAGGCCCGGAGAGCCTCCCAGGCTCCGGGAGCAGGCGCTGGGCTATGCCACGCTGCCCCACCTCGGCCTCAGAGCCGCAGGCCACGTGAGCATGTAGCAGGGTCAGTAGATTGTGAGGCTTTCAAAATAAGCTGTTTTACTGCCTTTTCTCATTACAGAAGTAATTCACATTTATTATTAAAAATAGTGGTGCACCGGGCATGGTGGTGTGCACTTGTGATCCCAGTGTTTGGGAGGCGGAGACGAGGCGATCACAGGTTCAAAGCCAGCCTCGGCAACTTAAGCAAGACCCTGTTTCCAAATATGAAATAAAATCAGGCCGAAGATGTAACTTGAAGTTAAAGTAAATGCCCCTGGGTTCAATTCCAAGTGCCCAAAATAACATAAAATAAAGTAAAATAAAATAACATAGCAGTCAGCACAAAGGTGGAAATGAATACCGCCCATCTCCCTGCTGGTGCTGCACAGCGCCCCCTGGAGGCCTCTCTTCTTTGTGGCTTTATTTATTTTTCAACAACGTGAAGTCACTCTGAATATAGCATTTTGACACCTTTTCCTGACCTCGGCAAGAAAGCAATCAGTAGGCCTGGCACAAGGCAGCGTCACCACGCTCGCTCTGCGATTGTTGGCCGGAGCGCGTGCTCATGGAGATGCCATAGATGGGCACACTGCTGTTTATTTTGCTGGACGGGGCTCAAGAAAGAAGACAGAGAAAAAGCACGTGTGCATAGCCCGTCGTCATGGCAATGACCCAAGGAGGCCTGGGAGAAGGTGGCTTGCATGGCCACTGCCCAGCTCTGGGGTGTGGGCCAGTCAGCCTATGCGGGCGGCCTGCTCGGACCCCGCTGTCAGGGACGGGCTGGTAAGGAGGCCTGAGGAGCCTGGCACACTGTGGGCCTGGGGCGGAGACCCAGCAGGGTGGACATCTGGGAACGAGTTTAGGGCCTGTAGGAAGGCTTGCGTCATCCGCTGAGGATGGGGAGCTGGGCCGGAGACCCGTGATACAGCTGGAGCTGGGGCGACTCGCCAGCAGCAGCGGGGCCCGGAGGGGCCGTGCAGGGGCGGGGGGCACGGGCTCCAGGTGATGGCCACCATGCTGTCCCGGCTGTGTGACTCTGGACGACTTGCCCTGCCTCCCTGGGCTCTTCACGTGTTGACACATGGCTGCACTGCGCCTGCCCGAGCGGGAGGGACAAAGGGCTCGGACGGCGCTGTTCCTGAGCGCGTGTCCACTGCCGCCGTGGATGGCGTTTCTGTCCGTGGTCCCTGGCAGCAGAGGCCTGCAGGAGGCTGGATTCTACAACAGGTGTAAGTGTAGAATCCAGATGTGGAGCCAGGGCCGAGAGGACGGGTGGGGCAATGCAGTCTGAAGGGTGGAATGAGGTGGGCAGGGTGAGGCAGAGCGGGGCGCTGCGGCCAGGTGGGCCTGCCCCGAGCACACTCGGGCACTCTGAGCACCTCGTGAACCTCAGCCAACATTAGGGAGCGCCCCTGGGGCCAGGCATGGCCGGGCGGACCTTGAGCTCCGTGATGCACCCTCGCGAGCCAGCGCCATCCTGCTGCTGTAAAGTGCTCACGAGTGCGGAGTGTGTGTGCCAGCGTGCGGGCGGGAGTGTGTGGGTGTGTGCAGCGTGTGCTACCACGTGGCAGAGGGTGCGGGCGTGGGCGTGTCCTTCCAGAGGCAGACAAGTGTGTTCCATGCATGTGAGCATGTATGTGTGTGTGTGTGTGTCCATATACATGTAAGCATGTGTGTGCATATGTATATGTGCGTTTGAATGTGTGTGTACCTGCTCGTGTGTGCATTTTTAGGCCGCAGGCTGCTGTCTGGCAGGCAGGCACAAAAGTATTGACCTCTTTGACCCGGGACCCATTCATCTCCCTCCCTTGGGGGAGGCCCCGTGCTCAAGGCTGGCGGCCCCTGTGCTGGCTGCGGTCCAGGCCTCTGGCTGCATCCCCTGCGCGCCGACCTCTGCCTGTCTCTCCCCTGGGGCCGGTGTTCTCAGACTCCACTTCTCCTGCCCTGCAGCCCGCCACTGTGCTCCTTGGCCCTGCCGTGGGTGGCCGCTTCGCTGGGGTGCGGGTCTCACCAGTCTCCTTCCTCTGCTCTCTCTCCTCTCTCAGGCAAAGCTTGGCGATGAGATCCTTGACTACAGGGACTTGGCTGCTCTCCCCAAAAGCAAGGCGATCTATAACATCGACCGCCCGGACATGATCTCCTACTCGCCCTACATCAGCCACTCCGCGGGGGACAGGCAGAGCTGCGGCGAGGTACGGCCCTGCCCAGGGCCGGCCCCACAGCCAGGCGCCATCCCTCCCGCGTCGCCCTGCTGGATAGGGCTCCGCAGGCTCCAGGGCTCTCTGTGTGCCTTGCTCCCTGGGATGGCCTGTCCCACCTCATTAAAATACTTCTCAGCACCCTGGCCCCACACTCCCCCTCGCCAGAGGACTGAGTCAGGAAGAGTCCCGTTAACCGAACGGGAAGTCGGATGTGTATGGTATTCAGGAAAAAGGGATGGAGGTTAAAGACTCCGTGGAGATCCCTGGCTTTTCCTAGGCATTGCGATTGCCATGATTCATGAAATGCACTGCTTTCCTGGCCAGGGACACTCAGTAGCCAGCACTCTCCCCTCGGGGATTCCTAAGCCAGTTTTGAGTAACCCGATTGAGCCACAGATCATTATCCCCTGTGTCCTGTGGACAGTGTCCTTCGCTGCTTGGTGGCCCTTCTCCATCAATGTGGGACTCATGTGGGTTTGCTTTTCTTCTGGCATTGAGATTTCGGTGCGATGGTGGCTCCCTGGGATAGGAAGCTGTTTCTGCCAAGCTGCTGGCCGGAACACATTGGCCCAGGTGTGGCCCAGGCACAGGAACTCCCCCGGGGCAGGAAATCTTGGTTCTTTTAAGCATTTTTTACTTTGGTCTTTCTCATTTTGTGACTTCTTAAAATAGGGTGCTGTGCATGTGTGGGTGATGCTGGGAGGCCCAGCCTGGTCCTGCGACCTGCCCGGGTTGTGGCTGCTGGGGCACACCTGCAGAGCCAAGAGGGGACAAGAGCAGGAGCCCTCAGGGGCCAGCAGGTGCCCCCCCAGATACAGGGGAGTTGAGAATGTGCGTGACGAGCCCGCTGGTACTGAGCGGAGCCAGCGAGAGGCAGCGGGCGTCCCCAGCGTGCCCACCCACCACCTGCCTGAGCAGGGTTGGGGTCTCCGTCCAGCATCTGGCCTGCGACAGGCAGAGGCCAGGCGACTTGGCCCTGCTCCCTGGCCCGAGTCCAGCTCTTTCCCCCAAGCCCACGTACTGGCCATTTCCTGACCTCCTCCCTACGCCTCCTCTGAGATGCGGGCTTCAAGTTGCAGGAGCTGGATTTGACTTCGACTCTGCCTCTCAGCCTGGGACAGGGCATACCCGCTCCAGGTTGGAGGGCTTGCGCTCCCGGAGGCCCTCAGGAAGCCATGCTGGGAAGGACCGAGCGTGAACAGAGGGGGAGGTGGGGTGTCGGCAACCAGTATCCAGGGTGGCGTGATGCCACCAGGCTCATTCAGCATCTCTGATGCCCACCCCCAAAAGCAGGAGTCTGTGACACTGAGGTGACCCCTGGTGCCAGGACTGTCCCTTGAGGGCCGTGTGTGGCCAGGGTCGGCCTGCTGCTCCACTGCAGGTGTAGCCTTCTGCCACCCTCGGCCCTCCTGTCCCCACTGCGACAGTGCCAGGTTGTCCTAGGCAGATACGTTCCACCAAAACCCACCTCCTCCTCGGCCCAGGGCAGCCCAGGTGGGCAGGAGTCCTGGGTGCAGCCCGCAGAGCGGCCGGAGATTGGTCAGTGTTATGGTACCCCGCGTCCCGTGGGTCTGCTCACACCCCGCAGTCAGGCCAGGCTCGCATTTCTGTCATTACGTAGCCTGGTC
This sequence comes from Muscardinus avellanarius, assembly GCF_963383645.1. Classification (NCBI taxonomy): domain Eukaryota; kingdom Metazoa; phylum Chordata; class Mammalia; order Rodentia; family Gliridae; genus Muscardinus; species Muscardinus avellanarius. The sequence goes on along the minus strand of NC_137791.1, from coordinate 136,969,795 downwards.
CCTTCAGAGTTATCATCCAGGTGCAGATGGGGAAAGCAAGCCAGGTGAGGCAGGTCGAGGCCTTGGGCCCGGGGCTGGCTCTGGCCCCTCCCTGCCCCGAAGGCCCAAGCTTGCCCCAGTGCCCCAGCCAGGAACACAGCGGGTGGTGTGCACCCGGGGTTCCTTCTGTGGGTCGGCAACAGTGCAGAGCAGATGCTGTCCTCGGGCCTGGACAGCAAAGCCATGGCCTTCCAGCTGCTCACCACAAAGGCAGATGTAGCCGGGACGAGGGAGCCGCTGGAATCATGGCGGGGACCTTCCTGTTCTAGGGAGGGAACGCCACATGAGGAAGGTTCCCAGAGCCCTGACCCTCCACCATCCCGTCGCCACCCACCTGTCCAGGTGTGCCCCGGCCCCTGCCAGGTGTGCTTCCCGCCTTAGAGCCTGTTTCCCTGGAGAGCACAGGATGGCCCCTGCGGCCTGCCCCGCCACCTCGCAGGGTCCTCCTACCAATGGAGGTCTTAACCCTGCCAACCGCCCAGCCACCTCTCCAGCCCCCACCCCGCCACGCTCTGTGGGTGGCAGACGGGGTTCCCTGTCCTCCCAGAAGGTGCCTGCCAGGGAAGCCAGCCAGTCCTCCTGGCTCAGCACCCGCTGGCAGAGCCGGGCCCACCCCAGCCTCAGCTCCAAGTCCTTCTCTGTTTGGCCTCTTTTCTGTCTTTTCCAGAGAAAACCTGTGACAGGCTCACGGGATGTCACTGGAGCCAGTGATCTCTGGGGGAAGGCAGGGAGGGGGTGGGCTGCCATGGAGACTAGGGCCGCAGCAGAGGATGTGTCCCCGCGGGCCATGTCTTTGTCCTCCAGAGGAGTCTCACAGCCTGTGCTTTCTGGCACAGAGTCTCTGGGTGGGCTCTTCTCCGCGCAGAAAGGCTCAGGGTGCCATGTGAGCGTGGGCGCCCCAGGCTCCCTGCCGCTCACCTCACCCCTGCACCCCCAATGTAACTGCCTGGTGTCCCGGCACTGACGGGCCCTCTGTTGTGTCCACAGTCGCCCCAGTTGCTCTCGCCAACGCCGACTGAGGTAACCCGCTCTCCTGCCTGTGCCCGTTGCCATGATGCTACCACCCGCTGGCTTATAAAGATAACCAGCCGGGCGCCCGCGAGCAGGCGCCTTCCTCCTCGCTGGTTATTTTTATAATCATGCTCATCTGCATGCCTTCCCGTGTCTGCCGGCCCCGCCCTCGCGGGCTCCTGGGACACAGGTCACCTGAGCGGGCTGTGGTCTGGGTCGTGGCTTCCCTGGGCTAGCCGAAGCCCGCAGCATGTCCCTGAGCGGGGCATATGGGGAGCTCCCAGGCCCTCGAAGATAACCTCTGCAAGTCCCTCTACCAAGTTCCTTTGTTATTAGCTATCTAGGAAATTTCCCCATCCCTCACAAATTGATCAGTGACACAGGTCGGCACTCACAGCGTGACCTGCACTGCGGGCCAGCGCAGCTGCAGGGAGGGCTATGGGGAGCCAGGAACAAAGAACAGGGACACGCTGGGTATGGTGAGGCGTGCCTGGAATCCCAGTACTTGGGAGGCTGAGACGGGAGGATCTCCGCTCTGAGGCCAGCCTTAGCAACTTAGTGAGACCCCCAGCAATTTAGTGAGAGACCCTCTTTCAAAATAAAAAATAAAATAAGAGTGGGGGTGTAGCTCAGAGGTAGAACGCCTTTTGGGTCAATCCCCAGTGCCACACAAACACCCAAAGGACCGGAGAGTGACCGAGCACACCTGTGGAGTGTTTGCCCTGTACCGGGCACCATCTTGGGTGATTTATACCCAGTGATATGTTTACCCTGCAAGACCCCCGCAGGTCACCTCTGTGATTTTATCCAGTTTACTTATGGGGAAACTGAGGCACGGGGAAAGCAAACCATTCTTCCGAGTGCAAACGCTGTGAACAGCGACAGAGGAGGCTGACAGTGCAGAGCTGTGCCCCCAGCCCCCGCGGACCCCAGGAGCTGTCCACGGCCCCCGTCCACACGGCTGCGGTAGCCCACGGTGAGCCTTGAGCTGTCCGGTCAGGCATTCCTACCGCCTCATTACCTGCACAGGGAGCGTGGGCTCTGCTCCCAGAGGCAGCGGGAAGGGCACGCTCCCAAAGAGCCCGGCCTCACCGCAAGCCCCCCTTGGGCCGTGACCCCCATCCCAGACGCGAGAATTCACACTTGGTCAGCGGGGTGCCAAGCTTCTGGACACAGGTGGGCCTCTGCTGTCCTCACTGCAACCCTCCGCCTCCGCAGGGCTCCTAGCCCCCTCAGGAGTGCTCCCCGGGAACGCCTCTCGTCCTCCTGGCTAAGGCCTCCCTCATCCCTAGTAGCTTTGGAGAACTGGGATCTTGGGTGGAGCCCCTGCCTGGGCCTTCTGTTTGGCTTCTTACCCTGTCTCCTTAGCCACAGCGCCGGGGCTCAGAGGAACGGGCCCCGTGTCACCCTGCTACCGCGGGCAGCTGGGAAGGGCTCGGGCCGGTAGGACTGGCTGCAGGTGGGCAGCCAGCCCTAGCCCAGGCTCATGACCTCTGAGTCCCAGGCCAGGCTGGGCCAGGAGACAGGACCCCCAAAGGTGTGTGTTGGTGAGAGGGTTGCGGAGGACACGAGAGATGGAGGCGGGCAGCAGGGCTCTGGCCAGAAGAGAAGGCCCCCGTGGCGGGGGTGGACAGGCTCAGGGCTGGCCCCGGAAGGCCTGGAGGTGGCCCGGGCAGTGTGGGCCGCAGGTCAGCTGAGATGGGCCGGGGCAGCCACAAATGCCAGACCAGACCACTCCCCCACAGCGCCGTGAGGCCCAGCCTCGGCATTGGCCCCCCACAGAGCACTGGGCCAGCGTGCCTCCTGCGCAGGGCCGGCCACCCGCTCCCATTCCTCGGGCTGTGCCATCTCATGCCCCGCCGCCGCTGCCGCCACTCTTCCTGCTGCGTTCTCAGTGTCTGTGGGTTCGCTCGACAGGCTCCTGGACCTGGAGGGCACCTACCCCCTCTCGGGCTGTCCCCAGAGCCCTTGGTGCGCAGGATCACCTGTGAGGAGTTCCCGCGGACTGGGGGTAGCTCAGTGGTCCTCGAACTCTGCCCCAAGGAGCCCTGGGTGCTGAGGAGGGGCAGGCGGGGGGATGTGGGGCGGGTACTGGCAGAGCAGGTGATTCCAGAACCGTGGCGCTCCCAGGCCCTGGAGGGGCAGCGTGGAGGGGATGCCCGGTAGATATGCGGTCCAGGCTCAGCCCCGTGGCCAGGCTGCACGTGGCTGTTCAGACGGGCCTGGCAGTGCAGAGGGATTCCGTCTTGGGGCCGTGTTCAGGAATCCCTGGGGCCAGGAGGCAAACACCGGAGGGCTTTGGGTGGGGGTGGGCCGTGCCTCGACTCCGGCATTCACGAGGCTTGTCTTCCCTCCCAGGGGGATCAGGATGACCGGTCCTACAAGCAGTGCCGGACCTCCAGCCCCAGCTCCACCGGCTCCGTCAGCCTCGGGCGCTACACCCCGACCTCACGGTCACCCCAGCACTACAGCCGACCAGGTACTGGGTCTCCCGTCCCCTTGGGCCCTGGTAAAGCTGTGCTGATTGTAACATATGCTGATATTGATTTTTTTTTTTTTTCTGGTGGTACTGGGGATGGAACCCAGGGGCCTTCTACCTCTGGGCTACACTCCCAGACCTATTTTATATTTTTTATTTGGAAACATGGTATCTTAAGCCAGCAGAGGCTGGCTTCAAATCTGCGTGATCCTCCTGTCTCAGCCTCCCAAGCGCAGGGATTACAACCACTCGCCACCACACCCAGCTTAACATATGCTGTTATAAAGTGGTGCCTTTGTGCAGCTAGGAACACGATGGGCAGAGGAGTCTGTCCACAGAGTGACATAGAGCCAAGCCAGCCCAGTGCAGGGATACACACCTGTAATCCTGGTACTTGGAGGCTGAGAAGGAGGATCACAGGTTCGAGTCCAGCATGCCGTAACTTAGTGAGAGCCTGCCTCAAAATAAAAATTATTTTAAAAGGGCTGGGGTGTAGCTCAGTGGCAGAGTGCCCCTGGGTTCAATCCTTAGTACTCTCAAAGACAGGCACGTATGGGTGGAAGGCCGCAGTTCCCCTGCAGCCAGAGGGCCGGCTCGGGCAGCGTGCCCCTGGGAAGCTCACGCCCCGTGAGGCGTGCATAGAGCACTTAGATTCAAGCTCCCATGTCAGCGGCTGGAGGTGACAAGATGATAGAACACACAAAGGCCAGGCAGCAGGCCTCAGCCCGTGCCAGCGTGCGTGCCTGGAGCTCGTGGAGGCAAACCCAGCTGTGGCACTTGGAGAGTGCTCGTCCATTGGCTCCAGCCGCTGCTCGGTGGCCACCCAGAGACGGCTGTCCACATGGGAAAGCTGGCCTCCACAGGCCCTCCCGGCCCGTCCACTGCGCCCACCTGCACCGCCTGTGCATTGCTCTCCCTCAGCTTTGCAACTCCTCGACGCCCCGAGTGTGCAAAGCCACAGGGACAATGCCCACGCTGCTGCCTTCGGCGGGTCTCCAGGCAGCTTCCTTCTCAGCTGTGCACGCGCTCGTTCCCACACCCATGGACCACAGCTCTTCCCTTTGCACCCCAGGAGAAGATCAAGTCACTCATTTGCAAAACCATTTCCATCCACCCTTTGCAATGTGCCTGGTACATCCTGCTCATAAGTGTTGAGAGCCTGGGTGGTGTGTGAGCTGGGTGAGCGGAGGAGGGGTGAGCGCTGAGCGTGCGGATGAGTGGGTGAGTGGACGAGGGAGTGGGTGCGTGAATGAATGAGTGAATGAATGAATGAGTGGACAAGTGAGTGAGTGGGTGAATGAGTGAGTGAGTGGGTGAATGAATGAGTGGGTGAATGAATGAATGAGTGGGTGAATGAATGAATGAGTGGATGAGTGAGTGAGTGGGTGAATGAACGAATGAGTGGATGAGTGAGTGAGTGGGTGAATGAATGAATGAGTGGATGAGTGAATGAATGAGTGGGTGAATGAATGAATGAGTGAATGAATGAGTGGGTGAATGAATGAATGAGTGAATGAATGAGTGAGTGGGTGAATGAATGAATGAGTGGATGAGTGAGTGAGTGAATGAATGAGTGGATGAGTGAGTGTGTGAATGAGTGAATGAATGAGTGTGTGAATGAGTGAACAAGTGAGCAAGAGCGAGTGAGCGAACGCGTGTGCGGGGCAGGCGAGGTAGTGACGGCAGGGTCAGCCCTGCTGAGGCCCTGTGCCGACCCTGGGCTCACGGGCGCCTGTGGGTGGGCCGGGGCTGGGGCCTGTGAGGACGTGGGTGGCCGGTGCCAGGAGAGCCCCACGGAGGAGCCCTGGGGTGGCCACGTGTCCCCAGGTGAGCAGAGATGCCCCAACATGGCTGCCCTCACGGTGCCTAAACAGACATGCCGTCCTGAGGAGAGGGCACGATGCTCCCAGCGACCGGGGGCCAGGACTGATGCAGGCCTGTGGTCCCCAGCCAGGGCTGACGCCTTGCTCTCTTGCCCGCAGCTGGTACTGTGAGTGTGGGTACCAGTAGCTGCCTCTCCCTGTCCCAACACCCAAGCCCCACCTCCGTGTTCAGACATCATTACATCCCCTACTTCCGAGGTAAGGCGCGCAGAGCCGCGGGCTGTGGTGCCGTCCTGTGTTGGCCGCATGGCTTCCCGGAGCCCTGTCTCACCCTGTGCCTCACTGTGTGTGTCTTGTGTGTCCAGCTCCGTTTCTGTCGGTGTGTACTATGTGTTCAGAAGGAAAGCCCTGGCTGTGTGTTATGTAAAGGCGCAGACGGAGGGTGTGGGTGTGAGAGGCTGAGGGAAAGGAGAGAGATCTCCGGTGCCACCCACTCCGTGCTGGGAGCCTCCCCCACGTCAGCTCCTGTCAGGCCCACGTCAGCCCTGCAGGGCATGGGCACTGCTAGCGTGGGGGCAGAAGCTAGGGCGTGAAGCAAACGGCGGTATGCACAGCCACACAGCTCCACGCCCTAGCTCCTACCCCCTACTTCACACCCAGTGCCTCCATGCCTGGCCCTTCCAGAAGGACCGCCTGTTTTGGTCAACAAACCTACTGCTGTGACCCAAAACACCTGGCCACACAACTTAGAGAAAGGAAGATTTACTTGCTCACAGTTCTGGAGATATCAGGGGTGCAGTCCACGTTAGGCTGGGCTACATGGGTGTAGGTCAGGGCCTGGCCGTGGGAAGCAGAGGGAGGGAGAGAGCACGCTCTGCTCTCACATCACGGAGGTGGAAAGCAAGAGAGGGCCGGCCAGGGGGCTCAAGGACACCAGCACCGTCCCAGGCCACACCCCCAGGGACTCGCCTGCCTGTGTGGCCACCCAGTGGATCCATCGCAATGAGGTATCCACCCGTGAAATTACAAGCCTCACAATTCAATTATACCAACTCTGAGCGTCAATACGTGAGTCTGTATGTAAACCATAATGCTGCCCAACGTCCGTGTCCCCACAGAGACACATGCAGGAATGGCCAACCCTGGGTTTCCCTCTATGCTGAGACTGAATTATGTCCCCCTGTAATTCCAATGTTGGAGACCTGACCCCCCAGCACGCCAACCCACATGACTGTGTTTGGAGAAAAGCCCTCTAAGAAGATGCTGAAGGTTACAGGGGGTTACCAGGCAGAGCCCTAATCCATGAGTGCCAGTGGCCTTGTAAGAAGTGGAAGAGGGCCGGGCGTGGTGGCGCACGCTTGCAATCCCCGCGCTTGGGAGGCAGAGACAGGAGGATCGCACAGGTTCGAAGCCAGCCGCGCTGGCTTAAGAGACCCTGTTTCCAAATAAAAAAGTATAAAAATAGGTCTGGGAGTGTAGCCCGGAGGTAGAAGGGTTTCCAGGAACCCCAGTACCACCAAAAGAAAAAAAAAAAGAGGAAGAGGTTCTGGACATCTTTCTCTCTGTACAAACTCAAAAAAAAAAAAAAAAAAAAAAAAGGCGCCTGAGCACAAGGAGGCCGTCAACAAGCTAGTAAGAAAGGCATTTGAGGCCACTCCTTGCCTGACCGTGGCTGCGAAACATGGGCACTGTTGATCCTGGGGAAGATGAAGGGGCCAGGGCTTGAGAGAAAAGGAAAGAGAGAGAAGGGAAGAACTCAGTCTTGCAGGTTGCTCTCAGGACCATGAGAAAATGCTGTTGAAGGCCCATGCGGGAGATTTTGTTACACAGCCCAGCTGACAAAGACATCACAATAAACCAGAGCGTTCGCGGACACAGCAGTGACTTTCTCGAGGTTCCCGAATGACTCTCCACAGTCCCCATCCTCACAGCTCGGGGCAGGCTCTCTGGAAGGCCAAGGCCCGCTTCCCCGCCGACTCGCTGTGCCGGAGGCAGCTCTTCACCTGCTGAGTGCCCCCTCTCTCAGCTCAAAAGCGGGCCCCCATCCTGGGCCCCCGCCTCACGGGGCGCTGCAGCTGACCGCCTGCTCGCATCTTGGTTATGAAGCCAAATTCGCTTTGCTGATTTCTTGAGAAACTATACCCAGCACCAGCCAAGAGCACCATGACCACAGTGGGCCTAGGTGAGCCATAAACGACAAACATCGTCGTAAACAAGAGCGAGAGGAAAAGGCCCGTGAGCTCACGCTGATGGAATGGCGCACTCTAGGAACAGACAGCTGTGGGTGGAGGCAACTCTCTCCCATACAAGAGAACTCCAGGGAGAGCATGGAGGTGCTCGCCCACAGAGGTGGCGTACCCCACCCCACAGCGTGGACAGGGGCTGCTCAAGGTGGATTCCTCCCAGAAAGGAAGAGAAAGGGGCCGGGTATGGTGCACACACCCATAACCCCAGTATTGGGGAGGCTGAGACAAGAGGATCGCAGTTCAAGACCAGTGTGTGGTAACTTAGATCTTGTTTCAAAATAAAAAATGAAAAGGCCCTGGGTGTAGCTCTGTGGTAGAGAGCCCCTGGGTTCAATTACAGCACCAAAAAAAAAGTGGGTGGAAGCAAAGTTGCCTTCCCAGAGGATTCTGGGAAGCACCACCCACGGGCCAGCACCGCGTCCTGTGAACAGCAGGTGCCTTGAGGTGACATGACCAGATGCTGCTTCACCCTGCGGTCTGTGCCCCAAACCCAGAGCCCAGCGTCCCCACGAGGAAAATACCAGACAGATCCCACTGACGTGTGTCCCACAGAACACCTGGCCAGTCCTCCTCAGGGGCATCACAGTCATGAAAATCAAAGAGAACCTGTGAACCTGTCATACCAGGAGGCGCTGGGGGTTGTGACGTCCAATGTGAGGTGCCTGGAGGTCCTGGGGCAGGAAGAGCCCATCGGGGGGACAGGCGCAGACCACATAAAGGGCGGCCCAGATAACACGGAGGTGCGTAGGAGCTACCCAGAACTGTCCCAAACCAACGCATGTATTTAAATTAAGTTGGCAAGGAATAAGCTGGGCGTGGTGGCACACACTTGTAATCCCAGTGCCCTCTCAGGCTGACCCAGGTGGCATTACTGGGGATAGAACCCAGGGGCATTCGACCTCCAAGCTACACCCCCTGCCCTATTTTTTATTCTTTATCTTGAAACAGGGCCTCACTGAGTTGCAAAGGGCCTCACTAGTAGCTGAGGCTGCCTATGAACCGTGATCCTCCTGTCTTAGCCTCCCGAATGCTGGGGTTAGCGATAGTACCTGATGTCAACAGTCTTCAGCAGTTCTGAAATTTACACAGATCCGTGTTTCCAAGCCCCTACTTCTGTGCCCACCCTGCCTTAGGGTGAAGGCCCCAGGGAGCAGCAGAACGGAGTCCTGCCCTAGGGACAGATCTTGTTACAGCCACCATGGCAGGTGAAATTCACGCTCACACTCAGGTGGTAGAAGAGGCTAGAAGCTGGAGTCAGCTGGTGCAGATGGCTGGCCGGGGATTGCTCAAGCTGGCCCCCACTGCACCCAGCCCATGGCACCAGGCGGGCGCTCCCTCCAACCTTCTACGGCCATGACAGACCCACTTCCAGCCCGACCGGGTGCTCACCACCCTGGACGTTCTGTATCATGGCAAGGTCCCTTTCGGGTCCTGTTGCTTGGATGGGCTGCACAGTGGGGAGGGTCTCGGTGCAAAGCGCCCCCTCCCTTGCCGGGCTGTCCCCCAGCACCCTGTGGGGTTTCCCAAGGCTCACCATGGCTCTGGGGCGCCTGCCTATCGGTGTGCTCCTCCTCATCAAAAGTGAACCCTGCCTGTTGCATCCCATCTATTACATCATTCCTCCGTGGCTGTGGGGGCACGGGGTGTTCACCCAGGAGCCCCACTGTCCCCTTAGGCAACCTCATGATCCAACCTCCTCTGTAGGACAGAAATACAGTTCCAGATGAGGGAAAGGACCAGAGCTGGGGCCAGAGAATGTTCCCTTTGGCGTCCTAAAAGCGTGCCTTTAGGAAGGCGGCACCTGACCCAGGCCAGTCTTACTCTGTAGCTGGTAACATGTTACTTAGTGGCTTCCAGGGCCTCTTTTACTCATTCCAGCACCTCGGTCCTTCCTATTTCTGCAGCTGATGTGTAGATTCTCAGGAGAAGCAGCACCTTCCACGGGGGTAATTAGGAAGGCGGGCCTAGAGTTGGCGAGTTTGCGGTTCCCTTGGCACAGCCCCAGGACCCCGGGCTCTGCCCAGGCGGCAGGCTCACCCCGTGCTCACAGGCTCTGGCCCTCTGCCCGCTGCTCCCTTGCCAGGGGCCGCTGCGCGGGGTTCAAGGCAGGTTGGATTAGCAAGCCACCGGGCCCTGGTCTGCAGGAGTCGCTGGGGACCACACCCTCTGGGCTCAGGGTCCGGGCTGTCCCTCCGGCTGGAGAGATGGGGCTCACTGTGGGTCTCCCTTGAGATGCTCTGTTCTGCTTTTCCATCCCTATCTGCTGTGCTTGCGCTCCCGTCTGAAGGCAGCGAAAGCGGCCGCAGCACCCCCAGCCTGTCGGTGCTCTCGGACAGCAGGCCTCCTTCCTCCACCTACCAGCAGGCGCCTCGCCACTTCCACGTCCCAGGTAGGCCCCCGCATGCTGTGGCCCTAGTGGTGAAGCCGGTGTCCTATGATGTGACCCCCAAGCCTCTTGCTCCTCCCCCAAACTGACGCATGTTTGAGTTTCTCGCCAAGCCCCACAAGCCCAAGGGGACACTTCTGCCTCCCCCAAACAGGGTGGAGAAGAGGGGCTTCTGAGCTGGCTGCACACAGTCACCCCGGCACCCTGCTCACCGTCCTCTCTAGTCTCCTCTCTCCCTGTCCCCTGGAGGTCAGGGCGGTGGCTGGAGCGGGGGTGCTTGACTTGAGGTGCGGGGCTTTCATCAGCCGCTTGCAGGGTGCCAGATCCTCCCTGGTGGTTGCAGGGCCGGCGCGGTGCTGCTGCTGCTGACGAAAGCTGTGGGCGTGGAGCGCCACCATTTGCCTGTTCACCCTCCTGTTCTTTCCTTCTTCTTTCTTCTCTCCCAGACACTGGCGTAAAAGATAACATCTATAGGAAACCCCCTATCTACAAACAGCATGGTACAGTTGGATTCTGCCGCCTCCGTTCGCCCCTGCATGCCTGTCACGCGCCCTCTGGCTTCTGAATGCACCCTCTGCTGTGTCCCCACCGGTGCGGCCGAGGCACACGGGGAGGCCTGGGCTGTGTGGTTACTAAGCGCAAATTCACCTGAGAGGCCCTGTTCTGTAAATCACGGCGGCGGTCTGCCTGTGGACGTCTGTGCACGCTGTACGCGGAGGCGACTGCCCCTCAGACGGGGCCCGGGCTCATCCGTGGATTCTGCTACTCCAGAGGAGGCAGCCAAGTTGACCCGGCCAAGATGGGGAGGGGCAGGGGCTCCTTGACCCCTGACCCTTTCTGATGGGCCCGATCTGTAGCAAACAGAACCACCTGGATCCAGGCGCTTACCCCATAGTGAGGGTTCGGGTCCTGTGCTTGGAGGGTTCCGACAGTAGAGCCGACTGCCCACCCCCAGTTAAAGGCCCCCTCGCATCCGCAATAGCACATGGAGATGCTCAGGGGTGAGGGCGCCTCTTGGTCCTCTGGCCCCGCCTCCTGTCCACGCTGATTGCTGGGGACACGGAGCGGGAACGAAGGCACCGCATTGGAATTTCCGGGTGATCGGGCATGCTTTTCCGTGCTTCTGAGCCTCTGTCTCCTGGTCAGCAAAGCAGGGCCACCCTTCTCCCAGGCTGTTGTGAGGGCTCATCAGACAATGAGGATAGAGGCTGGCATGGTGTCGTGAGTAGGAAGGGGGATTCCCACGTTGGAAGTTCTTGTCTAGCTCCACCCAAGAAAAACCACCACATCCCACGTTGACAGGCTTTTAGGTAGTCTCCTCTGAGAGTGCTCCCGGGTCTGGCTGGAGGTGCTCAGGGGTCACTGGTCAGGCCACACAGAGCCTTGCCCTCCAGGCAGACCTTCCCAGGTTCCTGTCCACTCCATCCCTCAGAGAGTGTGCCTGCCCGGTGCCAGCTGGAGCCCAGCTCCGAGAGCCCTGTCTTGCTTCTGGCGCTTGCAGACATTGACAGGACTGGTTCTATGCTGGAGGCAGAGATTCGGTTGACCCCAGCCACGACTCCTGTGGCTGCAGAGACTAGCTGGCACCCCAGAACAGGGCTAGGGAGCAGACGAGGTTCGGGTTTCTGGCTGTGCCGCCTGCCTCTGGGCCTCAGCCTCCCTGATGGCGAAGCGAGGCCCACAGCTAACTGATCTCTGGCAACACGTTTTCCAGGACACGGGGCCTCTCCATGCATAGGCATACAGCAGGTTCTCATCACATGATGCATGTTCTCAGGCAGCACCTCTGGGCTGAGTCCCCCGTTCACAGTACTTGTCCTTCAACTTTCGTGTAGGCTTGTCCACCCCGGCCCGGGAGCTTCTGAAGGACAAAGGCAGGGCTGGGGTTTCGCATCCCCGGGCTCAGGACACACTGGGCACTCGGGGGAGAAAGGCAGCAAAGGCTGAAGGGCCAAGTAGCAAGGGGAGGGCAGACAGGGAGGAGCAGGTGGGTGAGTGGGTGCGTGAGTGGGCAGAGGGGTTGGAGAGGACGGAGAGGGATAAGTGGCTGGCTGGGTGGGTGGAGAAGTGGGTGGGTGGGTGGAAAGATAAGTGGGTGGATGGATGGGTAGATGGGTAGATAGAAAAATGGATGGGTGAATTGATGGGCAGGTGGGGGATGGATGGATGGATGGATGGACAGGTGGGAGGATGGAAATGGATGGGCGGATGGACAAACAGACAGATAGTTGGATGGACTGACACATGGATGGACAAGTGGATGTGTGGATGGACTAACGGATGGATGGATGAGTGGGTGGATGAGTAGATGGGTTGATGGGAGAATGAGTGGATGGATGAGTGGGTGGATGGATAGATGGATGGTTGAACAGGTAGACGGTGAGTAGATGGACAGACAGACAGACGAAAAAATGGGCAGATGGATGGATGGATGAACAGATGGGTGTGGGCGGTGGAGGCTAAAAGAGTAGGTGACCAAGTGGGTAGAAATAAGTAAGTGAGAGTTAGGGGTGCCTAACACGCCATGGATGTTAGGATGTGAGTGAATGCTAGGACGCGTACGGAAGGAGGGAAGGCCAGCCTGTTCTGCATCCAGAAAGGAAGTTCCAGACATCTCAGTCTCCTTGCAATGCCTCTGACACAGACCCCGAGGATGGTGGGGCCAGGGGGTCAGCCTTCACCCCGGCTCAAAAGGAACCTCGGTGTGACACGCAGGACACCAGCTCTCTTCCTCTTGCCATCCTGTATCTGTCTGCCATCCTCACACCCCAGAACGCAGGCCACACGTCTCCTGGAAGGCGGACTCCGGCCTATTCCTGGTTCCCAGCCTCACAGCCGAGTCCTGCAGTATCCCACATTCCCCAAGTCCCTGGTGGGTCCTCACGACTTGGAGGGGAGGGTGGCAGTCACCCACTTGGCAGATCCAGAAACCGAGGCTCAGAGCCGTTAAGAAGGCATGCCACCGTAATGCAAAGTGCCGCTTTCTCGTATTTGCCTGCCCAGCTCCTGGTTCTCAAGAGAACCGATGGCATGGTCTGCGGGCCTTACCCCGGGCCTGGCTGACTAGACCTGGGGCAGCCAGGTTGGCGCGGGACTTGCTGGGTCTCGGCAGGACACCCCTGTCAGCTGATGGCACTGGCTGTCGGCCAGCCTGTTGTCTTACGCTGGGTGAAGTCCTGGGAGCAGGGCAGCTGAGCTCCTCACATCCCGAGAGCCCCTCGAATGGAGCCATAGTGACTTGGCACTTGTAGGTTTGTGCATCGTTTGATTTTGCTCTTGTCGATTTTCCCAAGGGTGGCAGGCCTTTTCTGTTCTGGGCCTCTGCGCTTGGCTATTATTGGCAGTGGCGTCAGCTGGGGCCTTCTCTGTGTGGACAGTGGCAGAGCCATCAGCGCCCAAGGCCCTCTGGCCGCTTGTCCCTGCAGCTGATTGGGCAGCTGCCAAGAGTCAGGGTGGATGTGTGGCTACCCTGAGGGCACTGCCGCCTGGTGACGGCCACTGCCCAGGCACCAGGGCGCCATGCTGCCGTGCCCTGCCCCTCCCTGTCTCCATGGCCGCCTCAGGAGGCGCCTCTCAGTTCAGCTCTGGGAAGGGGGAGAGCAGAGTTGCGATTTCCACCTCGAAAAGCTCTCTCTCCTGGGAGAAAGGGGTTCAGGTAGCTATTGAGAGTCAGGAAATGTCAGTGTTTCCAGAAGGAAGTGCTCAGTCTTCAATTCTGGCCTTATCTTGTCAAGGTTCTGTAGCCCAATCCCCAATTTCCAAGCTCTCTGGCCTGGTATCAGTCTTGTCCTTGGTGGTGCAGGAGGCAGGGGGCTCCAAAACACCGACAGGCCCAAGCCCGCCGCAGGCTGCAGGTAAGACGCCCTCCCTCAGCGGCCTCACTGAGGCCTCGGCTCCCGCGGCACACGGGGAAGGACACGGGTTTCTGCTGAACGGTCCCCGCATGGGGTTGGTGTCCCTGTGTGCGGCTGGATGCCCAGGCGTGTCAGCATGCCCCGTGTGCTATGGGGCTGGTGTCCCCGTGTGCGGCTGGATGCCCAGGCGTGTCAGCATGCCCCGTGTGCTATGGGGCTGGTGTCCCCGTGTGCGGCTGGATGCCCAGGCGTGTCAGCATGCCCCGTGTGCTATGGGGCTGGTGTCCCCGTGTGCGGCTGGATGCCCAGGCGTGTCAGCATGCCCGTGTGCTTTCTTTGCTTAGTCTTGGTTGGAAATAACGTCAGCCTCTCCTCAAATGCTGCAGACAATATCTTAGTTGTTTTTTTTTAAGTACTGCTAGGAAGTGAACTCTGGCCTGCTCTGTTTTATTAAGCTCGTTTCTGGTTCCATTTCGTCAGTTCTTTACTGTTCTTCACGGACTTTCTCCAGCGACAGTTTGCTCACTGTTCTGTGCTTTCTGGGCAGCAGGCTGGGAGGTGGACGGCCGGGGAAGGGCTTTGGACTCAGACTGCCTGGGTCACATCAGCCTCTGCCCTCTCACCCAGGACGGTGGTTTTTCTATCTGCAAAATGGTGTGAAGCCCTTCCTGGGGAGTGTAAGAAAGCCCTGTGCTGGGGGACAGAGGTGTGGGAACGTAGCCAGCTGGCGTCCGTCACCGAGGGCCTCGCCAGCCGTGTCCTCCTGCTCCTCCACAGTCCCCTTGCAAGTGTCTGCATCTGAAAGCACGGCCCTGTTTCTCCTCGTGGGGTTGGCTCACGTCACCCCCTGCCCAGGACGTGCCCGCCTCCGGCAGTGTCCCCAGGCAGCCTGCTCCAGCCTGCCATTTCCTCAGCCCCAAAAGACGCTCGCATTGTTGACCTGGTTCATCTGTTTTCATTTCTGAGTGTGACTGTGAAGTGGATGGTCAGGACGGACTGTGCCGCCTTTACAAGCTGACTTTCTTTCCAGCTGCCAGGCGCTTGGACGGGGAGGATGGCAGCTTCGACCAGGATAACAGGAAGGTAATGCGGGGAGCAGGTCTCTGGCCTCTCCAGCGGGACTCTGGGCTTCTCTTGCTCTGTTGTCTTAGCGCCCCGAAAAGACGAACGCCCCTGACACGTCAGGACAAACACATCTTCTTCCTGCCCGCCTCCTGGTGTCTCCCGTGCAGTCCGGTTACTGTTCTATAACTGAGGGCTCAAGGGGGAAGGGAGCCACAGAGCGTTCGGGAGCATTTGGGATGATGGTTCTGGGAAAGATTGGGCAGGCGTTTTTGGTACGGGCCGGAGGGCAAGCATCTCACACCTGCAGCCCTGCCTCTGTGGCGCAGCTGCGCAGTTGCGGGAACAGGGCGGAGGAGGCTGCGCGTGGGTGTGGATATGTTCCAGAGACTCGGACGTGGCAGGCTGCCCCGTCAGGCCCCCTCCCTCATCTTTAAGGAAACAGGAGGGGAAGGGAAGGAGGCCAGGGCTGCACTTGGGCCGCCTCACCTGTCCTCCAGTCCCAGCCTCCCTGAGCCTCAGTTTTCTCTCTATAAACAAAGCAGCAGCGTGTCCCCACGCGCGTCACGGCCATAGAGCCCAGGGGCGAGGCACCCTCAGCTTATTAAAAGCCAGGCCCTCACCTACTGAGTTTTTTCCTCACCGTAGGGCCGCCTTGCCAAGCTAGAAGGTTCTGGGGAGATGCTAATCACCATCGCAGATGACCTCAAAATTCACAGGACCTCTTTTTCCTTTGTTTGCAGAAGACCAGCTGGCTGCTGCTTAAGGGGGACGCAGACACCAGGACGAACTCTCCAGACCTGGACAGCCAGTCTCTGTCTCACAGCAGCGGGACCGAGCAGGACCCGCTCCAGAGAATGCAGGGCGACAGCTTTTACTCGCGTGAGTGGTTCTTCTGAGCCAGGAGCTGTGATGTGCATGGGAGGCCTTGGGCGAGGGGGCCCACAGCCCAGCGAGCCCCCTCCCCAAGCCCCAGCCTCGCTCAGGAAGCAACACACATAAGTCACACCAGGCCCCTGCCACTCGGGCCTCCCTGGCACATGTGGTAGCTGGTGTGCCCACAGGGCACCACCACACAGCGCCCCCTGCTGCTGCTCCCAGAGCCCATGCCAGAGCAGAAAGCCAGCCGCCCCCACCCCCAAGCATGCTAGGAAAAGGCCTTCAGGGCCGCTCCCTACAGAGCAGACGTGGGCATGGTCCAGGAGGCAGGTCCAGCTGGGCGGGGGCCGGGCACTGTCCACTCTCCTGTGGTGTCCTGAGGACCCAGGTGTTGCCTTAGACTCTGAGACAAAGCTAATGCCTGTCTGGCTCTCTTGGGGTGACTGAATTGGGGGTAACTGGCAAATGCAGAGGAAATGCTCAGCGTTCCCACAAGATGCTGCAAATCCCAGGTGACAGCCAACCACAGGCCTCCGCGGGCTCGCCAGGCCTCGCAGCAGCAGTCCTGGGGTCTGGGGCTGAGGCTGGGAGCGGAGGCATGGGAGGTGGTTGGCTGGGAGCCTGGTTTCCCAGGGCAACCTGCCCCAGATCAAATCCGGCCACCCGTGTGGCTGTGATCTGTCCCCTGACCTCCTCACGGGTCCTGAGGACTCATATTCGCTATGCAGGTGGCGCCTTGCCTGGCAGGTAGTAGATGCTCAGTAAACAGATACCTCCCCATCCTCACCCTCATCCTCATCCTCCCGCCTGTAAACTGTGCGGTGCTCCCGCTGCAAACTGTAAAGTGCCTGCATGAGAGGGCGGAGTTGGGGGGTGGAGCTGGAGACCATGCTGTCTGTGTGCAAGTGTCCACCGCGCACAGCCAAGGCAGGGCTGTCCTGGGACTCTGGGAGGCAGACATCTGATGCCTCCCCCTGCGCGCACAGCCCTCTGCACATCGGGGGCTCCGAGCAGGTGCACAGGCTGATGTCGACATGGGACATCACACCAGATAGTCCCCCAGGGAGGGGCAACTGGAGCCTGCAGGAGACGTGGTAGCCAGGGCGAGGGGAGGGGAGGTTGGTTCCTCCTTGCCCGCCTGTGCCTCCCAAGGTGGCCGCCTCCCCAGTCCTCTCTATGCCCCAGGGAGCACTGCCCCAGTGCAGCGCTGGCCCGCAGGCTGGGCCTCGTCACGGGCCTTCCTGCCAGGAACTCCGCGTGTCTCTCAGACTTTTGTTTGGAGGTAGCATCTCCCTGCACCAGCTCAGGAGCTGCCCAGAGCCCCCCCTGCCTCGTGTGCCCTCAGCGTCCAGCTGTGAGCCCCAGGACTGAAACTGTGTGCCGTCTCAAGGAGGTTTTTCCTAGCCTCTGGCCTTGCCCTGCTGGGGCAGGCAGGCCTCTTCTGCCAGCCTGGTTACTGCCCAGGACCTCCTGGACTCTCCCCAGACTGAGGAAGGAGGGGCCCCATGTGGGGAGAAGCCTGAGTTGGGGATGGCGCCTCTGGGGCTCTCCCTCCGCCCCCACCTTTCCGTGTGACCTGTGTCTGTGGCCTTCGCCTCTGTACCACTTCCTCAGCTACAGAAGCCAGAACCAGGGTGCCCTGGGCTAGCCCGGGGCTCAGGAGGTGACAGGTGTTGGCCCCTGTGGCCAGGCTGGGCCACCCACACTCAGAGCTTGTGGGTCGTCTGTGCCCCTGCTGTGCCCCCATCGCAAGCCGCCCTGTGGCCGCAGATGGGAGCGAGGTGGGCATTGTGCAGGTGTGGCTGACCCGCAGGAACCCCACTGCCTGTGCAGTGCCTGACAGTTCACCTGGGAGACCTCCCCATGATGCAAACGCTGCCTGGTTGCCCACGCCTCTGCGGAGCCTGCTCTGTGCCCCGGGCAGGGTCGCATCTGCCTTCCCTGTCTATGGGGCCAATGTCGTTCATCCCTGAGCAGGTTTCACAGGGTGTCTGGCGGCTCCCGCTGTGCCCTTATGTCTGTGATGACGGGCGCCTCGCTTCCTGACATTCATGGAAGAGGACCGAGGAGCAGGCGGGCAAGGCAGGCGACCTTGCTGTCTGCCAGCCTCGTGAGCGATCCTGGGGAGGGGAGCGGTGTCCATCCTCCCTTCTCCCGGCTCTTCCGCATCTCACCAAGTCTTCCCAAGGTAGCCCCCCAGCACCAGACTCATTTGCTGTTAGCAAGCAAAGCGTTTGCACACGGCAAGGCGCACCCACCTGCGCCCCGGGGACTTCTGTCTGTAGTGCCCACGGAAGGCAGGATTGTGACACTCAACACGGTGGGCGCCCAATAAATGTTGGTTGAATTGAGATGCATTGAATTCAACGGGTATTTATTGAGCACCCACTCTGTGCCAGACACTGAGCAGGCCGCTGGGGGGGGGACAGAAAATATGCCAGTGGTGCCCGGCCTGGAGTAGCAGGCAGCCGGGAGAGGCGGGTGCTGGTGGGAGGAGCACCTGTGTATCCTTCTGCCGCCTGCCCACCTGGCCACAGCCTCGCCCCACGCACGGCACCATCCGATATCCCGCCGGGACTGGTCCAGGCCGCCCTGCATTCATCCTTCCACCCCATATTTACTGAGGAGCTAGACTGGGGCTAGGTGGCCAGGTGCAGTGGACTAACAGCCCAGCGGGACGTCCCTGTCCAGTCAGGCAGGGGCTCGCAGCTGGGTACTGCTACCCTCTCTAGAGAAGTCCGTATTTTATTTGAGACTACTTTTATTTTCCTTTTTGATTACATATAGGTGTTATCTGGACTATGCACAGTAGTCTGTGTTATCTAAGGACCCCGTTTCTGCGCAGGAAAGGATGGGGTTTGCTTTGCTCTAAGAACAAGGCTTGAAGAGAGCCTTCCAGGAGAAGGCTCCCTGCCCTATATGGGCGGCCTGGGCCCTGAGGGTGCCTACTGCTGCGCTGGGTCCCACAGGCCTCAGCTCTCAGCTCCCGCCTCTCCTCTGAGGTCCCCTGCACACACACCACACACACACACACACACACACACACACACACACACACACACACCTACACAGAGGCTTGTCAGCATGCTGGCCTCTGGCTGGAAACACAGCCCAGAGGACTCAGTGGCCCCTAGAAAGGCCTCCATGCTTCCAAAGTTCATCCGCTCCTTCCCCCAACCTCAGCGAGGGGCCTCAGAGCGTGGGGACAGCCGTGAGTCCGCAGCAGAGGCAGTGCAGGGAGGCCTTGGCTGTGGCTCTGGCATCTCGTGTCACCTTCGTGTGTTCCCTCCGCTGTGAGGCCCCTGTGCAGCCCCGTGATGTCACATGCTTGTCTTGGCTGGTTACCCTCCCACGGGCCACCCCCAGGGGACATGCGGACGCAGGCCCTCGACTCCTTTTCTGGTCCTTTCCCTGGAGTCCCAGGGTGGGAAGACACCTCTTCGTGCTGCCTAGTTCCCCACTTTGCCGCCCGTCCATCTCTTGGGTGGGCAGGCCTCCCAGGCGTGACTGAGGCCCGTGGGGTAGAATCGCCATGTGGCAGACCTGGCCCAAGAACACCTGGCCTCTCTGCATTTTAGAACAGGCCAGACGGTCCAGGGAGAGGGTGCGAGCTGCCCACCAGCCAACAGCTAACTATTTCACGAGCACTTTCTGTGTTCCACGCTGGGTGTCAGGAATAGAGGAGAGGCCAGAGAAGACCAAGGATCCGTCAGGGAGCTGCCCTCCCCCGGGCAGGAAGCCAGGCAGAAACATCTAAGGCAAGCCCTGCTGGGATGTGGGGGCAGGGTACAGGCTTGGACACCTGTGCATGGGGGAGGAGGCCTGGGTCCCACAGGACTAGAACACACCCGGGAAAGGCCCAGGCAGACTGGTGGTGGCAAGCCAGGTCACCAGCCCCTTGTCAGAAGGTTCTAGAGGGTCTGGGCTGTGTTTTCATGCTATCTGACTTTTTTAGCAGGCTGGTGTCAGGCAGGAGGGTAGCAGGAGGCGGTCACCAGCACCCAGGCTGGGGAGGGGCTCAGGCAGCACACGGCGTGCACAGAGGTGCAGACTCCAGTGCAGGGCAGGCACTGGGGGATGGAGGTGCTGGGCGGTGGCAGAGGGACCCCCGAGGGGTCTACAGTGGGTGCCGGGCAGCAGGGCCTCACTGCAAACCTCCAGCAGGAGATGGGTGTCCCTTCTTTAAGTGTTTAACATGCCAGGGGGCCGCTGGAGGGGCGACTGGCTTCCAGGTGTATAGCAAGAGCCCTTGACCAGCATGGCGGTGGGCCAGTGTGAGCGTGCGGGCCATGAGGACGTGCTGGGCATTAGGGATGGGATAGCAGAGCCAAGAGGACTTCAGTTAGACAGGCACGGTGGCACACTCCTCTAACCCTAGAAGGCTGAGACAGGAAGATCGCAGATTGGAGGCCATTCTCAGCAATGAGCTTCTATTTCAAGATAAAAAGGGTTGGGGAATAAATTGTGCAAGTAGAATGTCCTGAGTTCAATTCCCAGTTCAATCTCCCTCTCCAAAAAAAGAAAGAGAAAGAAAGAAAGACCAGGGTGGTTCTGGCTCAGGGGAACAGAGGTGCCTGTTCAGAGATGGGGACAGAAAGACAGGTGTCCTCATGTTGGCTTGGGAGACTCAGACATCCAGGTGGACCTGCCAGGAGGCGGAGGCACGGGCTTGGAGCGCAGAAGGGTTCTGGGCTGCAGGTGGAGACCAAGGGCCATCAGCTCCTGATGGGTCAGAGCCTGAGACCAGAGAGCCCTGCGTGCCTGTGGGCTGGCCACCGCCCTGAACGCCCTGATCTGGGGATCAGGGAGGACCTGGCCCAGGACAGGACGCTGCTGCGGGGCAGAGGCCACTCCTGGGAGAGCAGACCTGAAGCAGGGGCCAGGGGCCCAGGGAGCAGCCTGCTGCCCCTTGCTGGGTTAGCTGGAGATACCTTGGTTGGCTGGAGCTTCTGTGCCTGCAGCGGGGACTGGACAGGGTGTGCCTCCCAGCCCATGGGCAGCAGGCAGTTCACATGTCCGTACCGATGTCAAAGTGGAGCCGTGAACTCGAGGCCCTTTGTCCCCCACCTCTGCCTGGGGCCTGGATATCGCTACCTATAAGCAGAAGCTCGGTCTCCCCTGGCCAGGAGGAACACCGGGTTCCATGAACGAAGGTGCCATGAGGGAGCCACCAGGGTTCCTGGGAAGAGGCCTGGGGGCTCTAGTCATGCTCCCAGAAGCCAAACTCCTCTGCGTGGGACACAGAGGACACAGATAGTGCTCCTGGCACTGGGGGTGAGGACACGAGGCTGGCTGCCATGCAGATGGGGCTGCAGACATGTCCAGGAGATGGTGTGAAGGGTCAGCAGAGAGCGCCGCCCTGGGTGCTGGCCTGCCGGAGCAGAGTCCTTGGGCACAGATGCAAACCTCTCTGAGTTTGAGCTTCTTTTCTTATCTGTGAAAACAGGGATGGTCTAGTCCTCCTAGCAGGAGCCTCTGTGGTAAGGCCCACAGCCTCCCTCTGCCTTCAGGGGACATCTGGGCAGAATGTACTGAAGTCCACGGCCAGGCTACCCCAAGCATCCGGAAGCCAGCACCTTCTGACCAGCCTCTGGAGCTGAGCTCAGACTGCCCTAGCACCTCTTGTCCACTGCAGCTCAGGGAGAGTGGGGGTTCCAGCCCCCATCCTCAGATGGGGATGCCCAGGCTTGAACAGGGACCCAAATACTCAGGACCCCACAGCTGCACAGGGAGGCACCAGTGAACTGATGCTGTTTGTCCCCCCCAGGGGGCTTATGGGTCAGTCGTCCAAGAGCACCCTGGGATGCTGTGGCCATCACGGGCCCCCTGCTGTGTCTTCAGCATTCCCTCCACCCATGAGGGCCTCTCCTCGAATATGCATGGGCTACTCTGACCTCCAAGGAGCCAGCCTGGCAGGGGACAGAGCCAAGGAGAGCATGTCTTGGGCCCAAGGCTAAGGGCAGGCGGCCACAGGCAGCTTGGGTCCAGCCTGGGCACGGGCTGCCTCTCTCCTCCCGCCCCTGATGCCCTCACCAGCCTCACACTCTTGAAGGCGGTCTGATTCCCTCAGATACACAGATCCCTAGAAGACCACACACCTACAGACACATCCAGGCAGACCTGCTGGGAGCAGGTGGGGTGATGGTTTTCTGAATCCAGGAGCCTGAGCCTTCGCTAGTTTGACTAGGTCACTCGATTTCATGAGGCCTCAGCTTCTTTGTCTATAAAATGGACTCGTGTTCAATGCAGGCCAGCAAGGGCCAAGTGAAATTTCTGAGTGTGTGAAGGGACTCTGTAAACAATACTGCTTCTTGGCCCCAGCTGCGCAAGGGACCTGGGATCTTTAAAATCAACAGACATCTGGTCCCTCCCAAAGACAGACCAATTTTAATGGGCCTCAATAGTAACTCAAAGGATGAGATCCCATAGGCCCCTCCCTTCATGCTTTCCCTCTAAATACAGTGGGAAGGAACTGGAAATAAGACCGATATGAACACAGGACAGGAAGAAGGCGGGATCCTCACACTGGGGCAGGGGACAGAAAGGTGTCTCCTTCCCCCAGACCCGGCCACTAAACCAAGTGGAAAGCCATCAGGCCCGAGGAGAGGGCCTCCATCCATGCCGGGTCTCTGCCTCCCACCCAGGGGCTCAGGGCCACCTGTGGTAGCACTCTGACCCCTGTGGACAGCTCCAGTCGGTCTTATCAGGAGCACCGGCTGCACTGGGTGAATACAGCAGGACAGACTAACACACCAAGAAGAATTCTGGAAACCAAGTTGTCATTGGAAACCGCAGGCCATCGAAGACCAGGCCCTACACACAGACCCTAAACAGAACAAGAGCTTGCTAAAATAGAAGGCTTAAATATGATCCAGTCTTCTGATAAAACATCCAAAATGTCCAGGATTTAATAAAAATTACTCATCACATGGAGAGCCAAAAGTCAACCACTGTAATGAAGAAAGGAAATCAACAGATGATGCTGAAGAAAGTCAGACCCTGGAACTACCCGACGAGGCTTCGAGGCCTCCATCATAAAATGCTTCCATAAGAAATTGTAAATCATTTTGGGGCAGCTAAAAAGGAGGAAATTTCACCAAAGAGATAAAAGTTGTACAAAAATGGGAACTATAGAACCGAAAAGTAAAATAATCAAAACAAAAGGTCCACTGGATGGACTTAAGAGTAGCCGAATCTGATGGAGAATTGGGGGTCTTGCAGATAAAGAAACAAAAGTCATCCACTCTCAAGAATAAAGAGAGAAAAAAGAAGAGTTTCGATGATCTGGGGACAAAGGCCATGTTATTGGATTCCCAGAAGGCGGAGAGAAAGAATGGCTTTGAAATAAATATTTGGAGAAATAATGGCTGAAAACTTGCCAAACCTGGCAAAAGTTCTTGAGCCCAGAGGTTCACGAAATTGAGCGAACCCCAGAGGAGATATACCAAAAGTCCTGCACCAAGCCGCATCAGGGTTAACCTTCTGGGAATTAAGGGGTTAAAAAGGGAAAGAAAATTCTTAAAAGCATCCAGTGAGAAAAGACGCACTGTCTGTGGTGCACACACCAACTGAGAGACAGCAGACTTCTTATCCCGAACTATGGAAACTGGAGGAATTGGCAGAGTGCCTGTGCAGTGAGAACAAGGACTGTTAAGGTGAATTCTGTATTCGTCGGAAAATATGCTTCGGCTGGAATGGGAAATAAAGACATTCTCAGACAACGGGAAGTTGAGAGAATGCCTGTCTAGCAGAACTTAAAGAGCTGTTAAGTTTTTCTCCAAACAGCAAGTGATAGATGCAGCTCAGAACTTCAGAAAGGAAGACTATCAGAATAGGTGAGGATGGGGTTAAAATGATAGAGCATCCTCTTCTTGAGCTTGTGGGGGAGGGATTACGACCCGGGGACGTTCGACCTCCGAACTACACCCCCAGCCCTTTTTATTTTTTGTTCTAAAACAGGATCTCACTAGGTTGCTGTGAGTCTAACTATTTTGCTGAAGCTGTCCTTGAACCTGCAATCCTCCTGTCTCTACCTCCCAAGAACTGAGATCACAGGTGTGTGCCACCACAACTGGGCTCCTTTTGAGTTTCTGAAGTCATATCCAGTGGTCGAAGCAAAGCTATAACACTGTCTTATATGGCTGCTCTGGCAGGTGGAGGAAATGTCTACGATAATTGTGGGCAGGAAGCGGAGCATAAAGTGGCCTTGAAGGTACTAAGGTTTTTACACCACATGTGAGTTGTTGGAAGTCGAGAGCTGTGGGTGACACCCAGGCTCTGAGAGCCATCCGAGCTGTCCAGCGGGTCACAGGTTGCGGCGTGCTTGCAGGGGAGGTCACTGGCATGGGACTGGGGCACAGTTAGGATGCAGTTAGGGCTTACTCCGATCTTGAGACCAAAGAATAGTGGTTTCTGGATACCAGTGTGCTTCAAGTGGCCTGGGAGGCTCATCAAAACACAGACGCTGGACTGAATTCACGGCCCCAGAATTCTGATGCAGTAACTCTGGTGCTAGGCTGATTCTGTGTTCCTGACACATAGGCCAAAGCTGCTCTTGGGGATTCACTTTGAGAACCACCCCGCCTAGCATCTTGGGTTGACAAGGAGCTCCTGTGTCTTGACCAGAGGATTCCTCGGGATCCGAGTGTACATACTCTGCATGTAAATTAGGAAGCAGGTGTTTGGAAGGACCCAGGACCACAAGTCAGGAGGCCCTGGCTGGCATCCTGAGGCTGCGCCTTAGCTGGGTGCTCTCAGGCAGTCTGTGGGCCTGTTCTCTGCTCTATAAAATGTGAAGAGCTGGCTTGACCATTTACCTGGGGGGGTCTTAGAGAGTCTGGGAGGAGTACATGGGAGAGAATGGCCCACGCCCCTCTCCCAGCCTGTCTCCCCAGCTCTCTCATGCAGTGTGGTTCACCTGGAGTTTGGGGTAAGAAGGTTCCTCTGCTAAGAAAAGTCTGAGAACCCTGAAGTTGATGTCGTGAAAGGCCCCTCCTCACCACATCCAGCATGGGTGGTGGCCAACTCTGGCTCAGGGTGGCCAGGCCCTTCCTGCCCTGGGGTCACAGGCTGGGGCTTTGTGTTGGGTGAAGTCTGGCCAGCAGTGAACACAGGGCTGGCGGCGCCATGCCTGGCTTCTTCCTCGGGCGGTGCTCTGGGGACCGGAGGCGCAGTGTGGCAGGGGAGGTCCTGGGGGCTCCGGCACATCTCACCTGCCCAGCCCCTCCCCGGCGGGTGTGTGAGTGACCAAGCTGTGCTGTGTTTATTTCAGGCTCCCCCTATTCCAAATCTGACTCTCTCCCAGGACACGGGAAGAATGGCCTGGACCACCGGGTAGGTACCCGCCCCTCCCCGGCTCGCGGTGTACTAACCGCCGATTCCAACAGTACCGCCGCTGCTTGACCGCGCAGCCCGGAGAGGCCGCTGACCCTGCCCGCCTCTGCTGCCTCTTTTCCCTACCAGGACTTGACCAGACCCGGGAGCCCCCTGCTCTTCCTCTACTCTGCCCCAGGCCCCAGGGAGACCCAGGGTGTGGGGTGGGGAAGGCAGGGACCACCCAGAGTGATCAGGCCCCACTCCAAGAAGCCCAGGGCGCCTGCTTCCTCCTCCGGCGAGGAGGGAGGTGGGGCCCGATTACAGCCGAGGAAGGACCATGAGACCTAGTGTCCACTGCAAGGCTGGGAGGCCACAGGCCCTTCACCCACTGTCCTGACTACCACACGACTGCCCGCAGGGAGATGGGGCCTCCCAGCAGCTGCACTTTCTTTTGTCACTGGGAGCAGTTAGCTCAAGCTCCCGACCCGAGTGTTCCAGATCCCGGGTCATCAGAGATAGCACAAGCACTCTGGTATCTGGCGGTCCCAGTGATGTTCCTTAGGGGGGAAGGCCTGGTGGGTACCGGACCCCCTCATATGTGGATACCTAGGGCTGGCTGCCTCTTCCCAGTCTGAGGAAATGTGTCCATAAATGGAGGCTAGTCCCCTCACAAGAGAGCTGCTGACAATTGCAGCCCCTGTGTCTCTCTGGGGCAATCAAGGCAGGAGGCTTGTGAGCCAGGGATGGCGGCCAGGCAGGGACACAGTCTCCAGGAGGGGCCGGCCTTCACGCTCCGTGGCCCTTGGGCTGTCAGATCTGCTGCCGCGGTTCTGTCCAGGCCCAGGCGCTCTGCGTGGTTGGATTCTCGTGGCCCCGGGCCCGCCCCCACTAACATCTCTTCCCTTTCCGGATTGGGCCGCTGTGGACTGCGCATGTAGCATGCATCTTTGAATTTTCTCCAGGGACTTCTCTCTCACAGGGACAGCACGGGGGTCATGGGTCGGTGACAGACCGCTACGACACCGGCAACGCGGTCCCTCCTCCCAGCCCGCACCCCACTCCGGGGCAGTGGGGAACCCTTCTGGAATGTTCTTCTCTCATGTGCGACAGCTGCTTTCTGGGCCGGGGCGGTGGGCGCAGGGTCTGCCAGGTCAGCTCCTATAGCTTTAGAATAAGGAGGGCGCACCCCACATGCCCAGTACATCCTCTTCCGGGAGATGCTCTCAGCTCGCGGGGGCACCGGGGTGGGTGCCTGTGTGTCTGCGGAGGTCAGCCTCCAGGCGCTGCGCCTGTAAGGTAGAGAAGAGCTGGCCTGACATTCTGGCAGGACGGTCCTCGTCGCACCCAGAACAGTGGGAGCAGAATCTTAAGTGTTACAGGACTGAGAGCAGAACCTGTGACCGTGTTCTCTCCTCCGCCCAGTGGGTGCATGGAGAATTGGCCACGTCCTCCGCATAGGCGCAGGGGCCGCAGACGTGGGATCCATCCTCACCTGAAGAGTTTCAGCCTTTTTCGTTGCTTGAGCAGGAGATGGGAGACTCCATGGATCACTTGTTCCAGTATATTTTCCCCTGCTAACAACCTTTCCTATTTTTTTTCGCTCTAAGACACTTAAGAGCTTTTATGCCAACTTCTCAGCAGGAAAGCCAGATACGTGATGTGTCGAGTGACCAGCCGTTTACCACACAGCCATGCCCAGCAGGGCCAGGCACGCAGGCCCTCCACGCTGGGCTCCCAGGCAGTGCCATCCGAGCACCTGAGCCGATGGCCTGTGGGGCCCCAGTGTCATTTACTAGGTGTTTCCTTGGTTTGTTTTACTTCCAGAAAGGATTCCAAAAGGCCTAGGTCAAAGCAAAAATGCAGGGAGGCCAGGTCTTATTATTATCAGCTTCCAAAAGAGGCGGGGAAAAGCCAGGCTTGGTGGCACACACCTATAATCCCAATAACTCAGGCTGAGGTAGGAGGATTGTAGGTTCAAGGCCAGCATGTGAGACCCTGTCTCAAAATAAAAAAGAAAATGCGCTGGGGACGTAGCTCAGGGGTAGAATTCTGGCATGTGCAAAGCCTTGGGTATAATCACTAGTACTGCAAAATATAAATAAATGAATAAAGCCGGGAGTGGTGGCGCAGGCTTGTAATCCCCGCGCTTGGGAGAGAGGCTGAGACAGAGGATCGCGCGGGCTTGAAGCCAGCCTCAGCTACTTAGTGAGGCTCTCAGCAACTTAGTGAGACCCTGCTTCCAAATAAAATATAAAAAAGAGGTGTAGCCTGGAGGCAGGAAAACCCCTGGATTTCATCCCCAGCACCACACAAAATAAATAAACAATAAGAGAGAGATGGAGAGAGAAGGAGGAGACTGCAAGATAAAGTTCTATCAAAAATAACCCAAAAGCCAGCCAAGTGCAGTGAGGAGTACATACCTTTAATCCCAGGACTTGGGGGGCTGAGACAGGAGGATCATGGGTTCGAGGCCAGCTTCAGCAACAAAGCAAGACCCTCTTTCAAAATAAATAAAACAGGCCGAGAGTATAGCTCAAAGGTAGAATGCCCTTGGACTCAACCCCCAGGACCACAAAAGGGCAGCAGCAGCAGCCACAAGGCCCTGTGAGAAGCTCCCGGCGCCCTCGCTCCCCCCTCCCCCGCAGCCCACACAGTCCCCGCTACCCGCCCTGGGTACCTACCTGCTGGTTTTGCTGCCTGGAAGTAGGTTCCCGTCCCAGGTCAAGGTAGAGGGGTCTGGCCTTCTGCGGCTGTGCTGCAGGCAGCGGGCACTGGGGGGCAGCATTTCCCTTTAGCATCAGCCTGGCCTATGGGCTAAAGCAGGTCCCGGCAGGGGACCCTATACCAGGGAAGGCTCCAGGCAGGGCCGTGGGGGGCTGTCCTGTGGCTGCAGGAGTCTCCCAATGCTTCTTACCTCCAGAGGGGAATGGTGGAGAGCTGCCGGCTGGTGTGAAGGCTCCTAGGCCAGGACCTGGGACTAGGGCTGGAGGGGAGACAGGTACTAGGCAAGATGTGTCCTCCCCATTCATCGGGTTTAAAGCAGTATTTCCAGAAATCTAATCAATGCCAGAAACAGATCCATGACAAACAACATGTCAAACATTCAGTACAGGCCAGCCGCAAGCCCCACTTACAGGTCACCTCTGGGCTCTCTGGCAGAAGGTGGGGCTTCTCCCCAGGCCTGCTTCCCGGGTCAGACGAAGAGCTTTGGGCTAGGGTCTTTTCCTGTCCCTGCGCTCCATAGGGCCAGAGCTGACTCCGTGCTTTCTGCCTAAAGCAGTGGGTGGAAGCGGCTGTGCCTGTAACAGTACCCAGTCCTGGGCTAAGCATTCGATCCCCTGAGCTGCAGAACCGTCTCTGGAAATGTCACTTCAGAAGCGCTGGCCAATAGCCCTGACCCCATTTCAGGTCCCATCCTGGGTGCTGGGGATCCGGGCGGGAATGAGACCTTTTCTTCCAGGGGCTCGGCCCGCTGGGGGCAGCGGGTGCAGGACCACGACTGCACACGGCAAATGCAAACGCCAGGGCACGGGCCGCGGGCGGGAGAGGGCTGGGCCAGCCAGCCCTGGGGCTCAGTGTGTGACTTAGAGTGGTGGGTTTCACAGGACATGAAGACGTTTTCCTCAGGTGGGTTAGAAGGGAAGGAGGATTCCGGACACTCTTAGTCGTGATGCCCTTATATGGCACAGCCTGTTGCCGGCTGCCACGGGCACATGGGGCAGGAGCTTGAGGCAGTGGCCGGAGCGCTCAGCTGTGTCACCTGTGTGTGTTATCATCACAGACATGGCCACTGCACACAGGCTGAACAATCAGATCCTTGCCGGAAATGGGGCTCCTCTCACCCTCAAAACAGCTTCCCCTGGCGCTGCGATGGTGCCTGCGGGGTCCCGGGAGGAGAGGAAGACCTGTCTTGCCTTGGGTCTCGGTGCAGGTGGCTGTGTTGGTACACATAGCCGCGTGGATCCGTGTAGCTGGGGCTCAGAACGGAGCAGGCACGGGTGCGTGCCCAGGAGCGCTGGCCGGCGGTGCCCCTTGTCTTGCAGGGCAGAGGGAATGGGCTGGAGCATGGGGACACTAGTAACACTGGAGACAGCGGGTATGGTTGCAAAGCCTGGGCACCGTGCCCAGCACAGCCCGAGCAAGGGGAGCCATGCTGTGCCGCCCGGCTACCTGGGATCGTCTTTAAGGGCAGCTGGAGCCGGCCAGCCAGGCGGGGCGCAGAGGCCTGGGCGGCGTGTGAGTGCCAGCAGAGGCTGCAGCCCAGAACTAGGCTTCACTGTTGGTTCACCTCAGCCCGGCACTGTGCCGTGGGCACCCTCCCCCCAGGTCGTGTGAGGACCAGGGCCACGGGGACATCCTGGCCCCCCGCTGCCTGGGCAGCCTGCCTCTTGCCGTCCTCTCTCTCTCTCTCTCTTCCAGAACGCCAATATGGCCCCTTGTGGAACAGACCCGGATGCCGGCTGGGGCACGCGAGGTACACACAGCGGGGACCCCCAGGTCTCTGGCCCGGCAGGGGGCACTGACACCTTTCCACCTGTCGCGTTGAGACCCCCTCCGGGGGCTGCTGGCACAAGGCTCAGGGAGGGAGGATAGTTCCACCTCCAGCCATCATTACCTAAGACGGCCCGTGCTGGGCTGCAGGGCCCCCCTGGTGAGGTGGAAACTGTGACTCACTTGCAAACCAGGATTGCCGGGGATTGCCGCAAGCGGTCAGAGCCCGCCTCCCTCTGCTGCCTGGCTGCAGGCATCCGGGGGACTCTCGGGTGGCTGGGAGGCTGCTGGGTGCCCTCCTAGGATGCTCCTGCAGCTCCTGGGGGCTCTTGCCCCGGCACACAACCCCCACATCACCTAGGGACCCCCGGAGCCTTGCTCTTGTAAGCTGGCTGGGACACAGCCTGCTCCTCTCAAGTGCGCATCCGGGTCTCTGGGCCTCGGGGCTGGCCTCTCAGGGTCCTGTGTGGCATCTTGGGGCCTCAGGGACTGGTCCTCTCACAGGGGTCCCCTGCTGGAGCTGTCAAGGCCCAGGTCCTCGCGATCCTGCTTGCTGTGGGTCCTGTGTGCATGGAGGCCCTGCTACCCGTATTGTTTTATTTTTAGTAAGATGCTTTTAGCCTAGAAGAAAAATCCTCTCAAAAGTTAGGGTGCAAACCGGGCGTGGGGGCGCATGCTTGTAATCCCGGCATTTGGGAGGCTGAGATGGGAGGATCGCGGTTCACAGCCAGCCTCAGCTACTTAGTGAGGCCCTTTGCAACTCAGTGAGACGCTGTTTCAAAATAAAGAATAAATGCTCCTGGGTTCCATCCCCAGTACCGCAAAAAAACCAAAAAAAACAAAAACAAAAAAAACCAGGGTGCAGAGTGGGGCAGTCTAAAAGGAGGAATGACAGCAGGGTAGACAGTGAAGGGCGAAGGGTCCGGTCGCCGTGTGGACGTCCGTCTCCATAGCACCCCAAAAGGCTTGCCTGGGAGAGCCCAGGCTGGGAAAACCGAGGCAGGCATCTTGTTCAGGGTGGCCCAAACCACAGGAGAGACCCGCCCGGCCTCCAGTCTGGCCCCCGCCTCCGGACCATGCCTCCTGCTGTCTTACGGGGTGGGGGGGGCCTCAGAGCCCCTTCCCCAGCTCCCAGATCAGAGCCCGGGCAGGCTGCAGGGAGGTGGGGGCACAGGTATGCCGCGCGGGCTGCAGGGGCGCGGGGGTCCCCCAGACGGGCTGCCTCCACCGTGGGTGGGCCCCGCGTCCTAAGTCACCCCTGTGCTCTCCTCTTCTCTTACAGAGTACAAGGTAAGAGCGCCGCCGCGCACGCGGACCCCGGCCGCCGGCCAGGTTAAAGCCCCCTCCCCTGCGCGCCCCCTTAACTGTGTGTGTGTGGACGCAGCCGCAAGTATGTCCCTCCCTTCGCCTTGGGCTCGGCTCTCTGGCCCCAGCGCGCACTCGCTCCTCGAGGTGAACCTGCGGCCTCTCCCCTGCAGATTTATCCTTATGACGCCCTCATCGTAACCAACCGAATCCGCGTGAAACTGCCCAAAGACGTGGACCGGACGAGACTGGAGGTAAGGGCCGGGTCCTCTCTACTGCGCACGCGCGGCCGCAGCCCTCGGCCGTGCTGTGGTGCCAAACTCATCCGCTAGGGGCCGCTGTGGGCGGCGCGGCGTCCAGGCCCACAGGGCTTCAACCCGCAGCTCGGGTTCTGAGCCCTTGCGGTGGCGCGTGCTGGCAATCTCAGCCCTTGGGAGGCTGAGACAGGAAGATCGCAGGTTCGAAGTCAGCCAAGAGCAATTTAGTGAAACTCTCCGCAACTTAGCGAGACTGTGTTTCCAAATTAAAGGTAAAATAGGTCAGAAGTAAAAGGACCCTGAGTTCCATCCTCAGTATCACCAAAAATTAGTAAAGAGCCTGCAGCCAGTCAGTGCAGCCCCCACCCCACACTGAGCACCCCCTGTGCCCGCGAAGGAGCCACAGGGCCCACACCAGCGGTGAGCAGGACCCGTGGGCTTCGCCTCTGGGACCAGGAAAGAGCTTCCGAGGCGCTGGGCCGTGTGGTCCTCATGGAGGAGGCGGGCAGCAGGGCCGGGAGCCCGGGTGTGAGTCCGGGGCTGGAGGCCTCCGGGGCAGGCGGAGGAGCTCGGGGAGTGTTGGAGGAGCGCACAGATGCGGCTGGAATCAGACGCCCTGCACTTGGAGGCACAGACCTGAGCACTGGGCCCCGAGCCTCTGCCTGGCATCAGACAGGACAGCACGGGGGCCGGGCAGGCAGCCCCGCCACCATGCGGCCATGGACCCGGCCAGGAACCAGGGGCCAGTTGGGGTCGGGCTGGTGGGCTGCGGAGCCAACGGCAGCTCAGAGCTCAGAGCCCAGGCGCCCCAGCTCAGAGCTCCTCCTGCCGAGCCACTTCCTTCCTGGGGCTGGGCTGGGGTGCGCCTTAACCCTCTTCAGTCTTCTTTCCTTCCTATTGTCCGTCCTTCCTTCTTTCCTTCCTTTCCAGTACTGGGGATTGAACTCAGGAGTATTCTACCTTTGAGCTACACAAACAGCCATATTTTTTATTCTTTATTTTTGGAAAAGGGTCTCGCTAAGTTGCAGAAAACCTCATTGCTGAGGCTGGCTTCAAACCTGCAATTCTCCTGTCTCAGCCTCTCAGTGCTGGGACTATAAGTGTGCACCACCATGCCTGTTTTATTTATTTTTTATTTTTGCAGTATTAGGGATGGAACCCAGGGGGCATTCTACCTCTGAGCTACACCCCAACCCTATTTTTTATTCTTTATTTTGAAACAGGGTCTCACTGAGTTGCAAAGGGCCTCACTAAGTAGCTGAGGCTGTTCGCGAACCGTGATCCTCCTGTCTCAGCCTCCCAAATGCTGGATTACAAGTGTGCGCCACCACACCTGGCTCTGGTTTTTCTACTTCTCTTTTCTTCTCCTTCTCCTTCTCCTCCTCCTCCTCCTCCTCCTCCTCCTCCTCCTCCTCCTCCTCCTCTTCCTCCTTCTCTCTCTCTCTCTCTCCCTCCCTCCCTCCCTCCCTCCTTCTCTCTCTTCCTTTCTTTCTTCTGGAGAAACACTGGGAAATGCCAGCCTCAAGTGGTTATCATATGTAAAGATATCCGTCTTAAAAGCCCCTGTGGCTTGCAGAATGAGTTCAATCTTTCTTTTTTTTTTTTTTTAGCTCCATCTTTCAAATCTCTGAAAACACACCCAAGGGTGCGCCTCTCGTCATTCCTGCTCCCTGAGCTCAGTGGAGGCAGGAGGCGCTGGAGTGGCCGGCTTCGCCCTCCCTGAGGCCCCCCCGGGGCAGCGGGCTGGGACTTGAGCCAGAAGGGGGCGGCTCCCCAGCAGGAGCAGAGGCCCCTGGTGTTTTTATTGCAGGGGAAAGAGCTTCGCTTTTATTACAAAAACATTTCATAAGTATTGTAAAAGTCCAGAGAAGTACAAAAAAGAACATAAAACTCTCATAGAATTCCCCTGCCCCGTCCTCAAGCCGGTCAGCTCTGCGGCAGGCCAGCTTCCAGAAGGCTCTGTACTAACGCCCCGGGATGGCGGGGTCCTGCTCTGGACAAGTGGGGTGCCGCGGTGCCTTCAGCTGGACGTCCCGCCTCTTCTCCTCACTTTGACTTGGACGTTTTTATGCCAGTTAATGGAACTCTGACTCTACTTTTCCTTCCTTCCTTCCTTCCTTCCTTCCTTCCTTCCTTCCTTCCTTCCTTCTTCTCTTCTCTCTCTCTCCTTTTTTTTTTTTTTTTCAGGTCTGGGGATGGAACCCAGGGGCATTCGACCTCCAAGCTACACCCCAGCCCTATTTTTTCTTCTTTAATTTGAAACAGGGTCTCACTGAGTTGCGAAGGGACTCACTAAGTAGCTGAGGCTGGCCGGGAACCGCGATCCTCCTGTCTCAGCCTCCTGAAGGCTGGGATTATAAGCGTGCGCCACCACGCCCGGCTTCTGACCCTACTTTTCCAGTGGCCACGTGGTGGTGTCCCACATGGAAGGGCCCCAGGGCCCAGGCAGTGGAGGGACAGGACAGGACAGCGCTTCTGCTCACACCCCAGGGTGGTGAGCTTGACAAGTGGCCAGGCTCGCTGCGAGGCAGGCTGAGAGGCACAGCCTAGCTGGGTGCTCAGGAACAGGGCGTGGACGGGGGCCCAGCGGCAGTGTCCACCATGGGTCCTTAGGGTCCATCCCCGGAAGGAGGCGTGTGCTGTGGGATGCTGTGCATGCCACTTGATACTCTGCCACCGGGCTGGGCTGTGAACGTGTTCCTGGCACTGAGCCTACGCTGGGGACACCCTGAGCAATGGCCTGAACTCCGCCCCGGGAGACTCAGCCTGACCTGGGAGACAGACACCAACCACCCGATGATGCAAAGGAGTCTGTACACTCATACGCCAGCAAGATGGCTCAGTGGGAGAGGACGGAGGGGGGCCTGTGAGTGTGTGTTTAAAATGTGTAAAAGGTCAGGAGGCGGAGACTGGAGGATCACGGGTTCGCAGACAACCTCAGCTCCTTAATGAAGCCCTCTGCAACTCAGTGAAACCCTGTTTCAAAAAGGAAAAGACTAAAAAATAGGACTGGGGGTGTGGTCCAGAGGTAGAATGCCGCTGGGCTCCATCCCCAGTACCATTAAAAAAAAACAAAAAAAAAAAGTGTAAAGGTGAACCGTGTGCCGTTAGCTCCAATGCAAACATGTGTGTAGGTGTATGCATGCTTGTGTGTCTTGTGAGCTCAGGGAGGGATGGCAGGTAGATAGAGAATTCTAGGAAGAGCTAACTGCATGTGCAAAGGCCCTGGGGCTGGAGGGAGCTCGTGCCCCTTGAGGGATAAGAAGGGCTGAGCTTGGGTTGTGAAGCTGAGGAGAGCACCCAGTGGGGGCCTGGGAAGTTAGGTTTTTAGCCTGAGAACAAAGGCTCCTAAGTTGGGGTTGCATGATTAAGTTTGCAATTGATAACAGCTCCTGTAGCTGCACCATGAAGCTTAGACCAGCTGCGCGTATCAGGGAGACTGTGTGGGGGCAGTTTGGGTCACTGTGGCAAGGTGTGATGGCCCTATAGGGGTGGTGGCATCGCTGAGGGCAAGAGGTGGACGGACCCACCTTGTTTGGGCAGTCAAAGCAGCTGGGGTTGGAGAGGGTGGAGTGATGGTTTCCCGGTGGAACAGCGTTCTGAAATGGTGGTGACTGCACCTTGGTGTCCCAGCCATGGCCGAGGGCATTCGGGACGCTCGGCTGGCAGCAGTGCAGGGCCCTCATCACCCCTGGCAGGTGCTAAGTTGACATCTGTGGCTTAAGAACAAGACATGGCAGTCCTCTTTGGCTGTAGAAGGGGTCTGGTGACCACATGGCACCAGCGAGCAGAGCAGGGACCAGCAGGTGGCCCGCGAGGGGCCCAGCGCAGCGCCTTCCCTGAGATAGGGTGCTCTGTCCTGGAGGACCAGAATCTGATTCCTGGCCATGGTGGACTGAGTACCGCCTGCCTCAGAGGAGCTCAGACCCCCGTGCACCAAGCGCTCTCCCCCGGGGTCTCTGCCAAGAGCTCCCAGTCTGAGGGGCTGGAGCCTCTTCTAACCAGAGGCAGAACCACGTGTGCCCTGATCCGAGGCCCTCCCTATGCCCTGGTGCTCCTCAAAGGACCTCATCGTTTTGCTCCTGAGTCGTTCTGGCCCTCTGCCGTCCAAGGGCGGCGTCCGTCCCAGCGCAGCGTGAGCACTTGGGGTCAGCGTGCCTGGCGGGGATCCAGTCTCCGCCATGTCTAGCTGTGTGACTGCGGGTGAGTTAATACCCACTCTGAGTCTGTGGGGTCTCTACCCTGTGCCTGCCCTGCGGGGAGGCGGGGAGGCGGGGAGCACTGACTCAGGTTGTCAGGAATGGCCGCTGAACAGCTTCCGAGCGCAGAGCAGGTGTTGTGTGCACAGTCAGAATATTTCACCCTCGGTGCCTCTCATTCACCACCATGCAGATGCGTGTGGTTAGAAAAGGATTTTGTGAGCGAGACGCGGTGGGCGCGCTTGCAATCCCAGCATCCGGGAGGCTGAGACGGGAGGATCGTGGTTCGCTGACAGCCTCAGCTACTTAGTGAGGCCCTCTGCAACTCAGTGAGACCCTGTTTAAAAAAAATAAAGAATAAAAAATAGGGTTAGGAGTGTAGCTCAGAGGTAGAATGCCCCTGGGTTCCATCCCCAGTACCACACAGACACACACAAAAAAGGCTTTTGTGAGCTGGGTGTGGTGGCACATGCTTGTAAATCCAGTACTTGGGAGGCTGAGACAGGAGTATCACACGTTTGTGGCCAGCCTGTTACTTAGGCCCTCTGCAACCTAATGAGACCCTGTTTCAAAAAAAAAAAAAAAGAATAAAAATAGGGCTGGGGGCGTAGCCTGGAGATAGACTACCTAGTATTAGGTTCATTTCCCAGTAGCACACACGCAC
Source organism: Muscardinus avellanarius (assembly GCF_963383645.1). Classification (NCBI taxonomy): domain Eukaryota; kingdom Metazoa; phylum Chordata; class Mammalia; order Rodentia; family Gliridae; genus Muscardinus; species Muscardinus avellanarius. Next base: position 136,933,785 of record NC_137791.1, on the reverse strand, counting down.
GCACGCACGCACGCATGCACACACGCACACACGCACAGGGGCTATAGAAACGGCCTCGAACAGTGGCTGCCCAGAAGCTGATGGAGTATCTGGTAGCCGTGTGTGATGGAGGCTCAGCCACCAGGGGAAGGGATCCCTCCCTGCCACCAGCGCACCGTGCATGAGGGGCAGGGCCACCAGACTCGCTGTATTTCACGGGCTTGCTATTTATTATTATTTATTTATTTATTTATTTATTTATTTATTTATTTATATTTTGGTGGTTGGGGTTCCTGGAAGCCCTTCTACCTCCGGGCTACACTCCCAGACCTATTTTTACATTTTTATTTGGAAACAGGGTCTCCTAAGCCAGCGCAGGTGGCTTCGAACCTGCGCGATCCTCCTGTCTCCGCCTCCCAAGGGCGGGGATGACAAGCGTGTGCCACCACACCCGGCTCACGGGCTCTTTCCAAGCACGTGACATGTTTCACTACGGGTGCTTCACCTGACAGGTGTCCACATGGCTTCCCCAGGCCCTGGCTCATGCGAGGCAGAGCTGGGGTTCAAGTCAAGGTGGCGCTCGGGGCCACGAGGTCATCCCATCTTCTAGATGTGTTTCAAAAATGAACTGCTGGCCTCTCGGTCCCCCGACTCCTCAACGCACGCACGTTCTGCTTACGGCAGGAAAGTGTGAGTCAGTCCACAGAGAACTGGAGCGTTGGGGCAGATAGATACGTGCAACTTACACACACGCATAGACACATGCGCACATAGATACACACATGCAGAGACGTGTGCACAGGCATGTATATAGATACATGAATGCAACATACATGCAGCAAGACGTGTATTCATAGATACACATGCTAAGACAGATACCAACACACGCATATACATAGATACATGAATACACACATACATGCAACAAGACATGTGTACATAGATAGAGACAGATACAAACATACGTGTATATACACAGATACAGGCATGCACACGTGCATGCATAAGTACATGCGCACCTAGGTACATATACAGTGGGCATGTGGCATACAACTGTAACTCCATTACTTGGGAAGCTGACACAGGAGAATCACAGGTTTGAGTCTGGCCTTGGCAGCTTAGTGAGCCCCTTAGCAACTTAGAAAGACCCTGTCTCAAAATTAAAAGTAGAAAGGGGTAGAGTTGTAGCTTGGAGGTGGAATGCCCCTGTGTACAGAAGTCCATACATAATAGATGCATACATACACACAGATACTTCACACATAAATGCATGCATAGATACATGTATAGATGCCTCCGTCTGTACATGCATGTGTACATAGATCATACATACATGATACATAAGTGTGTATGTACATAGATGCGCACATAGGGTAGACTGATGAGTTTATTTGGAGGTCTTGGCACTTGGAATTATGGGGCTGGCAATTCTGAGACGGAAACTCAGCCAGCTGGGACTCAGAGGCAGAGCGTCTTCTCTGGAAACCCATTTATATTTTACAGCCTTCGATCGGTTGGGTGAGGCCTACCCTGTTTTCGAGGATTATCCTCTTTCCTGAAAGATAACTGTTGGCTAACCACACCTATGGAACGCCTGTAGACCATCTAGACTAGCGTTTGGCCAAGTAAGCAGGCACCGTGGCCCACCAGCTTAGCACGACAGCCAGGTGAGCGGGCACGGTATCCTGTGCTCCTTGGGGTCCGAGACCTGGCCACGCTGGGTGAGTCCTCAGGCACCCCGAGGCTCCCTGACCTCAGCAGCCTGTGGTTTGGGGAGCCAGCCTCCTGCAGGCCCTAACGCTAAGCACACACCCGATGAGTTCAGGCAGCCGAAACCCAGGATGGAATGCCACAGGAGGGAGACCCGTAGTTCAAGAATGCCCCCTTTGTTTAGCTTGCCCAACCGGTCTGGTGAGAAGGGCACACCCCATGGCTGGCAAGGGGGCTGCAAGGGGCTTGGAGCTGCCAGAGCCTCCCTGGCCAATAGGAGGCTTACAAGAGAGCACCGGGGTTCTGGAAGCTAGAGGAAACCTGGGAAGCCTGAGGACAGGCAGAAGCTGAGTGCCCAAGGCCTGGGAGGCCAGGCCGGGTCCGGGAGAGGACCGTGAATGCCACGAGCAGGCACAGGAAGAGCGCACTGGGGGCCAGACCTGTGGCTGCCGTTGGCAAAAAGCATTGTCCCCAGCCGGGAGTGAGAGAGCGGTGGATGGGCAGTCATGCTGCCCTCCTGGAGGGGAGGCCAGCGGGGCAGCAGGGGCTCCGTGCAAGGACACGGTGTGCCTGGGCCTGCCTGTCCAGCTCAGTCCCCGAGGGCGGGACCTGAAACAGCCAAAACCCTAACGGTGTGAGGTGGAGCTGCGGCTTCTTGTCCTTAGCTAGTTTAGAAAAAAAGAGCCAGAATTATACTGCTGCGAACTTAAGCAGATTTTATTATTACGAAGGTAGAAAGAAGGGCAAAACAAAGCACTGCGTCAGAGAGGGACACATTGGAGCGCCTTGAAGGTAGACACTGAGGTTTTAAATATAGAACAGTTTTTATAGATTCGTATCTCCCCTCTCACTTAACCAAGAGTCTCGCTGCTCCTGACCCGGCTCAGGTGTGATTCTGCCCATTATCTTTGGTACAAGCTCGTGATGTGACTCTGAGGATTTGCTCTCTCCCATTCTGCTTAAACAAAGGCCGCCTCCCTGTCCTGAGCGGGTGTGGCCCGCCCCTGTTTCTGGTGCACGACTCTGTTAAGACCAAGATGTGTTACTTGGTTTACAAAGTCAGGGGTCCCACGGTATCTGCCCCCTTTGACAAAGGCCTGTGCCATCCTCCCGGGGAGTTTTAGCCTATCTGCCAGACGTTATTTATTATGTAAACTTGTCTTTAAAATATGAAGGCCTGCCAGGCGTGGTGGCTCACGCTTGCAATCCCAGCATTTGGGAGGCTGAGACCAGAGGATCATGGTTCCCAGCCAGCCTCAGCTACTTAGTGAGGCCCTCTGCAACTCAGTGAGACCCCGTTTCAAAATGAAGAATAAAAATTATGGCAGGGGTTGTAGCTCAGAGGTCAGATGTCCCTGGATTCCATCCCCAGACACCCCCCACAAATATATATATATATATATATATATATATATACACACACATATACATATATATGTATATACATATATACCTACATACATATACATACATACATACATACATATACATACACATATATACACATATATACACATATATACACATATATTCGTATACACATATATGAAGACCCTGGGCTACAACTCTTTTGAGTACTTGGTAATCACCTTTGGTGGGGGTGGGGACTCTGCAGGGTAACAGCTGCCTCCCCCACCCTGCCCAAGTGTCTGCGCAGCACCCAGGCCCTGACTGCTTTTTACATTAATACCAAAGCAGTTTTCCAATACTGGCACATTCCCCATCCTGTGGCAGGACCCGGAGGTAGAGCTGCTGGAGAAGCGGGGGGAGAGCTTTGCAGGCCTCCGTGTGTCTCTGAGGAAGGAGTGGGTCAGGCCATGAGAGGCGGCTCTTTGGGACCACTGGTACCCAACTGCTGCGCCCCTGAACCTCCACTCTTCCCAGCCCACAGCACAGGAGAGGTCCCAGAGGTGGGTGAGGAGCCCACCCGGCACAGATGAGAGTGGCCATCTGTGGTCACTACAGAGCTGCGGCTGCTGTGGACCCTGCAGGGGACCCCTAGTGAGCAGCAGAGACCACCTCCAGTGACAGGCCTTTGCAGGGAGGGTGCCCTCAGACCAGGCGGTGGGCATGAGCAGAGGTATTATGGCCCCAGGAGCAAAGCGGCCCTGACTGGCCCTGGAGCCCAGGCTGAGCGGGACTGGGCCTGAGCCCACCCGGCTGGTGCCGCTGCTGCAGGGCAACCGTGACTGGTGGGCTGAGTGGAGGAAGGAGGTGTCAGGAGGGCATTCCCAGGTACATCTGAGCTTGGCGGGGCATGGGGGGCCCTGCAGGGGGCCTGGGGCTTCACCACCAGCCCACGTCAGCCCCGAGTGCTCCTGCGTGAGTGACCAAGGCAGTGGCTCCTGAGAAAACCTGTGTCAGACTCTCCCAGCCCCGAGGTCAAGTGGATTCAGTTCTCCCGGGAAACTGCACGGCAGAGAGAGGCTGGGAGCTCTGTGCTGCTGGAGTTGACTGCTGTGTGCCCGGCTCCCGGCACCCTGAGGGCGCTAAAGGAGGGCCAGGAGCGGGCATGGAGCAAAGCCCTCCTGTGCTCCGCTCCTGCATGGCGGCTGGGGAGGGAGGTGGGGGGCTGGGAGAGGGCCGGAGCCCACAACACACCAGACGGTGAATGAGTGCGCTCCCTGCCCAGGCCCCGCCGGCAGCCATCTCTGCCCAGCCTGCTCTTGTTCCATAATTTGTCCTGATGCAGTGTGCTCCAGGCCCAGCAGGACGCCAGGACTGCTCCTGGTGCTCAAAGGAACCACCTGTCGTGTTCCCAGGAATTTTGTAAGCTTTGAAATTTTGCAATTTTTTTCAGTCATTGCTGAAAAACGAATATATAAGCCCGCAACAACGTAAGTTGTATTGTAAAGAAGCGTGGTGCGTTATAACCCATGCCTTCCTGATGGCTACACTAACCTGCTGGGTCTTGGTAGCAATCTCCTACGGCAGCCAGCCCCCGCCCCGTCTACGGCTTCTCTGCCTGTTTCGCTTGCCCATGGGCAGCTGTGGTTGGACGATCTTGTCATAGGAAAACATAACTTGGGTGGGTTCTTGGCTTCCGTGATGAAAAGAATTTCAACGCGCGCCAGTCAGAGATAAAGGCAGAGGTTTTGATTTAAGTAAGCATACACGTTCAGAGGAAACGCTGGCCATCTCAAAAGCACGAGAAGCCTAGAGACACCGGAGCGTGTGAGAGGCTCGGGGGCCTTTGGCATCCTTCCTTTATGGGGTCCTAGAGCGCGGGCTGACCAGGGGCACGGGAGGGATTTGGGTCTGGACCTCAGTGGCCCGGGTGGCCTGTGACCTTGTCCTTCCTAGCATCCTTTGTTTACTAGGCATCTCAGGTGGGAAAGGCCATTGTGATGAAGGGTGTGAGCTCCTGGGCTTCTGCCTAAGACAGACCCTATAGGAGTTACACATTGTGGCCTTTCAAGATTTATTTTATTATTTATTTTATTATTATTATTATTATTATTATTGTGGTACTGGGGTTCCTGGAAGCCCTTCTACTTCCGGGATACACTCCCAGACCTATTTTTACATTTTTTAAAATTTGGAAACAGGGTCTCCTAAGCCATCGCGCGCGGCTGGCTTCGAACCTGCGCGATCCTCCTGTCTCTGCCTCCCAAGCGTGGGGATTACAAGCGTGCGCCACCACGCCCGGCTGCCTTTCCAGATTTAAAACTGTATTTTCCTTTCCTTTCCAATTTGTCTTCTTTCTACCTAATATTTTATTCCTTCTATCCTACCTCATTTTTTTTGAGAGGGGTCCTGGGGATGAAGCCCAGGGGCATCGTATCTCCGAGCTATACACCCCAGCCCTATTTTTTAGCCTTTTTATTTTTGGAACAGGGTCTCAGTGAGTTACAAAGGGCCTCACTAAGTATCTGAGGCTGATCCTCCGGTCTCAGCCTCCGGAATTCTGTGATTACAAGCGTGCACCACCACACCCAGCTCTTACCTCAATATTAAATGGAAAACTCCAGAAGTAAACAATTCTTGTTTTAAATTGTGCTCATTCTGAGTGGCATAAAGAAGTGTTGCAGTGTCCTGCTCTGTCCCACCCGGAGTGTGAGCCACCCTCCTCCAGTGGGTCTGCGCTGGCCGCCGATCCCCCTTGGTCTTTCTGTGTCCTCTTGGTGTTCACAGGATATCAGTTCTTGTGTTCCAGTTTCCAGTCTCTTTACTTCAGTGTGTGTGTGTGTGTGTGTGTGTGTGTGTGTGTGTGTGTGTGTGTGTTACTGGGAATGAGCCCAGCAACATTCCACCTCTGAGCTACATCCTCAGTCCTATTTTATTTTTTATCTTGAAACAGGGTCTCACTAAGCTGCAGAGGGCATGAGTAGCTGAGGCTGGCCACAAACCTGCAGTCCTCCTGTCTCAGCCTCCCAAATCCTGAGATTATTTCACTTAAAAATGGTCCTCCAGCGCAGGTGCAATGACCCAGGGAAGGCTGCGGGGTGTAAACAGGGAAGGACCTACTCACTCTGGTGCTGAGTAGCAAGGCTGCAGAGAAGTAGAAAACGCTACACCCTATGTGGGGTTTGTGTTACTTGTGGTTTGGGGACACCCACAGGGGCCTTGGTACATGTCCTCGTGGATGGGGAGACAACTGTAAACAGCGTGGCTGTGTTCAGAGACGTCACACTGGCAGCTTGGGATTGGCCGCGGTGGAGAAATTACACGAGGGCAATTGGCCAGTGCTGCTCCTCAGCGCCCAGATGTGTCAGTCTGTTTGGGCCGCTGTGGCAAAGCGCGATGGACTGGGTAATTTCTAAATAAGAGAAAGTTACTTCTCAAGGTCTGAAGGCTGGAAGTCCACGTTCAGGGCTCCGGTAGGTTTGGCGCCAGCCACAGGCTAGTGAGCTCAGCCTCCTGCTGCGCCCGGTGTGCTCCCGGCATGCAGCACCCTGAATGCAGGGCAGGAGGCCGAGGTGGGAGGAGGCAGGGCCACGCCCTTCTACCTCGGTTACAGGGGCGCCCACCCGACTCTTGAGGGCAGAGCGTAACCACACCTCCCGGGGCTCCACCTCTCAGTGTCATCCCATCAGGAATGGGTTCCAGGGCAGGAATTGTGGGCAGCTCAAGCCGTGGCCTGGGAAGTGTGTCCCCAGTCGGTAGACACAGGGACGCTGTGACATGGGAAGATGTCTAACATCCTGCGAGCTCTGGGAGTGCGGTGGGAGGGCTCCTGGAGGACCCAAGGAGTCGGAGTGGCCAGGGTGGTGAGGAGAGCTGGCTTTCCAAGCAGAGGCAGCGCAGGAGGAGGGCCCAGGAGACAGACGGCAGTGTCCGAACGTCAGCTCGGAGTAGTCCTGGTCAGGAGAAAGTACACTGAGCTGCAGCCCAGGGACAGAAGCAGAGGCCAGCCAGGCGCGGTGGGCACGCTGCGATCCCAGCACTCGGGAGGCTGAGACGGGAGTATGGCGGTCCAAGGGCAGCCTCAGCTACTTAGTGAGGCCCTCTGCAACTCAGTGAGACCCTGTTTCCAGATAAAGAATAAAATATAGGGCAGGGTGTGTAGCTCAGAGGTAGAATGCCCCTGGGTTCCAACCCCAGTACCAAAAAAAAAAAAAAAAAAAAAAAAGAAGCAGAGGCTGGTGGCGGTGGCCGTTCTTTTGAGCAAGGCTTGTGGTAAGTGGCCAGGCCATGGGGTCTGGGTGCTGCTGTGCCCAGTGTTGGGGTGCTCCTGTGTTCACGGGTCTCAGGTGAGGGTTACATCACTCAGTGGGTGGGTATGTTTGCTGAGCTCATGCCCTGGGCTGTGAGCTGTGCCCACATAGCCTTGAGCTTGCTACTGAGTTAACGCATTAAGCGCAGAGATCATATGTATTTATTTACTTATTTATTAATTTATACTACCGGGGTTGGAATCCAGTGGCATTCTACCTCTAAGCTACATCTCCAGCTCTATTAAAAAATTTTTTGTGTGTGTGTGCTACTGGGGATGGAACCCAGGGGCATTCTTCCTCTGAGCTACACCCCCAGCCCTATATTTTATTCTGTATTTGGAAACAGGGTCTCACTGAGTTGCAGAGGGCCTCACTAAGTAACTGAGGCTGACCACGAAGCCAGATCCTCCTGTCCCAGCCTCCCGAGTGCTGGGATGGCAAGTGCGCGCCCCACACCGTGCTGGCGGTCTTTACGTAGCAGCTCTGCTATTTCTCAGTGTGTGCCTGTGGCTGCGCTGTGTAGGAGGGAGGTGTCAGCTGGAACGGCCGTCGTGCTCGTCATCCTGCTGCAGGACTTGCACTACACATGAAGCCACTCAGGGTAAACGTCACAAAACCTTTGCTTTACCAAAGGGACTGGCCCAGGGCTGGGCAGCGCCTGCAAACCACTGCCAATCACGGACTGACTTGGAGCAGGCACGGATGCTCCCCACAGGCCTCTCAAACTTTGAAGGCCTGGTCTGCTGCCTCCCTGGCCTGCTTATTTTGGGGGCTGGGGATAGGTGGCTCCTCTGCAGGCTCCCACCTGGCTCCTCCTCTTCCTCTCCGCCTAGTGCTCCATCTGGCTTCCCAGGTCCCCACGGGCGGTGTCTCTGTGGCCACAGGACCTGCATTTCTCTTGCTTCTTGGACTCAGTTCTCGGAGTTTTTTGGCTGTTTAAGGTCAAGGAGGAGCAGGAGCAGGGCGGGAGGGAGGCACCCCCATGACATGGCCAGCTTCTGTGGTTGGCCCTCCCCAGTACGGAGAGGAGCACCTGGTAGTGGGCTGCCAAACCACCCCTGTGGCTGGCACTGGCGGGCATGCCTGGCAGTGAAGAACTTGGAGGTATTTTTGTGCTGGGGCAGCCTGGTGCCCATAGTAGCTGCCCCTGTGCACCTGGAGAGGGCCCCTTGGCTGCCTCCAGTGGCCATGGCATCCCAGGGTTCTGCAGATCCCAGCTCCTTCCCAGGCTACCTGCTAAGAGAGGACCCTTGGGGCCTCCCGGCTGAAGTAGCCACACACCCAGATGGGCGGCTTTCTCTCCAGCCTGCCTAGCATGCGTGTGCTTATCTGTTAGATGAAACACTGACACGTTATATATTTATACCTGCTTACCGCGTGCTCCTCTTCTCCAGTGGAGTGTGGCTCCGTGAGGCCACACAGACCTGCCACGCCGCTGCTGGAGCCCGGGATGCTCCTGCCCAGACTGTGCGGCTGCTCGACTTTGCTGGATAAATAAAGGAGGGTGGCACAGGGCTGGGGGGTTGGAATCCCGATGCCGTCCTGGCTCAGAGGCGCAGCGCAGAGCCAGGATGTGACTCCCTGTCCCGCATCCTGAGCCCCAAATACCACATGCAAGTGGCTCAGGCCCCCCAGGGCTGCAGGCCCTGACCCTGCTGTTATCTGGCAAGCTGTCATCCCTGGGGCCTCTGGTGACTCCAGCGTCCGGGTCACGGTGTCTCTTTCCCAGAGGACACCTGACACCCCCGTGAAAATTTTAGAATTCCTCCATCCCTTTGCCAACCCCCCGCCTCAACTGTTCCGCCATGGCTGGCCGCGGCGGTACCGATGCCTCCACCATCCCGCACCCCGAGATCCTTATCTCCCATCCACCTGCCGCTCCGGGTCCTGCCCTGGGAGCCTCCTGAGGTGTGCAGCCCACGGTGCCACGCCACGCCTGCCCTTCTCTCCTGCCCCAGCATGCAGCACACAGTGCCCGCTGGCCCCAGCACAGCCCTGCTGACACCCAGGGGACCTGGTCCGCCCCCGGTCTCTCCTTTGAACCAAGATGCCGGGCACTGCTCCACTCTTCCTAGGCTAAGGAGGGCGCCTGGCACAGCATGAAAAACCAGAAGCACATCCTGGCACCAGCCTGGTTGCAAACCCCCCACGCCGGTCTCTTTGTTGTTGTTCACAACCCCGTCCTGTCCCGCCGAGGACACGGGTCTAGACACGGTCTGTGTAACACAGGCATACATTGTTGGTGTGTAACAGTGGAAAGGATGTCCCTGCTTGGGTTCCAGTGACTTTCTCTTGATTGTTACACAGTGATTTTGAAGTATCTGGAAGCGCTTGAATGATGCATCTATTGTCTTTTATTTATTTATACATTTCTTTATTTCCTCATTTATTTATTATGGTACTGGGGATTGAACGCAGGGGCACTCTTACCTCTGAGCCACAGCCTGCCCTCAGTATTTTTTATTCTGACACAGGGTCTCACTCAGTCTCCCGGGGTCTCACTAAGTTGTAGAGGCTGGCCTCAAACCTATGATCTTCCTGTCTCAGCCTCCAAAGTACTGAGATTTCAGGTGTGTGCCACTGAGCCTGGCAACATCTAGTATCTTAAATGTCTTTAAAGACAGCCTTAAATGATAATTCTGTTTCTTTTTTTTTTTTTCTGAAGTACTGGGGATGAAACCCAGGGGCGTTCTGAGTGGCACCCCCAGTCCTATTTTGTATTCTTTATTTTGAAACAGAGTCTCACTGAGTTGCAGAGGGCCTCACTCAGTAGCTGAGGCTATCTGCGAACTGCAATCCGCCTGTCTCAGCCTCCCGAATGCTGGGATTACAAGGGGGTGCCACCACGCCAGGCTGAAAGAGGATTCTAAATCTCCGTGGCCTGAGGGGTAGATTTCTCAGCACACAGAGCAACTCTGCTTGTAGTACCCCGCAAATGTTTAGTTTCTGGCAAGCACTAGGCGTATCTTACCCTGTTTGCAAACCCAAGATAGTAGCAGGTGGCCTAGTGGTTGAGGGCCTCTTCCTGGCTGGGACTCGCTGGATGCTGTGTGTGTGTGTGTGTGTGTGTGTGTGTGTGTGTGTGTGTGTGTGTGTGTAAAAGAGGAAGAGATTCTCTAGGCACAGATTCAATTAGCAGTGTCTCGTGTGACATGTTATTCTTGGGGTCTCTTGACTTACTTCCCCGGCGAGTGGCCTCCAAAGCCCAGCACACGCTACGCAGCCTGGGTGGTTTTTGTGAAATACACACATGACCATGTTTAGACTTTTCAGAGGTTACAAATGTCTCCCCACCCACTTCCTATCTTGATCATTATTACACTACCTTTTAGCATTAGTAATTTGTTTGAAATCGAGGAAGCGGGGGCCATTTTTAGGCAAGAAGTTTTATCACTGTGGCAAAAATCCACCATTTTAACTCTTCCCAAGTGAATTCAGTGGCTTTTCGTACATTCACCCTGTTGCGTAACCACCGCCCCTATCTAGTTCCAGAACATTTTCATCACCCAAAGGGAAGCCCCACGCCCTCTAACCAGGCACTCCCCATTTCTCTGTCCCACCCGCCCCTGGCGAGCACGGCTGGGCTGTGTGTCCCTGCGGACCCTTTCGTGCACGTGGAATCGTGCTGTGCGTGGCTTTCTGGTCTGGCTTCTCCTGCTACCTGACGTTTCCAGGGCCTCTCCAAGCATCTGCATCCAGCTTCATTGCTGGTTACAACTGCCACGCGGGCAGATGTAGCACATTTTGTTTAGTCCGCTGATGGGCACTGGGTTGTGCCCACTGTGGGCTCTGCAATTGCTAGGACCTGGCGTGCCAGCAGGATCTATCTGGGCCGTGTTTTATTCTTTCTGGGTGTCTCCCTGGCCCTGGGAGACAAGAACTGCCAAGCTGCTTCCTGCACAGCTGTGCTGAGGCCACGGCTCCGGGGCAGGTGGCAGGTCACCCAGAGCAGAGACCCACCCCCAACCTCCTCCCAGTTCTGCTTGGCCCCTCCCAGGCACAGGGGAGGGGAGCAGTTGCAACACTGGAAAGCCCCAGGCTCCCCAGAAGACCACTCAAAGAGGAGGTGCCTGTGCCCCCGTCAAGCAGACCCTGAAGACTGTGTTGTTCCAAGCCTGCTGAGGATGACAGGGGGCAGTGACCGGGCACACACGAGCAGGGAGAGGCCAGAGGGTGGTGAGTGGTTGGCAGGGCGGCTTCGCAGAGCTGGCACTGACCGCCTCCAGCCGCGTGACCACCAACCGTGCCACCACGTGTGTCCAGGTGCTTAAGGGCCGATTTGCACTGATCCAGGCGTGGTGCAGGGGCCGCGCCAGTGCACAGATGCAGAGACCCAGGCTCCTTGAGGCCAGTGCGGCCACCAGCACCCCGAGGCCCTTTGCCACCCCACTGTGCAGCCTTTCTGCGGACCCCCAGTCTCGGATCTTGGCCCAGAGGCACAGAACGACTGGCTGTGTGCACACATCAGAGGCAGGAGGGGCCAGGATCTGCTTCTCTGCTCCCGGCTCCACTGGGGCTGGAAGTGGGGAGACAGGAAGCCGCCCAGCCCTGCTTACCAGCACCAGCTGAGACAGCCCATGCACGTCCACTGAAGGGAACCTACAGGCAGCTCGGCGCTCCAGGCCGGCAGCAGTCCTGCAGCAGGCGTGGTCGTGAACCTGGTACTCGGGAAGGTGCAGGGACGCTGGTCCCAGTTCCATGCTGGTCCCTGGGTGTCCGCAGCTGAGCCCTTTCCTCTCGGCAGGGCCCCTTCCTTGCGAAGAGGAACCCGGGGAATGGTCAGCGGGTCCGGGCACACCGAGGAGCCCCAACTGGGTCCCACCTCTGGGCGGGGAGTGGAGCGCTGGCCCAGCCGTGGAGCCGCTAACTGCCTCTCTGTTCTTTCTCGTTTGAAGAGACACCTGTCCCCCGAGGAGTTCCAGGAGGTGTTCGGGATGAGTGTCGAGGAGTTCGACCGCCTGGCTCTGTGGAAGAGGAATGACCTGAAGAAGAAAGCCCTGCTCTTCTGACGCCGCCAGCCAGCGTCGGGGCAGAGCCGGGGCCTCGAGAACCGCGCACACCTGCCCTGCACCCGCCTGGCTTCTCCTGGGGCTCCCGGGGAGCTGGGCCGGGCCGGGAGGAGGACCGCAGCAGGTGCGCCCATTTCTGCCAGTGACCTCCTGCCTGTAGTTTAGGGCCGCGCCCCCTGGCCTGACCCACCCCTCCCCGCTGAGGCTTGGCTTCCCTGATGCTGCAGCCTGGCGGTCCCAGGACGGACATTCAGAGGGCCACGGCCACTTCCGGGTGTCCCCAGGGTGCCTGGCTCCGTGCTGAGCACTGGGGTGCAGGGGTGGCCAGGAGGCAGGAGACGGATGCTGAGGATCGAGGCCGCGCCAAGCGTGGGCTGCGAGGCTCCTGCAGCCGCCCTGCCGGGTCTCTGTTGGGGTGAACGTGCACCGACAGGGTGGCCCCCACAGTGCCCCCGCACCGCACCCTTCTTCCACATCACCCCCTAGATGCCTAAATTATATCTTTTAAGTAACACAGAAGTTTTTATTTTATTAAAAAGTATAGCTTCCTTACACATAAGACGACATATATACAGAGTTTAGTTTTGCGTCCCCGCGAAGGGGCGCCTCCGCCTTACTCTCCACCGCGCGGGTCTCTGCGTGTTCCTGGGAGACGGCCCCGCGCCGGTTTCCTTCCGTCTCCTCTCCTTCGTGTGTCCTGCAGAGCACCTCCAGGACAGAGCCCTCTCCGTGATGCTGTCTGTAAACACCCGTGAACCGTGGCCACGCTGTTTCCCTCCTCCATTATTTTTCCAAGAATCAGAGAGAAAGCCTCCCCTCAAGGCCAAGCCCTGAAATAAAGGTCTCCACACACCCCGCCTGGTCCTCGTGGCTTACCCACCGAGACACACATCATTCGCCGGGAATGCTTGGGGGCGCTTTGTGGGGCGAAGGCAGAGACATGGCCTCTCCCGCTGCGAGGCTGGCAGGGCATCGTCCAGGAGCTGAGGCTGGCTGGCCGCGGCTCCCAGGTGACAGGTCCTCTTGCCGGTGCCTGGTGTGGGTAAGGTGCATGCGTGCCTGACACAGGGTGCTGCCGGAGCATGCCAGGAGGTAGGAAACGCTGAAGTCGGTGTCCGGCTGGTCACTCCTGGTCACCAAGCCCCGCTCGGCTCGGCACACGGCTCCACTGGGCCATGGAGGGGCATCGAGCACTGGAAACACTTCCTGCCACTTAGCACACGGAGCCTGCACAGCTGGAGAGCCCATCTGCTCATGCGCTCAGTGTCCTGTCTGATCCCAGAGAGGCCTGGGGAATAAAAGATACCGTCGTAATGTGCCAAAGTACAGAGCCACTTGTCCTGAACGTGCGTGGTGTCTTTTCCCTCTTTCCCTCCCTCCCTTCTCCCTCCCTTCTTTCATTCCTCCTCCTCCTCCTCTTCCTCCTCCTTTTTCTCTTCTCTCTCTCTCTCTCGCTCGCTCACTTTTGGCACTGGGGATTGAACTCAGGAACACTCTACCTCTAAGTACACCCAGCCCTTTTTATTTTATTTTGAAGCCCTTTTTATTTTATTTTTTATTTTATTTTATTTTTTTATTTTATTTTGAAGCCCTTTTTATTTTATTTTTTATTTTATTTTATTTTATTTTATTTTTTTATTTTGAAGCCCTTATTATTTTATTTTATTTTATTTTATTTTTATTTTATTTTGAAGCAGGCTCTTTTTTAGTGCCGAGGGTCTCGCTACATTGCTAAGACTGGCCTCAAACCTGCGATCTTCCTGTCTCAGCCTCCCGAGTACTGGGCTTATGGGTGTGCGCCCCATGCCAGGCTCCGTGTGTATGATTCCTGAAGGCAGGAACTGTTCTGCACACAGTGCCCTGGGCTGTGGATGGAGTGGGGCTAGCCCCCACCCCGGGGAGTTCGGAGTGTCTGCAACACGAAGGTGAACCCCGCCGCCGACCCAGAGGTGGGTCTGAGCCTCGGCTTGTTTAGGAGTGTCCTCAGCGCTCCCCAGGCTGGGCAGTGGGTACCGATGGCCAGGACGAGGAAGACCCAGACCAGCCTGCCTAGAGTCAGGTGGAGAGGCCTGCCAGGCAGACAGATCACACACTGACCATTGCTCCGTGGAGAAGACCCAGATGGCCCCCAAACTATGTCTTGACAGGCCAGAGGTCTCCCTGAGGACAACAGGGAAGGGCATTTCTGGCAGATAGACCCTCAGGGCAGGGGCACGGAGGCTGGAGACATCCTGCAGGCTCTGCAGGCTCTGATAGCTGCGTGATGCAGCTGGGCTCAGCCAGGAGGAAAGAGCACGGAGGCCAGGGGCCCGGAAGGATGGGCCAGCGCCAGGCTGGAGCTAAATATATCCTCTCTGCTCTTAGGCCAATAATGCTAATGATTCTTGGGTATCTTAGGTTTTCCCCCAAGAGCTTGTCCAACACGGCCTGCTCCTGCTTAGCAGACAGCACCAGTCTACACAATTACCTGAGCCAGAAACCAGTTCTTCCCTTTGGGGAGGGGTAGAGGAATGCCCCCCAGGATAGCCTGTCTGATTCCACAGCTGAGGCTGCACAAGGGCCCCTCTTCCCTGCGCCCAGGGCCTTCAGGGGCTTTTCCTGTGAAGCCCTTTGGGTTCCTCGGCGACCCCGGCTGCTGTCTTCTGCAGGGAAGCCATGCAGACTCCTCTGTGCAAACCCGTCTGCTGGCCCAGGATGGCCACCGGACCCTCCAGGTCCCAGCCATGGGCAGAGCCCCTCCTGGACGTGACCTCTGTCTCCAGCATGGGCGAAGCAGCCAGGGTGGCCTGAGTCCTGCAGAGAGGACTCCGTGGTGGTGCACTAGAGAAGCTTTGCTCTATTTGGAGACCCACCTGCCCGGCAGGCTCTCCGTAAGGGGTGGCGATAGGGAGGTGGGGAGAGCAGGGGGCACCAGCCGAGAGCCTGGAGGCAGCAGAGGCCTTGGGCAAGAGGGCTATAGAGAGGGAGTAGGAGGGAGAGGAGGGAAGCGGGCAGGAGGCGCAGCGGAGGGGCCGCAGGGAGGTGGACAGCTTGCATAGTGGGCTGCTCGTGGATCGAGCTGAAGCCACTTCCCCTGTAGGCTGTCCCAGGTGAGAGCCGACCGAGCGCGATAGTGGTGAACCAGGCCTGAGCCAGGATCCCAACCTCCGTCCCCAAGCCTGCAGTGCAGTCTGTGGGGTGAGCACGCTGAAGGGTTTCAGCTTACTGTGTTTGTTTGTTTATTTATTTTTTATTTATTTGTGGTACTTGGGGTGAAACCCAGGGGCTTTTCTACCTCCAGGCTATACTCCCAGACCTATTTCATATTTTATTTGGAAACAGGGTCTCACTAAGTAGCTGAGGCTGGCATCGAACCTGCACGATCCTCCTGTCTCAGCCTCCCAAGCGCTGGGATGACAAGCGTGCGCCACCACGCCCGGCTTGCTGTGTTTTAGATCAGAACAGTCTTCAGGGGTGGTCCACCGCACCCTCAGTCCACACCTAAACCCGAGTCCCAGAGCAGAAGCAGATGAAGCTACCCTGGGAGCCTGGGGGATTTGCTTCCAGGTACCCCAGAACCCAGGCCTGTGACCTGCCCCCGGGCACAGCCACGGGGCTGGGGGCAGAAGAGAACCATGGCAGTACTTGTCCATCTCCCCTTCCTCCCTGGGGTCCTCGTGAAGACCCCAGGAAGCAGAGCCATCCCACATCCCCACTTTCTAGACGAGTAAACTGAGGCACGGAGAGAGGAGTGACGTGACATGTCCTGGACACGTTACACAGTACTCCCCACACCCCGCAGCCCGCGCCCCGCGCCCTGGGCTTTGATAGACACACCGTTTCATGGGGTGCTCGTCTGAAGCCGGCCAGGAGCACGGCTGGTGTGCAAGGGACCCTCGGACTGGCCAATAGCTGCTGGTTTCCACGTCTTGCGCATCAGAGGAGCTCCCTGTGTCCCCAGGAGGAGCAGGTGGCAGGCGCTGGAGGTGGCTCTGGGGCCCCCTCCTCCCAGGCGCATGAGGGGTCCTGCCCCCCGGCAGGCCCCGGGATGTGGGTGGTGCTCGCTGTGTCGCGGTGGAGAAGGGAGCTTCTGACTACTGCGGCTGCTTCCCGCCACCCTCGGCCCTGGCCCCCTGCTTCCAGCCATGCCTTGCTGGGTGCACTCAGCCCCAGCTGTGCCCCGTCCCTCCAAGCCGCCCTCCTTTCCTTCTGTGCCCCTCTGTGTCCACCGGCCCCATGTTTTGGTCTCTGGGAGCTGTTATGGGGCCAGCTCTGCTCCCTTTTCTAGGTTCCCATGCTGCCCCTCCAGAGCCTAACCCCATGGGTCACATAGGTTGATGCAGATCATATCCATTGGAGCGGATCATTCTCAGAAACCCACACCTTCCTGTGTGCCCAGAAACCTGGTCTGGGTCTCTTCCAGGTAGGGCTGGATGGGGGGGGGGCTCTGCAGAGAGCTGGGGGGGCACATCCCCGAGGTTAGAAGTGCTTCTGATGAACTGAACAGGAAGGAAGGCAGGGTGTCCCCTGGGCACCATCAGAGGCGCAGGCCCGTGGTCCCGCTGGGTTTCCTGAAGGCTAAAAGCTTCCTGCCCTCATGCCCGAGCCAAGAGGTTAGCAGACGCGTCTCAGCAGCACAGGGCTCAGGCACCAAGGCCTTCTCCTGCCAATCCGCCCTCCTGCGCCCTGCTGCGGCCTCCATCAATGCCTCTCTCCACCCCTTCCTCTTGCACCTTGCTTCCTGGGCAGCTTCTCACCTCCCTCCCATCCAGAGTCCCTTGCCAAGATGTTTCCCTCTGCCTGCAATGCTCCATCTGGCCAACACCTACTTATCCTTTAATACCCAGCTAAGAGAGCCTCTTCTCTACAAAGACTTTTCATGATATGACTCCCCTTCCTCAAATCATTACACCCAAGTAACCCCGAATAAAGATAAACAGGAGACTGTCCCTGCACTCAAGGACTGATCACAAACCCACAGAGAAGAGTCAAAGCAACAGGCAATGCAAGCCCGGGTGGCAGCCTGGGAGGGGTGTGGAAAGGAGCCCATCGGAGTGTCCACAAGGCCCCCACATAACGCCAAGTTCCCCTGGAACGGAGTCCAGAGGGGTGATGGGGTTCAGCCGGGGAAGGGCAGGGCCTTCCAGGCAGGGAAGCCCGGGGACAGGAAGCTGGGTGGTGCCTCCAGGAGCCAGGCCTGCCTGGCGGGTGTGAGTCAATCCCTCCTCCGAGCTCCAGGGAGGCTGCGGTGCCTCTGGATGGATGCCTCGCACATCCACTGGGGATTGTCAGCGTGTCTTGATCCCGGGCACGCCCCACCGCGGGATCACCTGGAGGTTTCTGACTCAGAGGCCTGAGTCTTGGCTCGGCTGCTTGCTTTGCCTTCCTGCACGCAGGCTGGAGGGCTTGGGAGCCGAAGGCCCAGCTAATGAGGTCCCCGCCAGGGGCACCACTGGGAAGGAGCCCCGAGTAGCTCATTCGCAAGCCCCTCTCGGCTCTGTCCCCCCAGCCCTGTCTTACATAGATGTATCCTGGGAACAGCTCAGCCTTAAACCACCTGTACCCACAGCCCTGTGGCAGGATCTGCCAGCCTCGCCCGCCCAGGAGTACCAAGGTGCCCTCGGGAAGGCTGCAGAATCTATGGCAGCCCAGAGTGAGGGGCTGGAGGGGAGATGTCCTCTCCCACACTCTCACCATGGACAGGTTTGGATCCAGCTATTCAGTGTCCACAGGTCCAGGCCCGGGAGTTTGCAGATGTGGCTCTGAAGCCAGGTGCACCCTTGGGTAAGCAGGTCTTGTTTGCAAACCTATTAGAGTCCCTAAAGGCCCCAGATCTCAGTAAGACTCTTCCAGCTCCGGCTGAGATTGTAGAGGGTAGTTTCCCAGACCTCAAAATGAAACACTCTTTTGAAATCTTTTTAAGCAAATTTGCTCAGAATCCTCCTGCTCAGGGCAGCTCTTAGAGCAGCTCACATCCTCCGCCTCGCAGGGCTTCCTGCAGCTCTCATCCTGTTGGGGCCTGGGTGGCAGATCTGTGCCCTTTGGAGCTGGGTACATTCTTCGTGTCCAGACTCCAGGGGGGTTCAGGTGGCCTCAGCTCTCCGTGTCCTGCCCACTTTGTGTCCTCGTTCTCCTCCCAGAAGGAGAGCAGCTGCTGGTGGGCTGCTCGGTGACTACCTGGCCTCCTCCCTGGACCAGGTGCATGCCCAGGAGAGGCCAACGGCAAGTGGAAGGGGACGTTCTGGTGCAACAGAAGCAGGGCCCAGGCCTGTCTGCATCTTCTGCCTCTGATTCAAGACCACCGAGAACCCGTGAGACGAGATTCTTGGTACCACCATTGAGAAGTCCAGGATTGTCCTGCAGACAGACAGACAGTCCCCTTCTGGCTGCAGACGACTTGAATTGCAAGTTTCTATAACTCCATCTTGTGTGTGTGTGTGTGTGTGTGTGTGTGTGTGCACGCGCGTGGTACTGGGGATGGGGCCCTTCTACCTCCGGGCTACACTCCCAGACCTATTTTATATTTTATTTGGAAACAGGGTCTCTTTGTTTTTATTTTAGTGATACTGGGGTTCCTGGAAGCCCTTCTACCTTAGGGCTACACTCCCAGACCTATTTTATATATTTTTTATTGGAAACAGGGTCTCTTAAGGCAGTGAGGCTGGCTTCGAACCTGCACGATCCTCCTGTCTCCGCCTCCCAAGTGCGGGGATTACCAGCGTGCGCCACCACGCCCGGCTATACCTTCATCTTTACATAATGAATGTCTTCAACAAGAAACTTGCACAGTTCCTGAATGATGGGTGATCAGCTCTGTGGTCTGCTGTAAAATGTCCCAGCATGCCATTGCTGGGGTCCTTTCCATCACCTTCCAGTCTCATCTCCCTGGCATGGCTTCCCTTAGCTAAAAGGCCTCTGGGAAGATAAGAAACAGTTCCAGTCTCTGTAGTGGAATGTGGCCAGGGCAAGGGGGCTGAGCGGGACAGCTGGGGCAGCTGAGCAGCAGCAGCCCAATCCGCCCCATGGACCAACTGCCTTAGAACAAGATGGCGCCGGGCATTTGTGGCATGTGGAGCCGCCATGATAGCCATTTCTGTTGTGTTCTCCAGGGGGTTCTTCATGCTAGTGGAAAGAAAGAGCACTGAAATAAATAAATATAATTGTGATGAATGCCAGAAAAAGCCTAGAGTGCTTCTACCCCCTCCCCTTCTGGTACCGGGGATTGAACCCAGAGACATCTCCTCAAAGCCACACCCGCAGCCCGTCTTATTTTCACTTATTTGGACACAGGGTCTCGCTAAGTTGCTGAGGCTGGCCTCTAACCTGCGGTCCTCCGGCCTCTGCTTCCCAAGTATTGGGATTATAGGCATGTGCGGCTACACCCGGTTTATATTAGCTTTTTCTGTTTCTCAGGACATAACCACAAACTTAGAAGCTTGAAACAGCACAGTGATTCTGGAGCTTCTCTTTGACACACCTGTGCACGTGAACACGTATACACATGCTCATGCACACTGCTGAAAGTCCAGCTCATGTAGCTGACCCTCTGCTCAGGATGTCGTCAGCTTCACCTGGTGCACTGGCTGGGCTGCGTCTTCCTGGGAGGAATCCACCTCCCAACCCATTCAGAGCGTTGACAGAGTGCTTTTCCTTGGCCTGTGTGACCGAAAGCCCTCTCCTTGCCGGCTGCTGGCTGGAGGCTGTCCTCAGCTCCCAGAGCCCAGGTGTGACAGATGTGTGTCTGTGGGCAAAGGGATGAGATGGTCTGCCTGAGCCAGGGTCAAGTCCTTCCCTGCTCTCCAGCGACCCCCATCCCCGCCTTCGCCGGGTGCCTTCAGGAAGCCAGGTCCTGTTCTGGGCACAGCAGTGAACCAGTGTTGGCCCCTGTTGGGTTCAAGAGAGGCCTCATGTCACTGGGGCCCTGGTAAACAGAAAAGTCCAGCAGGGCTGCAGGAGCTGGCGCGAGTGCCGAGGAAGCTGCAGACTGGGCGGGAGGGCCCGGGACAGACAGACACAGGTCCGTGGAGAGCTCACCTGAGCCAGTGTGTGGAAGGAGGGGCTGACTGCAGAGAACGGAAGAAGGTGGGGAGGCTGGGTGGTAAACAAGTAGGTGGATATGCCACCTGGGAGGTCAGCTGGGGAGTGCCGGGTCAGGGCAGGAGATGTGTACATGACAGGGATAGGGGAATGAGGATGGTGTTTGACCCTGGTGTTTGAAGTGGACATTGTGGATGGTGTTTGAAGGCCCACGGCATGATACGTCCTGGAAGAGCATCCATGCAAACAGAAGGACACCTGGCCTTAGCCATGGCCACCCTACCCGGTGAGGGGCAGGCTGGGTCCAGGACAGGGTGGCGCCTGGAGGCAGAGGCTCCTGTCTCCTTGATCAGGAATTAGGGTGAGATATAAAACAGTCCTGCCTAGCAGAACTCAAGGGAGGCCCAAGTTCGCTTCCACTTCACTCCGAAGGAACACCACATGCTTCAGGATGCTTGCTCAAGGAATAAAAGGCGAGCCGGTGAATGAGCCTGTGTGTGTGGTTTCCGGCGGCAGGTGCTCGGACTTCAGCTTCTCTCTGCGAAGCCAGCCCGTCCTGCTCTCAGCCCTGCACACCTGAGACTGGGGTTCAGAATGAGCTCTGGCTGCGGATCCGAATCCGAGTGGGCTTTAAGAAGGTCCTGGCTGGAGCTAGGAATCGGGCCGGCTCGGGTTCCGCCTCCATCCTCCGCCGGCCCCGCCCCGTCCCTCCCGCTCGGCCCCGCCCAGCCTCCCTTTGTTCCCCGGCCACGCCCCCCGGGCGCTCCGCCCTCCCCATTGGCCGGGGGCGGGCCCGGGTCCGTCCGGGGGCGGGACTTGGCGGCGGGCGGGGCCTCGCGCGCCTGCGCAGTGTGCGCGTCCTCGTCCCGGCCGTAGCCTCGGCGCAGCTCGGACCCGGAGGGGAGCGCGCAGCGGCTGCAGGGCCCCGCCCCGGCTCCATTGTTGCGGCGCTCGGCTCTGCGGGCTGCGGGCTCGCTCTCTCGGCGGCGCCCGGGCCGGAGCAGCGCTGCGAGGCGCGACCCGAGGTGAGGCGGGCTGCCCGGGGTCCTGCTGTCCGGCGCGGTCTCGGACCGGGCGGGGGTCCGGGGCCGGCGTCTTCGGACCTGGCCGGCTTCCCCGGGCCGGGCGGGGGTCTCCGGACCGGGCTGGGGTCTCGGGACCCGGCGGGGGCCCGGGGGCGGGGCGGGGCGGGCCGGGGGCTGCTGGGGCCGCGGGGCCGTCGCCGGGCATTGTCTGCCCTCGGTGGCCCCGCGGCCGCGATCGCGCGGGTCCAGCCCGCCCGGGCCTGGCCTCCTCCCCGCGGGGCCGCTCGCTGTCATCGGGGCTGCTGCGTGGACCGCGGGGTCCGTCCGCGTCCCCCCCGCGGTACGAGCCCTCGTGTCGTCGAGGGTGACCGGACACTCGCGAGTGGCCCGTCTCCGTCCCCACCACGGCAGGAGCGGTTCTGCGCGTGTCATCGGGTGACAGTGTAGACACTGGCGCAGGGCTCCGGCCGCCCTGCCCGGGGCTCATCTCCGCCCGCCATGGAGGGAGCCGCCCCCTGGGCTCGGGCTGACCGTGTGGACCTGCGCCCCGGGGGTCCCGGCGGCCCCCCGAGGTGTCGCAGCTGGCCCGCCTGGCCGTCGGGGGCGACGCGGGTCTCCGCGGCGGTGCGGGCGGGGCCGGGTGCGCGGGCGGGGGACGGCGACCGGCTCTGCGGTGTATCTGGTTGCGGTGTGCAGAGCCTCGGGCTGCCTGGCTGCTCCCCCGCCCTCGCCGGGCCAGGTCCCCCGAGTCGAGGGCTGTCAGGCGCTGGGGACCCTGCTGACACCCCGGGGCTAGTGCACCGCCCGGAGGACTGGGGGTCCGAGAGCCAGGCCCCTCTGCCCAGTGCCTCTTGACTTCTTCCGTTAGGATTAGGAAGAGAACAAATGGAAAGGCCGATTTAACTTTGTAGCCCCGAGCGCCTGGAGAGTGGAGGAAACTCTCCCAAGAATTTGGCGGGCTGGAAAATGCGCTGGAAGCAGGAGAATCCACACCCACGGAAAGAGGCCAAGGCAGTGAGAGTTGGAGGTCAGATTTATGAAGTCAGCGCCGGGCGAGGTCCAGAGGAGGGGAAATCGGATCCCCGCTGGAAGGGAAGACCTGCCGCCGTCCCTCGGGCGCTCTGCCTTTTTTCCGGCGAAATAAAGTGGGGCCCTTTACCCTTCTCAGAGGCTTAGAAACATCTGCTGTATCCGGGGATGATGCTTGGTCTCTGGGGGGATACACAATCAGACACGGCTGCCTTTCCCTTTGGAGAGCAGTATGGTCGGGAGGAAAAAACGGCGGTAGGCGTTCGGAGCCAAATCTCCAACGTGAAAAAAAATATATTTTTTTCTGAACAAGAGCTGGTACCTAAATAACTGGGACACGGGATGAAACAGTGGTAATAGCCGCAGCTGTCGCCATGACTGTCGCTATCACGAAGGCCAAGTTTAGCTCACCACCCGCTCTTCAGAATCCGCTTCCCCTGCCCTCCGCGGTTGTAAGCCCAGCTCCAGGCTGCAGCTCTTACCGCCTTGTGTAGGGGTGCCTCCTCTGTGAAGCCT
Organism: Muscardinus avellanarius; assembly: GCF_963383645.1. Lineage (NCBI taxonomy): Eukaryota > Metazoa > Chordata > Mammalia > Rodentia > Gliridae > Muscardinus > Muscardinus avellanarius. The sequence continues at coordinate 136,910,844 of NC_137791.1, read as the reverse complement.
TTGCCTCCTGGCCCTTTCCTTGGGCAGGCTCATAGTCTTCAGGGGCAGCGCTGGTTTGGGCAGGCCTGGTTAACTGTGCTCGGAAAACCTCCCAGGGTGTAGGCACACTTGGTACCTGGATCAGGGAACAGGGACCGCCACAGGAGAGGTCCTTTTTCTACACCACGAATCCAAGTACTTCACCTTACAAGCCTGCAAGTCCTCACCTCTTCAAAGGGGTGTTAGTTTTTTCTTTTTCTTTGACTGCCTAGTGGTTTCCCTTTGTGCGGTTACTTAATTAGAATGCACTGAGTCTAATTAATTTACTGGAATTAGTTTACTTTTGGTTCCTGGAAGGCTACCTCTTCTGGGCTTCAGCTTCCTCTACGTCGAGGGTCTTCCACTAGATCTCCCAAGAGCCCACGCAGCCTTAGATCTTTCCTTCTTTGAACTGACTCTAGCGGAGGAAAGTGCCCCGAGAACACTAAATTCCCACCATACCAAGTAGATACGCTGGAAAGGGTCGAACGCTTTGCAGGACTGGTCACTGCATTCCTTAGAATTAGAGCTCCCTCGTAGGTCACTTAGCATGTCAGGCAGCTTTTTGCAAAGAGCAGTTTTAAACTGTGGTGTAAATAATGGAGCCCTTTGGAGATGCTGTTCTGAAGAGAAAGTTCATTTTCTTTCCTTTTAGTTTGTTTTAAAAGGATTGGTTTGCGTGGGTGTATACTCTCACTATTGGGGACATTCATCAGGCCCTTAAGTAAACGTTTGGTGTTGTCTTTATATTCTCCATAATTATGTTTTGCTTGCAACATTTCACTGTATCAGACCGGTTTGGGTTTTGTTTCCTGGTGGAGTTGTTGGGTGCAGATTTTTTTTTTTTTTTCTGGGGCATTTTTGTCGATCTTTTAAGTGTCATGTGAAGTCTGCCAACTGTTGGCCTCTCCGTGTCCCAGCGTGTAACAGATATTTAATTTGGTGAATCTGAAATAAATGGAGTTTTCAGAGTGCTTCGAGTAGATGTACTTGGCTCTGTATAACGGTTTACAACATAGTTTAAAATTACTACTTGCAAAAAGTTGCATCATCTGTGAAACGGCCTATAAGGAACTCCAGTTCTAAGGAATGTGGCAGCGAGCCCTTAAAATGTCAAACCCCGTATCAGTCTCTTTGGTGAGGGGGAATTTGGCGCGCTCGAGTGTCCTCAAGGGGGGAATTTGGTGCGCTCGAGTGTCCTCAAGCCACGGGACTCTCTACAAAGGGCACGTCTTTTTCTCGGCCCTTTTTAGTTATTCAGATGATTACAGGGATTGAAAAAAGAGGATAGCTATTTGGTCAAGTAGTGATGCTACTGAATTACAATTTTTCCTTAACTCAGTAGAATTTTAAGGGGGTGTCTTCAAAACTCCACTGGAAGCCACGTGCAGTGGTGCACGCCTGTAATCCCATTTCTTAGGAGGATGAGAGGAGGATCGTGGCCAGGCTCAGCAACTTTGTGAGGCCCCCTGCATCTTAATGAGACCCTGTTTCCAAAGAAAAAAATTAAAAATAGGGATGAGGGTGTAGTTCAGAGGGAGAATGGCTACTAGATTCAATCCCCAGTAACACACACACACACACACACACACACACACACACACACACACTCAAACTGGATTTTCTTTATGCTTTCCTTAGATTTTATTAATATTTTAGTGGAAACTAATTAGTTAATGCTTGTTCTTCACTGAGAGTACGTTTCATGTGTATCAGGATTGGTTTTTCTTCATGATACTGGAGATTGAACCCAGGGACATTTGACTGCTGAGCTAGGCCTCAGCACCCCTTTACTTTTTTTTTTTTTAGATTTTCTTTGAGATAACAGGTTGGTCTCAAACCAGCCACCCTCCTGTCTCAGCCTCCCTAGTATTGGGATTACAGGCACATGCCCCGCCCAGCAGCAGGCTTGCTTTTGAGTAGAATGAAAAGGGGCGGGTGCGGGTGGAGGAGGTGGGTTTTGCGCTGTACATTTCAGAGTGGCCCTCTTCGTGCTTGTCTAGGGGCCTGGACAGAGAAAGTAATTCCCCCACTACTGGAATAGCCCCCGGTACCTGCGACCTGGTTTCTGAGGGACTTGCTATGACTGCCAGGGGGGGGGGGGTTGAAGAATCAGGGTGCTTCTCTTTTTCAGATTATGAAGATTCTATAAATCATCTTGTCTTCCTTAAGTATTGTTTTGCCTAGAATGAGAAAGTCAGAGGTAATTATTTTTTAAGATTAACTGAGTCTTTGGTGCCACTCCTCCCCCTCCCCATCTCAATCTCACCTGTCAAGTGGTTTTTCTTTTTCTTTCTTTCTTTTTTTTTTTTTTTTTTTGGTGGTACTCTGAATGGAACCCAGAGGCATTCTACCTCTAAGCTATACCCCCAGCCCACTTCTTTCTTTCTTTCTTTCTTTCTTTCTTTCTTTCTTTCTTTCTTTCTTTCTTTCTTTCTTTCTTTCGCAGTACTGGGAATGGAACCCAGGAGCATTCTACCTCCAAGCTATACTCCCAGCCCCTTTCTCTCTCTTCTATCTATCTATCTATCTATCTATCTTTTGCAGTACTGGGAATGGAACCCAGGGGCATTCTACCTCTAAGCTATGGGGCATTCTACCTCCAAGCTATACCCCCAGCCCACTTCTTTCTTTCTTTTCTTTCTTTCTTTCTTTCTTTCTTTCTTTCTTTTTCTTTCTCTCTTTCTCTCTTTCTTTTTCTTTTCTTTTTTTTTTTTTTTTGCAGTACTGGAGAGGAGCCCAGGGGCATTCTACCTCCAAGCTATACCCCCAGGCCAATTTTTATTCTTTATTTTGAAACCGGGTCTCACTGAGTTGCAGAGGGCCTCACTAAGTAGCTGAGGCTGTCCACGAACCACGATCCTCCAGTCTCAGCTCCCCAAATGCTGGGAGGACAAGTGTGTGCCACCACGCCCGGCTTTTTCTTTTCCATTTTAAAATTCTGATCTGATAGTGTCTCTTCCCGCAGGCGGCCTCAGAACCTTGGCTGCTGGCAGGTTGTAAATGTGAGTAGTATGTCAAGAGCAACTCGTGCTAGTTCTTCTGCACAGATGACTTGGATTTGAGAGCCGCCCCAGAAGGGCTTTTGTTCAGTCCAGGTTCCCCTCTGGGCTTCGACTTTCTCATCTAGAGCTTAGTTAGACGCATTCTGCCTAACTCGGGAGAGAGTTTGAGGGTCACATGAGGTCATGAATGTGAATCATGCTATGTGGTCAAAACATTCATAAAAATGCTCCATTAAGAATCGAACGCACCTGAGCTGGGCACGGTGCCGCACACCTGTAATCCTATAATCCTAGTACTTGGGAGGTTGAGACAGGAGGATGACAGGTTTGAGGCCAGCCTCAGCTGCTTAGGCTCTCAGCAACTTAGTGAGACCCTATTTCCAAATAAAAAAATAAAGGACATAGTGCTGGAGATTTTACTCACAGGTAGAATCCCCCGGGCCTAATCTCCAGTACAAGAAAAGAAAAAAAAAAGAATTTAATGCATCTGGATTATTTTTTTACTCCGTATATTTGTTTAATATACTCAAGTATACTCAAGATCTTTTTTTTTTTTTTTTTTTGAACTGAGGCTTGAACCCAGGGGCATTCTACCTCTGAGGTACACCTGCAGCCCTATATTTTGAGATGTCTTACTAAGTTGTGGGGGGCCTCACTAAGCAGCCGAGGCTGGCTGTGAACTTGTCACCCTCCTCTTTCAGCCTCCCGAGTACTAGGATTACAAGCATGTGCCATCACACCTGACTATACTCAAGATCATTTTTTTTTTTTCCAGGACTGGGGATGGAGCCCAGGGGCATTCTACCTCCGAGATCCACCCCCTGCCCTATTTTTTATTCTTTACTTTGAAACAGGGTCTCACTGAGTTGCAAAGGGCCTCAGCAAGTAGCTAGCGCTGTCTGCGAACCACGATGCTCCCGTCTCAGCCTCCGGAATGCTGGGATTACAAGCGTGCCCACCACGCCCGGCCTACTCAAGATCTTTATGTGTGTGTTAGGCAACTTCATTTAGGATTGTTTCCTATCTTTAATTTACTGAACTGGTTTGATATGCTTTGGGGGAAGGCAAGTTCATGTTCCAGTTACCTTCTGTAAACAAAGCTATTGAATGAGTATGATTGAGCCTTTAATGTTCCAACTCCTTCCATCCCCAGGAGCCTTCTCGTAATGAGGCCTAATTTCCTTCTTGACATCCTTAATTTCCTAAGTGACCTCTCCTGAGGTTGCCTAGACATTCGCAAAGGGCACGCAGAGGTCAAGGTCAGGATCTGCCGGCCTCTGAGCTGGTGAGCTGCGGCACCAGGGAGGTTTCCTCGCTCCTCCTCTCTTCCCAGCTGTCCGCTCAGTGTGCCGCTCAGCCCCGGTGTAGTCCAGCTTCCATTGAGTGCCTCTGGGGCCCTGACATCGGCAGTGGGAAGAACTCAAAGGCTAATGACCGCAGCGCCAGGCCTCAACGAATTCACAGTCTTATATGTCAATATTTAGTTATACCATCAAATGAGCATCAAAAAACATTATATGGATTTCCTGTGCTATGCGGAAGCACCGTGTCCGGCCGTGGTGACTGACGGGAGGAGCTGGGGTTCACAGGCTGGGGGGAAAAGCAGAGCTGGGTGTATCCCTGTGCTGCGAGGTCCCGATGGGTGTGTGGGCCGGGGTAGGTGCCCCGAGTCCTGGGCTTAGTCTCCTGTGGATGTTTTGGGTTTGCAGAGAGAAAGGTATTAGTGGGTTTATAAGTTAAAGGAAAGTTCGTGAATTACTAGAAACGCCAAATTTGTAGGCATTCTGAGCAATTTACAATTCTCCACGTCTACATTTGTTAGGACAGGTCTGTAATCTTTTGTTTTGGATGGACCACGGCCAGCGCTGCCGTTTGATTTAAGGAAATGCGTAGACTTTTGTTGAATGCCCGCATTGTGCCAGGTACCCTGTTAGGTATTTTTATAGAGATTACCGTGTTCATTTTCTATTGCTGCTTTAACAAATTACCACCAATTTTATAGCTTCAAACAATGCACACATTATCTTATAGTTCTGTAGGTTAGATGTCAGAGCTGTGTCTCACTGGGCAAAAATCAAGGTGTGGTCCCTGTGGAGAGATGCTTCGAACCTCACCCAGGTCATTAGCCAAATAGAGTTCTTTGCAAAGTTAAAAACCAGGCCCCTGAGCTGGGCGTGGTGGCGCACGCTTGTAATCCCTGCACTTGGGAGGCTGAGACAGGAGGATCGCACAGGTTCGAAGCCAGCCTCAGCTACTTACTGAGGCTCTCAGCAACTTAGTGAGACCCTGTTTCCAAATAAAATATAAAATAGGTCTGGGAGTATAGCCTGGAGGTAGAAAAGGCCCTGGGTTCCACCCCCCAGTACCACAAAACAAAACAAAACAAAACAAAAACAAACCACTAGGCCCCTCCCTGTTCCCTTGCTCTGGCCACAGCTCAGGACCACTGCTAGCTCGAGAGCCCTCTTTTGGTGTCTGCAGGCCGCCCCTCTGGTTAGAACCAGCAGGGCCATGGAATCCTGCTAGAGCTATCGGACTCCCCGCACTGCGCATGGCTCTGCTTCCACCCAGAGAAAGTCCTCTGCTTTTAAAGGCTTCTGTAATTCAGGAAAATCTCTCTACCCAAGGTCTAGGGCGAAGTTCTTTTTGCTATATAATGTGATACGGTCGCCGATTCTAGGGATTAGTGCACCAGCATCCACGAAGGTGGTCATTCTGCCCACCATAATTACCCGATCCTTCTGTTACGGTATCTAGGAAGTTGTTATTGTTGTTTTTGGTTTGCAGATGCGTGAACCAAAGCATCATCGTATTAAGCAAGTTGGCCAGGAACCTGAAGCGCCCTCTTAAACGGTAAAGCCTTTTCTGATCAGTAGGGAGCTCCTGCTGAGGCTGGTAGCAGTGGAGACGCACAAACGACCTTTAAGTGGCCTGCTCTGACTGTGGAAGTCGGGCCCTGAAGTGGTTAGCGTGACCCCTCCACGGCGGGAAACAGCTGTGTGGGGGCTTTGGGACCCTGCTTTCTCGAGGTGGAGGGCCCTTCATGGGGTAAAAAGTGTAAGATTTCATGTCTGTTTCTAGAATGGAAACAGCTGACCCATCCCCACCAGAGAGCCACAGTCCCGAGTTTGAGAACCTCCAATTCTTTCACCGTTGAAGACAAGCCCACTACACTGCTAGCTAGGAATCAGGTGCGTCTGCGGGCAGGAAAGTAGCTCCTGATGATGGTCCTCATGTTGTTAAGAACGGATGTGGCATCCGGCATGCGGGCGCATGCCTGTCATCCCAGCATTCGGGAGGCTGAAACTGGAGGAACGCGGTTCGCGGACAGCCTCAGCTACCTAGTGAGGCCCTTTGCAACTCAGCAAGACCCCATTTCAAAATAATGAATAAAAAAAATAGGGCAGAAGGTGTAACTTGGAGTTCAAATGCCTCTGGGTTCCATTCCCAGTCCCGAGAAAACAAAACAAAGCAAACACCAAACCAGTGGTTGGAGCCGGGCATGGTGCTGCGTGATTATAACCCCAGCACTTGGGAGGCTGAGACAGGAGGATTGCAGTTCGCGGCAAGCCTCAGCTACTTAGTGAGGCCCTCTGCAACTCAGTGAGACCCTGTTTCAAAAATAAAGAATAAAAAGCCGGGCGTGGTGGCGCACGCTTGAAATCCCCGCGCTTGGGAGGCAGAGACAGGAGGATCGCGCAGGTTTGAAGCCAGCCGCGCTGGTTTAGGAGACCCTGTTTCCAAAAATAAAATAGGTCTGGGAGTGTAGCCCGGAGATAGACGGGCTTCCAGGAACCCCAGTACCACCAAAAAAAAAAAAAAAAAAAAAAAAAGAATAAAAAAAAAATAGGGCTGGGGGTGTAGCTTGGAGGTAGAATGCCCATGGGTTCCATTCCCAGTACTGAAGGAAAAAAAAAAAAAAAAAACCTATGTGGCCAGCAACAGACAGATGGAAAATGAAAATGTGGTATATGCACAAGGGAATTTGACTCAGCCATAAAGAACATTATGAGCCGGGCGTGGTGGTGCACGCTTGGAATCCAGCATTCGGGAGGCTGAGACAGGAGGATCGTGGTCCACAGACAGCCTAAGCTGCTTAGTGAGGCCCTCTGCAACTCAGTCAGACCCTGTTTCAAAATAATAAGACTAAAAATTAGGGCTGGGGGTGTAGGTTGAAGGTAGAATGCCCCTGGATTCCATCCCCAGTACCACAAAAATAAAATAAAATAAAAAGAACATTATGTCGTGTGTGGCAGAACGGATGGAACCAGAGGATATTACGCTAAGTGAGAACAGCCAGGGTCTCAAAGTCAAGGGTCACAAGGTCTCATGCAGAAGCCAGAAGGAAAATAAGAAGCAAAAGAGACCTCGGCCCCATGAGGAGAGAAGCCAGCAGAACAGCGTGGAGGAGAGGCGGAGGCAGGGACCGTCGAGGCAGGCGACGACCGCACGAGGTTTCACTGCCAGCCACTGACAGGTCTGTGAGCAGAAGGGCCTGAGGGAGTCTGGAGGAAAAGACGCCACGCGAGCTGTGCGTGTGATTGGGTCTCCGTGAATCTCACCGCGTGTGTAGCGTGTGCTTGCATGGAGAACATACAAATTAATCACATAGTTTGGTTAGAGCTTCATTAATTCTTTCCCGTATGGTAAGTGGAAGCTCTTCTAGGGGCCAGTTTTCTGTAAGGAATCAGAACCTGGGCTGGGGGCGTGGCTCCTGGCAGAGCGCTTGCCAGGCACACCCAAGGCCCTGGGTTCCGCCTCTAGCGCTGCCAACTAAAACAAATACAAGCAAGAGAAGAAAGAAACTGGAGCCCATCCTCCTAAGGCATTTAACCTGGCCTTCAGGAAATGATGCACTCCCTGCCGTCCTGTGCAAAAGTTTTGTGTGTGCACGCCTCTGTGTGTACTGGGAGATGATTTATAACTTCCGTACATTTCCAAACTGGGTAGATTCCAGAAAGTTTAAGAATATACCACTTGGTATGATATTCTTGTTGGTCAAGTATCAGGTTTTGTTTAACATTACCCCTTTTTTACAAAGTTATGCAGGCACATAATTTAAGAGTCAAAAGTTCTCCAAGCCTTAGAGGCAAAGCATAACAGCTGCCTCCCCAGCCTTCTCCTCCAACTCTCAGCTCACTTTTAATATTTTAGCTCATCCCTCCAGAGTGTGTGTATGTGAAGCCCGCCGCGGAAGGAGGGGATTCAGGCGATGCATCCTGCTCCCTGCCCGTCACCCACTGCTGTCCTCCTAGTAAAATTAGTTCGACATTGCGATAGGGTAGAAATACATACATGGCGGTTTTCCTGGCTCCTGGCCCAGAGCTCCTAAACTCTTATGATTTTCTGATGGGAACATCTTCCCTTATATATTTGGTCTTAGTCCCCCACTCCTGACAAAAGAGCTTCTAAGACTCTTGGAATCCTGGCGAGCTAAGGGTGTACTTTGTAGAATCATGAAATGACCAGGGCCCTCTGGACAGCCGCAGGCTGGGAGCTGTGTGCCCAAAAGACCAAGGCATGATTAGAGGTTGGAAATTCTAGCCCCACTCCCAACCTCAGGGGAGGGTCCAGGAGCTGGAGATTGAGCAATCACCAAAAGCTGATTATCCCCTTATACAGTGAATCCTTGATAAAACTCCTCACCAGTGAGTTTGGCCAGCTTTCGGGGACAACCTGGTGGTTGTAAGGGACGCACAGGGAGGGCACGGAAGCGCTGCACCTGCCCGGACCTCGCCCTCTGCCTGTTCTCCGCTGCTCCCAGGTTGTCCTTTATGATGAGCTGGTGCTGGTAGGTAAAATATTTCCCTGCCCTCTCTGGGTTGTTGGGGCAAATTCTCCACCCCAAGGAAGGTTGCAGGCCGCCCCCATGGATAGCTGTTTGGTCAGAAGATTGGGAGGCTTGGGCTTGCCGCTGGCATCTGGGGGCGGGCAGGGCCTCTCGTGGGACTGAGACCTTCCCTTGGGGGTTCAGATGCTGACCTTGGTCGATGGTCACGGCTGACTTGACTTGTGGGACACCCAGCTGGTGTCAGAGCATGGGATGGGGGAAAAACCACACATAATATTTAGTGTGGAAAGTGTTCGGTTGTCCAAACAGACAGGTTAATTATTTTTAAAATTCCAGTTACATGCACGTTCAGCGGCACTTAGGATGATTCTATAAATGGTGTTTATGGATGAGCTATCTAGTCTGCTCTGGTCACACTCCTTTCATTCTTAGTTTTCTTTCTCAGCAGTTACCTTGTTTTGCTTGTCTTCCTTTCTCTGGTTTTTGTATGTTGTTTATTTCCCCCTCCCCCACTGAGAATGCAGGCTCCTGTCAGTCCCGGCCTCCCTGGGTTCCTCCTGGCCCTGGTGTTCCTCCCGCCCTGTCCCAGGTGGTCGGCTTCTGTGCTTGCAGCTCGCTGGCCTCTGCGATCTCCTGCGTGTCACCTGAGGCTCCTTTCGCCTCTTCCCTGGGTCCGCTCTTAAAGTGTCCTCTCCTGTTGGTAAGCATCGTGTCCTTGGAGGCGTAGAACACAGACCTGGCGCATCCTCAGACCTCCCTCTGAAGCGCGCTCTGTCCGCCCGTGGGCACCTGCAGCTCACTTTTGCCCTGCTCGGACTCCAGGCTGTGCGGCTGCCCGCCGGGCTCCCCGAGGCTGGCCACCTTCCTTCACCGTGGGGCAGCTTCCTTTCCCTGTGCCGGACTCTAGTCGGCTGGTGTGCCGAGCGGAGGGAGACAGGGAGCATTTTGTCACTGTGAAAGTTGTTGCGAGCATGAGTGAGAAGGGGTAGTGATGCCTCTTGTTCGGGCCACTAGATTACAGCACGGTAAACTGAAGTAAGTTTTAGCCACGGTCGGCACAGCTAGAGAGGGGGCTGTCATCTGGTCTGGGAATTTTGTCACAGGACATTTCGGAAATGTCGCTGCCGCCATCCTCCTCCTCCTCCTCCTCTTCCTCCTCCTCCTCCTCCTCTTTCTTCCTCCTCTTCTCCCTCCTTCCCCTTCTCCTCCTCCTCCTTTTCTTCTTCTGTCTTCTCCCTCCTCCTCCTCCTCCTCCGTCATCTTCGTCCTCCTCCTCCTCCTCCTCCTCCTCCTCCTCCTCCTCCTCCTCCTCCTTTTTCTTTGGTGTTGGTACCGGAGATTGCACCTTCTACCTTCCAGCTATACCCCCAGTCCTATTTTCTATTTTATTTTGGAGCAGGGTCTCACTAGGTTGATGAGAGTCTCACTACTTGCGGAGGCTCTCCTTGAACCCAGTATCTTCCTGTCGCAGCCTCCCAAGTGCTGGGATTATAGGTGCTTCTATTACACCTGACTGGAAAATGGCTTCTTGGGACGTGGTGCCTCCTGGGGACGTTTAATACACAGAAATTTTGTCACCAATGCAAAGAGGAAAGAGGAATGCTACTCAAATTGTTTGGAAGCCAGGCAGGTGATGCGCCTTGTAATCCTTCTACTCTCCCACCTGAGGAGGCGCTCAGTGAAGCAAAGCCATCACAGGAGGAAGGGCTGGAGTGTCTGCACTGATCGTGTGAAACACAGGCTGCTCACACTGACCCAGAGCACTGGACTGGGGGAGACTGCTTTCTAGAACTTTACCTTGGCGGAACAGTCCCATCATGATCCGAGGATCTTGGAGTCAAAAATTGCCCTGATATGGGGCAAATTTATATGCACATGTTGGTTTAAAATTTCATGTGATAGAGAAATATACAAATAGGGTAAACGGCTGAAATTCGCATCCTTTTCTCTAAAGGTAACCATTGTTAATAGTTAAATATGAATTCCAAACCTTTTTTGGTGTATTATAAATATAAACTGTTTAATTTTTAGAGCAGCTTTATCACTGTGACCATTTTTTTGGGGGGTGGTGGTACTGGGGGTGGAACCCAGAGGCTTTCTACCTCCGGGCTATACTCCCAGACCTATTTTATATTTTATTTGGAAACAGGGTCTAAGTTGCTGAGAGCCTCACTAAGTAGCTGAGGCTGGCTTCGAACCTGCGCGATCCTCCTGTCTCAGCCTCCCAAGCATGGGGATTACAAGCGTGCGCCACCACGCCCGGCTCACTGTGACCGTTTTAGAGTGAGAAAATAAGATGTCCAGAGAGCCTTGTCCAACCACACACGGCCAGCAAGAGCTGGAGTTGGGGCTGAATCCAGGCAGTCTAGCTCTAGAGCTCTTAGGAGTTACTGCCAATTGTTTGATGAAAGCTTGCCGCTGACAGGGGTTCCCTTACTCTTTGTCAAAGTAGTGTGCATTAGGTCCTTTACCCCTGCAAGCCTAATCCTAACCCCTGGAACTGCTTCACACCCTGCCTGGGATCCTTTGAGGTCAGGCCTGCCCCAGGTCCCTTGTCTTTGACCTGGCCGCCTGCAAGGTGGCAGAAGGAGAGAGTCATTTTGCTGGAAAAGAGGCCACCATGACTGGGCTGACTCCTCTGAGGGAAGCATCCTTGGAGCAGCTTTGTGACCTTGGACCTGTGGGTGGGAAAAGAGGAAATTCAGTGGGTACCCTGGACTGCGAGGCACGGAGCTACCAGCCCTGGGGCCTGGCTGCCTGGCATCGCCCTTCCTGTTGGGATGAGGAGGTCTGGCCCCTGCGGGTCAGTGCGTGCAGCCGTGCAGGAGCTCATCCATTCTTGTCTGAGCAGTACTTTCATCCCCAGCCCAAATATCCCTGTCAAGCAGCACTTTGATCCCCAGCCCAAATGTCCCCATCTGAGCAGGACTCTCATCCTCAGTACAGATGTTTCTGGACAGGTTTTTGTGAGGTTGAAAGGGGCAAAATACTTTTGTAATTTGCTGCTGATAACAATATTTATTTGTGATTCTGAAGAGGATTTGGAGGGTGAGATAATAGGGCTCTTCCAAGTGTGCTAAACATAGAAGTATGGAGTAGTGGCATTCTATTTCTGGGCTCTGCTCCCAACCCCATTTATTTACTTAATCAGGGTGTCTTACTAAGTTGCCGAGGCTGATCTTGAACCTATGATCTTTCTCTCTCAGCCTCCCAAATATTGGGATTACAGGTGTGTACCATCACGCCCGGCTGAAGAAATACTTCTTAATTATGGATCCTGCAATGTGAGCGTTAGAAGCCACATATACCTAAGTTGAAATAGCCAAACAAATCTTGCACTTTGGTTGCACTGCTAAGCCTGGCTCCACGTATCTCTCAGGTGAGCAGGATGCCAAGGTGGAGGGCCGAGGCCCCTGGTGTTCCTCCCCAGAAAGGTGTCTGTGGGGGGGCCTCAGCTGCTGAGCACCTGGCCTTTCTCAGCTCCTTTACATGTGGTCTTTCATTTAACACAGCCTTGCAGGGAACTGTTTCATGAAAGATGAAGACGGAGGCTTAGGGGAGGCAAGAAAGTTGCCGGGATCCATAGTTCTGAAAGGGAGAGTGGGCTGCGCGTTGAGCTGACCCTGGACTCGGATCCTTACCCGGGTGGCGGGGGAGTGGCGTGGAACCTGCCACCCTGGGCTTCTGGGTCATATGGACTGACCGTTTGGAGAGAAGCCCCTCATTCCCTCAGTGGAAACAGAGCCCACAGGAGGAAGGCACGGGCTGCTTGCTCAGACCTGGCCACTGCGTCAGAGTCTCACAGATGCACTGGCGGGGCGGGGGGGGGGGCAGCCTCGCCATCAGGAGGCAGCTCGGGGAGGCTGGCTGAGGCTGTCCATCTGGGGAGGCCAACTAGAAGCAGGCATCCGTGTGACTGTCCGCAGAAGATGGGTACTTTTCTTCTTGGTTCTGAATTGGAAACAAGGGCAAAAATTAGGACAGCTGCTGGTTAGTACTGAGGTCCTGGCCACTCGGACACAGCTGCAGGGCTGACGTTGGCCACCCGGGGTGTCACTGGAGACGGTGCCCGTCCCCCAGTGAGTCTGGCCATGGCGGGCGGGCCCCCAGCTGTCCTGGACAGGGCTGGCAGGCAGCTGCAGGCCGTGGTCTGGGCCCTGTTCCTACACATGGTCTGGCTACCATGTGTACATCCAGTTTCTCATTTTTCCATTGTCAATAAAATACTGAACAGCAAACTGGACGTGTTGGGGGAGTTTTTCACGTCGAGATTTAATTAGAATGGATGGACGTGGGGGCCATTAACCTCGAGGATTTAAAACAGGAAGGCTTCCGCAGCGTTGCCTGGACACCCTCCGCCTCCCCCGGGACGGTCTGCTCTCGGCCCGCGGCCCCTGCCGGGCGGCCCATGGGCGATCCAGATCCTGCGTCTCGTGTGCATTTCACTGTTAGCCTCCGTGTCTCCACCTAGTCAGGGCAGTTTATTTTGTAACCTTTGTTGCTACAAAGATGTCCTTGGAATTGGTGACTTGGAAGGGATGGTGCAGCTCCCTGGGTCGGACGGCTGATTTGGAGATAAACCGGGTTCCGAGACGCGGTCCAGCGCTTTGGATGGTGAAGCTGGAAATAGAACGGCTGCTCTTCCTGGAGGGAAGGTGAACTGCGGCCTCGAGTGCAGTATTCTGTGACTGACTTCCATTTATTTCTGACTGCAGTTAGGATGGAGATTTTAAGTTGGCGTTTATGTGTCATCAACACTGTAGGAAGTCTTTTTTTTTTTTTTTCAGGTTTGGGGATGGGACCCAGGGGCATTCGACCTCCGAGCTACACCCCCTGCCCTACTTTTTATTCTTTATTTTGAAACCGGGTCTCCCTGAGTTGCAGAGGGCCTCACTAAGTAGCTGAGACTGTCCGCGAACCGCGATCCTCCTGTCTCAGCCTCCCGAATGCTGGGATCACAAGCGCGCGCCACCAGGCCCGGCTTAGGGCATTAAAAAAATCCCTTCAGTTGTAGTTTTCAACGTGACTGAAAGGACGTTGCTATGGACCGGATCTTGTGCTCCCCGAATGCTTGGGATGGGGCTGGCTCCGAGTGACTGTAGGCGGCAGAGCCTCGGGGGCGAGGCCGGTGCGCGGTGGGAGCCCTGCCTCGCAGCCTCAGCCTGCGATCGCAACGTCCTCCTACCAGGCGGCGCTGCGTTGAACAGGGGCTCTTTGTTCACCGTGGAGCTAGAAAACGGATGCTCCTGGCAACCCGGACTGGGCACTGACCACGTGCCCGCGGGCCAAGCAGCTGTACGAATTGGAATGTTCCCTAACATTCCCCACAGACAGAGCACGGTTATGATTGTCTTTTTACAAGTGATAGGAAAGCTGTGTAAAGAGAAGCCGAGCTGTTTGGACCAAGCTCCTGGCACTGGTTCCAAAAAAGGGAACATACATATGTTATATATGTGTGTGCGTATAAATATATATACACATATATATGTGTGTGTTTATGCATTTTTATATTAACATATATGTATATATATTTGTATTTATATTTTGGGAAGGCTACTGGGGATTGAACCGAGGGCATTCTACCTCTGAGCTACACTCCCAGCCCTATTTTAATTTTTATTTTGACACAGAGTCTTGGTAAGTTGCCGAGGATCTTACTGAGTAGCTGAGGCTGGCCTCAAACCTGTGATTCTCCTGTCTCAGCCTCCCAAGTACTGGTATTCCAGTTGTATGCCACCATGCCTGGCTGGGAGAAAACATTTAAAATATATTTTTGTTCAGGCTGGGGTGTAGCTCAGTGGAGGAGCATGTGCAAGGCCCTGGGTTTGATTCCCAACACACACACACACACACACACACACACACACACACTCAGTGACTGTAATTTGCAGTCGTCTTTTACACAAAATTCCTCTTGAATGCATTCAGTAAGTGAGGTGCTGTGCTGGGAGCTTTCCTGGAGAGTGCGTTTGGGGTGGAGGTGCACAGACAGTTCAAAGCCGCTGGGCCCCGTGGGGAGAACGGGGCACTGGGAGAGGCTTTCCATCATCTGGCAACATCTGTTCCCTCGAGGCCGGTCCAAGGTTGTGTTAGGTGCTTGGTTGATGGTTACCGTGGCTCCTCGAGTGGCCTGTGGCCGTGACTCCTGACTGCCTGAGCAGAGGTGAGGGGTGGTGCCCCTGGCTTGCACTGCCACCCCAGAACCCACCCCCTGGGGCCACAGTGATCGGCTGTAAGCAGCCGTGGGCATCTCACGGCCAATCTCATGGCCATGACCGGCCAGGCTGTTTCCCATTGGGAAGAAGCTGTTGACTTATTTTTGGCTTTTGCCTCGGGGCTCAGGGAATGGCGGGTAGGGTTATCAGAAGTACACTGAAGGCTTTGAGGACAGACAGGGTGTCCTGGGGTCAGGCGCTCGCGTCTTCCGTCCCCGAGTTGGCAGTCTCTGCGGGCGTGGGGTTCGCACACAGCGGCACTAGATTCCTGCCGGCTGTCTTCCCTGTTATTTCTGCAGGTTCCACTCGGGAAATCCTGTGTGGAAGGCGTGACTTCAGTTTTGCCACCACGTATTTATAGCAGCCGGTGCCTCCCACCCGGGTCACTTTTGCGCGGTGGCATTTGTAGCCCTCCCACGCAGACCACGGTGTCTCGGTCTGCGCACCTTCAGAGCTGCCCCCTGGGTGCCCGGAGCTGGTTGCGGGAGGCGCCCGCCCCCTGGGTAGCAGGTGGTGGTGGCCACAGCGCCCTGGCCTTCCTGGCCCTCCTCGTATTCCTCCATCCCCCTACATTAAGAGCACTTCTTTTTAGAAATAGAGTAACTTGGGTTCGTTTGTTTGCTATACTTTGCTGATTGGATATGGGGTAATCCTGGGGAAGGGAGAAAGTTTTCACATGGCTATGATTGTAGTACTGGCTTGGCTTTTTTTCCTTTTTTCCTGTCTCTAAGCTACACCCCCAGTCCTATTATGGTGCATTGTCATCATACATCTCAATGGAATACAAGACTCGTGAGCTTATACAAGCCACATTACCCAGTGAGCCCTTATCCAGTCCCCATCCCGTTCCCTCCCGCTCCTTCCCAGCCTTGATCGAGTGACTGACTTTGACACGTCTGTCTAAGTCCATCGTGTGTTTAAAGAGTTTCTCTCCCCCTCCCATCCCCCCAGACAGGTCACTTTCATTGCTCCTCTCTGGGGCCCCTTCTTCATCTAGAGTTCCTCCTATAACCCATTTCTCCCTAGTTTTCGCATATTGGGGAAAACATCTGATTTTTTATTTTTTTGTGACATTTCCCTGTGGATGCCGCACTGCAGGCTCTGGTCCCGGCCTTGCAGGCGCCGGTATCAGCCTCGCTGTACGGCGGGCTCCGATCCCAGCCTTTTTTTATTCTTTATTCTGAAACAGGGTCTCGCTGAGTTGCAAAGGGCTCACTAAGTAGCTGAGGCTGCCCGCGAACCGCGATCCTCCGGTCTCAGCCTCCCGAAAGCTGGGATGACAAGCGTGCGCCACCGCACCTGGCTTTAATGCTAGCCACTCTTAACTGCCAGGCACCGTGAAGCGGCTGCGTGTCCATTCTCCATCAACCCCCCGGGCTTACGGACCCCTGAGGTAGCAGGTACTTATCCCCAGTTAATGAGGAGGCAGCGTAGCCCCAGTGGTTAGGAGAACTTCGGGGTCACGTGGCCAGCAGTGGCACAGTAGATAGACTCGGAAGGGCTGATTCAGACAGGCGATCTGCTGACTAAATGGGCTCTGGACTCCTGGCCCCGGAAAAGGAGAGCCTGGGTCGGGCTGCCGCGAGGTGGCCGGCCTTCTCCTACCTCTGGGGTTGACCCCAGGTTGCCCACCTCCAGGGCGGGTTTGCTTCTGCCTGGTGCTTCCTAGGGAAGAGAAGCACCGCCCAGGCTCGCTTTAGACTCTGTCTACTCCGCAGGCACAGCGGCCACAGCCGTGATGTTTGCAGGGAAGCAGGACTCAGCCCCTGCCCTGGGCGTAGCGCTCCTGGTCTTACTGTGCGGTTAGGGTTGTTCTTCAGCCTTTGTGACGCTCATGTAAAAGGTATGTGATATCGTAGGTGGGGATCAGGATGTAAGGTTAAAAAGACGCAGGCCATATGTTTTTTAAATCTCTGAACTGGACATTTCACGTTGTCTAGCATGCGAGCGGAATTCAAAGTTTATTAAACAATACTTGTATTTGGGATGGTTGATGGCTAGCATATTTTTCATTTCACTAAAAAGTGTTCATTGCCTGGAGCAGTTGGCCATCCATAGACCAGAAGAAAAAAAAAAAAAAAAAGGAGCCACAGACTTAGATGTGAAACATAGGACTATGAAACTTAAAAGCCCACACGGTAGATACTTTCTGGGATTTACAGTGATGCACAGATGCATACCCACCGAGGAAAAACTGATAAACTGGACTCATCCAGATGAAGAATTCCCACTCTGCTGAAGACCGTTAGGAGGTACAGAGGAGCCGGGCGCGGTGGGCGCGCTTGTAACCCCAGGACTTGGGAACTGAGGCAGGAGGGTCGCAGGTCCACAGCCATGTTTCAGCAATCTAGGGAGGCCTTCTGCAACTTAGTAAGAGCTTGTTTCAAATTAAAAAACAAGGCCGGGCGTGGTGGCGCACGCTTGTAATCCCCGCGCTTGGGAGGCGGAGACAGGAGGATCGCGCAGGTTCGAAGCCAGCCTCGCTGGCTTAGGAGACCCTGTTTCCAAATAAAAAAGTAAAAAATAGGTCTGGGAGTGTAGCCCAGAGGTAGAAGGGCTTCCAAGAACCCCAGTACCACCAAATGAATAAATAAATAAATAAATAAAAATAATAATTAAAACAAATAAAATAGGGCTGGGGATGTAGCTCGCAGGTACAATGCCCCTGGGTTTGTGTCCTCTCTCTCTCTCTCTCTCTCTCTCTCTCTCTCTCTCTCTTGCGCGTGCACACACACACACACACACACACACACACACACACAGTCTAAAAGATAAAAAAAGATACAAAGACAAGCTACATCTGGGAGAAGATATTTATAAATCAGGTATCTAATAAGGACAATAAGGACCAGTATCTACAATATAAAAACTCTCAAAATTGAACAGTAAAGCAAACCACCCAATTAGAAAATGGATTTATGAAGAGACATTTCACTGAAGAGATGTACAGATGACAGCAAAACACAGCAACAGGTGTGCAGTATCATTAGCCACCAGGGAAGTGCAAATTAAAACCACAGTGTGACGTTAATCAGAATAGCTAAGGTGAAGACTTGTCAGAGGACTGACCGCTGCAGGGGGTGCCGGGAGGCTGGACCACCGTGCACTGCTCCTGGGACCGGGAGCTGCCTTCCTGAAGATGTGTGGAAATGTCTCTCTCCCCCCCCCCTTTTTTTGTGGCACTGGGTATTGAATCCAGGGGCATTCTACCTTTGAGCTAAAATATCATTCATTTTGAAGCAAGGTCTCGCTCAGTTGCTGAGGGCCTCCCTAACTTGCTAAGACTGGTCAGCCTGTGATCCTCCTGTCTCAGCCTCCCAGGTACTGGGATTACAGGCACGCACCACCGTGCCTGGCTGATAGGTGGTTTCTTAAAATACACAAGCTGTTACTTTTTGACCTACCATTAGTACTTGAGGGCATTTATCCAAGACAAACAAAGAACGTTCATTCAGAAGCCCATACGTGTATGTATGTAGTAGCAGAAGCCCTGAACGGGAGCCATCTGAGATGCCCGTCAGTGGTACAGTAAACCCTGGCCCGGCCGTACCATAGGTACTGCACAGCTGCAGTTAATGAGCCGGGGCTTCCTCAGCCTCAAGCTGGAAACCGCTGTCAGGCTCAGCTCCTTTATGTGATCCCCGCTTCTGATCTCAGTCTGTTTACTTTTCTTTCAAATGCATTCCCCATCCCTCCCATGTTAACATGCGCAGGGCACGGCTGGCACCTCGTGGTGCCCGGCCTCATCCAGCACTCGGTTCGTGTGCGGTATCAGAATGAGCTTCCAAACACTTGAGCTAACTTGAGTAAGTGTTCTGTGCAGTCCTCTCCCTCTCTCTCTCTCTCTCTCTCTCTCTCTCTCTCTCTCTCTCTCTCTCTCCCTCTCCCTCCCTCCCTTCCTTCCTTCCTTCCTTCCTTCCTGTGGTACTGGGGATGGAACCCAGGGGCAGTCTACCTCCGTGTTACACCTCCAGCCCTTTTTTTTATTCTTTATTTTGAAACAGGGTCTCGCTGAGTTGCAAAGGGCCTCACTAAGTATCTGAGGCTGTCCTTGAACCGCGATCCTCCTGTCTCAGCCTCCCAAATGCCAGGATTACAAGTGCAGGCCACCACCATGCCCAGCATTCTTTATTTTGAAACAGGGTCTCACTAAATATCTGAGGCTGCCTGGAAACCTGCAGTCTTCCTATCTCGGCCTCTCAAGTACTAGGATTATAAGTGTGCGCCACCACCGTATGCTAGGGTCTCAGGCTTAGGGTAATATCAGTGTTCGCGGGCACCCAGCCTCTGACCCGAGGGCTGGGGACAGGGCGGCTGGCGGTGGAGGCGGCATTCCCAGCCTCTCGCCAGGCTGTTCTATGCTTCGACCTGCTGTTCCCTGTTCCCATCCTTGTCGAAAGAATAACCCCATTTTGATGCTAAGGTTTGCTGCCCTTTATGTAGCCTAATGGCTCCGATGTAGGTTTTCTCTCATTCAGAATTCTCCTGGCTCAGAGATATTCTGCAGGGAAATGCGGGAAGCTGTTTTGCATGGATGCCTACGCCACAGTATTCCACCTGCGGGTTGATTTGGTTTGGATGCAACTCAACCCCCGGTATTGGGTTCTTTATCCTAAAAGCAGAGAGAACTCTAGGCCTTTGTCGGGGCAGAGGCTGTCCTGTCTTACTTAGCCTCAGCCCCTAGTGCATAGAATCCCTGTGCGTGCTCGCTGAGCCGGGCCAAAGGGTGTGTGCGCCTGGGACGAGGGTCTTCAACCTGCAGCATCTGGGGGTTCAGAGAGAAGTGTGCGTGCTCACCACAGACCAGCAGTGGCGGAATCTGCCAGGCCGAGCTGGGCGGCTGTCACTGTTCCAAGAAGGCTGGAAACCACTGGGCATAGCAGCGTCCCTTTGTGTGCTTTGGGGGTGATTAAAAGAGTGTTATACGAACAAACATGGGAATGGAATAAATCCCACATCCGGATAATTGTGCCGGTATTGGGAAATGGCGTTAAAATGTATCTGAAATAGCTTTGGTATTAGTAAGCCAGAGCTTGGGTGGGGCAGGCGCTCAGACAGAGAAGGACCCTGCAGAGTTCCTGGCACCAAGGGTGACTGGGAAGAAAATAGAGGGAGCCCAGGGCCTTTGCATTTTAAAGGCGAGCAACTTCCAGCAGACAAGCAAAATTCCCCAAGGGTGTGGGAGGATGCCACAAGCCTTCAAGGGATCTCTGACTCTGATAATTAACACATTTTGGGGTGAAACAAAAGGCTTGGGGTCTGTACTGGAGACAGGGCAGGCCCACAGGAAGGAATCCCCACATCAAATTCTTGCCCCAGAAGGGGCAGGTCTATTCAGGTCAGAAGATTATTGGTTGAGTGAGATAAAGGATAATGCACCTTTATAAAAATTGTTCTCTATCCAAACACTTCAGTAACTTATTTTCAGGTTACTCCCCTACACTCTGCCCCTTTGAGTGTAGGGCTTTATTAACCTATCCTTTCTTTCTGTCTTTTTTTTTTTTTTTTTTTTGGTGGTACTGGGAGTGGAACCCATGGGCTTTTCTACCGCCAGGCTATACTCCCAAACCTATTTTATGCTTTATTTGGAAACAGGGCCTCACCAAGTTGCAGAGGCCTCACTAAGTAGCTGAGGCTGGCTTCGAACCTGTGCGATCCTCCTGTCTCAGCCTCCCAAGCGCTGGGATTACAAGTGTGAGCCACCACGCCTGGCTTTCTTTCTGTCTTTGTAATAATACAGTTACTTATGTTTACAGCAAAAAAAAAGTTTGGGCTATTCTTTTTCTAAAATAGCTCAGAACAAGAACCCACAGCTACATCTGAAACTGTTACAGTTTCGGAGCCCAACAGGGGCACCGTAACACTAATGTCTACCAGAAGGTTATGTCTCCTAGTTTTCCGGTTTATTCTGCTATCTACCGACTCTCCCCTCTCTCCATGGAACAATAATTGACAGCTGATTGTGCAGAGACCGGGTAAGTCTCTTTCGTTGGCTGGACATGATGTTGGGCATGACGTGCTCCTTAGATCTTTAATGAGCTCTCATTCATACCAGCACGATGCCGGACCTTTTACAAACACTGCCTACAGGGGCTGTGCACTCCGGCTGCCTGAGTTTTGCAAAGCTGTGTAGTTTGAGGCAGACTGAAGTTTACCTACACCTGATTGTTCTTCATCTATGAGACGAGATGACAGGGCATTAACCATTGCAGAGGATTTTTGTGAGTTTTTCAGTGCACACGTGTGTGGGGCTCTTAGTGCCTGACACAGAGAAGGTGTGCAGTGCAGTTGCTGTTGAGTTATCATCATCCTCACCATCATCGTTGCTTTTTTTTTTTTTTTTTTGCTGTACTGAGGATTGAACCCAGGGACCTTCTACTCTAAGCTACACCCCCAGCTCTATTTTTTATTCTTTATTTCGAAACAGGGTCTCACTGAGTTGGAAAGGGCCTCACTAAGTAGCTGAGGCTGTCTGTGAACCCAGATCCTCCTGTCTCAGCCTCCCAAGTACTGGGATCACAAGCGTGCGCCAACATGCCTGACATCATCATTGTTTAATGTAAATATTCAGAACTAGTAAACTTCTCAAGGATAATTCATTCTTACCCCCGAATCACGGATTTCTTTAGTTTTTAACTGTTGGGTTAATTTACCATTAGATATTGGCCTCTCGAATACCTTGAACTTCAAATGAATGTAATCAAGGGATTTCCTGCTTAGATCCTCTCTGCCCAAAGCTGGATCCAGTCTCTCTGAGTGAACTCTCTTGGGCGTTTCTTTTCCTGAACCAAGCATGTGGCTGCACTCTCCTTTTTTGGACCCAAGGGGATCGTTTTATCACAGCTTCCTCAGCACTTGGGGGTTGATCTTCAGCTCAGGAAGTCCTCGCTGTGTGTTTATGACCCTCCCATGCGACCTGCCCTCCGCTTGCGTTTCCTTGATGGCTCTCAGTCTCCTAATGTCTTCCTTTCTTCCAGACTCGAATCTTTTTTTTTTTTTTTTTTTTTTTTTTATGGTACTGGGGATGGAACCCAGGCGCATTCTATTTCCAAGCTACAACCCAGCTCTCTTTCTTTCTTTCTTTCTTTCTTTCTTTCTTTCTGGTGGTACTGGGGTTCCTGGAAGCCCTTCTACCTCCGGGCTACACTCCCAGACCTATTTTTACATTTTTATTTGGAAACAGGGTCTCCTAAGCCAGCATGCGCAGCTGGCTTCGAACCTGCGCGATCCTCCTGTCTCTGCCTACCAAGCGCGGGGATTACAAGCGTGCGCCACCACGCCCGGCTATTCTTTATTTTTTGAAACAGAGTCTCACTATGTAGCTGAGGGTGTCCGCGAACTGCGATCCTCCATTCTCAGCCTCCTAAATGCTGGGATTACAAGCGTGCGCCACCACGCCTGGATAGACTCATGTCTTTTTTTTTTTTTTTTTTTTGCGGGTCTGGAGATGGAACCCAGGGGCATTCAACCTCCGAGCTACACCCCCGGCCCTATTTTTTATTCTTTATTTTGAATCAGGGTCTCACTGAGTTGTGGAGGGCCTCAGTAAGTAGCTGAGGCTGGCTGCAAACCGCGATCCTCCGGTCTCAGCCTTCTGAATGCTGGGATTATCAGCGTGCAGCACTGCGCCCGGCCCTAGACTCATATCATTTTTTTTTTTTTTTTTTTTAGTGGTGCTGGGGATAGAATCTAGGGGCCTTCTACCTCCGGGCTACACTCCAAGACCTATTTTATATTTTTATTTGGAAACAGGGTCTCTTAAGCCAGCGGAGGCTGGCTTCGAACCTGCGCGTTCCTCCTGTCTCCGCCTCCCACGCGGGGATGACAAGCGTGCGCCACCACGCCGGGCTGACTCACATCTTTTTGAACAAAGAGAACTGTTCTGATCACTCCAGTTTTCCCAGCACTCAGCCATATCGAGCACATATTTGGTTATTTCTAAATATTTAATCCAGCAGAATACAGGATTCTTCCATAAATGGAAGTTTTGGCTATGTGGGATGAAATATACATCAGCAAAGGATATTAAATAATTTAATTCACGTTTAGGTCCCAACTCAGTTATTGTCGTGTATCTAAGCATCAGTGATAGAAAAATAACCATATCATCCTGGCCCTTACGAGCACGCAGTCTTCTTTTTGTGAGCTGGAGCGGCACATAGAAATGGGGCCCTTAGACACAGCAGGTGTCAAAGTAAAGGGCCCTGTGTGCCCTCGGAACGCAAGCACAGGCCTGGGGTCCAGCGTGAAGGCTGCTCTCGGCAGACCCGCAGGGAGTCGTGTTTGCTTTCCTTGGGTGACGTGCAGCCTCTTCGCGCACACCCGATGGCCTTTGCTTAGGCCTGATTCTTCCTCCCTCCCTCCCTTGCAAAATAGCTCCTACTCTCGTGTGCTCTGGACGGGGCCTTGGTTTGCGTGTGGTTCTGTCACTAACTCAGGCTGTCCCCTCTGTACCCCGGCCATGGAAGGAGGGATTGTGTTAGAGACCCTTCCATCTTCCTTCTGTAGGAGTGAACGTTTGTCTGCGTTCACTGGACTCGAGGGGCGTTTAGCCACGGGAGAGTCTCGGCGGTCTGTTCAGTGGTGAGGGGTCGCGTGGTCGTCCTGGCATGGTGAGCACCGTCCAGGCTGCAGGCCAGTGGAGGCGGCTGCGAGAGAGGCCGCGTCCCAGCTCCACCGAGCGCCCCCGGAGCAGAGGTCACCAAGGTTTTTTTTGTTTGTTTGTTTGTTTTTTGTGGTACTGGGGTTCCTGGAAACACTTCTACCTCCGGGCTACACTCCCAGACCTACATTTTTATATTTTTTTATTTGGAAACAGGGTCTCTTAAGCCAGCACCTGTGATCCTCCTGTCTCCGCCTCCCAAGCGCGGTGATTACAAGTGTGCGCCACCATGCCCGGCTCGCTAAGGTTTTTATCAGTACGCTTTCTGGGTGATTCCAGCCTTGTGGGTTTCTCTGGGTTGAGCATGGGGAATCTAATATCATCGTGTGACATTTGAATGTGCTGTGGCCTAGGCCGCGGCATGTGCGCAGGCAGCCTGTGAGTGTGCGGGGAGACCTCTTGGCTGCTGAGGCGGCGGCACGTTTGGGCACGCCGGCCCCTCTGGAGAGGGCGTGCTGCTCGGTTACCGACCTCTCTCAGAGGACTGAGCAGCACTGGAGGCCGGGAGGCAGCTCGAGGCCCTGAGGCCTGGCAGGGCGCAGATGGCCCGGCTGCCAGCTGGTGTCCTCTGGTTGAGCGTAGGGAGCAGAAAACTCTGGTTGTAATTTTACATTGTTGTTATTGGTGATAACCATGATTTCTTTCTTTTTTTAACCTTTTATTTTGAAACATGGTCTCACTAAGGTGTGGAAGTCCTTGCTAAGCTGCTGAGGCTGACCCGCAAACCTGTGATCTTCCTGTGTCAGCCTCCCAAGTACTGGGATTACAAATACTGGGATTACAGGCTTGCGCCACCATGCCTGGCTGCTAATCATGGTGCCGCCGCCGCCTCCTCCTCCTCCTCCTCCTTCTCCTTCTCTTTCTTCGTACTGGGGATGGAACCCAGGGGCATTCTACGTCTGAGCTACACCCTCAACTCTGTTTTTTAGTTTTTATTTTGAAACAGGGTCTCACTGAGTTGCAAAGGGCCTCACTAATTAGCTGAGGCTGTCTGTGAACCATGATCCTCCCGTCTCAGCCTCCTGAATGCTGGGATTATAGTTGTGTGCCACCACGGCCAGTTTAATCATGATTTCTTACATTAGTATTTTGCTTCATAATTCACAAAGAATCTTAAAATCCAGGATCTTACCCCTTCAGCCTCTGTGCGGAAAGGGCAGGACAGTCTCCTGGACACTGTTTTTGAGTTGCTGTGAAGGCCCCGGGTTGTGGGCTAAGGCCCAGATTGGTGTAAAGAGCAGTTGTGGTCGTGTGATTGTGCCTGCCCCAGGGTGTGCTCCTGAAGGGCCTACCCCGTGCGGTCATCTGTGTCATCCACAGCACCTGGCCTGGCGTCCAGGCCGAGGCGGGGTGGAGACCGCCGACCAGCGTTGCGTTGTGAGGCTAGCGGTGACATCCACCTTGGGCAACGACAGTTGAGTTGAAGGAATTACTGAAGACATCTGCAGAAGGAATCTCTCCGAAAAGACCTGCTTCTCCCTTGGCGCTAAATCTCAGCTCAGAAAAGCAGCTGTGAGCCCAGAGGGCCTTGGGATTCCAGCCTTTGACAGATGAATTTAGTCTGTTGTTGTGTGAGTGTATTATCCTTCTGCGGTTTTATTAGACCTTGCTCCCAAATGGGATGGATTTTGCTATAAAAGTCACACTTCCTTTTCAAGAAGTGGGGCACTCACTTTATGGGATGATCTCCTAAAAGATTACCTGCCAGCAGCCAGACGTGTGGCTCCGGACGCAGCCTGGGGCCCTGCCGGCCACTCCAGGGAGAAAGGCCTGGGGCACTCCGGTGCTCTTCAGGACAGTGCGTGGGCCTGGGCACGTGCCGTGTGCAGGAGGAGTGCGCTGTAAGCACGCCGAGCCTTCGGCAGCGCATCCTCTCCTGCCGCAGCCTCGCTGACCAATCAGCCCTTCCTTTCCCTGATGCCTTCCTCCAAGGGTTAAGGAGGCAGTGTGTGGAGGTGCTTTGTACTTTTACAGTTTGGAAAAGTTAAAACCTACTTGTATTTTTGAAGCATGTTTAATTGCAGTCACAGGCCACGTTGTGGCACATGGATTCAGTCAATTATCCCTAGGTGCCATGGGATTGTAACATTATTATTATTATTATTATTATTATTATTATTATTTTCTATTATTTTGTGATACCAGGGATGGAACCCAGGGCATTGTACCTCTGAGTTACAGCCCCAGTCCTATTTTTTAGTCTTTTTATTTGTGAAACAGGGTCTCACTGAGTTGCAAAGGACCTCGCTAAGTAGCTGAGGCTGTCTGTGAACCGTGATCCTCTGGTCTCAGCCTCCCGAATGCTGAGATAACAAGTGTGTGCCACCGCGCCTGGTGTAACTCTTTTATTATTATCATCATCATCTTATAAAGAAACACGCACAGGAGCTAAGCACCTTGCCCAGGGTCACAGAACTCTTTTTTTAAAAGACTTTTGTGTGTGTATAGTACTGGGGACTGAGCCCAGGGGCATTCTACCTCCGAGCTACACCCCCAGATCTCTTTTTTTCCCTTATTTTGAAACAAGGTCTCACTGAGTTGCAGAAGACCTCACTAAATAGCTGAGGCTGGTCACGAACCTGTGATTCTCCTGTGAGCCACCATGCTTGGCCGAATGATTTGTTTTTAGTTGACACATGACAGTCGTGCGCACTTGTGTTCCAGTGTGACGTGTCGGCACAGCGCCGTGTTGAGGTCAGGGCCCCCGGCTCCTCTGTCATCTCAGACACGCACTATGCTTTCTTTGTGGCTCTCCAGCTCTTTCTAGCTCTTCTGCCTATCTTGAAACACTCTGGTTGCTGTTAGCCCGCCAGCCTCAGAGCCCTTGGGTGCCGGTTCTGGCTTTGCTCCCCAGGCTCCTGGCCAGCAGGGTCCTCCAGCCTCTGCCCTCGCTGCCCCACCCCTCATCCTCCTTCTGTTCCCTCCTAATGGGCAGCAGCCGTCCAGCCCCAGGGGCTGCGTCTGTGCTGTTCACTCACCACCGTGCTAGGGCCTGGCATCATACCCACTAGCAGGCAGCGCCGAGCGATTGCATGAAGGTTTTCTACTGTTGATATTTTATCGTCGCCATTCAGACAGAATCCTTGCGTGTCCACTTTTCGTCGGGCCTGCGACGGAGGCGGCCGGAGCTCCCCTCCCTTTCACAGACCAGGACAGTGCGGATGCCTGTGCTGGACACAGGGCCGAGCGCTGCTCTGGATCCCAGGTCCATGAGTCTTTAGTCCTGTTTCTTGAACTCTCAGGTTCATCTAGCTTTCTGTTCTTTGGTGGGATTTCGAGCAGGAAGCTCAGAAGAGAAGTTGGATTGAGATCGCAGAACTTGTGCTGAGACCTGGAGTCGCTGCCCTGTGCCCCCAGGGACCTGGGAATAGAGACTGTGGCGGCCCTGAAAGCCTTCCTGCGCGTGCCCCTCGGATGGCGCCCCTTCCTCAGTGGTTCCGGGGAGCCTGTGGAGCCAGGGCAGGCGCGGGCCGCGCGGCCTCTCTGTTCTTTGATCTGCGATGTTTTGTTCATGAATGGCCTTTTCATTTCTTGGCTGGCATTCTGGTTCTGTTCTCTCCCATCTGCTAGGACGGCGGTGTTTTTCTTCTTACGTTACTCCTGAGTATCAGAGATTGTTATATTTTCTCTATCTAAAATTTGAAGATCAAGCTGGGCATGGTGGCGCACGCTTGTAATCCCAGCATTCGGGAGGCTGAGACAGGAGGATCGCAGTTCGAGGCCAGCCTCAGCTACTTAGTGAGGCCCTCTGCAACTCAGTGAGACCCCGTTTTAAAAAATAAAGAATAAGAAATAGGGCTGAGGGTGTAGCTCAGAGGTGGAATGTCCCTGGGTTCATCCCTAGTACCACAATAAATAAATAAAATTTGAAGATGAACATCATATGGTAAATTTAACAGAACTTTTGAGAGTGTAAGGTTTTCCCTCATTAAAAAGGAAATACATGTTCATTGAGGAAGGTTGGAAACGTGAGGATAAAGAGGACCGTAGCCGGGCGCGGTGGCGCACACTGGTAATCCCAGTGCTTGGGAGGCTGAGATAGGAGGATCGCAGGTTCCTAGCCAGCCCTAGCTACTTAGTGAGGCCCTGTTTCAAAATAAAGAATAAAAAAATAGGGCTGGGTTTTTAGCTCAGAGGTAGAATGCTTCTGAGTTCAATCCGCAGTACCAGACACACACACACACACACACACACACACACACACACGCACGCACGCACACGCACACACACACGTGTGCACACAAGACTGTAAGTCTCGTAAGTAGATGTGACAGTGCGGTCCTGTGCGGCGGAGAGCTCTGGGCGCCTGCTTCCCTGGACGTGCCGGGCGCCTCCCCGCTCGTCGGCCTTGAGCCCCTGCACTGCAGAGAGGCGCAGCCTGGGAGTGCCTCTGTGCTGAGCCCCACAGTCCTCTCGGGGTCCCAGGCCCCAGGAGCGGTCCCGGGGACCCTGACACAAGTGTTTTTTACTAAGCATATTTATGTAAACAAACAAAAAGCATATGTCCAGCAGTTGCTCAGCCAGGAGCTACGCCCCAGTCCCGTATAGATTTTCAATAAAATGGTTATTTCTATATTTTGAGATCTTTTATTCTTTTTGCAGTCCTGGGGATGGAGCCCAGGGACATTCTACCTCCAAGCTTCACACCCAGCCCTATTTTATTCTTTATTTTGAAACAGGGCTCACTAAGTTGTGGCGAGCCTCACTAAGTAGCCGAGGCCGGCCTTGAACCTGCGTTACTCCTGTCTCAGCCTCCCAAGTACTAGGATTACAATCGTGCACCAGCGTGCCCCCGATTGAGAGTCTCTGTCTTAGACGAATGTCAGCAAGCATTTGGGGGTGCCAGTGAACCTTCTCTCAAAACACGATTCATGCTGACCTTAGATTTTATCTTAAATGTTGTGAAATGTTGAATGTTGCAGTTTGAAATTTCTATTGCCATGCTGGATGGTGGAGCTCTTTGTTTGTGGAACGTAGAGTGCATCTCTGCTTCTTCCAAGGGCACATTTTCCTCGGGGTGGGTAGACTAAGGGCCATGATCACATAGATATGTCAGATTGTTCCTCAGCAGCGCGAGAGAGTTCATCCCACTGAGGCCTCACGGACACTGTTATTTAAGAAGGTATTTGCAGCCGGCGTGGTGGCGCACGCTCGTAATCCCCGGAGGTAGAAAGCCCGGAGGTAGAAAGCCCCTGGGTTCCACCCCCAGTACCGCACACAAAAAAAGAAATTATTATTTGCCAATGTGAGGTGCTGAGTTGCACTTTTGGGGGTCCGTGGAGAGCTTCTTCCCACCGTCTTTGGCCCCTTTCTGGGTGACTTGGCTCTTCACGCCTTAGCTAGAGAAGGGAGATTTTCCGCTTTGCACAGGTGTTTGGCGGGCATTGTCGCGGGCCGGCACGGCGCACTCAGGGTACAGGAAAGGTTCCTCTTTCCGTGGTGTCTGCCGACCGCGCAGCCGGCCCTGCTGTGGCAGGTGTTGCTTTGAGAGGCGCCGCTGTCCTCGGGGTCTGTTGTGGGGATCGACGCTCTGATGGGAAGGCGGGACGGCGCGGCCCCTGGCCCCCGGCAGTCTGCACTCAGCATCCCTCGCAGGCCCGCGTGGCTCCCGTCACGCTCAGCGTGGGGGCGCCGGGGACGTGCGGGGGTTACCCACGAGCAGCAAGTCCTCCCTCGTGGAGGAGCCTGGATGGCACGCTGTGTCTGCCCCAGACACGGATTCTTTTTAGTCTATAGGAAACCGTGGCTATGCGCGCTGCCATGCACGTCTCCTCTCCACGAAGCAAGCCTCTTTGTCTCCTGGATGGGCGCGGAGGTGTGTGATGGATTGTGACCCCCTCACCTCCCTCGGGGGAACAACTTGCCACGGAAGCGTTCGGTGGCAACGGCGGGCCGCGGGTCGATGGTGTGTGGATCCCCCTGCTCGCGTGCGGTGGTTTGCGCGTGCACAGAGGAGGCTCTGGAAGTGCACGGCCCGCGGGTAGCGTCGGCCGTGGGTGGAGCACGTGCCGCAGGGGAGTCGCCGTTTTAGATGGCTGCGAATTTTCCCTCCTGCGATTTTATTATTTAGTCTGAGTCCCGGTTACTTTCCCATTTGTTTAACATTCATGACGAAAGCAACGTTTACCTTTGAAATCGCGAGAGAAGGTACTAAGTAACCTGTGATTCCGGACAGCTGACTTCCGGTGCCTCGGTTTCCCCATCTGTCCCACGGGGAATCGCATGCCGAGATTTTATAGAGCTGCGCTGAGAGCGAGGTGAGAGGAAGCTGGGGCGTGACATCGTGACTGCCCGCCGACCGTGGTTATCTCAGCACTGAGAGAGAAAGAACGCTAATAGTAGGTCATTATGACAGTATGGCATCCGTGTCCCTGGCCTGCTCGTGCTGTGGACGGGACTTGCGCTCCACCGGGATGGTGTGGTGGAGAACACGTCGTGGCCTTGGCTCTGGCCACGGCTTGGGCTTCCCCGTGACCTTGTCGTCTTGGGTACTCGACTTGCTTCTCTGCCCCCATTTCTCTCATCTATAAAGTGGGCACGGGAGCCCTGGCCCGTTTGCTGGTATCGAGGGATTACGCGATGGTGACAAGCTGGAAAAACTGCTGGAACGAGATAGAGCCGCCTTTATCTCAAGAACAAAGCACACCTCTCTCCGCAGAGGGGCTCCTTCTGTCTCCTCGCTGGAAAACAAGGCAGCTTGGTGGCTTCCGTCTGACAGCCCCGCTTCTCCTTAGGGATTGGCCAGTTGTCATTTTCTGCCATCACGGGCAGCCATTTGAAGGCACAGCTTGTCGTGATTTGCATTTTTGGGTGTTTGTGCTATTTATAAACAATTAGGAGAAGACATGGAAGGCTGTTTATGGCAAGCTGGCAAATCCAGCAAAACATGGAGAAATCTGTTAGCACGTGCACGGGCACAGAGCGTTCGAATAAACACACATTTGCCTGTATTTAAAAGTTTCTCTTCAAAAAAGACAGTCAGTCTTTGGCCATATGGCTTACAGAGCTTTTTCCTTTAAGTACATGAATATGGCTATCAGACATCTGAAATCCGAAGCCATCTTAAAACATCCACCAGATTTCCGATGTCTCCCCCTCCCCGCCTTTGTGGCCATTTATGTGGAGTGAGGGATAGAAGGAAAGAAAGTATCAACTTACAGAGCCTTTGGCTACAGTTACTGTCTCTTGTTCTTCCCTTTGTAACCTTTGGGTGTTTTGTTTTGAAGGTTAGCTTCTCCCATAGGTAGCGGATAGTAGATAGAACCGCGCAGGTGTGCAGCAGGTCACCTGGCGCTCCAAATCCTGTGCTCTCTCCTGCTGAGCCCCCCAGCCTCTGACTGCTAACTTCTCCCCTCCTACCCTCCGCACTGCAGGGGCCCCTTCCTTCCCTCTGAATGTGTAATATGGGGAGAGGGTGCACTCCGGGGTAGGCGCAGAGCAGGAACCCGGCAGCTGAAAACCAGGTCATGGGGCTCGGACCTCGAAGAGCTGACAGTTTCCATAATGCCATTCAATTTCAACTCTTGTGTATTTTATTAAATAAGAAAATACAAGTTAATATTTTCCTTTTTTTTTTCTAAAATTGCTATTCTCAAAACTCCTTCTGTTTTATTCTCAGTCTAGAATCGAGGCTCTTTACACCCTGTTTGAGGTCCGGCTCAAATCTGATTAGGAGCCATTGTGTGGCCGGTAATTATCTATAATTTTAGCAAGCAGATGCACTGCTAACTCCGTCCTCTAAGAGAGGCCTTATTAATTTTAAATTTGCATGAGGAAGAGGCAGATGGCGAGGTGGGTGAGTGTTCAGATGGTAGGTCATTGATAGCTTTCTACTTCCGTGCACTGCGCTGGGATTTGGGAGCACGAAGCCCCCTGAGCCCTGATTAGAATCTGTCCCCTACCAGCTGGGTTCTTTTCATGCCCAGTTCAGCAAGACTGCCCCTCTGACTGTCGGCAAGGATGGATTGTTGATTGCTCTGAATCATGAAATTTTGTTTGCTCCACCCAAACTTTCAGAAATAGCTGCGTCTAAAGCTTGCCCTTTCTGTTGTCTTTTCAAATCTTTTTTGTTTTTGTTAGCACATAAGCAAATGAAGGCCTGTCATAGTGGTTCTTTGTGTAGGTATTGATGTGAATGGGAGGTGTATCCCATTGCCACATCCTGGGATTCTTTGTGCAAAGATGTGACATCAATTAGGCTTTCTAGGGCTCTGTGAGCACCTGACACTTATTTTTTATTTTATTTTAATTTTTGCAGTACTGGGGGTTGAACTCAGGGGCATTCTACCTCCAAGCTACTCCCCCAGCCCTATTTTTTTATTCTTTATTTTGAAACAGGGTCTCACTAAGTTGTTGAGGGCTCACTAAGCAGCGGAGGCTGGCCGCAAACCTGCGATCCTCCTGTCTCAGCCTTCCAAGTACTGGGATTGCAAGTGTGCGCCACCACGCCTGTTTACCCGACATTTATTAAAGCACTTCTTATTTTGCCCGAAGCCACATTTTACATCAATCCAGACCGAGCATCCTTTAACTGGAAGGCCTTGGATCAGAGCGTTTCATACTTTGTGTCTTAGGATATGACAGAAGAGACTCTAACCTGAAGTCTGAGCTCAGGCTGCACGGTGAGTAAAGACTTTGGGATTTCGGGCACGACAGATTTTCAGATTGGGGTGCGCACGTCATCTTTAAAAAGCCTGGGAGAAGCCGGGCCTGGTGGGCACGCTTGTCATCCCCGCGCTTGGGAGGCGGAGACAGGAGGATCGCGCAGGTTCGAAGCCAGCCGCGCGCGCTGGCTTAGGAGACCCTGTTTCCAAATAAAAATGTAAAAACAGGTCTGGGAGTGTAGCCCGGAGGTCGAAGGGCTTCCAGGAACCCCAGTACCACCAAAAAAAAAAAAAAAAAAAAGCCTGGGGGAATATTTTTGCTTACCTAATCTTGTTATAGAGCGACCATGGAGAAGACAACTCAGACTTCGTGTAAGCCTGAATGGAAAGTCTTTATCAGCGGCCAGCGACTACACTGTGGGGTGTTTAGTCCTACGTGCAGCCGTGAGCCGTTGCTCAGGGCTCCTTTCAGACGTCAAAATCACCAGCTCAGGAGCGAAGAGTTTAGGATCCCACAGAATGGGCCATCCCCGGCAGTTTCTCTCGGTAGGTAGGTGTGCAGGTGAAGCAGAGAGTAGAGAAGCCAGGAGCGGCAGGTGCAGGCGCTCAGCAGCCGGGCCTGTCCCTTCTGTTACCCACCTTTCAGTTGTCTTAAGGATAGAAAGTTCCCCTGGCCTTCGTTTCCCTGCAGGTGTTACAGCAGCCCAGCAGGCGGTTACGTGTGACCAGCAAGGCCCCTCGTGACGGACATTAGTGCCTGAGTCCCCTAGGGGAGCGTCATGGCGTTACTGAAGCCAAGGCCTGGGCGCGCTTTAGCACAATCCAGCCCCTGTCCATGTGTGCAGAGAACCCAGGGGCAGGCCGGGCGTGGTGGCGCACGCTTGTAATCCCCGCGCTCGGGAGGCTGAGACAGGAGGATCTCACGGGTTCGAAGCCAGCCTCAGCTACTGAGTGAGGCTCTCAGCAGCTTAGTGAGACCCTAATATAAAATATAAAATAGGTCTGGGAGTGTAGCCCAGAGGTAGAAAAGCCCCTGGGTTCTACCCCCAGTACCAACAAAACAAACCCCAGGGGTGCTTGCAGGGAGGGCACTGTCCACTGTTCTCCTGGGCGCTGAACGCCTCTCGCCGTCCGTGGTCATGGCCGCACACTTGTGCTTCCCCTGCCCCCACCTGGGTCTGTCATCTAAGGTAATGGCGCAGCACGGTTTCCCCGAGGCTGAGGAGTCTGTGGAGTGTAGATGGCACTGTGGCGGCACTGCTGTCCCTGGGGACGTTAATCTGGCTGGAAATTGTACAGCATCAAAAATGTGTGCAGTTCCGCCAGACGCGGTGGTGCACGTTTGTAATCCTAGTACTCGGGAGGCTGAGAGAAGAGGATGGCAGGTTCGAGGCCAGCCTCAGCAACTCAGCGAGACCTTGTTTCCAAATAAAATATTAAAAAACAGTTCTGAAGGTGTACTCTGGAGGCAGAAGGCCACTGGGTTCCATCCCCACTAACACACACACACACACACACACACACACACAGTGTGTAGTTCTGCAAAACAGGAGCTGAAAGAGAGGTCCCAGCGGTGTCTTCTCCCTGGTATGTAGTATTTTAGTCATGGGCGGAAGGCATGGATCAGCATGCGATGCCTGTGATTTCATGACGGAGGGAGTGAGAGTCCTGATGCCAGTCAGAAGGGAGCACGGACCTTAGGGTGCAGTAGGTGCCGCGGCATAGCAAGCAGACCCCCACCCTCTGAGGCCCGCTCGCAAACGGCCACATCGTAACCAGGCTTAAACTTAGGCGGTTAGCGTCTTCCTCAGCCTGCAGTCAGCACGGGAATGATCCTTGCTACGCAGAAATGCTTTTACCAGCACGTGGGAGAGCAGACGAGTGTGGGCTGAGACCAGGCCCCGTGGAGCGGGAGCAGAGGCGGCCGAGAGCTGCTTCTGACGAGCACCGGAACGGCGATTCACCGAGGCGCCGAGGGCTGCCCTGGCGCCTCTGAGCCACGCGGGCTCTGGCCTGTAGAACCTCCAGCCACGCTTCCTCTGATACAGTCGGGCATGTTTTTCTGTGGTACTGGAGGTGGAACCCAGGGGCTTTCTACCTCTGGGCTATACTCCCAGACCTATTTTATACTTTATTTGGAAACAGGTTCTTGCTAAGTTGCCGAGAGCCTCACTCAGTAGCTGAGGCTGGCTTTGAACCTGTGCGATCCTCCTGTCTCAGCCTCCCAAGTGCAGGGATTACAAGCGTGCGCCACCACGCCCGGCTTTACAGTTGTGTATCTTTACAGGCCGGTTTGGTTAGGACTGACTGAGTCCAGAGACTGAGTAGGACAGTATCACTTCCCGACAGCCACCTGCTTCACGGGCAGAGGACACCTGGAGTCCTCACGCATGCGCCCTCCGGCCGGTTTGGTCTGTGTGGTTTCCTTGCGTCTGCACATCTGCCTGCCTTTGGGGCTCCTTGGTTATTTATCAGGCAGCTTCAGGCTATGGCAAAGAGTGGATTTTTTTTTTTTCCTGTACTGGGGATGGAACCCAGGGGCATTCTACCTCAGAGCTATACCCCCAGCCCTACTTTTTATTCTTTATTTTGAAACCAGGTCTCACTGAGTTGCAAAGGGCCTCAGCAAGTAGCCAGGACTGTCTGCGAACCACGGTCCTCCTGTCTCAGCCTCCCGAATGCTGGGATTACAAGTGTGCGCCACCAGGCCCAGCTCGTGGACATTCTGGATGGAGACACACCCACAAGGCCCATTTGCTGGGTCAGGGCGAGCAGAGGCAGCTGCACAGGTGTCTGGGTCTCCGGCGGGGAGGGCGGAATGCCTTCTGAACAGGTGCGTGGTCCTCCCTCTTGGCAGGGTTGTGGACTGCTGGTGGTTCCATGGATAACCGTAACCACGGAGAATGCCATTCTTACAGGTTCTAAGAGCCAGGACTTGCGCAGTGTTAATTTGCTAGAGGCAGCTGTCTTTCGAGCCAAATATGTGTTTGATGTTCTCCTGGCAGGGCGATGGAGGCACTTGCTGTGGCCTAACCTTGCGGGGAGCGTACGAGTGTGAATGCTGTTCAAACCCCGAGTGGCCAAACTATATCTGAGGGGTTTTCACCACAATGGCCGTCAATCACTGATGCAGTGATAAGGTCCTGAGCCTGGGCACCCAAACATAGAACCCTTTATTTTTGTTTATTTATTTTTGACGATCGCGGTGTCCCGGGACCAGGTGTTGGTAGGTGGTTGAAGCCTGGTCTCAGCTTCCTGCTCCTCCCATGGTTGGGTGTGGTCAGTGCCCAGCGGCCTGCTATCCACTGTCCGCTCTCAGCTCCTGATGGCCAGGCCAGGGAGCCACGCTCGCTCAGCAGGGCTTTCAGGACCTGGCTTTCTCCAGCGTGGGGACAGAGGAGATCCACGCAAAGGCTGAGGCTCACTGGGTCTGATGCTGCTGATAATGCTGCAGTGCAGTGCTTAGCAGGACCAAGAATTTTGAGGGTTTTTTGACATTTGCCCTTTTTGGGAAAAAATAATTTGTGACCCTGTCCTAGCTTCCAACAAGAAAGATAGCACTTGTGTATCAATTTCTTAGCCATGCCGCCGCCGCCTCCTCCTCCTCCTCTTCCTCCTCTTCCTCCTCCTCCTCCTCCTCCTCCTCCTCCTCCTCCTCCTCCTCCTCCTCCTCCTTCCAGCTCCCGTTTCTTGGGCAGCATGCATGAGCCTGTCATAGCAGATCTTTCAAGGTTCCAAGACTGACCTCATGAAACTGTGGCCTGAGGAAGCAATGTGCACAACTTGAAAATGTCATAAGGGCGTAGTGGGGGCGTCTGCACATTGGGAAACTTAGCTCACGTATATCTCCGTCTCAGAGGTTTAACGTTTTATAAGCTTGCCCCATACCTAGGTATTCCCCTAGCAGAGTACTTCTCAGATTTCTTTGAAATTTTATTTATGTACATATCCTTCCCGTAGAATCAAGAACCTGAGAGGAACAGGCTAGGGGGTATGTATCTTTAAAGATAGAAATTCCCACTGCCAAGCACAGTAAGGCAAAGGACAGGTGTATTCGGCAGTTTACTGTTACTGTAACGAAATACTGGAGGCGGGGAACTTCGTGAAGAAAGGGGATTTACGTAGCTCACAGTATGAAGGCTGAGAGTTGAAGGCTGGGGCGCCCTGTCCATTCAGCCTCTGGTGGGGGCCCCCAGGGCTGGCCCCCAAACTGCAGATATCATGGTGAGGGCGTGTGAGTGAGTGAGTGATGGGGGCAAGACAGGAAGCCAGAGAGCTGGGGAGGGGCCCAGAGGCTGGACCCAGAGGCATTCGGCTTCCAAGCTATACCCCTAGCCCTATTTTATTTTTTATTTGGGAACAGGGTCTTGCTAAATTGCCGAGGCTGGTCTC
Organism: Muscardinus avellanarius; assembly: GCF_963383645.1. Classification (NCBI taxonomy): domain Eukaryota; kingdom Metazoa; phylum Chordata; class Mammalia; order Rodentia; family Gliridae; genus Muscardinus; species Muscardinus avellanarius. Next base: position 136,874,158 of record NC_137791.1, on the reverse strand, counting down.
AAATTTGCATTCTTCCTATCTCAGCCTCCCAAGTACTAGGATTACAGGTATGTACCACCATCTCTTAAAGGTCCCCTGACCACATTAACCTGCCATATTGAAGATGAAGCCCCCAACACATGAGCCCCCTTGAATGGCACACTCGGACCACATCTCAACCCTGGCACTAGGCAAGGGCCAGCGTCGTGTTTCAGGACCAGTAGATGGGCTTAATGGAGGGGTCCCTAGGTTGGCCAGGTGGAAGTTAGGGGTTCACAGAAAGGGAAAGAACAGGGCTTCTTCAATTCTTTGTTTCAAAATAATTCAAACTTAGGTAGAAACGTTTATAAAAAGATTACAGTGGCTGAGTGTGGTGGTGCGCGCTTGTAATCCCAGCATTCTGGAGGCTGAGACAGGTGGATCGCAGTTGACGGACAAACCTCAGCTACTTAGTGAGGCCCTTTGCGACTCAGTGAGGCCCTGTTCCAAAAAACAGAATAAAAAAATAGGGCTGGCGGCATACCTTGGAGGTAGAATGCCCCTGGGTTCCATCCCCAGTATTGCCAAAAAAAAAAGGGTTAAGAATTCCCATGGCCTCTGTTCAGATTTCACAAGCATGGTCCCTTCCTCTGTGTATGGCTTCAGTCTAAGAGTCTGGAGGCTCAGCTGCCCCACGTGTGAGCCATGGCCTTCTCTCCTCTGAGGGCCCGGACGCAGGCTAGGAGGATCAGTGGCCTTCCCTCGTGGGGGTGAGCGTGATGGTGAGCTGGGCCCCTGGGGATGGTGAGGGAGCTTGGCGGGGCCCCTCCGGGGTTTGCTGCGGGGCCATGGGAGCGAGAGAGGTTCAGGATGACCGATGATAACTCGAAGACCCAGGGGTGCCGCTGTTTGAGTGCGGGGACAGTGGCAGGAGAGGGTTCATGGGGACTGGAAGTTGGATGTGGGCGTGCTAAGTCTGAGGTCCAGGTGGAGATGCGAAGAAGTGTGTGAGAGAAAGAGCAGAGAGGGCGACTCCGGAGACCGTGCGCGATTCCCAAGGAGAGGGCGGGCCCATCGCGGGATGGAGCGCGGCCAGCTCCGCGTGCGCGCGGGTACAGCGGGCAGCTGTCACCTGCTCCGCTGCGTTTATACAGAAGTCAATCTGCAGTGTTGTTTATCTTCCTGCCACTTGTGAGTACACAGCAGACATCCAGTCTGCCCGGCCTTGCCGCCGCCGCCCTGAAGCCCTGTTGGTGGAATTCCTCACTCATCCGCGGGCTCCTCTGAGGCTCCTCCTCCTGATTCTTTAGCACCAGGCGAGCCGGCCGCGGGCGCTGTGTCTAGCACATGGATTAGTCAGCTCCTCCAGCATTCCTCGGGAGGTGAGGTGGAGTTCACTCTCCCCACAGAGGCGGGTCGGAAAGAGGAGTTTGGAATCGAGGGCAGAGGTCTAAACTGAAGGTGACATCTTAGGAATTGTCACTGTACAAATGTATTGAAAGATCATGGGATTGGGCGATAATCCCCGAGGGAATGGCTGCAACTAGAGAGAAGTCCGTGGCTCACACGTGGGGCAGCTGAACCTCAGAGGTGGAGGAGAGAGAGGAGAAGAGAGAGAGGGGAGGAGAGGAGAGGAGAGGAGAGGGGAGGAGAGGAGAGGAGAGGAGAGGGGGCAGCGCCAGCCAGGTGGGTGGCAAGCACAGGGATGTCTGCAGGTGAGTGGACGACAGGTACGGCCTGCCAGATGCGTCCTACTTACGCGAAATGTGAAGAGCGGAGCCTTGACACTCGGTCTCAGCCACAGGGCTGCCCTCGGGGACTGAAAGGGCTGATGGGGAGGTGATCTCAGACCCGCTTCCTGGGGGTGGGACCGCTGAGCTGGCAAAATGAATGTGTAGAGAAGAAGAAAAGCTTGAGTGGTGAGTTATACTGCGTTTGGGGCCATGCAGGGAACATCTCTGTGAGGACAGATAGGGCCTCTGGATGGGTTCTTTTTTTTTTTTTTTAAATAAATTTGTATTGATGCATTGCAGCCATCCCTCTCAATGGGATACAAAACTAGTGGAGATATACACGCACGCAAGACACTGTCTTCTCTCATCGGCTTCCATTAGCACCCTGACATATGCTTCCCAGAGCCTGGCACCTGCTGCGCCGCCCTGCACCCGCACGCTCAGTGCAGGAGCCATCTGCCAGGGAGCCGGGGCCAGGCGACAGACGCCAGCCTCTCCATCTCCCGTCCCTGGAGAGCAGCCCGGCCTTCCTCCCCTGGTGGCCTGAGACTCCATCCCATCCTGCGCCTGCTGTCAGGAGCCCCTGGGGCTTTCCTCTGGGCTGTCCTAGAGTCCGGGGCACCCAGCCTGGGACACCCAGCACTTGCTGATGACCAGATGATAGAAACCAAATAGGCGCAGTGAACGCTTTATTGATGGCTGTGCACATACCCGAGGGACCGTGCAGAAGAGGATGACTGGGCAGATGTGAGGAGCTGGAGCATGGATTCAGACAGGCAGACCCCATGCCTGCGTCTTCCTGCCGCGGGGTCCCCACGTTCCTCACTCGGTGGCCACACTGGCAGAACGCTGGCCTCGCCCTGCTGGCCGGGACCTGGCCTTCACCTCTTACCTGGCTGGCCTTGAGATCTGCCTCTGAACCAGCGCTGTCCCTGTCCAGAACGCTTGTGCAGGGCTGGAGCTGCCCTTTGGCTTGAGTTTCAGGCTTGTCTCCGCCCCCGCCTGCACTTTCCGTGAAGGGCCAGACCCTGCCTGCTCCTGTAGGTGTGCACTCAATCGGCGTGGGAGCGGGCAGTGCCGCCCCGGGGGCAGTGTGTGGAGATGAGGCTCTCCTGCGCTGAAGTCACCTTCTCCCATCAGGTCTGGGGTTTGGGTTCATCCTGGGGCTGGCTTAGGAGGGGTATGGCATACATCTTGTTGTCAGAGCGAGCCACGGAGCGGGGAGAGTTCCAGGAACCAGGGCTACCCCTTTCTTAACTGGGGAGTCTGTTTTTCCTCATTATAATGAGATTATAATGAATCTGTTGTCTGGACCATTAAGTGGTGCCAAACCAGATTGTGCTGGTCTGAGGTCCCCTTGGCCTGGGACAGCTTGGTGGCCAGCCATCCCAAGCGGTGGTGATCCCAGCAGCCTCTCACCCACAGTCCTGAGCAGGCAGCAGCTGCTCGTGAACAGGCCCAAGAGGACAACAGCTGTCAGATTTCAGGGTTCAGGCTGGTGACAAGAAGGTAAATGTTTGGGGCTTTAGGTGTCTTTGCTACTGCCCAGTCCTGCTTCTGAGCTGTGAAGACTTAAAGGAGTGTAGCTGTGTGTCCGAAGAACCTTATTTACAAGGCAGTCGTGGAGGGAGAGCGGAGGGGCGGGGCTGCACAGACGCTACCTGCTCGTAGCGGTCAAGACGGCTGGAGCGGTCAGCCGGGCCACGTGCAGCAGCCCCGGGACACGGCTGCTTATGGAGCTGCCAGCTGCCGCCCGGCCTGCCTCGATTGCTTGGTTGGTGATTTAGACTCCGCCTCGCTGGGGCCTCTGGGCTCACTGGGGCTATGGAGGGAGGTGAGCCGGGAGAGCCGCGCTCCGACCGTTCAGGACCGCATCCGCGTCCTGAAACACCCTTCCCTTGGCGTGTCAAGACAACGTGGTTTAGGCCCAGCTTTGCAGTGTGACCTGTTTGCATCCCCTGGTGCATGTCGGGAACCAGACCCAGGGAGGCAGACTCTTCAGGACAAAAGCCCTGTGGGCAGGAGGTGTCTCCAGGAACCTGAGAGGCGCAGGTGTAGGGTACCCGGGCTGGAGGACAGAGAAGAAAGCGGCTCTGCCATCCTGTATCCTGAGCTTGCTTGCGTTGGAGGGAGCATCTTCAACGACCGTCATTGTCACGGTCCAGTGTCATTTTCCTGGTGGAAGGGAGGTGCTGCCTCTGCTACTGCGGACAGTGCAGACTTGTAGACTGGCTGGGGCCGCTAGACTGAGCCCGGCCACTCTGCCACCCCGGTGAGTTTTCTCGTGTGCCGGGTGAGCGTCTGTGGAGGTATGGTGAGCACGCTTGCGGGTGAAGGGCCCCGTTGGTGCTTTCAGGGCCTGGTCCCTCTGTCTCCACCCCCTGCCGTGCCCTTCATGACCCCAGCCCCACCTTGAAGATGGGCTGCAGTCCCATCTCGGCTCTCTGGGGCCAGGGGGGCAATCCAAAACGCACTGGGGAGTTTGGGGGAGCTAGAGAACAGGGAGAGTCTGTACTCAGCATCCTGGGGGCTGCTGCCTCTGCCTCAGCCCCCAGGTCCAAAGTTGGAGTTTCTTTTATCTTCGTTTGTTTGGTATAGTGCTGGGGTTTGAACCTAGAGCCTTTCTATCTTCCAGCCATATCCCCAGCCCTAATTTTTTTTTTTTTTTTTCGGGCCATACTGGGGATTGAACCCATGGGCATTTTACTTCCGAGCTACACCTCCAGCCCTACTTTTAATTCTTTATGTTGAAACAGGGTCTCACTAAGTGGCCGAGGGTCTCACTAAGTAGCTGAGGCTGGCCGCAAACTGTGATCCTTCTGTCTCAGCCTCCCAAGTACTGGGATTACAAGTGTGTGCCACCATGCCTGGCTTTTTATTTTAATTAATTAACTAATTAATTAGCTTATTTAATTACATATTTATTATTTTGAAACAGAGTCTCACTAAGTTGGTAAGGTTGGCCTCAAACCTGCAGTCCTCAGCCTCCCATGTACTGGGATTATAGGCACATGCCGTCACGCCCAGCTCAAAGTTATAGTCATCATAACTTAATTAGGGCAGGCTTTTTATTTTTAATTTTTTTTTCTATTTTTTATTTTTAATTTTTTAAACAAATTTTTATTGAACATAAATGGTATATATTTAAACTATACTTGGTGCCCCCCCTCCCCCCGTAGGGCAGGCTTTTTAGTTAATAAAATAATGGCTGGAGAGAGTCATATAATCAAGTTGGGAGTGTGAAAAGCTGGAGAATAGGAAATGGCTGTTCTCTCTGCTGTTGGAACCGGATGCCTTGTGGCTGGCAGCCTGGTGGTCGCAATGCCCCCTTCTCTGAGCCCCAGCTGTACTTGGGGAGCACCCCTGAGGTCTGTGCTCAGCCTCCTCGGCCTCTGCTCCTCCCGCATGCATCCTGCCATCCTGGTGGTCCCGCCACCCCGAGAGCTACAGAGCCGGAGCTGGTCCAGGGGCCACCTGGCCGGGGCTGTGGCCGAGGCTGGCAGGGTGACCTTTCATTCTCGGTCCATTGGCCTAAGTGGCTTTCTAAGTGGTGCTCCTCTGCCTAGACGTGGTGCCAGGGCCTGTCCTCTGCTCCTTGACATCACCATGAGAGAGAGAGGGAGAGGGAGAGGGAGAGGGAGAGGGAGAGGAGAGGAGAGAGAGAGAGAGAGAGAGAGAGAGAGAGAGAGAGAGAGAGACAGAGACAGAGAGACAGAGAGAGACAGAGAGAGAAGGGGGGAGGGAGAACCTTTTGGACAACTGGGCCTGAGATTCGTCCTTCCTGGGCCATTAAACATCCCTTTGGTCTCTGAAGCCCTGGAGGAGCTATCTGAGGGTCCCAGCTGCTGAGAGGTGGAGTCCCTGGAGGAACTCCTTCCGTGGGGGTGAGGCTGCGGGCACCTTCCAGCACCTGCCTTGGTCTGGGTCTGGGGCAGCCTTGCCCTCCCTCCCTGGGCCGCCCCCCGCCTAGGAGGGGCGTGCCTGAGGTGTGATGCTCTGAGCTTGCTGACTTCCTCCCTGCCCTTTCCCGCTGTGGATTCACCAGCAGCTCTTCATTTAGGTTGAAGGCGCCTGGTTTTGGTTTGAATTGCATCTGTTCTTTCCAGCCACGTGTGGACGTATCTGCTGTTTTAAACTTCACTTCCCTTACCCACAGAATGGGAAGAGTCTACTTTAGTTTTCATTTTATTATTTATTTATTTATTCATTCATTCATTCATTCATTCAGTACTGGGGATGATGGAACCCAGCGGCATCCTACCTCTGAGCTCCACCCCCAGCCCTGTTTTTGGTTTTTATTTTGAAACAGATTCTCACTAGGTTGCACAGAGCCTCACTAAGTAGCCGAGGCTGGCCGCGAGCCGCGATCCTCCTGTCTCAGCCTCCATGTTTTCCTCTCCTTTCCCTTTTGCTTGTGTTTTGCTCCTTCCCTCTGGTGCGGAGGGACCCCACTCCGCTCCGTCAAGACGCAGCAGTTTTGTGGAGAGGGCCCACACCCGCGCACGGGCCGGGATGGAGGGAATCCTGCTTCCTTCCGTATGGAAAGCAGAATCAGCTCCTCGCACACTCAGTCCACCCGATGCTCCTATCTGCCACGTTTATTTCTGCACGTCGCAGAATCTTGTCCTCCAGGCCCACCTCTCCAAGCCTGAAGTGTCTCCAGCTCAGTGTCACATGCCTTGACCTGTGGAGTCAGCTGTGACATGCTCCTGGCCCCCAGCGTCCCAGTGCATGACAGAACCACTGTCTGCTGCCCCGCGTTCACCCACACCCTCCGTCCTCCCTGCCACACGGGCCGCGGCGACCACGGAGCCGCTCTGCCGCCCAGATGCGCTTCACTGACTCCAGGGCGTTATAACAATAGGCCGGACACTCAGGCGACGCGGGTAGCTTCTGCCACGCGGGTTTTCCTGAGGTCACAGGTGTGGGTAGTTTGTTCTGTTTATATGGCAGAAAATGATTCCACTGCGTGGGTGTCTCGAATAAAGCTGGGAATGCTTCGTGTAGATATTGCAACGAGGGGTCTAGGCCACATCCTAGAGTCACTGGGTCGCCCGTCCTGAGACAGACACGCCGGCACGCTGCTCTCCAGGCCCTCCCGCCGGGAAAGTAGAGGCGGAATCCGGTCCCTCGGCCGTGTCGCCCAGGCTCAGAGTTATCCGGTCTTTAGAGTGTGGTCGTTCTGGGTGCAGGAGGTCAGGTCACTGCAGTGTTAATCTGCCTGTTGGGCATGAATGTGTTTTTTTTTGTTAAAGTGTTTATAATGCCTTTTTTATTACTCTGGCTGTCTTTATATGTTCTTTGTGTTCGGTGTATTGGTATGAATGGCTTGTCAGACACGTGGATTACAAATATTTCTTTTCCATTTTCTCAGTGATTTCTTTCAAAAAGTTTGTTTGTTTGTTTGTTTATTTATTTATTGGTGGTACTGGGGATGGAACCCTTCTTCGGGCTATACTCCTAGACCTGTTTTATATTTTTATTTGGAAACAGGGTCTCTTAAGCCAGCGCGGCTGGCTTCGAACCTGCGCGATCCTCCTGTCTCCGCCTCCCAAGTGCGGGGATGACAAGCGTGCGCCACCACGCCTGGCCAAAAATTTACTTTAAAAAAAAAATATGATAGTACTTTCAGTGTTCCTTGGAACACTTGGCCTGCCCTAACCTTATATATTTTTTCTTTTTGGTACCAGGAATGGAACCCAGGAGCTCTCAAAGCTCTGGGCTATACCCCCGACCTATTTTATACTTTATTTGGAAACAGTGTCACTAAGTTGCTGAGAGCCTCACTCAGTAGCTGAGGCTGGCTTCGCACCCGTGCGGTCCTCCTGTCTCAGCCTCCCAAGCGCGGGGATTACAAGCGTGGCCACCACGCCCCGCTATAACCTCATAAATATTTTCTCCTAGATATTTATAATTTTATATTTAGATCTGACAGTTTAATTTCTTACATGGTATAATGCCAGGGTTTGAGGTCGGGGAGAAGAAATAAAAGAAATATGTTAGAAGGAAGGCGTACAGGAAGATTAGGCAAATGGAAGTCTAGCAGAGAGCCTGTGGCAGGATTCCCAGCGCCTCCCTCCTCAGCCGGCCCGTTAGTCCCATGTTTCAGAGGACTTTACACGTTTTAATAACTGTTGATTTTCCTCAAAGAGGTATCTTGATTAGACAACAGATACCACACAAAAGATCTGGAAAGTTGGCCGGACACCATACCAGAAATGCACTTAAAAATACCTTGAAGTGAGCAGGGTGAGGTGGCGCACGCTTGTCATCCCAGTACCTGGGAGGCTGAGACAGGAGGATCGCAGTTTGGCGGTCAGCCTCAGCAATTTAGACTCTCTTTCAAAACAAAAACAAGCTGGGCATGGAAGAATCCCTTTGTAATACCCACGCTTGGGGGGCCGAGACGGGAGGGTCGCACAGGTTCGAAGCCAGCCTCAGCTACTTAGTGAGGCTCCCAGCAACTTACTGAGACCCTGTTTCCAAATAAAGTGTAAAATGGGTCTGGGAGTGTAGCCCAGATATAAAAAGACCCTGGATTCCATCCCCAGTACCACACACACCAAACCAAACCAAACCAAATCAAACAACATGGCTGGGGGTGTAGCTCAGAAGTAAGACTGCTCCCGGGCTTGATCCTGGGTACGACACACGCACATACACAAAAATACCTCGAAGGATTACTTGTCCAGCCTAGGATAGTAGAGGCCCCTTCGGGACCCTGCGATGACCAGACACCCTACGTTATCTCGAAGCTGCTGGACCAACGCCGTCCTCACCTCCAGCCACCCCGCAAAGGCTCCTGACAGAGAGCTGAGCCCCTGCCGCGGCTCTGGCGCTCTGTGGAGGGCCTGCGTTCTCCCTGCTCGCTTCCCTGACAGATCGCTATGTCTCTGGCTGGTGCGGGCTAGAATTCTCTTCTGTCACGTAAGCCAGGGACTCTGCGGATCCTGAACCGGCTGTGTCCCCACTGCCCTGCTCCCAGGACAGGGTGATGCTCAGGTTCCTTCCATGCTGAGGCCTAGGCGTTGGGCACGGTCTGCTTCAGAGGCTGCTTTCCCCCGCCTACTCGCTTTGGCGTGTTTATAAAGAAAGCAGGCACTTGAGCGTGGATAGCTGTGTCGATTATTGTTGCTTTGTGGTCGGCCTTGACGCTAAGTAACATAAATCTCCAACATTGTTCTTTTCCTCAGCATTGCTTGGCTACTGTAGTTATTTTCAGTTTTACATATTTTAGAATTGATTTGTCTTCCCTTCACCCCACACACCAAAAACCAAAACCAAAGAACCAAAAACCTTCCGGAATCCTGACTGGGGCTGCAGTGACCCTAAGTGAATTTGGGGAGAATTACTATTTGAGAGTATGGATACTGCTAATCTGCAGATGCTTTCTCCTCTTATTTACGTCATCATTACATTTTCCTAGCAATGTCTCATTGTTGTCAGTCCATAGGCCTTTCAGATATTCTTTTAGATTTATTCTTATGCTGCTGGGCATGGTGGTGATGCACAGCCGTAATCCCAGTACTGGGGAGGCTGAGACAGCAATATCATAGGTTCGAGGCCCGCCGCAGCTACTTAGTGAGACCCTGTTTCAAAATAAAAACTAAAATAGGACTGTGGGTTAGCTAGAGGTAAAGTACCCCTGTTTCAATCTTCAGTACCCTACCTATAGATTTATCCTTACATATTTCATGTATTTTAATGCTATCGGAGATCGTACTAGTAGTTTTCTTTTTTCACTGTTCAAAGCTAGTAAGGAGCATACTGTTTATTTATAAAGAAATTGTAAACGAGAAGGCCTTAGACAAGAAGATGGTCGTGGACAGAGGGCACTCCCTCGCCAGCGCCCCGGCAGGCTCTGCGGAGGAGGCGCGTCTGCTGGACGGTAGGGGCCTGGAGGTGCCAGACAAGGGTGTTCCTGAAAGCATGAACTACGGCCAGAGGCGGGATGTGCGGGAAGTGTTCTGAAGCACGAGGAGCGCTGGCGGGCCGCTCTGACCTGAGAGGGGCTTGGCAGGTGACGAGGATTAGGACCTGGGCCTGAGTCCCGGCTGCTGGACCAGGGAAACGTTACCCAGCAGGTGCACAGAGTCTGAATATTTATGAGCAGGAGGAGACAGCCATTCTTATTGTTTGCTTGAATTTATTTTTAAAATCGTGGCACAATTTATGTATCTCTATATAATAATGTATATGTAATCCACATAAGGATATGTTGGCATTTTTTTCTGAAAGCCTTTGGTCGTCCCTTTCCTAGGGTGCCAGTTGGGCTAATCCATCTGTGTGCATGGCTCCAACTGGGCACCCTTGGGTGTCTGGGGTTTTTTCACATTTTCCTTGACATTTTGAGTATGATCTCCCCCCCACCCCCCAGTACTGAGGATAGAACCCAGGGGCATTCTACCTCTAAGCTATACCCCCAGCCCTATTTTTATTTTTTCAGTACTGGGGGTGGAACCCAGGGCCATTCTACCTCTGAGTGACACCCCCAGCCCTCTTTTTATTCTTTATTTTGAAACAGGATCTTGCTGAGTTGCAAAGGGCCTAAGTAGCTGAGGCTGTCCTCGAACTGCGATCCTCCTGTCTCAGCCTCCCAAATGCTGGGATTACAAGTGTGGGCCACCATGCCTGGCTGAGTACAATCTTCTGAGCATCTTTGGTGGTTAACAACTTGCTAGTTAAAGTGAAATGAATTAAATGGAATGGAATTGAAGGTTTTTAGAGGGAGTTCTTAGAGGAAGAGAATTCCAGGAGTGGCAGTAAAGAGGAACTGGGTGGTGGGTGAGAGAGGAGGGCAGAGAGGGAGGCGTAGGAGAGGAGCCCCCGGGAGGCGGGTGTGTGCTCTGCTCCTTGTAGGAAGCCCTGAGCACTTCTGAATCATTATCCCTGGATGGAAATACCGTGCTCTCAGAGTTACATGTAAAACATTGGCCAGCGTGGTTTACAGCAACAGTCTCCACTCAGTGAGGGGTCAGGAAATTTGGGTGCTGTGTGTTATGTTATTAAGGTTAGTAAAAATGTGTCCAGACGTAGGTTTTGTCTTTCTATTTCTACAAAGCCATAGGACATTTTTCCATTAGGACTTGCACCAACCACCTATGAATTAATATTTTTAAGGCATGATGATTTCCCAAAAGAATATATTCTGTGGGTTTTTACACCAGTTTTTCAGGGACTCCTTGCTGGTTCTATATAAACCAGAAAGGAGGATTCTCAGAAAAAAAAAATAGACAGACATGCCCACACCTGTTACAAATGCGGCCTCTCCTTTGGGCTAGAGATGGATCCTTTAAAGACCAGCTGCAAGCCGGGCGTGGTGGCACACGCTTGTAATCCCCGCGCTTGGGAGGCTGAGACAGGAGGATGGCACAGGTTTCGAAGCCAGCCTCAGCTACTTTGTGAGGCTCTCAGCAACTTAGACCGTGTTTCCAAATAAAGTATAAGATAGGTCTGGTCTGGGAGTATATCCTGGAGGTAGAAAAGCCCCTGGATTCCACCCCCAGTACCCCCCCTCCCACACACACACACCAGCTGCAGTCATGCTGGGACCGCGGAGGCTGTCCCAGGTTCACGGCGGCCTGCTCTTCAGGTTCCAATTCAATGTATGTGGATGAGCCTTTGGAAGCCAGAGGCTCTGTTAAGGCGCCGTGGCTCTTCAGAGCAATCTTACTGGGCAGACGACTGTTTCCAGTTCCTCACCACCGATGAGAAGCTTAGTGACTTGTCTTCTGCCCCCTCCACTTTCACGCAGTGGCCTTCTTGTTAAGCCCAGACGTAGCCCCCAAGGGGAGCTTCCCGCAGAGACGGCGTCTAAGGCCAGGCTGCTTTTTCTGAGGTTTGTTAGCTCAGCCTTTCAGCAGCCTGTGGAAATGTTTGGGAGAGGCGCGGAGAAGTCTGAGCCGTGGCCCTATAAGGGAAGATATGCAGGGCCCGCCGGGGTGTCGGGGGCGCTGCGCATGCCGCGTGAGATCCGCGCCCCGCACGCGTGGCCCGAGGCCGGGTGCGCTCAGGGAAGGGCCCTGACCAGGAGCCCGTCCACTGCTCGGGAGAAGGAGCTTGGCGGCACCGGGCCTGTTCCACTTTTGTGCGCGCTTTAAGAATATCCCAGAAGACACAGCCACTGACTGAGAGGAGGATCTGCCGTCTCTGCAGTTTTCCCTTCAAGGCGAATCTCGGGGGTTTTGTTATGGAACCAGACACACACATCAATTAATTCGCCACACGTATACTGAGTGTTTGCCGGGCGTCCTGCCAGACATTCCAGCCCGAGAAAAGTCAGATCATGGCCCTCTGTGTGCCTCTGCCTAGTGAGGGTCTTAGACGCATGGCCCCTCAGCACAGGGGATGACAGCTCTCTCTCTTACTTTATTTTTTATTTTTTGGTGGTACTGGAGATTGAACCCAGAGACTATGTACCTCTGAGCTATATATCCCTGGCCCTATTTTATTTTTTATTTTGAAAGAGTATCACACTAAGTTGTGAAGGGCCTTATTAAGTAGCTGAGGCTGGCCTGTCTCAGCCTCCCAAATACTGGGGCCACAAGCATATGCCACCACGCCTGGCTCCAGGGCTCTCGTATGGAGCCTCAAACCCTGCACAGTGGCGCTCGGGGAGAGGCTGAGGTGGGTTCGTGGGTGCAGAGCAGGCTGCCTTGTGGGGAGGATCTGACCCTCAGCCCAGCCTCAGGGCAGAACCAGCATAAAGAGCTGATTTTATTTCAAGCAGGTCTAATTTATGCTTGCTCCCAGCTGGGCAGGGGAGAGTATGAACCCCAAACTCAGGCCCCTCCTGTCCAGTCTTTATCAGTGGGGTGGGGCTGCACTCCAGGGGTCCCCGTTGCTGTGGTAGAGTTCCGTGGCCAGGTCTTGTTTGGTGTGAGCTTTTGGGGGTCATCATCATCATCATTGTTATTATTATTGTTATTATTATTGTCATTATTATGGGAGTTAGTGTTACTCCTCTGTCCTTGATCGTGCCTTTGCGAAGCCTCCCCGGCTCTCTGCGCCCCAGCCTTTCAGTGAGTCAACTGGGAGACTCGGATGAATTATCTGCAGCTGTTCTTCCAAGGAGGTTTATTTGGTCCCAAGAACGTTTAGAAAATAGTGTTGTGCAGCAGTTTGAGCGGCGATCTTGAGGGACAGACGTGCACAGACTGCGAACGCTCAGAGGCCAGCGTCCTGGTGGGAACTGCCAGCTTGCTGAAGTCAGGCACACCCATTCTGTCCCCCTCGGGCTCTTCTTTTTAACTGTGTGGCCGAGGCCAGGACATGATCTTTCTTGGTCTCGAGTTTTCCAAGTGTAAAACGGCATTTGGAGATAAGCAAAGCATAAGACCTGCTCTTGGCCAGCTGACGAGCTATTTTGAGAAAAATGAAAACAAAACTCCCACAAAATCCAAATAAACCTGCGGTCAGTAAGTATCCAGAGACTGGCACCACTGGGAAGGTGAGTGGGTGTTGGAGAGCAGGAGGCGTCAGGGCGCTTATTGGAGACGTGGAGAAGGGGCTGAGGCTTGAGAGGATGGGGAAGCGTGAATGTGGTCTGCTTGGTCGGTGACAGTCCTAAAACAGAGGGACTTTTCTAATCATTGCAGCCCCCTCATACTGTGTATTTTATATCCCAAGATGCCAAGGGTGGTATTGAGAGAATCTTGTCCTTGCAATTCCCAGTGAACAGAAGAATGTAGATTGGCTTAATAAAAAAAGGAAATGAAAATTTCATTATGAAACTCAAGAGCTGCCCAGTCCCCATGTAACAGGTGGGGGAGGAAGTCTCAGGACTCCCTCAGACTTCTGACTCCGCTCTGGCACTTCCTTGCCTCTGAGCACACCAGCTTCCGGGGTGCCAGCCTCGCCCTCTGTCCCGTTGCTGGCTTGCCTCAGTTTCCACGTGGGAGCCCGTCCTCATGGCTGCTCGTCTCGGTTCCCTGGCAGAGTGCACAGGGGTAGCATGTGACTGCGCGGCCTGGCTCGGGCTGCTCTAGTCAGTTACACCGAGGTGTGCGGAAGGCGTGCGGGAAACGGCCGCCTGGGCTCTCGATTGTGGACGGGGCCGCTCTCCAGGAAGGAGCGTGGGCCACAGACACTCCAAGGGTGGTCACCTCAAAGCACCAGGCTCCGGCAGGGTCTGCGCCAAGTCCTCCGAGCACGCCGGGAAGGGACCGCAAGTTCTAGGCGACGATGAACGCTTGGGTCCTCTTCTGCTACTTGACTCGTCAGGTGGGACTCAAGGGAGATCTTGCAAGGTGAATGTAACTTGGCTCCCTGCAGGAGAGTCTCCTCCACAAGAGAATGTATGAGTGGAGGCGGGGAGTGGACAGCTGGGGTCTTGTGAGCCTGACGTAGACCAGAACGTTTGTGACACTTTTGCTTATGTCTTTTAGTAGCCCGGTTTTTGTTTCCTTGTTTTGCGGTACTGGGATGGAACCCAGGAGCATTCCACCTCTGAGCTACACCCCCTGTCCTATTTTTTATTCTTTATCTTGAAACAGGGTCTCATTGAGTTGTGAAGGGCCTCACTATGTAGCTGAAGCTGTCTGCGAACTGTGATCCTCTTGACTCAGCCTCCTAAATGCTGGGATTACAAGTGTGCGCCACCATGCCTGTCTAATTTTTTATTCTTTATCTTGGATTTTTTATTCTTTATTCTATATACATGGTCTCACTGAATTGTGAAGGGCCTCACTACATAGCTGAGGCTGCCTGTGAACCGCGATCCTCCTGTCTCAGCCTCCCAAATGCTGGGATGACAAGCGTGCCCACCACGCCCGGCTAACCCAGTGGTTTTTAAGTAGTGTTGATTTTCTTTTTTATTGTGGCAAAGTATGCTTAGCATAATTGACCCTTTTAACCCTTTTTAGTATCAAGCTTAGCACTTTTGAGTATATTCACATTGTAGTACAACCGTCACTATCGACTTCCCGAAGTCTTCCTCGTCCCAGCTGTGGCTCTGACCGTTCAGTAACAACCCCACCTTGCTCCCGTCCCAGCCTCTGGTTCCCCTGTCCTGCTCTCTGTCTCTCTTTGACTACTAGTGCCTCATTTAAGTGGAATCTCAATAGAATTTGTCCTTTTGTGTCTTATTTTACTAAAAATAGTGTTTTCAGTGTTCACCTGTGTTAAAGCATGTGTATGAATTTAAATTCTTGTTATGGGCAATAAACATTCCATGTGTGGCCAGACGCCATTTGACCTGTTGGTGCAAATGCCACTTTAGCTGAGGAAAGCCTGGTCTGTTCCACCTTCTGGCTTTGTGAATGGTGCTATCAGCCCGCCACCCTTAAGTCCCAATGGGTGCTTTCTCGTGTTTACTGATGAAGACTTACAGGTGGCCTTAGCCCGGCCTCTTCATTTCATCGTGGGAAACCTACCCGGTTAGGACACCTGCGGCCAGGACACGTGCGGCCAGGGCGCCTCTGCCGGCTTTGACTTGTTACCATTTCTCTGTCCACTTTCCTAAGATTGTGAGAGTTCAGCAGTTTTTAAAGGGTGGCCTCAGTTAGGACTTTGGAATCGTAGATTTGGAGGTTTACGGAATAGTCAATTTAGAGAGAATCCCATGGACCCGTGGTCTTCAAGCGTTTGATTTGATTTGGGTGTGGTACTGGGGATTGACCCCAAAGGCATCTACCTCTGAGCTATACTCCCAGATCTATTTTGAAACAGGGTCTTGCTCAATTGCTGAGCTAAGTTGCCGAAGTCAGCCTTGAACCTGCGGTCCTCTTCTCTTACCTCGCAAGTACTGAGATTACAGGCACACACCACCCTGCCCAGATTTTGTGTGGATCATTTTTATTATGTTTTCCTTAGTCAGAGTGTGTGATGTAGCCGGGCATGGTGGCGCACGCTTGTAATCCCTGCTCTTGGGAGGCTGAGACAGGAGGATCGCACAGGTTCGAAGCCAGCCTCAGCTACTTAGTGAGGCTCTCAGGAACTTAGTGAGACCCTGTTTCTAAATAAAATATAAAATAGGTCTGGGAGTATAGCCCAGAGGTAGAAAAGCCCCTGGGTTCCACCCCCAGTACCACAAATAAATTAAAAAAAAGGAAATGTATGATGTATGAGGGTCACTGACAAAAGATACACACTTGATAAATGGGTGGATGGCCAAAGGAATGAAAGTAATTGCATACATTAGCGATTTTTGAACAGTTTGAATTCAAAATGTATCTTGAAGACCCCAAGGAGATTTTTTTTTTTTTTTTTTTTGGTGGTACTGGGGTTCCTGGAAGCCCTTCTACTTCCGGGCTATACTCCCAGACCTATTTTTTATATTTTTATTTGGAAACAGGGTCTCTTAAGCCAGCGCGGCTGGCTTCGAACCTGCGCGATCCTCCTGTCACCGCCTCCCAAGTGTGGGGATTACAAGCGTGCGCCACCACGCCCGGCCCCAAAGAGGTTTTATTTGTGTGGATGTATCTGTAGATTTAGAATTTAGAAGTGGCCAATTTTTAATTCACTAAAAATACCAATAAACCCATTGCATGTTAACATATGTAAGATGTTTTTATAAAAGGCAACTGTATTTACCAAAGCAAGATAATTAGGAGAGAGAGTAGCACCAGCTTATGCTTTTGTGAGTGCGCGTGGTGTCTGGCCAGGAGAAGGCAGCTGGGGCCTCAGTCTCCATTTATTGGGTCTCAGGACACTGCTGTGGGGGAAGCGGCTGAAGGCAGCCTGGCTGCGCTCGGGGCAGGAGTTGGGAGAGCAGTGTTTCCGCAGCCTTTTCAGAAAATGTGGACTTTGGTTGATACCACGGCGAAACTCGACCGCCAGCTGTTTCCTGCACACTTTCTGTAAGGTGGAGCCCGCAGCTGTGTTATCCTCTGCCCCGGTACAATATTTCGCTTGAACTTGCGTTTCAGGCAGATGTTTTCCCCACAAAGGATTTTTTAACATCTGAGTCATGCAGATCCTGCACATAGACATATTACATTATACAATGTTAAAAAAATCACATTTGTTCATGATTCTCCTGACCTCATTAGGAAAGCTTCCCCATATTAGGAGACCATCAGGCTCCTATGCTGGTGGATACACATTTCCCCAAAATTTCTGACTTTTACTTGGAAGCTCAAATTTTATCACTGGCAAAAAAAAAAAATCCCAGTTGTTGCCGGGTAAGCGATGAGCACGCCTTGTTCACGTGTGAGGACGTGTCTGCCGAGCTGCAGCCGCCTCGCTTGTTCTCTCAAGACCAGCGACGCCGTGTGAAGCAGTGGTGCAGGGGCTCCAGCGCCCAGAGCTCGAGGGTTCCCCGGGGCCGGTCCGCTGCGCACGCAGACGCGCTCACCTTGGCCAGGAGGATGAGGAAGGGGGCCGCCTCCAGGATGTAACAAAAGCCATGGCTTCTGCTGCCTCTGGAGGGCGGTCCTCTCTGCCTGTGGTCTGGAGTGCCTCTGGCTGGCGGTCCTCGGGGAGTGGCTGTGTCTTAACTGTGAAGGGTGCGCTGTCCTCGCCGCGGTTTGCTGTCCCACTTGGCACTCGTATTTGCACCAATGCAGAAGAGGATTAATGAGGTGTCCATGTTAGGAAAACAGCTTGGACTGCGCAGACCCCCTGAGCGCTCTAGGGTTCCCAGAGGTCCACACCATCACGTACAAATTGCCAGCATGAGCCGGTATTCCAGGCTGGACGTCAGAGGAAACCCTGAGAATCCTAGGAAGGGCGACGGGGTGAGGCCGGCACTTGAACGGCCACTGTCTGCCCTCCTGTACCAGACATCCTTCTGGAGGGTCCAGCATGCGCGCTGTAGTCCCGGGGATGGAGCCAGTCCCAAGGAACAGGGTCTTGAAGCCATGCCCTTGTGGTTATTTGAAAATTGTTTGGCATTTTCAGCTTCCGCCTCCTCTCTGTTGAAATTCCCCAGCGTGTACCGGTTCCGGTGGCAGTGTCAAGCTTTGGGGCATGGCACCGTCTGTTGGCAGGTGGTCTTGGCGCTTCTTCCGGCAGAACTGTGCTGTCTCCACGCAAAAGTGAACGAGCAGCGCCTTTGTGAGGAAGGGCTGATGAGCCTCCAGCCAGCCCGGCTTCAGCACACTTGCTTTTCATTTTAGAATACCGCGCACAGTCATCCGAGCACATCTTAGATTCGTATTTTGACATTTGCAAGCCCATGGGCCTAATGGTGTCCTTCCTCCTCTCGCCTGTGTTTTCAGCAATGGAAGAGTTAATTGTTGAGCTCCGCCTCTTCCTTGAACTCCTGGACCACGAGTATCTGACATCCACGGTGAGGGAGAAGAAGGCCGTGCTCACCAACATCCTCCTGAGGATCCAGTCGTCCAGAGGTGAGCCGCGCCCGCGCCTCCCGCCCTCCAGGCCCTGGGCTTCCAAACCATCCTCCATTCTACCTTTCTTCTGAAGTTCACTAACTTGTGGACATATTTATTCATCGGGTTTCTATGGAAAGCCTCTACTGTGCCGTGTTGGCCTCTAGGTATAGAAAGATTCAGACTTTAGCAGCTTATAGAATCATGGGTGTGCCAGCGCTCCCCAGAGCACCCTGGCATTAGCTGGAAAGACGCACAGACCCTTGCACACAGGTGTGCCTGCTCACCTCACACTACCACTACGTGGCATATTTTAAGATAGAAGAGGGGAGTGAGCCGGGCGTGGTGGCGCACGCTTGTAATCCCAGCCCTCGGGAGGCAGAGACCGGAGGGTCAGGGTTTGTGGTCAGCCTCAGCTGCTCGGTGAGTCTGGGAGGAGATGATGTTATGCTGTCGGTCTGCAGTGGGATGAGGCTGTTTTCTCCTTTAGACTTCTTTGCGGGGACGTGTTCACAGCTCACTCGTTTCACCAGCTGAAGGCGCAGGTCTTTGGTGTGTAGTCTGTGAGGCTGGAGCACGGTAGTGAGGTTTCCCATGTCAGGGGCAGGTTGGCCGTGAGCGGTGTGGGGCAGTTTTAATGGGGACCAGACTCATTCCCTTGTCTCTCACGTCCCTTTCTGACATTTTCCACTTCACCGAGTCTTTCTTCAGCCCCTTAGTTTTTAAACATGTCCTCTGAGTTTCTCCTGCAGGGGTAGAGTTTCCGGTTGTCCTTCTCCTCTGCCCTCCCCTCCTCTTTTCTTCCCTTCCCCATAGATTCTTGACTTGTAAAATGGAGAATAATGACCCTCTACTGCAGGATTGTCGTAAGGGATTAGGTATAGGAATGCTTGTCAAGTGCTGGACATGGCGCCGCCGGGGAAGGGTGTCTGTGAGTGGTCTCCTCTCCTCCCTCCTCCTCCTTCTCAGCTCTTTGGTTTTGGTTAACACTCACAGGTTTTGAAGTCAAGGACCATGCTCAGAAGCAAGACACCAGCAGCCTGCCGGCGCCCCCTCAGATGCCTCTGCCGGAGATTCCTCAGCCCTGGCTGGTGAGTGGACGCCCTGGAGGTCAGGGTCACTCCCGCGGCGCCCAGGGCACCCGTGAAGCCCGGTCCGGATCAAAGGCCTTGCTCTGTTTCCTTGGAGGCATCCACTGTGTTTGTAGGGCCGGGAGCTGCTGCCAGTAGCCTATCGTGATTCTCCCAGGAGCCGTCCTCAGGAAGGTGGCGTGCCTTCCCGTGTCACTGGAGCTGTAAGGCCTTGGAAGTCTGTCCTTAACGCAGGTTGGGAAAACAAAATGAGCCCTGGTGGCGCACACTTGTAATCTCGGTACTTGGGAGGCTGAGACTGGAGGACCACAGGTTCGCGGCCAGCCTCGGCAACTTAGTGAGGCCGTCCGCAACTTAGTGAGACCCTGTTTCAAATATATATATACATATATACACATATATATGGAAAGAGCTGTGCTTTCTGAAGGATTTGTTTTTGTTTCATACTGAGAGGGGCGGTCATCAGCTCGACATACATGTATACGGCTAGGGGTGTAACCAGGGATAAAATGTCCCTTGGTTCAATACCCAGTACCAGAAACAAAACAAAACAAAACAAAAAGCCAAAATAATACAAATAAAGAAAGAAGCAAAAACCCAGATTTGGCAGGCACAATACTAGAGCCTAAGGCCCCAACCTCTGAGTTAGCTGTGATGCCTTCCTCTGAGACTTGAGTGTCATTACACTTCTTCTGGGATTACATCTTCTTTTTTTGTTTCAAGAGGAAAATATTGCAGAATATGCATTTCATTTGATTTTATGCATTTAAAATTTATGCACTTGATTTAATGCATTTAAAATTAAAATTTAGCCGGGCGTGGTGGCGCACGCTTGTCATCCCCGCGCTTGGGAGGCGGAGACAGGAGGATCGCGCAGGTTCGAAGCCAGCCGCGCTGGCTTAAGAGACCCTGTTTCCAAATAAAAATATAAAATAGTTCTGGGAGTGTAGCCCGGAGGTAGAAGGGTTCCATCCCCGGTGCCACCAAAAAAAAAAATAAATAAATAAAATATAAAATAAATTACATTAAAATGTATCATCTTCTGTGCCGCTTTCCCATCCTGAGGATGCGCACATGTGGTTCCTCACGCGTCCGTCAGGGTTTTCCGATTTCTCTCCTAACATGCTTCTTCAGCAAAATCACACTTCCACTCAAAGTCAGGGCAGAATGAGTTACTCGGCGATTCGCTCTCTGCTTTTAGTGTGAATCATCTACTGTCCCTCTGCCAGGATGTGCGATCATTGCTTCAAATAAGAAAATGAGAAATCAGAGTGATCTTCCACCTCCGCCTCCGGCTGGCCCCTGGCCGTGCTCTGCATGGCTCTTGACCGTCTCTTGACATCTTCCTCTTAAGCTAAGTCTGAAGCTTACAAGATGCTGCTCAGTCCTCGTGCCTCTGAGTTTCTTGGGTTGTGCAGTAGAAGTGACTGGTGCCAGCTGTTTCGGGAGCGTGTGAACGGGGCAGCTTGGGTGTCCGATGGTTTGGAGACGTGCAGGGACTTTGGAATGTTCCCGGAGCCTCAGGTGTCTGGCAGGACTGGAGACGCTTCTCCCTGGCGAGCCCAGCGCTCCTGAGCATGCGGCGTGTGTGCGTACGGCGGTGCGCGCTCGCTCCTGCCTCAGGCCAGCACACGCACGGCGGGCCCCTGCGCACCCTTCAAGGAGGACACGGGCTAAACCATGCGAAAGTGTAATAAAGCCATTTTTGGAAAGAGCTGTGCTTTCTGAAGGATTCCGGTTTCTGTTTCACACTGAGAGTGGGGCGGCCATCATCCCGACAGTACTTAGCACTGAGCACTGGGAGCGTGTGCGGGGAGGGCGGGTGCTGGGGGACGGATCTCTCTGTGTTGACCTTGGCCGCATCGCCGGCTCTGTGCAGCCATTTCCCTCTGGGCCTCGTCCAGGCAAGCACGGAGCCACCTCCTCCTCCCCCGAAGAACAGAGTCTAAGAGCAGAGTGTCTTAGATCTTCAGGATCGAGAAGAAAAAAGTGTGAGGACTCCTGTGCGCTGTAGTGTAACACCATGACACCTGTCAAGGCCTTCTAGAAGTACTTTTATTTGATAATGTTTTTGTGGGAGAACTGAGGATTGAACCCAGAGACGTTCTACCTCCAAGCTACACCCCAGCCCTACTTATTTGGTTTTTAATTGGTTTTTGTATTATTGGTGATTGAACCCAGGAACATTCTGCTCCTGAGCTACACTCCCAGCCCGTTTAATTTTTATTTGGAAACAGGTTCTCACTGAGTCGTTGAGAGTCCTGCTAAGTCTCCGAGGCTGGCTTCAAATTTGTCATCCTTCTGTCTCCGCCTCCCAAGCACTGGGCTTACAGGCTTGTACCACCACGCCTGGCTTTATTTTGTGTTTTGAAATGGTCTTGCTAAGTTGCCGAGGCTGGCCTTAAACCTGTGATCCTCTCATCTCAGCCTCCCAATTTCTGGAGGCTTAGACGAGCTCCATCATGCCTGGATTTATTTGCTGACTTATATAGGACAAGGTTGCATTGTGCCCAGATAGAGGAGAAAAAGCTCATTCTTGGATGGTGTAGATAAGAAAGAAGTTCTTATTATTGTAAAATATGCATGGCATTTGCCCCTTTACCATTTTTGGGAGTACAGTTCAGTGATCTTGAGTGCACACACATCACCACCCATCGTCCATCTCCAGAACTTTCTCATCTTCCCTGCTGAGATCGTCCCCACCGGACACCCAGCCCTGCCACCACCACTCAGCTTTCTGGGGAACAACGAGGTCTGCCACCAGCCCTGACCGTAGCGCCTGGGGACTGCCTCACACCCTCACAATGTCCGCTTCCTCTGCGGCATTTCGTTTGCCTGTTTGACAGGTGGGCTCATGAGACTCATCGCTGAGTCCTCTGTTAGTGCAGAAGAGCCGCCTTCTTCCCCTCTCCCCTTGTGTTTGAAGCATCTTAGTTCCGCCTCATGGGCAATCCTGGTGGCGTCTTTACCTGGGATGTTCTCTCTGTTGCAATCCCCGATGCGTAAACCGCGGGCTCCTGCTGACTCTTGCCTTTCGACCGAGTGCCTACCTACTGGTGGAGAAAGAGGGAGTGAGAACAAGTCCTTGCAGGACTTCCCTTCTTTGGCATGCATAAATAAAACTAAAGAACACTGAGAAAATATGGACTCTCTTTCCGGTGTTACCCAAGTGTCCCATGAAAGGCAAGTCAGGTAGACCTGTGACCGGCTGCCTGGAGTGGGCGGGATCTGCATTGAGTTTGGTTTTGCCAAGAAGTGTATTTCGTCAGAGTTCTTGGTATCAGGATCGGAGCCATCTTTGCAATTCATTACCCTCTGAAATCCCCTGGGATGCGGTCCGTCTCCCGGGCAGCAGGGACGCCCCACGGCGGGAAGCTCCGATGACGGCCTGGACGCCTTGGGGCGCTGCTCTGTGTTTGCCGATACATGGCAGCATGGACTGGAGCCCCGGTTTTCTTATTTCAGGTTATATAATTTGGGGCCGTTACTCTTCTATTTTATGTCTTGGAACCAGAAGAACAGTCTGGCGCACCGCCGCGTGTTTAGAATTAGAGTCAGAAAGCGCTTCCAGACTCCAAGCGCACATTTTCTTGGCTGGACTCAGGTCCCCTGGTTCCTGGTCTTTCTCGCGCAGAGGACTCGGCAATGAATTGGAGCAGGCGCAGGGGAAGAGTAGTCACCGCCAGCTGGAAGCCTGCGGAGGGTGTGCGGCGTTGGTGGCGTGTGGCAAGCAGGCTCTGGTGCGCCGTGTGGGGAGCGGTGGGCTTGGGCCTCGGGGCCTTGGCTCGGTGCGGCACCTGCGGTGCCAGGTGTGGGGGGACATGGGTGCAGTTCCCTCTGCCCCACGGCGTGCGACTCCGCAGCCAGCACTCGCTCAGGCCGACAGTGTGGCGTGTCCGCCCCAGGCGAGGCCTTTGATCTCCCCACCGACCCCAGTTTCCTTCTTTGCAGAACCGCAGGCAAAATACCAACATCTTATCTCAGTGTTATTTCTGAAGTAGATAAAAATAAAAGACATAAAACGCCCCAGGATAATGCCTGGCACACAGTAGACGGCCCGTAAATAGCGGGTATTATTGTCGTATTGTTGAAATAATGGTGATGATGATAATTATTTTTTGCCTTTATACCACAGAACTGCAGGAACATGACTTATTGTTATTGGAAACAGGATGCTCTGCGAGGCTTTTCCTTAAGGGAGCAGAGGCACATTCTGCCTCTTTCTTCCCACAAAGGTAGAAATTGGAATGGTGGCCAGGCACATCACTGAGCCAGGCTGGCACAGGGGTCTCGTCACTCTGTGGCCAGATGCCCGCGCTCCCTGTAATCAGACCCAGAGAAGAGATGCCTGTGTTAACCAAAGAGAGATGAGATGTTGTTAACCAAGACATCAGGAAGTCCATACCCGTGTATTCACCTGCGGGAGACCACGTGGGTGGAGTCAGGGCGTGTGGCTAGTGGCCGGCACAGGGCCATTTCTCTGGTTTCTTTTTCTCTTTTCTTTTGCGATGGGACCAGGGGCATTCTACCTCCGAGATACACCCCCAACCCTATTTTTTATTCTTTATTTTGAAACAGGGTCTCGCTGCATGGCAAAGGGCCTCACTAAGTAGCTGAGGCTGTCCTCGAACTGCAATCCTCCTGTCTCAGCCTCCCAAATGCTGGGATTACAAGCATGCCCACCATGCCTGGCTCATTTCTCTGGTTTCTAAGCACCATGGAGGCCAGGACCAGTTCTCTGAGGAGGCAGTGTATCTGAAGGTGTCTGGTGGCCAGGCTGCAGCCTGTTTATTGGCGTGTGTTAGGAGAGGCGACCAGGAGAACCGGGACATATGTGAAACAGATCGGGCCCCACGGGCGGGCGGCGCTCTTCTGCGATTCCGATGCACAGAGACGGATGCTCGGAGCCGCTCCATCCGTCTGGAGTGAGGATGAGGTCAGCACACTCCACTCTCTTAGTAGAAGTGGCGTGGCTGCAGTGTGAGAGGTGGGCCTTAGGGCTGGAGCATGGAGGTGGCACAAAGCAGTGGTCCCTTTACAGGGGAGGAAGCTGGGCTCTGCTGCGGAGTCTGCACTTAACCCCCTGCCTCTCGATGCTCCCCTGGGTCCTGCTTGGAAACCTGCCTTTCTCTTTATCATCTTTGAAGCTTTCCTCTTTTGTATCTTTGAATTTTAGCAAATTTTTACCTACTGGAAAGGGTTTGAAAAAACCATTGCCACTGACTAAACAAGCCCAGGCTTTCCGGCCCCCCTCTTATTTGGCCCTGATAAGCACGAGTATCAGAAGCCCCCAAGGGTGAGTGGCGTGTGGACTGGAGTGCTGCTCCTACTGGAAGAGAGGCTGCTGCTGCTGGAGGAGTGTTTTTTGAGGGGAATAATCGTTTTAAAGTGAAAATAGTCTGATTTTTTCTTTTGCAGGTCTAGGGATGGAACCCAGGGGTATCGACCTCTGAGCTACACCCCCTGTCCTATTTTTTTATTCCTTATTTTGAAACTGGGTCCCACTGAGTTGCAGAGGGCCTCACTAAGTAGCTGAGGCTGTCTGCGAACCACGATCCTCCTGTCTCAGCCTCCCTAATGCTGGGATTACAAGCGTGTGCCACCATGCCTGGCTTTATTTATTTATTTGGTGCTAGGAGTTGATCCCAGAGACTTTCTACCTCTGGGCTACACTCCCAGACCTAGTTTATACTTAATTTGGAAACAGAGTCTCACTAGGTTGCTGAGAGCCTCACTAAGTAGCTGAGGCTGGCTTTGAACCTGTGCGATTCTCCTGTCTCAGCCTCCCAAGCGCAGGGATTACAGGCATGCGCCACCACGCCCGGCTTGAAAATAGTCTGATTTTTTAAAGTGATTCTAAAAGCCACGCTGTACACATATGCGTGACAAAGGTGACCCTTTGTTAACGATTTTTGTGAACGACCTTCTGTCCTTGTGTTATGTAAGAGGAGACAACACGTTAACAGGAAGGGGCCACAGGACAGCTGTATTCTTCATTCAGCAGGTCCGGGGGATTTTTCTAGTCAGTGACCTCGGCTGCGATCCCTCCGTGTGGCCGCCCTGGGCGTGGCAGCACGGCCAAGCAGCCACGTTGGATGGACATTCAGATTTATGCGCGGAGGGTGCGGGTGATTAAACCCAGGGGTGCTCTGCCTCTGAGCAGCACCCCCGGTCCCTATTTTATTTTTATTTTGAAACAGGATTTCCCTAAAGTTGCTGAAGCTGGTCTCGAACTTGCAATCCTCCTGTCTCAGCCTCCCAAGTAGTGGGACAACAGGTGTGTGCCACCATGCCCAGCTTAGATTGTTTTCTTTTGCCAGTGAACTCTGAGCATCCGTATACATTTTTTTGGTCACATGGCTCATCAACCTTGTTGCAGTCTCTTTCTAGCAGTGGAATTATCAAGTCAAAGAACATGTCTTTCAAAAAGTTACGCCAAGAGTCGGCTGCGGTGGCGCACACTTGTGATCCCAGCATCCGGGAGGCTGAGACAGGAGGATCGCGGTTCGCGGACAGCCTCAGCTACTTAGTGAGGCCCTTTGCAACTCAGTGAGACCCTGCTTCAAAATAATGAATAAAAAATAGGGCAGAGGGTGTAGCTCAGAGGTAGAATGCCCTGGGTTCCATCCTCAGTAACAAACACACACACACACACGCGCGCGCGCGCGCGCAATTTTTGCCAAATCCAGGCCCTTCAGTGGGCTGGGCAGCACTATTAGAAGCCCCCTCGGGTAAAAGCGAGCCCTTGGCCTCTCCTCCCACCTTGACCTTACTCCTTGCAGCGCTGAGGAAGAGCCTCGCGCCCACGTATGTAGACATGTGGGGCCCCGCTCTCCATCCGCTGCCAGCCTGTTTCCCCGTCTTGCGAGGACGTGGGAGCACCCTGCTTTGCATGGATGAAAGGCTCAGGGAGTCAAATGGACGTTTTCCAAAGGCAACAAGCAGGGCTTGACCCCGTGCAGCTCCTGCTCAGCCCCTGCCTGGGCCGCGTGAGGGTGTCGGTTCTATTCCAGGATGGCCTCCTTAGGAGGGCATGGAGGCCCCGGGCGTGGTCCAGCGTGAGGCGGAGGGCGACGGCGCCCTGGAAGCCAGCCTCCTGGTGGAGCGCAGGGCGGCTGGAGCAGCTGGTCTGGGCAGGGGAGAGCTGTCTCCCGTGTCTGAGGGAGCGTGGCGCCCTCGATCAGGAATGCTCTCCTCCTCTGGCTGGCGAGGGTGGGGAGGCTGGACATGCAGCACCGATTCGTCCTTCACGGAGCGCTGCTGGACTCGGCGAGTGGGAAGTGGCGAAGCCCACATTCTAGAGAGTTTACCTAAGAACACAAAGCAACAGAACCATGACTTCATGCAGCGTCCTTCTGCTTGGAAGCTGAGCTTGGCAGAGCTTTAACTTGGGGGATGTGGCCTCCGTCCCATGCTCTGTGACACACTTCTCCATCGACTTACAGAATAGAAGTGCTGTGAAATAGTTCACGTGATCACGAGAGGGGAGAGTGTGAATGTAAAACCAGATGTATCTGGGTGCACCCACGAGCCCAGGTTCTGGGAGGCTGAGGCCGGAGGATCCCACGTTTGAGGCCAGCCTGAGCAACTTAGTGAGAGCCTGTCTCAAAATAGAAAGGGCCGAGGATGTAGCTTCTTGGTAGCTGCCCCTGGGTTCAATCCCCAGTGTTGGCGGGGCTGGGGGCCTTTCAGACACCGAGGCATTGGACACCCAGCTCCGCCGTGTGTTCGTGTGTCTCGGGGTGAGCAGGAGGTTTCTATACCTGCACAGCGTGAGGAAGGACAGTGCCCACCCTGTGGGCTCCTGTCCCATCTATCCCGGTGCCCCCGGAGCCGGAGCCCACGCGTGCCAGCTCTCCTCCCTTCAGTCTAGA
The DNA here is from genome assembly GCF_963383645.1 of Muscardinus avellanarius. NCBI lineage: Eukaryota > Metazoa > Chordata > Mammalia > Rodentia > Gliridae > Muscardinus > Muscardinus avellanarius. The sequence goes on along the minus strand of NC_137791.1, from coordinate 136,847,231 downwards.
TCCTTGGCAGAAGAGCCATTGAGAGAGGACCAGAGGCCTGTCGATGTCCAGAGGGAGAGGGATGGGTGGATTAGAGTCTTCAGGAAAGTTCAGGAGAGAAGAGGACTTGGCTGCCACTATGGGCTGGGTGGGGTCTAGACAGTGCCCAGGGCGGGGGAGCCCTCCCTCACCTCCTAAAGTTATGGCTGCAGACGTAGACAGCGCCTCAGCCTTGGAGTGCCCCAAGGCACCATGATGGGTCCAGGTCAGCACAGGTGTCCTCCCCAGCTGTCCCGGGCAGTGGCTCCCAGTGGCCCGTGTTTTGGAAGGCCTTCCTGGCACGCGTTAGGGACACCGGTTGGGACTTTCCGCCCCTGGCTGGTCTTTTGAGCGATGCGCCTTGGTGGGGACTGTGGGATATGGAGGTGTATACATCCTTGTGTCAACTGGGGAGGGCCCTAAAGGGCGAGTGTGGTTGGCCCAGCTGGATTTGGGGAAGGGGCTTCCGGGCCTGGGACGCAGCCTGTGCAGACGACACTCAAGTGTGACGGGGCAGTGTGTGTATGGGGCTGGCTCATTGGTGGTGTGAGTGGCCGTGGCCAGGGCTGGCTCATTGGTGGGGTGAGTGGCCGTGGCCAGGGCAGGGCTGGGATCTTTTTGAACATGGACTTTGTAAAGGAAGGCGGGAGATGCTGGCCAGCTCCTGCTCATGGGAAGTGCAGGATTCTTTTCCGGTGGCCATGTTAATTTCTGCCTGCTTTCCCCTCCCAGCCTCCTGACAGCGGGCCTCCCCCGTTACCAACGTCGTCACTCCCAGAAGGCTATTACGAGGAAGCAGTGCCGCTGAGCCCCGGGAGAGCTCCGGAGTACATCACGTCAAGTGAGTGGCGCTGGGTGGTTTGCAGGGGCGCTGGGAGCCGGGGGGGTCGGCTGGGTGTGCGCGGGGACAGGGCACTGTGCACACCGGGAGTGTGGGGCGGAGTGAATCTGGAGCCCGAGCACGACTGGGCTTTGAAAGGTGATGGTGCTCCCTGCCCTTCTCAGCCCCTTGCTTCCTGGTGACCCCAAAGCGGCTCTTCATGGAGTGTTTGGTGGGCTCGCCCCGTGCCTGCCCTCCCTAGGTCTTTGGCCAGCGCACGTCTGCTCTGAGGGTTAGAGAGGTTTTTGCCAAGCTGGTTATTGGTCGCAGACTTCTGTGAGCTTGTTTTGTTCTTCTCTTGTGGGGGGTTGGCTACAGGTTTTACTGGGTAAGTTTTGCTTCTGTCCCAGTCCCCGTGGCCATTGGCGGCCTGCTAATTACCCTCAAAACGCGTGTCCGCCCCCAGCGTTTGCAGTGCAGATAGGAGCGGAAGCTGGACCTCTGGAATTTGCTTTTGAATTATCGATGCTATTTCTCCGCTCAGAACCATCAGGCAGAGTGCGCTTGTCTCTTAAAGAGGTAAAAATTGAGTAGATGTCAGCGTAGGGAATCCAGCTTTTTATGAAAGATGGACTGTGGGAACGAGGGGTTGGAAACGTTCACCGCAAGGATCGGCGCGTCGGCCCCGCACGCTGCGGCCTCCCTCGGCAGTGCTCCCCTCCATCCCAGAGTCCACATGGCGCTGCCCGTCTCTGCTCCACGGACGCTTGGTGTTTGCAGATCTTACCCTTTGTTGGCACGGTACAGGCCTGGCTGTCTCTGCAAAGCAGGATCTAACATGGTGTTTGAAGGCAACTGTTACAGCCACCCCTCCCACCGCCCACCCCTCGCTGTTTTTCTGAGGTGCAGAGGTGCCTGGCTGCAGCCCAGCCCCAGGGGAAGGGGTCCCATGCAGACCACGTGCACTGTGGGTACCCGTTGGCGGCTGTCTGGGGAGCGGAGGGGTTTTGAGATCTAGAAGGTAAAGGCTCTAATCTCTTTTATTAGAGAACTCTTTGGCAAAAAACACACGGGCGATTGCTGTGTTCTCTATTCAAGAAGATAGCAGACAGATTAGAGAGCTCAGATGAAGGGCTCCAGGCGGTCGGAAGCTTCCCTGGACTCCTTTCTTGGACACAACAGCAAGGAAAGGAGAGTGTTCTCGCGAGGAGGCTCTCCCGGGTCCGGAGCACTGGGCCCTGGCCGCCCACTTCCTCTCCACACACTTCCCAGGACGGAAACCCAGCGTGTTTCTGGATTTTGTCTGATTTCAGGCCACCCATGACTTTCGTTTGAGGAATCCCACACAGGTGTTGTACGCTGCCCTTCCCCAGAGCCCTTCCTGGGCTGCTGCCTGGTGAGCACCTTTGGGTGCCAGGCTTCCCAAAGGAAGGGCGGCGGAAGAGCGCACGCTCCCAGGGAGACAGCGGGCTGGGCTGAACAGGCAGCAAGCCACGCCTTCTGCGCAGCCCTTCACTGAGGCCCGTAGGTACCCGCCTCCCCTTGGAGAAAGGCAACTCCCCCCAAAAGAAAGGTGTCAGTGGACTCCTGAGATCGGCACAGGGTCCGCCACCTTCTCAGGTAGAGAGGGACACGGAGGGCGTGTGTGGACTCCTGTGTCCTAATGGTTTTTCAAAAAAGGAGCATTACAGATGCTACGGAGCAGAGGGCAAGGCCAGGGCCTGAAGAAGAGGCCACGGAAGGCCAGTGTCTGGGCAGCAGGCTGGCGAGGCCGGGGACGAGCGGGGCAGACTGGAATCCGTGTCTCCCACTCACCTGCCCCAGCCCTGGCGCCCGGGGCCCAGCTGGAGGAGCTGGAGCTGCCTTCACAGCTGCACACAGCTGGCCCAGGAGGCAGGGCTGAGGGAGGCGGCCTGGCAGGGGGTGAAGGGACCGTGACACAGCTGTGACCCCACTGACAAGAGCAGCCACCCCGCAGGTGAGCCGTGCGGCACCTGGCGCCTACGTCGCCCGTCAGAGCATCCATGTCCTCCCAGGGTGGTCCAAGACGGGCTGGATACAACTGCAGCCCTGCCCAGCAAGGCCATGCGAAGCCTGCCCAGCCTCCCTCAACCACTTGCTCCCCACACGTGACTCGTGTAGCCACTTTGCGTCTGCAAACAGAGACCCTGAGCAAGTGGCCGAGCGCCGCTCCGTTCCGCTGTTGCCTGTATGGCGGGCATGCCCTGGTTCCCCGAGCGGACACACAGACCCTTGTCCAGCCTTGGGTGACATCCTCCCTCTCAGCTGCCTGCTGCGACTTCTGAGCCCCGAGGTTACCACCGTGAGCTCTCTCGTGGTGGATGGTGGGGGCTTGGGGACGGGAGCAGAGGGATCTGGTTGTGTTCGCAGATGTGTCCATGTGCACACGGGATGACGGCGCCCGGCTCACCTGGTCCTCCCTCCCCCAGCGGCCATGGCCATCGCTAGTGCTCAGGAGCTCCTTCAATGTCCATCCTGCGTGGCCTTTGCCCGCAGTTGGAGGAAGGGTGACCCAGCTCCCTTCTGGAAAGGTCTGCGCTATCAGCGGGACTTCCGTACTGGAGGCTGAAGCCCTGTTGGCTTTGGTTCCTGGGAACAGGAGGACAGAGGGGCCCCAGGGTCGCCTCAGTCCCCATGGGCTCCTCCCACTCCCCTTCTGCGCTGACAGCTCCCTCAGGGTCAGGACTGGCCACCACAAGGCCTGTGGGTGTTCTGGCCCTTGGAGCCCATGAGGACCTGTCACCGTCTCTGCCACCTCCTGCCCTTCACAGTCCAAAATTGCCTGGTAGGGGCCGCACTGTTCTCAGTGGCTCACAGGGTCATGGTGAGGGGAGTCGCTGCCTTCTCAGCCCTCCTTCTTTTCGTGGGAGTCAGAGCATGCACCATTAGAATGTTCTGGGAGGTTCTGGAAGGCCTCAACCCCGCCCCACGAGTTGTGGCCAGTTGGCCGAGTATCCCTGAGTCCTCAGAATCCCACTCTCGGTCCTGTGGGTCAGCTTCTTCAGGCAGACAGGGAATGTGGAAAGACCTGGACCTCCAGACCACAAGCCCAGGGCTGGACTTCATCTGCGCAGACCGCGTCCTTGGTGAGAGCCGCTGGGTGGGATCCTGCAATGGTGGCTAGCATTCTTTAAGCCAGGGATGGTGCTCTAGGCAGGAACGTCCTGGGCCAGGAAGGCAAACGTCCTCTCCTTATCTCCCTGTGGGGAGGGACCAGTGCTGATGACCTGCCAATCGGCGGCCAGTTCACGGCGGGGCATCGATGCTGGGCTTGTGTGTGCAGGCGGGGTATCCTTCCAAGACACATGGCCATATGTGGGTCCACGTGGACGAGAGGTCTAGGGGAGGAGGCGGACGACAAGCAGGATGGTCACGTTGTTGTCTTGAGTATGAAGCACCTGGGCCGCTGGGTTCATTTTGCCGGGCATTGAACTGGTGCCCAGACCCTCGGGATGTGTGCCACTCACAGAGGCCGCAGACTAGTCATCCCTGATCTTCTAATCCTGTTCCCCTCGAGTCCTGACCATGGAGTCAAACCACAGGCAGTGCTGCTGACCAGTACTGACAGGAGCCGTGTGGCTGGCACCAGGCTCAGCGGCCCTGCAGCCACCTGTTTATGCCACGTAGGACCGGATGGGACCTGCTCTCAGGCATGTGATGGAGGACTCCGTCCTGGCTGGGCAGCTCAGGCTGCCTCTTAACCTGTGTCCTGTGGCACAGCATCTCATCTCTCCTAGGGCCTCAGCAGCTGAAAGTAGTTTCTCCAAAGTAAAGCAGTTCTCTCCAAATGCCCAGGGCTTCTCCTGCTCTTGCCCGCCAAAGGTGCCCGTTATTGTGAGGATCAGTTGACGGACACGGGGAAGCTTTGTGGCCCTGGAAGCAGGTGTATCGCACCTGTGCACGCCGTGGCTCTTGAGCAGGGTCTGAAGATGCAGGGACGACCCCAGACGTGAGCCACGTCACTGCACGGAGCAGGGGAAGTTAGACAGCTGAAGATCCCAATGGAACCCAAATCTGAAGCCAAAATGTCCCAGGAGCTGGAGAGTTTGTGCTGCGCGGACTCCATGTAGCTGGAACCACGCGTCCTTTGCCCTCACCGTCTGGGGTGGTTGGCCATGAGGGAAGTCTGCAAGGGGTCTGGACAGAGGAGAGCAACCAGCAGGAGTCAGGGTCTGAGTCAGCGCGGGCCAGGCCCTGCGGAAACTCACTCCCACCGCTACTGATGGGCCCGCTGCGCACAGAGCTCCAGCTGCTGCAGGACCCTTCCTTGGGGGCCTGACATGGGAGGACTGGATTCTCTTTTCCTCTTTCCCCCTTTCTTCCTTTGATTTCACCAATATTCATTGCCTCCTGATGTAATACAGAGCCCGAGCCCCACAGACAGTGAGCTGCGCTCATCCCCGGCCCCCGTCCGAGTCCTAGATGGCCAAGCACGGCCCTGATGAGTAATGAGCAACCTCTTCTCTTCCTTGGGCAAGTACCGAGGGCCTTTCGGAGAGCTGAGTTTCCTCGAGACTCTGCTACCCCAGCTAACTCTGTTACTGCGTCCTGCTAAGCTGGTGAACTTTTTCTCGAAATGACTCAGTTTTGTTCTCTCAGAAAGCAGAACAATGAACTGACTGTCTTTTCATAACTGTTGACCACAATCCATTCCCAAAGACGACAAGGGTACTGGAGACATAGTTTACATTTTCATTTTAAAAGCAAGAGACCTGGCTTCCCGTGTCAGCTGAATTGGTCAGGGATGTGGTCTTGGGTGATCTACATAACTTTTAGCATCAGCCTTTCTTGCTTTCTTTCTTTCTTTCTTTCTTTCTCTCTCTCTTTCTTTATCTTTCTTCTTCCTCTTGAGACTAAAGGGCTGGGTCCCATCTCCATGGCCGAGGACCAGTGAGAGCCCTTGTGAACGTGAGGCCAGCCTCTGCCTTTGCACAGCTTTATCCCTGCACTGGGCATGCAGATACAAATCCGAGAAAATACCGCCCGGCAGGTAGTAGGTGCTCAGTACATACTTGTTGAATGAATGAAATCAAAGGCAGTTCTCTCCTTCACAACAAATTTGTTCTTCATTTATTATTTTATTTTATTTTATTTTGCTGTACTGGGGATGGAACCCAGGGGAGCTACACCTCCAGCCCTATTTTTTATTCTTTATTTTGAAACAGGGTCTCACTGAGTTGCGGAGTGCCTCACTAAGTCGCTGAGGCTGGCCGCGAACCGCGATCCTCCTGTCTCAGCCTCCCGAATGCTGGGATGACAAGCGTGCGCCACCACGCCTGGCTGTTCTTCATTTACTAAACTAGAAGTCCGCCAAAACGAGCTGAGCCCTGAGGGACTGTGTTCCTCCGGACTCATCTGAGTCATCGTCGTAAACGCACAGTGTGATCGTATCACTGTGAAGCAGCGCCGGGCAGTGCGGACGGTTCTGGTCACTCTCGCCCACGGTCACGGTGGGCAAGAGTCTCGGTTCCGTCTCCTTGACTCTCAGAGCTGCCCTTCCTCGGCCTCGCGGCGCAGGCTCGCCCGTGGTGCTCAGCACCTCTCGTCCAGTGTGCAGCGCCCGCTCGGCAGGCCCCGTGCCCCGTCGCAGGGCTGCAGACTCCACCAGTCTCTGTAGCCCCCGCCTAGAGCCCTTCCTGGACTCTTCCTCAGTGGAAACCCAGCTGGGACTGCCCATCTCTTCTTTCCCCCCTCTCAATATGGATTCTTTGCCCGGAAGTTAAGATGCCACCGTGATGGGGAGCCCGCCTGTTTCCAGGCCGCCCAGGAGCCCTGCTCTGTAGGAGGCCGCCCCCTCTCGCTCTGCTCAGCTGAGCACCCAGGGCTGTGCTTCTCCTTATCTGCCGTTCCGCTGTCCTTTGGGTATTCATTCCTCATGGCTTTGAACACGGAGTGCGTTCCAGACGATGCCAGGGTCGAGAGGAACCCAGAGGTGAATCGCACCAGCCTGGCATTCAGTTGGCTGAAAATACCGCTCTGTTAATAACAGCCACGGGCACTGGCCACGCACCCCGTGCCCCGGCCTCGCCTCGCAGGGCTCTGCAGACATAATCGAAGTTATTGGAACAGTTCTTCCTTCTTTTTTTATCTATTTATTTTTGCGGTACTGGGAATGGAACGCAGAGGCATTCTACCTCCAAGCTACAGCCCCAGCCCTGTGTTTTATTCTTTACTTTGAAACAGGGTCTCACTGAGTTGCAGACCGCCTCACTAAGTAGCCGAGGCTGGCTGCGAACCACGATCCTCCTGTCTCAGCCTCCCGAGTGCTGGGATTACAAGTGTCACCACCGCGCACGGCTCAGTTCTTCCTTCTATCTGTGTAAACTTACAGTGTGCCAGGTACTTGGGTGGGTGCTGGGGACAGCACATCCAGCAAGGCGGTCTCCCTCCCCACAGGGCCACAGGTGGGAGCCGGGCCCAGTGCCAGGAAGGCAGGAGGCCCTTGTGTTAGGCGGTGGCAACTCGGCGGACAGCGTGGGGCGCAGTGTGCTGGTCCACTCAAGCTGCTATAAGAAAATACTTTTCTTAGCCGGGCGTGGTGGCGCACGCTTGTAATCCCAGCATTCAGGAGGCTGAAACTGGAGGATCACAGTTCATGGACAGCCTCAGCTACTTAGTGAGGCCCTTTGCAACTCAGTGAGACCCTGATTCAAAAATAAAAAGACTAAAAAATAGGGCTGGGGGTGTATCTCGGAGGTACAAATGCCTCTGGGTTTTATCCCTGGTACCGCAAAAACAAAAAACAGACAAACAAAAAAACCCTTTTCTTACAGTAGCGTCTAGTTTTTCCTTTTTTGCAGTACTGGGGATCAAACCTAGGAGTATTCTACCTCGGAGCTATTTACCTCCAGCCCTATCTTACTTTTTATTTTGAAACAGGGTCTCGATGTGGTGCTGAGACTGATGTCAAACCTGTGGTCCTCTTGTCCCAGCCTCCTAAGTACTGGGATTACAAGCGTGCACCACCACACCCAGAACTTTTTCTTGTGTCTCCCTGCCGGGGCTTAGACTTATCTTTCATTAAGGGGAAAGGCTCCTTTCCTCCCGGGAGCGCCGCTGAGCTGCGGGTGAGCCACGGCCCTCACTGCGCTGTCTTTGACAGATTATGACTCGGATGCCATGAGCAGCTCCTACGAGTCTTACGATGAGGAGGAGGAGGATGGGAAGGGGAAGAAGACCCGGCACCAGTGGCCCTCGGAGGAGGCCTCCATGGACCTGGTGAAGGACGCCAAGATCTGCGCCTTTCTGCTGCGCAAGAAGCGCTTCGGCCAGTGGACCAAGCTGCTCTGCGTCGTCAAGGACACCAAGCTGCTGGTGAGGGCCGACTCGGCCACCTTCTTCCCGAGCCAGCGGGTTTTGGTGGGACTCACTCCAGGGGACAGGTATCCGGTGCACTTTGCCACCACCGCGTGGGGCCAGGGGCCCGTGGGCCAGGACGGGGAGCCAGAGTGGGCCCGGGAGCCAGAGTGGGCCCGGGAGCCAGGCCCGGCCAGCTGGTCTTCAGGCTGCCGCTTTCCCGTGGACAGAACCTTCCCCGCGCCGGGCCCAGAGGCGCACAGTACTGCGGCTGCCAGAAGTTGCAGGCTGGATTTTCTCATTTGTAGTGAGTCAGTGAATTCCTCAGGGCCAGGTCATGGCAGTGGGGTGGGGAGGCCTTTGGAGGCTCAGAGGGGAGGGTGGCTAAGAAAGGAGATTCTTCTGGAAAGCTCCAGGCCAAGTCTTTTTTTTTTTTTTTAACTGGAGCGGCCGGAAGCAGGGGTGGAGGATACGGAGCCCTTGCTGTGGATGCTGTTCCCGAGGGGCTCCGCGAGGAGGCGGGGCCTGCGGAGCTGAGCCTCCCGTGCTCCCCTGCTCTCTGCTCCTCCCTCACTCTTTCCCTAATTTGTACCATGGTGGATTATCCAAGTTCTGAACTTTAGAGTTGGTTTTTGCCGTCTGTTTTTCTTTCAGATTAACCTTGGGGTGGGGGGAGATGGCTCAAAAGTGTGTCAGTAAAATCAAACCTTTGTGTTTTTGTATATCATGTTTTAGTGGAGCTCATAATTACTTAAGAAAACAACAAATTTTATCTGGGAATTGTGGGAGTCTTATTTTTCTAGATTCTAAGGCTCTTTCATATATAGGAAATGTATATATCGTAAATATATGTATAAAACTATATATACACTATTTATTTGTACCGGGGATTGAGCCTAGAGGCGTTCTACCCCAAGCTACATCCCAGCCTGTTCCACTTTGGAACAGTGTCTTGGTAAGTTGCTGAGGGTCTGGCGAAATGACTGCAGCTACCTCAAACCTGTGAGCCTCCCACCTCAGCCTCCCAAGTTCTGGGATTACAGGCATGCACCATTGCGCCTGGCTATATTTTTAAATTGATGGGTTTTTTTTTTTTTTTTTAACAGTGAGAGTACATATTTTTTCCACATGTGTGGGCTGAATTTCTCCCAAACTCAGGCTATGCCAAATATGATGCCATGGGGAATTTTAAAGCATGAGAAAAAAGATTAATATGGTCCTTATTTATAATCTGACATAATAGCTGCAAGATGTGGATATGTTATGTAAATAGTTTAAAGTACAGAATCAACTCTCACTTAAAAGATAAATTTCACACACACTGCAGGCAGCCCCATGGCCGCAGGCAGGGTCCGCCGTTGGGGCCCAAGCCCCTGGGTACCACCCTCATCTCCTCATCTGCCATCACCCTCCTCTTTTTCTGCTCTTTGGTCTCCTGTGAGTTTCCCCTACACATCAGCATGATAATGGCTTTGTGGAGAGTACTTATAAATACAAAGGAGAAATTAATGGGCAACGAGGAAGCGCCATCTCTGATGAATGGCAGAGTCACAGCAATTTTTATTAATGAGGCTTTTCATTCAGAAGTGAAGTATGACTCAGCTACTCAGATGACTTCTGTGAATATTAAAAAAATTCACAATGATGAAAGGAATGCTTTCCAAACTTAAATAGTATCAAAAGCCATAAACAGACCCAAAAGGTGTGTTCCTCCCCTAAAGGTGCTGTGTGCCCTCCTCCGGGCACCGCTATCAGCCGTGTTTCTGGAGCCTCCATGGGCCTGTTCCTCTCTCCGCTCAGGTGGCTCTGGGCTGGGCGCTGTGACGCACCAGATCAGACCCCAAACGCTCACTCCCTGGGTTGCAGGGAGAGCCACTGAGCCCACCCAGAGGTGTCTCCATCGAAGGGCCACGGACCACAGTTGTCTTTCTCAGGGTCTGTATCCCGTGCTTGTTAGCAGATATTATTTTTATCGACATTTTAATGTAATTTATTGAAGTAATAACACTAGCAAAACACATTTAACTAATGAACAAATAGAAAAGAAACTTCCTGGGACCAGATTACCTAAGTCACAGAGCGAGGAGCGAGACTTCTGACCTGTGGGACTGCGGAGTTCCACTAAGAGGGATGCTTTTGGCCCTGGGTACTACGATCACACAAAATGGTGCAGGCAGAAGCCAGGGGCAGAGATTTGATTCCGGGTTGCTATGGACAATAAGCAAGAACCACGTGACCCAGGCGGAGCAGGGCATCTTGGGCGTGACGCCAGCGTGAGTCTGGAGCAGCCTGGGCTTTGACGGCTCTCGTCCGTGGGAAGCTAGCCTTGTAGACACTTCTGTTCATGAAGCAGTGCTGTTTGTACTCATACAGAAACAGCACCGGCCTTCTAGAAGGGGGGTCGACGCAGGCAGACACCAAGCAAGGCTGCCAGGCATCTTCTGCTGCCCTCCAGCACCGGGCTGAGTGGCTGCAGCGTATCTAGAGTACATGTTACATGTGTATTATTTTTGTAAATGTAAGCTTGTGTGTGTGCGCATGTGTGTATGTGTGTGTGTGCGCATGTGTGTGTGTACTATTGTGTGTGTGCGTGTGTGCGTGTGTGTGTGTGTGTGTGTGTGTGTGTGTGTGTGTGTAGTAATAAGGAATCGAACCCAAATGCCTCCTACCTCTGAGCTATGCCCCTAGCTCTTTTTATTTATTTTGGAAGCAGGGTCTCACTGGGTTGCTGAGAGGCAACTAAGTTGCTCAATCTGGCTTCAAACCCACCGTCCTCCTGTCTCAGCCTCCCAAATACTGAGATTATAGGTCTACAGCAGCATGCCTAGCCAAGATTTTTAATAGGCTTATTATTCAAGTATTTTCACTTAATTTAGTGGAAAAGCTTCAGGAGGGCATAAGCTCCATCCAAGTAGAGACCTCCGTTCCTGCCGAGTCAGGTTCTAGGTGCCCCGTAGACTGCCCAGGTCACTAGCCAGTGATCCGCCGTCCGCGGACCACGCCTCTGCGAGCAGTGCGGGGTGTGCCGCCCGCGGGCCCTCAGACCGTTTGCCAGCCGTGAGCGTTTCTGCTATCTGACGGGCCCAGGCCTGCCGCACGCACAGTGACTTTGTGCCAGGTTTTGCCGGTGCTTCTGCTCAGACCCCCTACAGTATGAATTGGTGTGCTGTGTCAAATGCAGTGCTACAAGAGTTCCAAGGACCAGCAGCCGCAGATGGAACTGCCTCTCCAAGGCTGTAACGTCACGTATATCCCGAAAGACAGCAAAAAGAAGAAGCACGAGCTGAAGATCACCCAGCAAGGCACAGACCCCCTCGTCCTCGCCGTCCAGAGCAAGGAGCAGGCGGAGCAGTGGCTGAAGGTGGGTCTGCTGCGACGCGGGCGTCTTCGCGTCCGGACCTTCCTCAGATCTGCTTTTATGTTATCCGCACTTTTTCAAGCATGGGCAAAATGGATTAATCCGAATAGTTTTGTCTCTGACAACTGGATTCTCTGGTTGATCAGAATCCTATTTCATCTGACTCCCGTCTGAAGGACGCCGTCTGTCTCCACTTGCAGGCCGACTCTCTGACTTTCTTTTCTGTACTTCAACTTTATTATCTCTGGATGTAGATTTTTGGGGGGCTTATTCTGCTTGCAGTTTGCTAGGCGTTTTTTTATGTTTGGGGAAAATTTTTTGGCCATCTTCTTAAAATACCGCTTTGCTACATCCCCCCTTCCCGGAGACACTGTTGAAATAGAGTAGATTCTCTCAGCTCTACTCTGTTCCGGTCAGCATTCTTATAGCTATAATCTAAGACCTGACCATGTACTTAGAGGAAAGAAGATTTATTTTCTCCTGGTTTAGATCATGGATCTCAGCTCATGGCGGCGGGAGGCAGAGGGAGGGAGAGGGAGAGCACAGGGGCTGCCCTCCTCACATCATGGAGGCTGGAAGAGGGAGAGAGAGCAGGGGAGGAGGAATCGTACTAATCTCTAAGGCCCCGAGGCCCTAGGGACCCACCTCTTATGGCCACACCCTCCGGGCTGGGCCACCACCCAGATAAGTCTGTTACAGTGGATTTATCCAGTGCTGGGATTGCAGCCCTCAATCGTATCAGTTCCAGACACTAATAAAGGGGCTCTTTAGGGGACTTTTTATATCTGACTATGGCAGCTTCTTCTCTTCCCTTAGTATATACTCTTCTCTTCCCTTCTTCCGTAGTCTGGCTTATTTCTTTCTTGCTACCTTCCAGTTCACTATTTCTTTCTTTGGCCGTCTCTAATCTGCTGTCAAGTTTGTTTTGTTTGCTGTGTTCTTAATTTTGGTTGTCATAGCTGTCTTAGTCTATCTGATGAAATACCATAGACTGGGTGACATAGAAACAACAGAAATTTACTTCTCACAGTTCTGGAGGGAGTCCAAGGCGGAGGCGAGAGGCCATCGTGTTACAGAGAGCTGTCTTCTTGCTGTGTCTGGAGCCTCTTTATATGGGCCTTTCACGAGGGTGGCACCCCCGTGGCCCATCACCTTCGGAGGGCCTGCCTCCTAACACCACCACACTGGGCTTAGAATGCCAACAGAAGAATTTGAAAGAACTCAGTCCGTAGAAGCAGTTTTCAAGCCTAGAACTTCCAGTTGTTTCCTTTTCAAATGGGACATACCCCTTGTACCATTGTAAATTTTTTTTTGAAATGTTTGTTTGGCTCTTATCTCTGCAAATGCAGTTGGCACAGGGGTTTCGACCGTGGCTTCGGGTCAAGTTTGGACCTGCTTCTGCTGTCTGTTGTCATGCTCGTTCTTGCCCGTGTTGTTTTGTCTTCTTGTATGACAGGTTATCTGACATTCAGGCTGGTCATTATATTTGGGATAAAGTTATTGAACTGGATTGCACAGTAGCTGTTTTGAGATGTAATTCATATATTATAAATTCAGCCTTTTACCTCAGTACAATTCAGTGGTTTTTAGTATTTAACAGAGTTACGCGACCATTACCACGATCCAAACTCAGACCATGTTCTTGATGCAGAGAGAACACTGAGCCCCCAGGAGCAGGTACTGCCCGTCGGCCCACCGGCCCCAGCCGGAGGCCATGGCAGGCGTGCCTGCTGTCTGGAGCCCGAGGGCCCTCCGCAATTTATACAAACGGACGCCTATGCCGGAGGCGCCTCGTGACTGCCTCCTCCACCGCGCGTGCTGTCGGGGCACTCGTATCTCGCCGTTCTCAGTACTTCATTCCGTTTTATGCTCTTTGTGTCACATGTAGGACACCGTCGCTGATTCCAGGCTCCTGGGGTTCACACTCATGGTTTTCTTCTGGTTTACAGCGTGAGCTCTGAAGTGCAGGTTTGATTTCCCCACGTAATCCGTGGTCGGGGCCCAGCTCCATTCTTTTTCGTGAGTGTCCGGGCGTTCCTGCAGAAACAGCTTCGCTCCTAGGACCGGGGCAGCGTTTCCCGTCGTCCCTGCCACGCACGGGGGCAGTAGCTGCTCATCAGTCCCGTCCCGTTCAGGGTCTGAGGGCCGAGCCTCCCGGGTGACTTGGAGTTGGCCTGCCGTGAATGTCATCCTGCGCCAAGTTCCCTCCTTCAGGGTCCCTTTCCTGATGGAGGGTGCTTTTCCAGGGACTCACCCTTGATGTCCTTTGAAGCCCAACTGCTCCCTGGTGCCACAGAGCCATCAGAGTACCACTTAGCCTCCCTCTGCCTCCTCTGGGGCGGCCAGGGGGTCCCGGCTACCGCTGCCCTCTGGACTTGCGTGCCTCCCTGAATCTGGGCCCTGACCTTCCTCACCGTCACAGCAACTCCCTCAGGCTTCTGGGAAGGTGCTTCACGTTGTACCTGACTTTCCTAATCGTCTTCATCCACACACGGGTCCCCACCATGTCCGGCATCGCTCACTAGGACCTGCTGGAAGATAGGGCTGTGGGAGGCGAGAGCCGGGTTGAGCCCTTGGTAACAGGGCTTCCTATAACATGTGTGTATGAAACACGGCCTGCAGGACGTTCCCGGAAGGCGCGAAGGTCAGACTCCAGGGCGACCACGGTGCTCTGTCTACCAGGTGGGGCATGTGGATCTTCTTTTCTAGTTTCTCGGCAGCGGCTGTGGTTTTTCTCACATCTGTGAGGCGCAGGAGGCTGAGGGGCGCTTTCTTTGCTGGGCAGTCCTGTGTCTGGAGTTTCTTAGCCTTGCCGGTTCCGAGTTTGATGGTGTCACAGGTCAGCCCACAGCGACCACGGTCTGCAGCGCCCTTTAAGGGCACTGAGCCCTTTCCCGCCTTCGCCCCTTCTTGGTCCTGGGCCACCGTTAGCAGCTGCACTTGGCAGGCGGAGCTGCAGGGGTCCATGCGCTGCGGTGCCCCGCGAGGGACGGAGCCCAGGACCACGCCGCGCACTCGGGCTTCACGTCCTGTCGTCATGCCGTGGGGCTGTCTGCCGGCTTACTGTTTTTCCTGCTGTCCTCACTTCTGTGATCCTAGCACCGCCCCTTCGGAGGAAGGATGGTCATAGAGCAGGTGAGATGCTTTGTTGATGATTCTTTTTTTTCTCCTCTGGATCCTCCCTCCTGCACCCTGATGTTTGAGGGTGGCGAAAGGCCACCCCTGGACGGAAGCCTTCTCCTGCACGCCCTGTTCTTCCAGGTATTAAAGGTCTCACGCCTGCTAAAGAAGGGCTCCCTCTTACTGCTCTCAGCCCGACCTGCCGTCCTCCAGAGAGTCGCCACGTACAGACAGGCAAAGGCAGCGCGCTGCCCACATGCTGGTGGGGTAGCGTACTCCCGCGTGCCACGCTCCTGCTGCCTCGCTCCGGCTCCTCACAGGATGCCGGCTCCGCTCGAGAATGGGAGTTAATTGCGAGAAATTTTATTTTAGCGTTTGCTGGTATTTTTAACAAGGGAAGCAAAGACTGCAAGGCAGATTTTCTTTTTCTAGAAGTCAAATTGGTGAATTTGTCTGATGTTTGCCATTATTCCCATACCAGATGATAGTACAAGAATGTAAGGAGTTCTGATTAGGAATGAGGGACAGACGCTAAAAGCAGCTTCGCTTGTTCACAGGCGTGTGATGGTTTTAGGCCGGCGGATCCCTGAGATGGTGTAGTTCTTCCCAGATACTGTCTTTAGATTCTTACCAGAATCACATAGACCCCAAATCATAGGTTCCCAGTGAGTCAGAGGCGGGAGCCCTTTTTCTTTCTTTTTATTTCATGTCTTTTGAATCCCTTTAATGTTCAGGACGCCATGGGTAGGGCTGGCACCGGCCTTCCCCTGTTGAACTCTCCCTCCCTCCTCTGGGCACGCCCAGCCTCTCTTAGTGTCTGGGTACCATGTCACTTGGCCTTCACGTGCCGTGGACACTCGTGATGCTGTGTTTCTCATGTTTTATCATTTCTACCTAAATGGCTTCAAACTCCACATGAGCTGCCAGGCTTTTGTCTCCTAGAATTGTCCTCCAGCCCTCCTTGTGTGCAGGGCCTGCACAGTGTTGACGTCCCGCGGACACTGCAACACTCGTCCCGAGCTCTCAGACGTCACGGCCTTCCTAGGATGGACGCGCCTCGTGCTGTCTGGGTATAGACGTGCACACCTCACCAGAGCAGATTCTGCCACGTGGTTCTTTAGGGTGGTTTGCACGGTGATTCCTCTGCCAGAGAGGTACAAGGGTGCTCACTGTTTATGACGAACCCCTCAGGGGTGTTTTTTGTGCATGTGCAAGCAGATAAAAATGCACACTTAATCCCTCTCGACCCCTGATTTTTTATTTTTTTTGTCCATCTGAACAGTCCTAGAGATTTTTGTGATGTGCAGAATAAAGACTTTGTCTTTCTGTTTTGTAATAAGAAGCATCTCCTTGCGTAACTAGGCCAGAGTTGAAAACTGCCTTCCGTTCACGGACACGGGGTGGTTTCAGCCGTTGGATATGACAGACAATCCCATAATAAGTAACCCGAGGCATTTCTCATTTTACATTTTCACTAGTCTGGAGGCTAAGTTCCCAGGAAAACTCATCACTGTGTTAAGGTTTTAAGGATTTGTACTGATGGAGCCAGATCACGCTTCCTAGGAGGCGTCACTCTCCCACCAGCAATCTATCAGTGTGTTAACCATTGGCCTGACGCTGCGTCAAGGCTGAGGGAGGCGCATCTTACACCGTGTGTGACCCTCCAGTTGCCTGCTCCTGAGCCGCGAGGGCAGTGGTCCAGCCCTGGGAAGCCACGCTCCACGGTGCCGGGGAGCGTGCCATGGACAACACAGGGCGTGTAGCGGCTTCAGGCCGCAGTAGCAGAACACAGAAGGGGCCGCCTCCCCGCTCCAGCTCCCCGGGGCTGTCAGCGTGGCCTCCGCCCGGCAGGTCCCCACTCACGGCCACCTGCCATGGTTGGCGTGCTGGATGGGAGAGCTTGGCGAGGCCTGCAGACCTCGCCGGTGTGCCGCCAGCCTCCTGGACCACTTGTTGGCGAACTGAGGTGCTCTTTCTCGTGGCTTTTTGTGTCTTGGGAGAAACCCTCCGCCCTATGTTCGGCCTATAGTATTTTTTTTTTTTCCAGTACTGGGGATGGAACCCAGGGGCCTTCTACCTCCAAGCGACACCCCCAGCCCTATTTTTTTATTCTTTATTTTCTTTATTTTGAAACAGGGTCTCCCTGAATTGCAGAGGGCCTCACTAAGTAGCTGAGGCTGTCCTCAAACTGCAATCTTCCTGTCTCAGCCTCCCAAATGCTGGGATTACAATGAGCATGCTCCACCACACCCATAGCTTTTGAAGCTCGGCTGCCCCATGCTCTGGGAGCTGAACCTCCCTGGAGGGGCTCACTTTGCCCCATGCTGTGCTCCCAGGAGCCTCTGAGCTCTGCCTCCTCCTGGGCACCCTCCATGCTCCATCCACTGGGGGTCGCTCTGGGCCAGCAGGTGAGCGCAGGCATGGAGCTGTGGCTGTAGTCAGTGATGTCAGTCCGCAGGTGGCTGTGGGGATGGGCCCCGTCTGTCCTGCCCTCACTCCCCCGCCCCACAGGCACAAGGACACAAGGACACCTGTGTGGCTCCTTCCTGCCATGGGCTTCACTTCAAGCCCATCTTTTTGTGTCTTTCTGTCCTTTCTGCTCCAGTGCTGGGACTGCAGCTGCCCTCGGTTTGCCCCTTGGGTGGAGAGCGGCAGGCTTGGCGCCCTACCTGCGCGGCGGCCAGGTGTGGCAACTCCCTCGCCAAGGTCTCTTCCACCTGGCCGGATGGTGACCAGCTTCATTAGCTCTCTCAAAAGCAACCAGTTTCAGCTCGGTTGGCTTTTTTCAGATGATTGTTTTATTAAGTTCTTGTTTTATTTTTATCCTTTTTTCTTATAGATACATTTTTTTTTTTTTTTTTTTTTTGGTGGTACTGGGGTTCCTGGAAGCCCTTCTTCCTCCGGGCTACACTCCCAGACCTATTTTATATTTTTGAAACAGGGTCTCTTACGCCAGCACGGCTGGCTTCGAACCTGCGCGATCCTCCTGTCTCCGCCTCCCAAGCGCGGGGATTACAAGCGTGCGCCACCACGCCCGGCCTTATAGATACATTTAAAACTACATATTTTCTTGTAAGCACAGTTCTGCCTCCTCTGAGTTTTCATATATTTGCTCTTACTGTACTCAGTCTGAAATAGTTTCTCATTTCTTTTGTGATTTTTCTTTGACTAATAGCTTACTTAGGAATATGCCCACTTTCTATTTGGTGACTTTTAGAATATGTATTTTTAAAATTTCTAATTCAATTCTCTTGGCATAGGACCTTCTGTGATTTCTCTACCATCTGCATGCGCGCGCACGCACGCGCGCACACACACACACACACACACACACACACACACACACACAAGAGTTAATTTGGCAAGTCTACAAAGAAAGTCTGTGTGACTTCATATGTATTCTCTTGTTGCCATCGAGCTTTATATGATTTCATATCTTATAAGTTTCTAGACACACTGCTCAGTATACAATCAGTTTGGGTAAATGTTCCATGTGTACTTTAAAGGATCTGGATTTTTAAGTTGATTGGTATTTTGTTCCCTCTATTTTTTTTTTTAATTTGAGAGTTTATCTCAATAAAACAGTAAAATGTGTAACCTACTGGGAAGTTGTTTTCCAGAGCTCTTTTTGAAAGGTCAAGACACAAAGAAACGGAAGTTTTGTTTATGCTCAAGATAAGCCACGGTCTAGTTCAAATCTTATGTCTCCTCACTAATTTGTGATTTTTTAAAAATAATTTAAAACTTTGTAATGATAGTTTATTTGAAATAGGTTAACACTATCATCATAGCTTTTTTTTAACCTTACAAAGCCCACAACTTTATGGTTGAAATAGATTTTTAAAAAACAAAGAACTACTGGGTGTTTTTTTTTGTTTTGTTTTGGTGGTACTGGGGATGGAACCCTTCTAACTCTGGGCTATACTCCCAGACCCAGTTTATATTCTTATTTGGAAACAGGGTCTCCTAAGCCAGCATGCGCGGCTGGCTTCCAGCCTGCGCGATCCTCCTGTCTCCGCCTCCCAAGCTCGGGGATTACAAGCGTGCGCCACCACGCCCAGCAGAACTACTGCTCTTTAACAATGCCCAAACAAATGCTGTAAAAGGAACAGCCCTCTAGCCTGGAGGAGGGGTGTCAGGCAGACAGGAGAGCCCTCGAGGGGCCTGGATATCTAGAGTCCATTCCTGGTTGTCTTTAACTCGTGATGTTTGGGGTCAGCCAAGCCTTCCCTACTTATTTATCAAGTGGAAATAACGCTTATCAGAATTCCGAAGGAGCCAGGATGCAAAAGATGATAAAAGCCAGGCTGGTGTCATGTGCCTGAAATCCCAGTGCTCAGGGGCTGAGGCAGGCAGGAGGATCAAAGATCAAGGCCAGCCTCAGCAACTTAGGGAGAACATGTTGTATGTATGTATGTATGTATGTATGTATTTTTCAGCACTGGGGATGAACCCAGGGGCATTCTACCTCTGAGCAACACCCTCAGCCCTATTTTTTTATTCTTTATTTTGAAACAGGGTCTCATTGAGTTACAAAGGGCCTCACTAAGGAGCTGAGGCTGGCCTCGAACTGCTATCCTCCTTTCTCAACCTCCCAAATGCTGGGATTACAAGTGTGCGCAACCACTGCGGCTGAGACCCTGTTTTTAAAACAAACAAGAAAAAATTTGAAAGGGGCTAGAGGTGTAGCCTGGAGATAGAACACTCTTGGGTTTAATCCCTAGTGCCAAAAGTAAATAAATAAATAAGATATAAATACACTCTTCATGATACTGTTTTTCTCTCCCCTTTGAGGCCCCTACAATAGCTCAACAACTGTAACAGGAATTATTTTCTAAAACAAACACCAAGCCTTTCATTAACTTACGCTGTGGTTATCCCATATCACTTACAACTCACGATCTGGGCATTTGATGTTTTGAACACAGCTTTAATGGAACAATTAAAGACCCTTTGTCAGACATAAGCAGGAAGATGGCATCTAATGCGTGCTTTGCTCACACTTCTTCAAGAATTGCTGCCAAAGCCCTTTCTCCGTCTGTCTGTAACTTCCGTCACCGGCAGCTCTTGCCAGAGTTAACTGACTCTGTGTGTGAGTGTGTGCGCGTGTGTTTGTGTGTGTGCACGGCGCCTGCACAGATGCGCACACATGAGCCATGGTGTCGGGGTCAGGCAGAAGACATGAGCCAATATTCCCAGAAACAGAGTGGTCAGGTTTCCTCCAAAAATGTGCAGAGATTGTGTTTTTGGAGCGGAGGGCTCAGGAAAAGCAAACAAAAATACCACAAAACATGTAACAATTTGTTTTTTTGGAGGATTTGTGATTTTGAATTGGACGCGATTCTCTAAAATACTTCTCACGGGACGTGGCTCTTTAAACACAAATGCATTAGGGTAAAATGCATTGTTGCCAAGCTTCCAGCGACGGTGTCTTCATCATCCCTCCCTCCGACTGAGCCCTGCGGGTGCCTTTAGCATGATCTGGAGCCTGGGGCGGCCAGCTGCACGGGAAGGCTCTGCGATGTAGACCCCACGCGAGCGAGGCTGGAAGGGGCGCAGCTGCTGCGTGCTGGCCTGTGTCCTGGACGCGGCTTCTGTGGAGTCCAGCGGGAGGCGTCTCGTGATGTCAGGCTCTGTGAGCACCCCGGTGGCCGTCCATGGCTCTGGCCGGCCGTGGCCTCCAAGGCTTCACTCACTTCAGCGTCAGCCTTCTTCTATTTTTCACTAATTCATTTTTTTCCTAATGTAAAATCTCAAGTCCAATTTATTTCTCAGTTCCTCATCTTTTCCCTTTAATCAATTGTTTGTTTGTGTGTGTGTGTGTGTGTGTGTGTGTGTGTGTGTGTGTGTGTGTGTTACTGGGCATTTGACCCCGGGGAGTTCTCCCTCTGAGCCACACCCTCAGCCCTATTTTATTTTTAGTTTGAACAGGGCTGCCTAGGTAGCTTAGAGGCTCACTACATTGTCAAGGCTGCCCTTGAACCTGTGGCCTTCTGGTCTCAGCCTCCCAGGTACTGGGGTCACACGGAGCAATGAGGCGTTTTAAAGCTACTGTTGAGTGCTGGCCCTGGGGCCGCCAGCTGAGCAGGCTCAGCCCCTGTCAGAGTGAGCATGGTGGGCAGAAGATGCAGGTCACGGGAGTGCATTCTGCGAGGCAGCGCCTGGCGCGGGGGCCATGGGGGAGGCGTGTGAGTCCGCTTTCCCTCACGGTGACAAATACCCTAGACAAACAGCCCACGAGGAGGAAGGTCTGTTTTGGCCCGTGATTTCGGAGGCCTGGTCCACGGTGGGTTGGCTCGGTGGCTTTTGGGCCTGTGGGGAGGCGGCGCATGGAGGCGGATGCGGGTGGTGGGGAGGCCGCTTAACCTCAGGGCCACCGGAAAGCAGAGAGACAGCAAGGGGCTGGTCCCTGTGCCCCCGCAGGGGCGCCCCCCAGTGACTGGACCTCCTGTAGCACTCCCTATAATAGCACCTCGGGCCTTTGGGGGTACTTACCCACCCCGAGCAGGAGGCTGGAGCCGGAGAGCCCCAAGCTGACCAGTAAGGGGCGAGCTCTTAGCTAGGAGAAAGTCCCTCCGGCCGTAGGAACGCCTGGAGCCAATGGCCAAGCACCTTGCATATCCTTCCCACCTCTGAGAACCAAAGACGACCAAGGACACACGCTTTTGAATCCCAGCGCTTACAGAGGTCAGGACGGGGCAGGTTCTGGTTGATGGGCACAGCTTCTCAGCGCAAAACAGAGAGTGTGTCAAGTTCAGGGTTGTCTGTATAATCGGAACACCTTGCCTTATTGAAGCTATAATGGTGAGAAAGAGCGGAGGCTCCTTAATGCCCGCCGCGGGGAAGTCCTGGGCGGGACGCTCCACGTATCTCACCATTCTCTTTGCTCGGCGGCTGCCTGGGGTGTTATTTTGCGCGTGCTGTAGGTGAGCAGGTGAGCTCAGGCAGAGCCGCTCAGCGGTTCACGTCGCAAGCGGGAACACCGGGCTTAAACCCAGCTCGCTTGGGCACGGAAGCTCAGGGGTCTGTTCGATGGTCGCCTGTGAGCGGGGACGTCACCGGGCAGGGAGGGAATAGAGGCCAGCCACGAGAAGGGTGCATTGAGCTTGGGAGAGAAGCTGCCTGCTCTGCGCTGCCGCTGGAGGGAGCGTCTCCTCAAGTCCCACTTTTGTGTTCCAGAAATCCTGGGGGAGACTGCAGCAAGCCCCGGGCTGCTTCCAAGTGTTCTAATCTCAAAGGTGCACATCATTTGAGAGGTTTCCTTTCCTTCCTTCCATCCTCTCTCCCTCCGTCCCTCCTCCCTCCCTCTCTTTCTCTCTCTCTTTCTTTCCAAAACAGCTGATCAGCAAAATAGCTAAAACATGATCCTGGCCTCGTGTGCTCCTGTGTGGAGCCCCAGCACCAGTGTGAGCCAAAGGAATCTGGAGGGGTCTGCAGAGACCCAGTGCACAGATACCTGGGACTGGCATTTCTTTTTTATTTTTTCCCCCCTAAGGAACTTAGGTTCAACTTAAATTTCACCTTAGATCCACAAAGAAGAGAGAATGTGTGTGTGTGTGTGTGTGTGTGTGTGTGTGTGTGTGTGTGTGTGTGTGGTGTGTGTGTGTGTTCCTGGGGGTTGCACCCAGGGACATCCTACCTCTGACTACACCCCCTAGCCTAATTATATTTTATTTGTTTTATCTTATTTTTGCAGTACTGGGGATTGAATCCAGGGGCATTCTGCCACTGAGCTACACTCCCAGCCCTATTTTTTTTTTAATTCTTTATTTTGGAACAGAGTCTCACTGAGTTGTGGAGAATCTCACTAAGTAGCTGAGGCTGGCTGCGAATCTGTGATCTTCCTGTCTCAGCCTCCCAAGTACTGGGATTACAGGCACATGCCACCATGCCTGTCTAAGAGACAACATTTTGAAAGATTTGCCTGCTGACTTTGCAGAGACGAGAATGTCAATGGCTGGGTGTCAGGCGCTTGTCTGCCTCATTGACCATGTGTCCCCATGTCCACACCATGCCTGGACACAGGCGAGCTCTGTAGGGATGAAGAGACAAGCAGGGGACCCTGTGACCGATGACTAGGAAAGCCCTTCATGCTGGAACCGTGAGCCACAGGCCGGCGGTCCCCTCCTCCTGAGCTCAGCCAGAGTCGCCTTCTGAGCTCTTAGCGCCGGGGTGAGGACACTCGCCGTCGCACCAGCGGCGCTGGTGACCCCGTTGTGCGGTGCCTCTGCCAGGCGCTGGCTTGGACTCCTCACACGAGCTCCCACTTCTTTAGTTTGGCTGCCGATCTGCAGGACAAGCCATCTTGACTGCTTCCTTTGCTAGCGAGGACCTGGAGGCTCGCACAGGTTGAACACTCTTCCCCAAGGCTACACGGCTAGCAACCGATGTATGTATTGCCTTCAAGTCTCTGAACGGTCCCAAGCCCCATCACGAATAGCCTCTCTGCATCCACCCTGCCCTCTGTCCAAAGGCGAAGCCTTCAGGAGGAGCGGCAATTGAAAGGTCTTGGCAGCCTCCCTCCTCCAGCCACGTCCCCCGCCCAGCCTCTCGCTTCCCCTACACAGAGCCTTCCCGGCTCCTGGCTGGTCTCTCCTCCCACTCTCCCCTCCTTCCCGTGGCCCTCCTCAGCCTCCTTACCAGTTTCTCTTTCCCCCGTATCGCCAGGGTGCTCTTCGTCTTCCTCCCAGCCCCTGTCTCACCCTCTCCCCTGGCAAACTCACCCAGCCCCAGCGGCGAGCAGATGTGTCTGCGTGTGACCCTACCTTATTTCTAGTTCTGCCCGAGGAGCTGCCTTGGCTCCAGCCTGCCCCACTTGGCCCCCTGCCCCAGCCTGCTCTTTCTTCTCCATCTGCACCAGCAGCATCAGCGGGTGGCTGAGAACAGCCGTCCAGGGGGCCCTCGGAGTCACTGTGCCCACGCCCGCGCCCGCACCATCAGCGAGGCCCTCGGGCTTCTCTCCAACCCACCTGCGCCCTCCGGCAGCCGCTCCAGTCTGGCTCCGACTACAGTGATGGCCTCTACCTGCACTGTTTGGCTTTTGCTACTGCATAATTCTTTCTTTCCACAGCTAGAGTCTGTCCACTACCTTATAATACTCGAGTGTGTGCTGCGTTTCAGGCACTGTCTTAAGGCATTTAATCTTCAGAGGCAGGCAGCTTAGTCCGTTACTGCTGCTGTAACAAGATGCTTTCGACTGGGTAATTTAAAATCATGGAACCGTACTTCTTACAGTTCTAGAGGCTGCACGTCCAAGATCAAGGCATCAGGAGGCTGGGGGCCAGGGACGGCTTGGTCTCTGCGCCACAGAGCGTACCTTGTTGCTGTGTCTATGGGCAGACGGGCAGAAGAGGGGACAAGTTGGCCCCAAGCTCTTTTATAGGCTCTCACGCTATTGCCGAAGGGCCCTGGTGACCGAGTCGCCCGCTACAGGAGCCCTCTTAATGCCCCTGCCCACGGGAGTCATTTGTACCTGGGTTTTGGAAAGACACCGACACAGACCCTTTGCAGCAGGGGGGAGTGCTGTACGTGCGCTTTCTGAGTGAGAGGCCGAAGCCCAGAGCAGGCGCGTGCAAATTCCAAGGTGGAAGCCAAGATTAGAGCCCAGGCAGGGGGCTCTGGTCCTGCTCTCGAGCCCTGCCCATTCTCCCAAGATGCTCTGGGCTCTCCTAGCACCGGTAGAGGGCACAAGGCTGGTCTCCTTGCCAGCCCTGCCCGGCGTGTGCCTGGCCCGGCGGTCTCTCCTACCACGCTCTCCCCGCTCCCTTCTTGCCACGCAGCGTCCTAGGGCTTCTTTCCCTCGGTTTCCTTCCCCTCCACCACCAGCCCTTCGCACCGGTGTCCCGCTCTCCTGGAGCCCTTTCCTGTCAGCTCACGTGGCTGGAGCAATGGCCGGCTTGCAGCGTAAGCCGGGAAGGCCTCCCAGGTCTCTGGGTCTACGGCAGCCGCCCACGTCTCGTGAAAGCACCTCTTTTGTTCTCTGTGGCCTTCAGTGCGATCGTACACCCCGCCATTTGCCCAGTGACCCTTATTACTATGATGATATCTAACCATTTGCAGTGAACTCCAGGGGAGTAGGAACTCCTGCTGTTTCCTGGGACCTGTGTCAGTACCAGGGTTGTAGAGACGATTTGGTGAGCCAGGTGCCGTGGACGCCGTGGACCTCCCCACCACATCGCACACCTGGGCGTCCACTCCTGGTGTGGCCCTGCGTGGCACTCAGCCCGTGTCCCCGCTCCTTACAGGTGATCCGGGAGGCCTACAGTGGCGGCAGTGGACCTGTGGATCCCGAGGGCGCTCCGCTGCCCAGCGCCCCCGTGCACAAGGCGGAGCTGGAGAAGGTAAGGGGCGCGTCCTCCGGGGGCAGAGACCAAGGGGTGAGTTGGGGCTTGCCCAGGTGTTTTGATCGTTTAAATATATTGCCATTTCTGGTTAGTACACGGTGATCGTACATGCTTATGGGGTACAGCGTGATATTTCAGTACCTGTATACAGGTACTTGACCCGGTCAAGGTAGTGAACCTATCTATCCACCACCTCACACATGTATTACTTCATTGTGTTGGCAACATTCAAAATTGCTCCAAAGTTTTAGTAACATTCTTTTGAGAATGTCAGCACTTAGAGTTGGAAAAAAAACGCAGCCCTGTTTCCCATCCACTCTCAGCGCCCACTTTGGACCGGCCTGAGGTCTTTTGTAGACCGTGTGGTTCGTCCCACGGTCCCAGCAGTGGATGGAGATGGGAGCTGTGGATTTGGAGGTGTGAAGGGGCGGGCTCAAGGCCACAGAGCTGCTGCGTCCTTGCGGAACACAGAAGCACTTCGTCCCTGCGCCTTTCCAAAGGCTACTCCCCGGCAGGCCGGGCCACCGCGCCTGGCCCGCTGCTTTGCGCCCATTCTTATTGGAAGGCAGAACAAGAGCACGCGGTCGTGTGGGGTGGCCGCCCGCCGCCTGCACGCCCTTCGTGCAGATCCCGGAGCCGTGACTCTCGCACCCGCGTGCAGCTCTGCCTGTTCTAGGGGCGTGGCTGGCACTGGCGCTTGCAGACCGCTGGCTGCCTGCGGGAAGCCTCCACCCGCACTTCTGCCCTGGCCCTTTGCAGGCCCTCCTGCGCAGCCCGGCTAGTGGCCAGCAGATCCGTTCTGTCTGTCCTTAATGTTAGGGTTTTCCAGAGCAACAGAGCCGACGAGTGTATCTATGTGTAGAAAGAGATGTGTCACAAGGATCTGGCTCGTGCAAGTCCTAATCTGAAGTGCGGCCACACAGAGACCCAGAGAGCCAGCGGCGCAGATGGTATTTATGGAGAGTTCCCTCAGGCTCATGGGAGCCAGTCTTTTTGTTCTATCAGACCTTCACCTGATTGGATGAGGCCCACCCACATCACGGAAGGCAGGCTGCTTGTTTAGCATTCAGTGATTTAAATCATCCAGAAATAGCTGGGCATGGTGTTGCAGGCCTGTAACCCCAGTGCTTGGGAGGCGGAGACAGGAGGATCGCAGGTTTGTGGCCAGCCTCCACTACTTAGTGAGGCCCTCTGCAACTTAGTGAGACCCTGTTTCATGATAAAAAGTAAAAAATAGGGCAGGGGTACATGTAGCTTGGAGGTAGAATGCCCCTGGGTTTAATCTCCAGTATTGCAAAAAATACAAGGTCAGTCTGTTCAGGCACTAACATTGAGTGCCAGTTACGCACCTTAAATCTGAGTATTAGGGCTGAGTAACGACTGCATTCCCGCCCCTTGAAAGGTCTTGATAATAACTCGTTTCTCTTGGTGCAGTCCGCGTATATTTGCTACAGGCGAATATTTGATTCACCCAGTCCCTGGTGACTGACAGGAAGAAACGAAGTGGACAGTGGCAACTTATTTCTCAGGACCATATGGCCTAGTGGGGGGATGTTTTTGTAATTCTAGCATTTTTTTACGGTAGTTTGCAAGAGCAGGTGATTTGCATGAACTAGGCGTGGTGCAATGATGCCTGTGTTGGCCCAAGAGGACCGCAGGTGAGCCGCTTTCTCTGAGTCTGGACACATCCCTGGCAGCCCGGCCAGCCGTGCTGCGGGCGAGCCCTGGCTCTGTGCGCCCCGTGGATTGAGGCCTTGATACCTTCACTCTGAGACAACTCGACGGGCCCACCGTGCATCATTAGGCCCCCGTGACCAGGTAGCGCTCGCCTAACCCTTTGTATCCTTCCAGAGACTGTCCTCAGAGAGACCCAGCTCAGATGGGGAGGGTGTTGCAGAAAACGGAATCACCGTGTGTAACGGAAAAGAGCAAGGTGAGTCCCCGGGGGCACACACGTGACCTGAAGAAGCCACCGCAGCAGGCCTGGAAGGTGCCCCGCCCTCCGGCAGGCTGACAGGAGGGCATTCAGTTAGTGCCAGCCGAGGCCCCTCTCCTTCCATCCAGCCAGACCTCGCCTGGGTTGTGTCCGCTAGCCTCCGCACGCGGCCTACATCTGCTTCAAACAGGTGCCGGCAGCAAGCCGGTTCCTCTGTGACCCCCTGCGAGCTGATCTGCCGTGGAGGGGGGGCTCTCTGATTTTTAAACCCAGCTTTCTAGAGGGGCAAATCACATAGGGTAACACTGGTCCATTTTGGCCTGCGGTCTCCTGAGCTTTGATGAACACATGCAGTCAGCACAGAGAGCGTTCCTGGCCTCCCGATGGGACTCTGCTGGCTGCTGGCACCTCTGCCTCTGCTCCACCGACCCTGGCATCTATGGATGGGTCTTCTTCCCGCCTGGGTGGAATGGCCCACTGTGCGCGCACGCACGCACACACGCACACGCGCACGAGCACGCCGTCCCCGGCATCTTTCACTTAGAACCGTGCGTTCCGGGGTCCTTACATGTCAGCAGGCGTTGGCGGCTCACTGTCTCCTCCTGCTGAGCACCATTCCACGGTGTGTCTGTACCGTGGCTAGTTTATCTGTTCACTAATTGCGATGTTCTGGGAGATTGTCTATAGAGCTGTCCTGGAGGTTCCTGGACAGGCCCTTCGTGGCCGTGTGTTTTCTGTGTTTCTTGGGGGGCACCAGGAGTGGGGTTGCAGGGCACACGCGCTCTCGCTGGCCTCGGCACTGTCCCCGTTCTCTCTTCACGTGGCCCTCCCCATCGGCAGGTGGGGGATGTAGCTCTGGTTTCCCCAGGGACGGTCGTGTCGGCCACGGCAGGTGCTCAGTCATTGGTGGACCTTATTTGGTGAAATCTCTGCTGAGACCCTTTCCCTACCTTTTTATTGGTTATTTGTTCTTACTGAGGTTCTTTACATATTCTGAATGTACGTCCCTTACCAGATGTGTGTTTTACACAAGTTTTCTCCTAAGCTGGGGCTGGACGTTCAATTCCCTGAGACGTCTCCAGGCGTGGAAGTGGGGGGTCGCATCTCAGGTTCTGTGGAGGAGGTCTTCCCTTGCAGAACTAGGCTATTGTGTGCTCTGGAACCCATGACCTAGCTGCTCAGGAGAATGACCCACCCCTGGGGCCACCTGTCCTTCTGGCTAGTGGGCAGCAGCGCCCCTTCCCTGGGAGGGGAGGCCGGGCCGTGGCATGAGCAGTCCACGCCTCACAGACCTGCTGCCCACATGATCTGGGCTGCGAACTCCCCCAGGTCCCCTCCGGAGGGTCTCGGTGCCGCTTTTCCACCTGCAGTTTCCCAGCCCAGCCCTGAGTGGGATCCTCGTCGTGTATGTCAGGAGTTTCGTGAACGCGTTCTCTCTGTCTTTCCCAGGTGCATCGTATATAACCAAAGCCCAGAAAGCGATCCTTAAGTTTTGCCCTGAAGTAAAATGGCATAAATCTCCAAGTTCCCGTTCTGCTATTTGTTTCTTTGTTTTGCTTTGAAATGGGGTCTCACGCCAGGCGTGGTGGCGCACGCTCGTCATCCCCGCATTTGGGAGGCAGAGACAGGAGGATCGCGCAGTTTTGAAGCCAGCCTCAGCTGGCTTAAGAGACCCTCTTTCCAAATAACATATAAAATAGGTCTGGGAGTGTAGCCTGGAGGTAGAAGGCCCCTGGGTTCCATCCCCAGTACCACCAAAAAAGGAAATGGGGTCTCACTATGTTGCCCAGGCTGCCCTGAACCCCTGGGCTCGGCCGTCCTTCTGCCTTTGGCACAGCGGGGCCGCAGGTACCAGCCCACGTGGCTCCTACTTCATTGGCGGGGCCCAGTGGTGCCGCTCTGGCTGGTCTCACTTCTTGTTCTCTTTTCCCAGTGTTCCGATGTAAAATTAGGTTCTGTGGAGTGATGCTTCTGTCTGGATGTGCACGTGGCTGGCAGCATCTCGTCCTCTCCCCTGTTTGCTTTTATCAATAATGACAACCTTCTTTTTTTTTTTTTTTTTTTTTTTTTTTTACGGTACTGGGGATGGAACCCAGGGCCATTCTACCTCTGAGCTACGCCCCCAGCCCTTCGTTGCTTTCCTTTGGCTTTGGGGGACTGAGGGCACAGTCCAGCTGTCCCTGCCGCAGACCTCTCTGCCTGGTGTGAGTGTGGTGGGGGGATGCCTTCCCCCCGAGGCCCTGAACGGCTGTCAGCCTGTGGCTCAAGGCCCGCGTGGATGAGAGAGTGGAAAGAGGGCAGAGACGCACACTTTGTTTCTTGTATCACATGAGGCCTTCATCTGATTTTTTTTCCTTTTTTTTTTTTTTTTGGTGGTACTGGGGTTTCTGGAAGCCCATCTACCACCAGGCTACACTCCCAGACCTATTTTTACATTTTTATTTGGAAACAGGGTCTCTTATGTCAGCGCAGCTGGCTTCGAACCTGAGCGATCCTCCTGTCTCTGCCTCCCAAGCGCGGGGATTACAAGCGTGTGCCACCACGCCCGGCCTTCATCTGAATTTTAGAAAAATAACACAAAAAGGCTGGGCCTATGTGGTATCAGTCTGCTCAAGCTGCAATAACAAAATACCACAAGCTGGGTCATAAACAACAGATGGTTGCTTTCCACAGTGCGGTCCTCGAGGAAGGTGCCGGCAGGGCTGGTTTCTGGGGGCTCTTCCTAACTTTCGGTGGCCACCTTCTCTTCCTTTGGTGGGTGCATGGTCTCTTCTAAGGGCTCGGGGCCCCGCCCTTGTGACCTAGCCAAACTCGGTTATTTCCTTAGGAATCCCATCTCTAAATTCAGCCCCACGTGAGGCCCGAGCCCCAGCTTATGACTTGGGAGCGTATTCAGTCTGCACTGCCATGTTTACCTAAAATGTGGCACAACTTCTTCCTAGGCCTTAGCACAACCCCTGTTACATGCCAGTGTTGCTTGTCATTCCACCCAGCGAGGGCAGCAGCCCCTGGTCTGCTGCCCCCCGGCCCTCGGGGGCGACAGCAGCCCCTGGTCTCCCGCACCCACGCCCTCGGGGGCAGGCACCGCGTGTGGGGGGGCAGGAGACAGGAACACGCCTCCATCTCCACCGCACTGTCCTCTGGGCCTGGGGGCAGAGTGGAAGTAGAACCGAGGACTGTCCCCTCCCCCACCAGGGCCACAGGTAGCGCGTCTGTTTGAGGAAGGGGCTGCGGATGAGGCCGGTGGCTTTCCACCTCCTGTCCCGGATGCTCTCCCTCTGGACTGCTCCCCTGGGAGAGACTGGCTGTGTTCACTCCCTTACAGGGAGAGAGGGAGTCTTGTGTTTTCCTCAGCTCACGGTGGCGGATGATGGTGTTTGCCATAGGGGGCTCTGCAAGGTGGTGGGGCTGGCTCTCAGCTCGGCGAGGCCCTTGGGGGAGGCCCTGGCTCCGCCTCTGCTCCGGGTTCATGGTGCCCTTAGGAACCTGCCTGGGCCGACCCCCTCTCCCCAGAGGTGCTCCCTGTTCTGCGTCTTACCTGGCTCCTGTTCCTGCAATTCCCCCGGAGGTCACAGACAAAGCCCGAGTGTGTTAGAGGGGAGTGGTGGCCAGCTGGGGGCCGGCTCTCTGTGGCGGGGTCCCTGTGAGGGGCAGGACGGCCCTGTGCCAGAGCCCATCGGAGCCTCTGTCTGGACTCTCTGCGTAGGTCCAGGTTGGCCAGAACTTTCAGTTTTTCAAGGAAAGCCAGAAGTCTTTGCAAAATATTTGTGAGTTTATATATTGACCATTAGTTCCCAATCGAACGCTGTCCAAATAGAACATACCAGGCCGTGGGGGCCAGAAGGCAGGTGCTGGGCTGAGCGCTGTGAGAGGGCAGAGCCGACGCCCAGCAGATGATGCAGGCTGAGGAGGGCTCAGCCCCACCCCCGCCTCGCGGACCTGCTCTCGCTGCCAGGCTGCGGCCTCCATCTGCTCCTCAGGCCCCAGGCTTCCCAGGCCGACAGCCCCACCAGCTGCTCACCTTCAGGAATCCGCAGGGCTCATTAATGGCTGAGTGCTGCGTGGAAGGTCAGCCCTGGCGGGCCTTCTCAGCAGCCAGCCACTCTCCCGTGTGCCCTGTCTGGGTTTTCCCGTGGCCCTGCCTCCAGCTGACAGCCCCGTGGGCATGTGTGCGTGCGCATGGGTGCCAGTGTGAGTGTGCATGCCTGCGCGTGCATGTGCGCGTGGTCAGCCCTCTCTAGAGCAGCCCGGTGTCCTCTGCGACCCCCAGTGACCAGGCCTATGGCGACAGCAGGTGCTGGAGGTCCCGGCCGGCGAAGGCTGGGGAGAGAAGTGCATGGAGATGATGATTCGCTGTTCGGTTTCGTTTTTTTCGCTCAACATCCATAAGTAAAACATGTTTTGTTGTTTTTGTTAACAGTGAAGAGGAAGAAAAGCGCCAAGTCAGAGGGCAAGGGGACTGTGTCTAAAGTCACCGGGAAGAAAATCACCAAGATCATCGGTTTGGGAAAGAAGAAGCCGTCCACGGACGAGCAGACTTCATCTGCGGAGGAGGACGTCCCGACCTGCGGTGAGGCCCTCTGCAGGACGGTCCCCAGTGAGCGCCACACCGGGGGCTCCCGGCGGCCCTGCAGCCCCGCCTGGCTGAGCGCCCGGCAGGTGGCAGGGTCTGAGGGTGCAAATGGCTGTGGTTCCTGTGGGTGGAGGCGCAGGGCGCTGGGGAGGCTCAGCTCACGGTGCTCTCTGATCCCGTGCAGCCCTGCCTGTTCCTCTTGGGCAGAGCGGCTGGAGTTAAGACCAACTCTGTCTCGCGGGGCTGTAGTCATTAAAGGGAGCCTCCCGTTTCCGAGGTTGGGGTCTGAACCCACTGGACCTGACTGTCCATCCATCGGCTCTGAGGTTGGGGTCTGAACCCACTGGACCTGACTGTCCATCCGTCAGCTCTGAAGTTGGGGTCTGAACCCACTGGACCTGACTGTCCATCCGTCGGCTCTGTCTCGCTTTGGTTCTGGTTCCGTGTCTCGGGGGCAGCTGCGATTTGTCCAGGAGGGTGTGGAGCCTGCGGTGTAGACTAGCAGCCAGCACAGCCCCGCCCAGCGTGGTTTAGGGTCTTGGATCAAAAGTTAGGTGCAGAAAAGGAATTGCTGGGCCGCGCTCCAAGGGCAGTCAGTCTCAGCGCCGACCCCGCGAGGGCAGGAGTGTGCCCCAGCCTCCGGTGTGCGCACCTCCGTCAGCTACTCAGGACAGCTCTGCCTGCGAGCAGCGCTTCCCCGTCTGCATGACTTTAAACTGTCATCAAGTTCTGTGCTGGGGAGGGGCGGGGGGGGACCTCTTGGAAAACAGGGAGCAATGACCATTTGCGGTTATATCGGCACAGCTGTGGGGCTTCAGGCAGAGGGAAGCATTGGACTTGGGCCTGGGGGCCTGACCTTGCCAAGCGGAGTCTCTGCAGCTGCTGGGCCCGCTGCAAGGAAAGGCAGTGCTGAGTCGCTGGGCTGGAAGGCTCCCGGGTGCTGCGCAGCCTGGGCAGCAGGAGGAAGGTGCCCAGGGCCCTGTGGAGGTGGGCAGGGGTGCCCTCTGCAGAGCCCTCACAGCTTGGGGAACGCGGCCTGCAGCCTGACTGAGCCGCCCCGCCTCCCGGGTGCGGCTGCCCAGTGTCAGCCTCCTCAGCGCGGCCCCCGGGGGAGCTGCTGGCCCCGAGTGCATGGGCTCCAATGTGCACACAGCCCTGGCACAGCGGCCCTTTCACTTGCTCTTCCTCTGTTTGTAGGTCCTGGAATTCTTGGCACTCCATAAGTTAGGCTGTTGTACCAGGAAACACACCCCTTTTTTCCTCTCTTCCCCGTCCCGTTCCCATTCATAGCTTCCAGGCCGTTCCTCCACCCCGTGGCGGTCTCTGCAGCCTTACACGGTGCATCACACCCTCCCCGCTGCCCACAGCCTGTCTCAGCCTCACTCTAGTCTCGGGGCCCGGGTAGGGGCCAGTCCTGGGCTCCCTCTGCTGAGTCCCAGCACCTGGCTTAGTGTCTGCAGAGGAACAGTCACTCAGTACCTGCAGGGCGTGAGGATCCCTCCAGCAGACCGTGCAGCCCTGGAGCCTCAGCCTCCTCCGCTGTGAAGCAGGCAAGAGGATCAGTCGTCCGGTTTTCACAGAAGTCTAAGGAAAGCAGCCGTGAGCGTCCACCTGGCCCACGCAGTCGGCGGTCACTGTTACTGTCCAGCCAGCAAAGCGCCTAAGCACCCGCGATCCCAGGCAGCAGGAGAGAGGTCACAGGAGCTGCCAGGACAGAGAGAAGGCAGAATTTGGGAGAAAGCACAGCCGAGGTGGGAGGATGGGGAGGGTTTCATGGCGCCCCGCGGCCCAATGGGGCCTGGAGGACTCGCCAGGCTGTTCAGGACCTTTCCAGCTGCAGATCTGTGACCTCGCGACACTGCCGCGGTGGGGCTCTAGTGACGTCCAGGACTTCCTATGTCATGGCAGCTCTGAAGACAGTCCAAGGGGGAGCAGTCCCAGCCTAAGGGCTGAACTTTTTTTATTTGTTTTTTGTGGTTCTAGGAATTAGACCTACGGGGCCTTCTACCTCCAAATTATACCCCCAGCACAATTTTTTATTCTATATTTTGAGACAGGGTGTCACTAAGTTGTGGAGGGCCTAAGTAGCTGAGGCTGGCTGTGAACATTCGATCCTCCTGTCTCGGCCTCCCAAGTACTGGGATTACAAGGGTGTGCCACCACGCTGGGCTATTTTATTTTATAATATGATTTCACCAAGATGCGGAGGGTCTCACTAAGTAGCTGAGGCTGGCTGTGAACCTCTGATCCTCCTGTCTCGGCCCCCCAAGTACTGCGCCACCACGCCCGGCTAGGATTGAGCATTTAGGTTCCCGTGACCCACGCTCAGCAGCCTGCAGGGCGGATGCTGCTGTCCTCTTCCTGAACGCTGAGTGTTGGACCTGCCTGCTTCAGAAAGGCTGCTCCTGCAGCTGCCCACACCAGGGCCACCTGGCCTGGGGGCAGCTGGCGGAAGGACTGTGGAGGGTTTGCATCTGCCCCCTGCTGTCCTTTTGACTCTTGACTCTGCTGTGAAGTTAGTCTGTCTCTCACAGAAGCTCACACACTCCTGCATGGTGCTGTCAAAGATCTCTTCCTTAGAATTTGGAGAGAAATAGCCTCAAAACATTAAGCTAAAATTACCCAATTTTTAAGATGCAGCCACATCCTTTCATAATTTAAGTAGGATATAAAGCAACAACAACCCCCTCCCTGTGCACCAGCGGCCTCCTGTGCGGTCCACCTAGCGCCTGGGCCCGTGTTTGCTGGGCCTCGGCGCCCCCTGGTGGCGAGCGCCTGCTCCCGTGGACAGATGCCTGGTGATTCAGTCTGGCCTGCCCTGGTTTTGTAGGATAGGCTGGGGTGCTGGGCTGGGAGGACATTGGGGTCACCTCCACTTTCACTCTGTGGGGTGTGCTGCCATTTCTTTGCCTGGCCTCTCCTTTCTCATCATTCCCCACCCAGAAAATGGGAACTTGGGCCACTCCTTTTTGAGAAAGTGGGGGCCGTGGGCTGTTCAGGGTGGGCCAGCTGCCAACTGCGAGCGTTTTACCAAGGAGCTTCCTGTTTATGTAAGCAGATCTGCCATCCAGGGCAATTTTCTTTTTAAAATTTTTCCCATTTGAAACTGTAAATAAATCCCAGCAAGGCATTAACATATGGTAATATGCTGTGAAGTCATCCTCTAAATAAAAATAAAGATGTGGTTCTGTCTAATAGAACCATTCCTTTTGTGACTGAAACGTCAGGAAGTTTGTAGCCTCTGGTGACTCTGGGCCAGGCTCTATCTGTGCATAAACATCAGCGGGCTCTGTGTACCTGCTTGGTGGGTGGGTGGCGCTCAGTGACCACAGCTCCTCACGGACCGCGTTCACGAGGGAACAGCACCCACACGGGGTCCCTAAAGCTGGAGAGTCATATGCTG
The DNA here is from genome assembly GCF_963383645.1 of Muscardinus avellanarius. Lineage (NCBI taxonomy): Eukaryota > Metazoa > Chordata > Mammalia > Rodentia > Gliridae > Muscardinus > Muscardinus avellanarius. The sequence continues at coordinate 136,812,343 of NC_137791.1, read as the reverse complement.
CCACTGCTGTCGGGGCCTCAAGGACCCCAGGGTGCTGTCCTGTTGCTCACCAGAGATCCCACCCATCCATCTCCCTCCTGGCACCTTAATGTTGCTGCTGCTGCTGCTGCTGCTGCTGCTGCTGCTGCTGCTGCTGCTGCTGCTGCTGCTGCTGCTCCTCCTCTTGCGTAAGGAGGATGGAACCCAGGGCATTCTACCTCCGAGCTCCACCCCTAGCCCTGCTTTTTATTCTTTATTTTGAAACAGGGCCTCACTGAGTTGCAAAGGGCCTCACTGAGTAGCTGAGGCTGTCCATGAACCGCGATCCTCCTGTCTCAGCCTCCCGAAGGCTGGGATGACAAGTGTGCACCATCACGCCCGCCTCCCTTAGTGCCTATTTTTAAGGATTATTTCTGTGACATTGACCTGGTGCTTCCAAGTAGAGTAGGTTATGTGAGGGGAGTTCTTGCCTCCTGCTACTTTTTAGAAGGACTGTCCTGCATCGACTCCAGCACGGAAGACACTGCTGAGAGGAATTGATGGACGTGTGGTCACTCTGAAAGAATTAAAATGAGCCTTGTCATGGCTGACTACTTAGAGTTGGTATCAAAGCCACAGACGGGAAGCACTGAACATGGCCCCGCTCAGACGTCCAGATGTGAGAGCTGACTCTAGTTTTAAAGCAGGGCCTTCCTTTCTTCTTTTGAAATAATGCATGTGAGCTGGATGTGATAGTGTAAACCTTTCATTCCCAGTACTTGGGAGGCTGAGACAGGAGGATCACAGGTTCAAGGACAGCCTCAGCAAGCAGTGAGATTCTCATCAACCTAGTAATAGAGCTGGCAGTGTAGCTCAGAGGTAGAATGCCCCCGGCTGCCATCCCCAGTGTCAGATAAATGGATGAATGAATGAATAAGTAAAAATAGTGGAACTGTTATTTACAAACGCTGTTTGACAGAATGAAAATTACCTTGTGAAATCCACATCTGCATTCAAGATAACAGCTTCTTCTCTGCCACCCTTAACCCCAGACAGCACCGGGCCTGGCCATGCCACGTGGCCTCTGGTAAGACGCCCACACTCCCGGAGGTCGCTCCCCTCTGTGAGCGAGCCTTGGGGATGCCCCGCCCTCCCCGTGGAGAGGTTGGGTCCGCCTGGCTTGTTTTCCGGCAGGGAGGGCGGCTCGTCTCCGCCTTGTGCTCACAGTCTGTGCGTCCAGATGCAGCGATTTGCACCCCAGATGAAAAGTTTTCATCCTGGGGGAAGCACGTGCGTGTTTTCTAGTGGATATCGGTTTAATTTTCTCACATTCAGCCAAGTGAAAGCAAACCCAATAAACGTGCTCCTGTTAAAATTAATTGAGCAAATACTTTGCAGGGCTTTATAGTAACATGAACAGCCTCGTTCTGGGTTCAGAACATACTTATTTTTATCTACAGCCTTTACTTACTGCTAGTAATGTATGTAAGACTCAGAAAACAGAAGTAAAAAGCACCCAAGAAAGCCTTCGGACGGGCATTTTGCAAACAAGGATCGCAAAGTATCTGCTCTGTTTTCTTAACTTTTTTTTTTTTTCCTTACGATACTGGGGATGGAACCCAGGGGCATTCGACCTCTGAGCTACACCTCCAGCCCTACTTTTTATTCTTTATTTTGAAACAGGGCCTCACTGAGTTGCAGAGGGCCCAGAGATATCAGAGCACTGAGAGGGAGCACGGAGACCACAGAGTGCGAGTCAGAGCACTGAGAGGGAGCACGGAGACCACAGAGTGCATCTTTGGCCTCTGGGTGGGGGTCTCGTACCAACAACTTTCCAACGTTTGCTGGGTTTTTCTGGAAAACTTCCAGTGCTGGGAAACAACACTTCCCAAGGCTGCTTATTTCTTGGAAAATGTTCATTTTCAGATTTTTTTCCTCATGTTAAGCCAAAATCTTCCTTCTGCCCTATTTCTGACCCTTGCAGCTATTCAAAATAAATCTAGCTGGGTGTGGTGGCACACACTTGTAATCCCAGCATTTGGGAGGCTGAGACTGGAGGACTGTGGTTCCCGGCCAGCCTCTGCTACATAGTGAGGCCCTTTGCAACTCAGTGAGACCCTGTTTCAAAATAAAGACTAAAACACCAGGTGTGGTGGCGCACGCTTGTAATCCCCACACGTGGGAGGCAGAGACAGGAGGATCACGCGGGTTCGAAGCCAGCCATGCTGGCTTAAGAGACCCTGTTTCCAAAAAAAAAAAAAAAAAACCATAAAATAGGTCTGGGAGTGTAGCCCAGAGGTAGAAGGGTGTCCAGGAACCCCAGTACCACCAAAAAAATAAATAAGTAAAATAAAAATAAAGAATAAAAAAATAAGGCAGGGGGCGTAGCTTGGAGGCCGAATGCCCCTGGGTTTCAACCCCAGACCAGCAAAAAAAGAAAAAAAGAAAAAGAAAAAATTAAAAGAAATAAATCTAAATCATCCTGTGTATGATTTCCCTTCCGTTATTTGAAGGTAGCTCTCAGGGCCCCACCCCTCACCCAGACTATCCCAATCCTGCTGCAGGTGAGTCCCAGATTCCCACGCCCCCATTGCACATCTGGAGCTGGCCCAGCAGGCGAGAGTTGCGTGGCTTCAGGATGCGGTCTCTGCTGCCCTGTGCAAAGCTCCCGAACCTCGTTGAACCTGCGTCCCACGGTCCAGGGCTCTTGTGTTTGTGTGGATTCGCACTTGCACAGAAGCCAGGGGTTTGCTTCACGCCTGCCGCCTCCCGGCGTCCCCGGTGTCCGCCAGGCCCGCCCGGGCCGGAGGGTGAGCCTGACTTTGCCCCTCGCAGGTCATCTCAACGTGCTGTCCAACAGCCGCTGGCGGGAGCGCTGGTGCACCGTGAGGGACAACAAGCTCCTCTTCCACAAGGACAGGACCGACCTCAAGACCCACATCGTCTCCATCCCCCTGCGTGGCTGCGAGGTGATCCCCGGCCTGGACTCCAAGCACCCCCTCACCTTCCGCCTGCTCCGCAACGGCCAGGAGGTGGCTGTGTTAGAGGTAGGCCCTCGCCTCAGGCCAGCCGCCCTTCGCAGCCGCTGCCCGTGGGCGCATTCGCCTCTTTCTGTCCGTCCCGCCGGCCCCTGCTCCCCTTCTCCTCTCCTTCCCTCTGTCTGGGAGATGCTGGCAGCGCAAGGCGGCACAGCTTTTGCCAAGGGTGGTCCTCCAGATAACGCTTATTTCGTGTGTGTGTGTGTGTGTGTGTGTGTGTGTGTGTGTGTGTGTGGAAATTAAACCTCCAGTTCCATGTAGCTGGCTGCTTTTTCTAAGTGCCCAGGGAATAACTTGTAACATTTCCCATAAAACTCTTTTCTTCTGACTCTGCCTTTGAAATGGTGCCGTTTCCTTCAGCTCATCCTCTGGAAAGCTCAGCTTCTTCTCTGATGGAACAGGCTTTGGGGGCATCTGGTGGTGCTGTAGCCAGACCCTTGAGCTAGGCCACACAGGAACCAAGGATCGCCTTCCAGTTGAACCAAGGATCGCTTCTGTGTTATTTGTTTGGCTGCTTCTCTAAATTTTTATTCACCAAGGCAGGCAAAGATAAGTAAAATTAAGAGCTGCACATTTAAGATTGTAATATTTGGGACAGGTGTGGTGGTACAGACCTGAAATCCCAGAACTGGGGAGACTGAGACAAGAGGATCACAGGTTCGAGGCCAGCCTCAGCAACTTAGTGAGGCCCTCCACAACTTGGTGAGACCCTGTTTTTAAATAAAAAATAAAATAGGAGCCAACTGTGGTGGTGCACGCTTACGCTTGTAATCCCAGAGGTTGGGAGCCTGAGACAGGAGGATCGCACGGGTTCGAAGCCAGCCTCAGCTACTTAGTGAGGCTCTCAGCAACTTAGTGAGACCCTGTTTCCAAATAAAGTATAAAATAAGTCTGGGAGTGTAGCCCGGAGGTAGAAAGCCCCTGTGTTTCACACCCCCCATACCACCAAAAATAAATAAATAAATATATAAAATAAAATAGGGCTGGGGTAGAATGCCTCTGGTTCAATCCTCAGTACCGCAAAATAAATAAATAAATAAATAGATAATAAGAAAATAATCTTTAAAGTGTTCATTTTATTTTTGTCTTATTATGTTAGCTCTTACCCAGTATTAATTAAGCTATAGAGACGGACATTTACATGTTCCCACGTATTTACAAACATCAAGCTGGCACACGTCAGTGTATTTCTGCTACGTGGTCAGTATAAGTACAGATTTGGTGCAGTGACTGGCATGTGGGCTAAATTAGTCTGATGTGGAGCCAAACCCTAAATAGCTGTCGAGCGACGGGCTGGAGCAGGCTCACAGTGCCTTAGGCATCTAAAAGATCACGAACTTCACATGTAGAAGTTTTCTTCAGCTGCTGCTTTTACAGAAACAACTTTTTTGGGGATAAGGGCAAAACCCAGATTACAGTGTTGGGCTACGGGGCTCAGTAGCCCAGCAGCTTGGGGCGGGAGCGGGCTCGACTGCGCCCCCTTGTGGCTGCTCCTGCAATGGCGCTCGGCCAGCGCGCAGGCTTGGCCGGCTGGGGAACTGTGTCCAGCCCTAGCTCTTCCTCCAACCTCGCTGGGAACTAGGTCCTGTGCTTTCTCTTGGCCCCTTCGTCTGTGGAACATTAGCACAGTCGGTGTGCTCTGCCGTACACATCACGTGGCCTGGAGCTGCAGAGTGGGCTGCAATACAGAAAAGCGGAAACCTTAAGTGAAGGAGTGTTCCTTTTGGCGTGACCGTGTAGCACACCCGAGAGGCAGCGAGGGAGAGCCGCACGCTGCTCGTGCTGACCGGGGGACCAAGCGTGAGAAGCCGGGCTGGGGGTCCAGGCGGAGGAGGCCAGCAGGGTGGGCGTGGAGGTGAGAGGTCGCCTCTGGCCTTCTGTGCCACAGGTCGCTCAGTCCTGGGCCATGACGGGAGCGGTGTCGGGCTCCTGCGTCACAGCCAGACGTTTAACTGGTACTGCATGGTGTAAGATGGCTGTTTTCCAGTTGTAAATGTGACTTAGAATCGGCACAAGCAACAGTCCCGCACATTCCAAGAGAAACAGAAACTGCCTTGATCAGTAACCAGGTGCGGTGAGCCGCCTGTGAAGCCGTGGCCTGTGCTGCTCCCAGGAGCATCGTTCTAGCTTTTATTTTGAGATGATTTTGGAATTACAGAAGGGCCGAAGGGACTGTCCAGGAAGCATCACACGCTTCGTCCAGAGCCGTGCTTGCGCACACGCTCCCACCTGCCGCTTACCTACCACCGACACGCGTATGGAAGTGTCGACGGAGAAGCAGATACTTTCCCTCCACCCCAGATACTTCCGTGTGTATTTGCTGAAAACAAGGGCGTCACCCTACTAGAACCACAGCGTAATGGTTAGTGTTAGGAAATCAACACTTTCATAGTCCTGTCTGGTTCCTGGATCCTAACCAGATTTCCCTGCTCATTTGAACATCCTCCAAAGACGCAGAGACAGCGGTCACATACTGCGTTCCGCCGTGACTCTCCTCAGCCTCTGCTGTCTCTCTGGCGTCTGCGTCGGTACTTCTGAAGGCTCAGACAGGTGCTCGAAGCCTCCTCTCGGAAGCCTCCTCTCGGAAGGCTCCTCACGCTTCCTCAGGTTGGAGTCTGTGATGGCTCGGCAGGAGCCTGGGGACACGATATCATTACAATGCGTCCAGTGGGGGCAGGTGGGGCCCGTGTGCCGATGACTCGTCACACTCACCTTTGGGTAGGGTTTCCCTCCTGTAAGTTACTGCTTTTTCCCTTTATTTTTATTTACGTTTCTGTACTGGGGATTGAACCCAGGAGCATTCTACCTGTGAGCTACACTCCCAGCTAATTTTTTATTTTTTATTTTTGGCCATCCTAGGGATGGAACCCAGAGGAATTGGACCTCCAAGCTCTACCCCTGCCCTATTTTTTTTTTAATTCTTTATTTTGAAACAGGGTCTCACTAAGTTTCAGAGGGCCTCACTAAGTAGCTGAGGCTGGCCACAAGAGTGCGATCCTCCTGTCTCAGCCTCCCGAATGCTGGGATTACAAGCGTGCGCCACCACACCCGGCTTCCCTTTATCTGTAGTAATTATCGTGTGGGAAGATACTTTGAGACGGTGTAACTGTCCTGTTAATACCTGGGGTTTCACCCACTAAGCTTGGCACCACTGTGGACCCGTGATCATGACCGCGGTGGCCATGAGGCGGCTATGTGGCAGCCCTCTCTGTCCAGCATCCCTCCTGCATCTCTTGGCACCAGCTGCCAGGAAGAGTTTTCCTCCCTCCTGTTTCACTAAGTACCCACGCATTTACGTGTACATGTGTGTCTGTGGGCATCCTAGAAGCTACGCTCCTTCCCCATCATGATTTATTCTGCTCACGTCCCCTTGAGCTGACTCTCGAGTCCTCTGCCCTCTACCGTGTCTCCAGTGGAGGCCCAGACCCTGTCATTCTTTGGACACTGCACACGACGGTGCTCCAGGCCCTGGCCTCTCGCCGCCGCAGGCCTGGACCTGCCCTTGTCCAGAGCTCCTCAGTGCCTCTCAGGAGAGGATAGGGGAAGAAACCAGGGCTGGCCCTTCAGTAGAGACATCCAGGGAGAGGGTGTGAGTGTGCACACACAGGTGCCCGTAACACGTGTAACACATATGACATATATTTAAAAGCCAGTACACACACACACACACACACACACACACACACACGCACGCACACGCACGCACATCAGTCTCTTTTTTACTTTTGCAGTACTGGGATGGAACGCAGGGGCTTTGTACCTCTGAGAGACACCCCCAGCCCTATTTTATTTTATTCTTTATTTTGAAACAGGGCCTCACTGAGTTGTAAAGGGCCTCACTAAGTAGCTGAGGCTGGCCGCGAAATAGAATCCTTCTGTCTCAGCCTCCCAAATGCTGGGATTCCAAGTGTGCGCCACCACGCCCGGCTTAACCTCTTTCTGTATCTACCCTTACTTAAGCCATGACATCATAACACTGCCAATTCCAGTTCAACACCACTGGACCATACTTTAAAAGCCCACGGGGAGACGTCACTTACTAAACTGTGACGGTTCAGGTAGTAAACTCCAGTGTAATAGTATCACATCCCAGATACTGTGCTAAAGCACTTTTAAAGATGCCTGAACAGAGTGCTTGCAGAAGCTTACCTACTGATGCGGGCCTGGCTGTTTGTCGGTTTGCTTGGCTGTGGCTGGGGTGGGAACCCGGGGCCTGCGTGTGCCGAGCTGCCCAGGAGCCAGCCCTCAGCTCCAGAGTGCACATTCCCAGTACAGATTCTGTTGGGGAAGGACAGCATGCCTCTGAAGTCAACGTGTTTGTGGTTTTAAAAATTCTGAATATTCAAATGAATTCATTTAATTTGGTAAACACTGATCCATCCATTCTTAATCTCTGCAGGGTGTGTAGCTGGCATTCCTCACTGACACTCCCCAGTCCTGCCCTGTGGACGGTACCAGTCACAGCCAGCACAGTCCGCTTACCAAACTCCTCCTGCCCTTTTAAAGGCCCCTCCTCCAGAGAGGCTTGGCCTGCTGCACAGAGTCAGAAAACCCAGTTTCCTTTAAGCCTTTAAACTCAACTTACAGATCTTTATAAAGAAAAACTAGTAACGTTTATGTGAAATAATTTTTTTTCTTCAATGCCCAGTTAACTCATAAATTTGAAAGCTCCATTTCCTTAAACTTTAAATATTATTGACAGATATGTCTAGTCAAATTGATTTAGAGCTTTCAAATACCATTAAAAATATAACACAGCTGACTTTCTACATCACTTAACAAGGATGGCTTCAATATTTAATGAGTCTCACCTTAAAGACACATTTCAGGCTTACAGATGAAGCAGATGGTGCTGGAGGTGGGGGTCGCAAACATCTTTAAAAATGGCAGGCGCAAGGCAGACAGCCTGGTGTTTAACTCCAAACCAGCGTGCCACTTGTAGAAACACAGAGGACAAAAAAGTGGGTTAACTCGCTGTGCCATCCAGTCAAGAGACACAGGCCACTCCCTGCCAGGCGCTGGGGCCGCAGCCAGGCTCCGGGTCTAGGAGGCCGGGGCGGTGGGGAGGGAGGCTCCCTGTGCATCTAGGTAAGCCTGAAGCTGCTCCTGACGGCCAGATCTCCTTGAACGAGGCTGGGACTCCATTGGTGACACCACTTTCTGTGTCTTACACGCCGGTCCCTTTCTGCCAGGGCACTGGTAGGCATCTCAGTGCCCCTGGTCATTGTCCCCTCGGCATGATGCTTTGTGGCCCTCCTGTGTAGAAGCGGGTGTAAGTGTGACGTGGCATGGCTCCCCCATGGCCGGCTCTTCTTTCTCATCCACACTTAGCCATCATGTGGGCTCTGCTGACACATTTTCAAAAATGGAAGAGCTGTGGAACCGTAGTTAAATGACCGCGTCTCTCCTCCCCTCGGTAGGCATCCTCGTCTGAAGACATGGGCAGGTGGATCGGGGTCTTACTGGCTGAGACGGGGTCCTCGACAGACCCGGGAGCTCTACACTACGACTACATAGACGTGGAAATGTCCGCAAACGTCATCCAGACGGCCAAGCAGACCTTCTGGTAAGCCGTGGGCCAGCCGTGCGGGCCGGCCGTGGAGTGAGTGCCCGCTCGTCCCTAAGGGTCCACCTTGGTTTGTGTGAAAGTATGTGGACAAATGCCAACCAAAGCCTTTCCCTTTGCTGTGGCCTCAGTCCTGATTCTGTTGAGCACGTCTGTTATTTCTGTTATGTCAGCCTTCTGGGGTTTCTGTTAAGACAAGGGTGGGTGAACTTGTTGTAGAAAGGACCAGAGAGTCAATATTTCTGGCTTTGCGGCCCACATGTTCCCAGCGCTAGCCACTGCTCTCTACCTTTGTAGGCGGAGACAGTACAACATAACAGGACTAGCTGTGTTCCAGTAAAGCTTTATTTGCAGAGATAGCCAGCAGCCCGTGTTTGGCCCATGGGCAGCAGTTTGCTGCCCCCGGTGAGAGAGAACCCAGTTCTGTGGAACAGAAGTGATTCTGCATGCTGCTGTAGTGAGGACCACGGTCGTAAAGCCATTAGTCTAGTGCTTTGCTTTATTTATTTATTTATTTATTTATTTATTTATTTATTTATTTTGGTGGTACTGGGGTTCCTGGAAGCCCTTCTCCCTCCGGGCTACATTCCCAGACCTATTTTATATTTTTATTTGGAAACAGGGTCTCTTAAGCTAGCGCGGCTGGCTTCGAACCTGCGCGATCCTCCTGTCTCCGCCTCCCGAGCGCGGGGATGACAAGCGTGCGCCACCACGCCCGGCTAGTGCTTTACTTTAAATCTAAATTAGGCTCTTTAAAAAAAAAAAAAATCCTTGCCGGACGTGGTGGCGCACACTTGTCATCCCAGTACTTGGGAGGCGGAGACCGGAGGATCGCAGTTCGCGCCAGCCTCAGCTACTTAGTGAGGTCCTCTGCAACCTAGTGAGACCCTATTTCAAAATAATTTAAAAAATAGGGCTGGGGGTGTAGCTCAGAGGTAGAATGCCCCTGGGTTCAATTCACAGCACTGCAAGAAAAAAAAAAAAAGATAAAAATATAAAAAAATTCTGTTCTATGCAAAACCATTCCTTTGAGCTGTGAATATCTCCTTAACATAAAGAAGGCAGTTATTTATAGCAACAGTGCTCTATGGTGCACAGGCCCTGGGGGCTGCAAGACCCTCTTGGGCAGGCCGTAACGTCAGAACTGGTTTTATAATAATGCCAAGACATCGTGTCCTCTTCCGCTGCCTGGACATCTTCGTGGGTGGTGCACAGGCGAGGGTGGGGTGGGCTGGTGTCTCAGCACACGGTGACAGTGGTTCAGCGGTGCTCGTCGTGAAAAGAGGACTGCTTTGCTCAGCGTGTCCCTGATAAAGCAGAAGGCTACTTACTCCCTCTATAATGATCCAGCGAGGAGCTCTTTAGTCCCTCGAGGTGGTGTCTCTGGTGTCGCGAGAGCCGTGTCGGGAGGCCCAGAGCCCACAAGCAGAGCGCGCAGGCCCCAGCGGCTCTCCCACAGCGCAGGTGCCAGCGGCCTGCCTCTCTTGAAACTCTTTCACTTCTACTTGAAAAAGACAACTGACAGACCAACCGTGGTTGCTCAGAGTTAGGCACCTGTCTTCCAGGCAAACAGAGTGCCTGTGAGCTGAGAACTCCTGGCAGGAGGGACCTCCTAAGGATATGGGGATAAAACTAAGGGCCGTGATTATTCAGAACAGTCACCTGCGGCAACAGTTGAGATGTCTGTGCAAGATGTGCCGACCAAGGTCTGCATGAGTGGTCCAAGCTCGAGAAGCGCCAATCGGAAGAGATGTGCAACAATAAGATGCACTGATCCAAGCGTAAGATGTGGCAGTCCAAGAGCAAGAAAGACGCGCCAACCCGAGAGCAAGACGAGCCAACCCGAGAGCAAGACGCGCCAACAGAGATCTCCAAGAGTGGTCCAAGCTCAAGGCGCACCAGTCCAAGAGGAAGGTGCTCCAATCCAAGAGGAAGATGTGCCAACAGATATCTGCGTGAATGGTCCAAATGCAGGATGTGCCAATCAGAGTTGAAGATGTGCCAACCCAAGAGCTATGTGCCCGTCGGAGTGCAAGGTGCCAGCGGAGACGTGCCCGAGTGTTGCCTGGTAAGAGATCCACCTAGCAGAGACGCACAGAGGCGCTTTTGTTTCAGGACAGTAAATCTATTGATTGACTCCAGATTCTACAGAGGGAAAAAGGGCAACAATATATCTTAGAAATAGGACAGAAAAGAAAAAACAAAACAATGTATATTCTCACAGGAGAAACATATTTTCCAGAGAGCCTGGTTTTGTTTTTGTTTTTTCTTTTGTGGTACTAGGAATGGAACCCAGGGGCATTCTACCTCCTAGCGACACCCCCTGCTTATTTATTTATTTTTTCTTTATTTTGAAACAAAGTCTCACTAAATTGCAGAGGGCCTCACTAAGTAACCTAGGCTGTTCCCAAACCTGTGATCTTCCTGTCTCAACCTCTCAAGTACTGGATTACAAGCGTGCACTACCATGCTCAGCTAGAGAGGCTGTTTTTAAATAAGCTATGGATTATATAATAGAAGCAGAATATTTAAAGTTTTGTCCTGAACCTTCTCCCTGTCGGGCCAGGCTGCAGGCCCATGGGGAAACTGCAGGGGCAGCGAGGGTTCACTCTGGCCGGGGTAGGAGATCACCTGAGAACAGGTGTCCTCTCCAGTCGGCCTCTCATCTGGGCCCCTGCAGATCCTCTCAGAGTCCTCCTGTGACGTCCCGATGTTTGGGTTTCACTTCATTTCCACTTTGGTGCGTGCCTCACGGTCTCACTGCGGAAGCTCAGAGCCGGCCGAGAGGTCTGACGCTGGCCGTGGCCCACTCGCTCCTCTGAGCTCCTGAGCGCCTCCTCTTTGGCCCAGTCCCTTTCTGGAACCTTGTGGGTGGATTTGCAGTAGGGGAGGTCTCTGCCCACTAGGGCGTGCTGAGTGTCTGTGTCTCAGTCCTGCCCGGAGCACCGCCAGCCGTCCTGTGGATGCCTCCGTCAGGGAGGAGCACCGCCAGCCGTCCCGTGGATGCCTCCGTCAGGGAGGAGCACCGCCAGCCGTCCCGTGGATGCCTCCGTCAGGGAGGAGCACCGCCAGCCGTCCCGTGGATGCCTCCGTCAGGGAGGAGCACCGCCAGCCGTCCCGTGGATGCCTCCGTCAGGGAGGAGCACCGCCAGCCGTCCCGTGGATGCCTCCGTCAGGGAGGAGCACCGCCAGCCGTCCCGTGGATGCCTCCGTCAGGGAGGAGCACCGCCAGCCGTCCCGTGGATGCCTCCGTCAGGGAGGAGCACCGCCAGCCGTCCCGTGGATGCCTCCGTCAGGGAGGAGCACCGCCAGCCGTCCCGTGGATGCCTCCGTCAGGGAGGAGCACCGCCAGCCGTCCCGTGGATGCCTCCGTCAGGGAGGAGCACCGCCAGCCGTCCTGTGGATGCCTCCGTCAGGGAGGAGCACCGCCAGCCGTCCTGTGGATGCCTCCATCAGGGAGGAGCACCGCCAGCCGTCCTGTGGATGCCTCCGTCAGGGAGGAGCACTGCCAGCCATCCTGTGGATGCCTCCGTCAGGGAGGCAGGAGCATGTCAGCCTCTGCCCTGACACTCACCTCAGTGAGCGCTGGCACGGTGCAGGAATTGAAACCGAAAAGCACCATGAGACGGTGGTCCCTGCTGCGAGGAACAGGAAGACGCCCACACACGTGCAGCATGGGCACACTGCCGGCTCCACTCTATCCACCTGCTCGCCACGTCTCACAAAAACATGCAGGTCGCCTTAGCCCCACAGGGCTCAGAAGAGTAGAGAGCCTTCAGTACGTATTACAGACTGTCCACGGTTGTCATGGTGGGACGCTCAAGTGTCTAGGCTTTGCTGTCTTTCCTGTGTGCATTTTTCTCTTCCTCTACGTTTCATTTGGCTATACTTAACTTTACTTAAGTATAGAATTGTTAAATTATTACTTATTATTATTATTATTATTATTATTATTATTAGTGGTACTGGGGTTCCTGGAAGCCCTTCTACCTCTGGGCTACACTCCCAGACCTATTTTATATTTTTATTTGGAAACAGGGTCTCTTAAGCCAGTGCGGCTGGCTTCGAACCTGCCCGATCCTACTGTCTCCACCTCCAAGCGTGGGGATTACAAGCGTGCGCCACCACGCCTGGGTTGGCAAATTAATTTTTGATAAGCAAAGGAAGAAGCGGTAAAGAGTGACAGGAGTGACTGCGTTTACTGTGGGAAGAGCCGTGCATACCCTTCCACCCAGCAGAGGGCAGCAGCGCGCTCCCTGGGAGCCCCTTCTGGGCAGCGTGGGAGCCACCGGTGGCCTCTGCAGGCCCTCCCCTGCTCCTCCACGCAGAGCTTGTGGTGTAGCCTCCTTGAGAGGCCACTTCACTTCACCCTGCATTTCCCTCGCTGTTTTTTTTTAATCTAGTGATCATAGAAACGCAAGGTCCTAAAAAAAAAATGTGTTGTTAACACCAGGCTAATTTAAGTTTCTTCAACTGAATTCTGCTTACAGAGGACAAGTGCTGTTTGGGTTATTTCTTCACCCTGGGCATTTACGGCTCTCCTGAGAGCCCGGCCTGCACTCTCACTGGGCTCGTCTTTGTGAGCATGTGTGTGTAGACGTCCAGGACAGAGGTGGCCCAGGTTGACAAGGGCCGTGATCTCCAAAGCCGATGCTGAAGCAGGATGGGGGAGGAGGACTTCCAACACGATAGCGCAGAGGCGGAGGCGAGCTGGAGCCCGGGCGTCTGAGCAGGGCGGAGGGCTGAGCGTCCCTGTGTGGGTGGTCAGGTGCTCGGAGCCAGGCTGGCCCTGCCCTCTCGGGGGAGCACTTTGGGCTAGAAGCCCCTCGGTGGTCTCGGACAGGCACCAGGATGGCGTCAGAGCCCGCAGGGAGGGCTCAGCCCCAGGACTGCCCGTGGTTCTCATGCTCAGAGCCCAGGCTGTCCCCTCTGCACGGGCAGTTGGATCCTGAGGTTCCTGCACCCCACCCTCGGGCTCAGCCATTATTAGAGCACTGGGCCCTGTTCAGACTGGATTACTGGTCCATTGGGACAGGTGGCACCCTCATGGCCTGGTATGGGACCTCGGTGCCGCTCTGCATGCGCCGCCTCCCAGCCCCCACGTGCCTCAAATGACACAGTTGTTCCTATGGTGACCGGCCTCCACCCAAGGCGCTCCCGGGCGGCCTCACCCACATCAGCTTGGGGGAAGAGGGGCCTCTTCAGCGTTTCCTTTCCTTAGGGAATCCCAGGGCTGTACAAGCTCTGGTGAGGACTGAAGCCAGACCCACCTCATCTCTCCTGCATCAGCACCACACCTTCTGAAGGGCAACCGGCTGCCGTCAGGGGCTCCCAGCAGCTCGGGGCCAGGGAAGGCCTGTGCTGAGCTGGGGGCCTGGGCGCTGCGAGCCTCGCAGGCCGTGTGGTCCTCTCTGTTGCCAGGCTGCAGGCGGCCTGCCTGGCTCCTGGTAGGGCCAGGCTCTGCCCACAGGCGGCGCTGATGAGGACTGCAGATGTTCCTTATTGGACGCCTGGCTGACAGGCTGGAGGAAGGGCAGCCTGAGTGGGTCCTGACCCGCCCTTTCTCTCAGCTTCATGAACAGGCGTGTGGTGTCCAGCAGCCCGTACCTGGGGAGCATCTCCAATGGCTACGCCCACCCCAGCGGCACCGCGCTGCACTACGATGACGTCCCCTGCATCAACGGCTCGGTGAGTGTGGCGCCAGCAGCTCTGGAGCCTGGCTTCCGTCCCTCCCCACCGCCTGCTGCCCCGTCCCCGGGCTCACCTGCGGGGCAGCTGGCACGGAAGCAGGCCCCCTCACAGAGGCTCATTCTAGAAGACCTAGGGGTGATGCAGGAGCAGGCAGAGCCTGCACCCCGGGCGAGGCATCAGAGGGTGAGCAGAGGCGCCCACCTCCCACCTGTCTGCACAGCCCACTGTTTGGGGGACAGTCCCTGCCTTGGGGGGCTGGGTCTAGCCAGGCCCCCTCACCACGCCCTGGTCTCTGATGTCTGAGGAGCTCTGGGTGTGCGCTCTCACCCTGGCCCTCCCCTGCGGACAGACCCTGGTGAGCCTTCCAGGCGGGGTTCTGGCAGTCTCTGCCCTCCCTTCTGTCCGCTGTGCCATTTCAAGGTGGCCCCAGCTCCTGAGGCCAGTGTTGGGTCTGTGCTGTGGCCACCAGCGCTTCTGGGTCAAGCAGCCCTGTCTAGTGTCTGGCTCTGGGCTTCCGTGCCCAGACTCACATCCCAGGGGCCACCTCACCTGCACCTCTGCATCCTTAGTCTCAGCCTTGGAGCTGGTTGGAGCGGTAACCCCACCTGGCCTCCCGACCTCCCCAGAAAAGCCCCGCACATCCTCCCCGGGGCGTTCTCTGCATGTGCGCCAACACGGGGAAGTTCACGGTGAGCTGAGTGGTCCAGGCATCCACACACCACATGCTGCCCACTGGGTCCCACTGGGTCCCGCTCATGTCCTCCAGAGCAGCCTGCAGGACGCCGGCTCAGGACATGTGAGCTGCTTAACGACCTTTGTGGCCTAATCTGTTTTAGAAAGAAGCCTGCCATTCTTGTGGGGCTTTTGTGCTTAGGAGCTGTTTCAGCCCGTATCTGGGTGGACCACGGGAGCTTTTCCAACAGGGTCCTGTGTGTGGATTTGCGGTCTCTGCACACCGAGGGCTTCCTCTGCTCTGGCTCGGCTTTAACCTGTTTTTCTGCATGTGATAATTTTCAAGTAATTTCCTCTGTAGAAGGCTTCATTTCTAGGCTTCATAAAATTCCTACTTTTGACCCAGTACCTAACATCGGAGCAATGTTTCCACTCCGTAATTCTTACCCTGAGTCTCCCCTGATGCTTAAATCAAGATAAAAGTGTGACCAGACCTGCTTCTAATCTAGAAACTTCTGTGGGCTGTCACTGGTCCCTATGTCTTCCATGTGACTTGAGGCTGGCATTTTAGGAGAATGATAGTCTGATCTACACCATTAGTGACTCTGGGCCAATATAAATGCATGCCAGGCTCTTGTTATGAAATGCTCACGGCCAGGTTTATCTACATTACTTTTAGGTTGTAGATGGGTCCCCAGCATCACCAACATGGGCCGCAGAGTGACTGCGAGGATCGTGAACACCCCCAACTGTGGGGTTTTAAACCTGTGCTATTTTTATAACAGAAGGCCGTAATTACAGTCTTACAGAAAGGAACTCTGCAGGAAGAATGTAAAAACAGGTTAAAATGAACGGAATGCATGAATTAATATTTTCCCTTTAGTGAGAGGTATTTTGTCAAGACCCGTGAAACTCAAAAGGGCCTGGCAGTGGTTATTAGTTTGGGATTTTATTTATCCTCTAAACCCCATGCACTGAAACTTCTTTGTCTCCTGAAGTGGCCTGTAGCTATTTTAGTTCCTTGTTCAAGGTTTTCTACTAAAAGAATCCCATCGTCTCCGTTAGATTTTGAAGCCTCCGGTTTCTATGCAATGTTGATTCTTTTTCTCTAACAGAGTTCAGGTATGGCAGATTGAGGGCCGTGGTGCACCGTGTCCGTGACCTGAGGCCCCTGTTTCGCGAGGGCCAGCGTGGACAAGCCTGGCGGGCAGGGGTCGGTTCTAGCTTCTCACCCAAGGGGAGCCGAGGCTTGCTGGCAGCATAGCACGCAGCCCTGAGCGCGGCAGGGCCCAGCTCTGGCTCTCACTGGCTATGTGGCCTGGCACTGCCTCAGTTTCCCTCCGCCTCCTACCATGACTGTGATCAAGTGAGCCCGTGTGTGCGCACCTGAGACCCTGTCCCGAGCACGGCAGGCAGCATGGGGTGTGAGGAGCGCCCCGGGGTCTCACGCACTGCCCCATGGGCCCGGCTTCCACTCCACCTGCACCCCGCCCCTCCCACAGGCCACTCCTATGTCCTCATTACGGGACTCGCAGACTCCTTCTCTAAGTAGCAGTATTTTCTGCTTCAAAAAACCAGAACAAAGCCGGGCGTTTGTAATCCCAGCATTCAGGCTGAGACCGGAGGATCGTGGTTCGCGGACAGCCTCAGCTACTTAGTGAGACCCTTTGCAACTCAGTGAGACCCTGTTTCAAATTAAAAAATAAAAATCAGGGCAGGGGGTGTAGCTCAGAGGTCAAGTGCCTCTGGGTTCCATCTCTAGACACCCCCCCAAAAAAAGAACAAAACAAAAATGTCAAAATCGAATGACCTTGGATTTAAGGAAAAAGAAACCTTCCTTAAGTCCCCCAAAAGTGGAGGGCTTGTCTTGGGTCCGCCCCTGCTCGTGTGTGGAGTCTGTGTGTGTGCATGTGTGGGCGCGTGTCCTTGATAACAGCGGGCGCATGCCAGCGTGTCGGGGTGCCGCTGACCTCTCGCTGTGCTGTGATCTCTCTTCTGTGTGTGAGTCACTAACGACGAAGCTGTGTGTGTTTCAGTGGGACCCGGAAGATGGCTTTCCTGCCTCCTGTAGCAGAGGCCCTGTTGAAGAGGTGCTGTATGATAACGCGGCCCTCTACGATAACTTGCCGTCTCCGAAAATCTTTGCCCGCTCCTCTCCTGCTGACAGAAAGGCTTCTCGGCCGTCCTCTGACAAGCTGCCCTCTAACCACTACAAGTGCCCCACCTCCGGCCTGCCCTGCGCCCCGCCTGTCACTAACACCTCTTCTGTGGGGAGGGCGTCTCTCGGGCCGCATTCCCAGGTACAGCATCGTGTTCTGCAAGGAGCCTTGCTCAGCGGCTTCTGCGGGCCACAGACGGGTCAAGGCCGAGTATCATCGCGATGCCCTCAGCTAGAACGGAATCTGCAGCTTGGCTCCCGAGGGCCTGGGCAGACGGTCCTGGCTAGTGCACCATTTAAGCAGGGCACTACTTTGCCTGGGAGTTTTGTGAATCTTATCAACTAATGGCAAAGATTTTGCAAAGAGCAGGGACAATGAAGCTTTTCACAGATTCTTGACTTGCAAGTTGTTTTTTTTTGTTTTTATGGTGGTGGGGATTGAACCCAGGGGCATTCTACGTCCAGATTTCACCCCTAGACCTATTTTGTATTCTTTATCTTGAAACAGAGTCTCACTAAGTTGCAGAGGGCCTCATTAAGTAGCTGAGGCTGGCCACGAACTTGTGATACTCCTGTCTCAGTCACCCAAGTACTGAGATTACAAGCGTGCCCACCACGCTTGGCTTGCAAGTTGCTTTAGTCTGCCCCTATTACAGATTAGCAAGCAAGAAGTGACTCCTCTGATCACTTGCTTTTGGACCTTTAAGCAGGAGTGCACGGTGCTCAGCGTGTTCGGAGCACTGCGGTGTCTCAGGATGAGCATACAGGTGGCCATGCAGCCTAGTAAGGAGGGGCTTGATGGTCACTTGGGGAGATGAAGGAAACCTCGTCCATCCACCTCCGTGTTTGTGGCAAACACGGTATCGTTTCAGAGCAAACACTCCCCTTGGGATTTTGTGCATTTTTCCCCTAAGACTCGTATGCTTTGCTGGAGCTGAGTGCCTGGTTTTGAGGGCCCTGCCAACAGGAAGCACATGGGCACACTTCACATTCCAGTCTGTGGCCAGCCTATCTTAAGAGACAGAACAAGGGAAGGTCCAGGACTCAGTGCTGGCCCTGAGGCTGCGCCGCTCCCTGGGAAGGCTTTCGTGCGCTTTACTGCTTAGAGCAGCCGCCCAGATGCCTTCTTGAAGGTTCTGACCAGAGGGCCGGGCTGCCGTGTGTGGGGTGAGCGCCGTGGCCCCGCTGCTTTTATGAGGACCGAGGCCAAAGCTGGTCGGTGATGTTTCCCGTGCTAAGCGAGCACGTGTCTGTTGTCTGTTTACATTTTCATCTTCTTGTCGGTATCGAAGTTACTTCAGGTAAAAACGGGACAGAATGTGCCCCCTGTGCATCTAGACTGTCGGGAGGCCAGTTGGGACGGCTCTGTGCGGTTCGTGGGCGGAGTTCTGGTGGGATTGTGGCCCGTCAGTCTTTTGGCGTCCAATAGGAGACACATGTGCGAGTTGCAGCCTCTGAGGCCTGTGCTGCTCTCTCCCTCACGGACCACTTAATGGGACCAGGTCCGGTTACCTTTCCTTCCCCTGCTCTTCTCTGACTGAGCTAGGCTCTGCTTACAGAGTCAGACTGAAAGACATTTCTGCAGGGAAAAATAGGGTTTCTGTTTGTTTTGTTTTGTTTTTAATTTTCTTTGTTTATTTCAACAGCTCAAGGGGAAAAAGCCCCCACTGGCATCGAACGGGGTTCCCGGAAAAGGGAAGACTCTCGGTGGTCAGCAGAAAAAAGCCGATTCTGCAGCCGGCGTGAAACGGACAGCTTCCAGTGAGTTCTCCATCCGCTCCCTGGTTCCGAGGGCCAGAGCTGCAGGGCTGGGCTGTTCCCACAGAGAATGCCCGGCTGGGGGTGCGGGGAGTGGCGGAGCGTGCGCCCCGTTGTCCTCCCTCCTCGGTTGGAGTACAGGACTTCTAACCCAGCTCCCTGGAAGGAAAGGGAAGCGCAGTGCTGGCTCGTCCACTGTGCTTTGAGTAACGTTTTAAACAGGAGGCACTTATCAGCGCAGCTGCGAGGGCCCTGGCGTCTGGGTCAGGAAACCTCCGCGCGTCCCTGATGAGCTCTTGACGCATCACGAGAGCTCTCTAAACGGCCACCTTCTGCTGGACGCCGCGCAGGCGGCTGTGTGTTGCTGGGATCGGGAGAGCGCGGTGGCACATGATCCCCAGGCTCGAGCGGCGCTCGGGGACGCTGGGCATGGTGGATCCCTCGTGCTTTATAGACCATGACAAGTCGGTCTTGATCTCGGGCTCTTACTTTCTCACGGTCACATTATGGGGTCGTGATTGACCCCGTTGTACAAATGAGAGAAGGGCCTCCACGCACCGTAGGGCCTCCCGAGGTCTTACAGCCGGCGAGGACCAGGCTTCTGCGCTGCGAGCTAGTGGGCTCGGCGGCGCACACCTGTGGTCCCAGGCTGAGAAGGAGGATCCCAGGGTGGAGGCCCGTGCACAGCAACTTAGCGAGACCCTGTTCTGAGATAAAAGGGGCCAGGGTGTAGCTCCGTGCTGAGTCCTTGTCTAGCTTGCAGGACAAGTCCAGCAGTCCCTGGGTGCGTCCCTAGCATTGCGTGGTAGCTTGAGCTGGCCAGAAGCGGACCAGGCAGGGAACCTGGGACAGGAGGGAAAGAGGCATCTTGCCCAGGGCAGTACCGCCCCTTTTCCAGGTAGACAGCCCAGGGGCTGCACTGCGGCTGAGCCCGCTGTGCCAGGTGTCTAATCCTCAGCAGGCAGCTGGCCAGGCAGCTGGTATTCACTCCAGGCTCCGCTCTCGGCGGCCTCTTAGATAAGCAGTGTCAGGGCTGCTCCTAGGGCTCGGGGGGGTCTGAAGCTGCAAGTCTGCTGGGGTCCAGTCCTAGCAAGAGTCGGGGTTTGTGTGTTGGGGAGAGAAGAGTCGAGGTCGTGAGAGATGCTGACACACGGACCCAGCTGCAGTCTACTCTGTTTATTCAGAACGTACAACCATTTTTATACTTTTTTTTCATGCAGGACAGAAAAAAACCATATTCACGTGAGCAGGAAAGTTCAAAGAGAAAAAAGATTCTCAGGGCAGGGTGTCAGACATTTAATGAATCATAGAAAGTCAGCTCTGTCTCATAGCACAAGGCCAGCTTGAACCTAATCTTATATGTTGGCCCAAACTAAGGTCAGCTTGAACTTAATATTTTGGCCCAGACTTTGTCCTTGGGAAAAAATTCTTCGCTGCCTGAGTCTCTCACAAGCCATCGCACACCTGTTTTAGTTAATAAGCTTATACATAAAACTCCAATTACACATATTGATCCAAATAATCTTAAAATAAGTTTTTGAAGAAGGAGATGCTATTCATACTTCATGGGGGCTTAGGCTCTTGTGGGCCCCCGACCGAGCTTTGGCTCAAGGTCAGCGTGAGACGCTCCAGCACGAGTCAGCCCGGCCTGTCAGGGACGGTCTCCGTGCCCGTCGGCCACTGTCTCTCGGGGTTTGTTTCTGAGCTGGTAGAGCAGTCCTTCCTGTGTTGTGAAGCCAGTGTAGCCCCCCCCCCCCACCTGATATGCCAGGTGTGGGAGGGAGGAAGGCGGCACTCTGAATGGTGCCTGCATGGGACCCAGTTTTCAAAGTCCAGTCCACGAGGGGGCGTGGAGCCCTCCGTCGCAGACACTGCTTGGGCGAGCCTTGGACTTGCTCGGCAGCACCTGGCTGCTTCTGCTGCAGGAAAACCTGCGTGTCCCTGACCCGAGCTGTCTACACTGCTCTCCTGAGGCCCGCGGTGCAGCAGATGGGCCGGGAGCCCCGGGCGAAGCGCTACCTACCACCTGAGGTGTTAATATGCTGACTTGCTCTGACTTACCTGCTGGCGAGTCTCATCCCCCGAGGCACATTTATACAAACGTATTCTAGTGTCGTCCATTCGAGAAGTGTATGTGTGGGGGGAGCCACAAAGGCTTCGTTAAGCAAGAGCTGAATCTGGTGACGTGATCTGACTTCCAGCACCTGTGCCTATTTTATTTCTCTGATTTATTCCTTGACTTTGTGAGACCTTCTTTAGGGAATTTTGATTAACTTTGGTGACATCTAATGGCAACAAAGGAGAAAATGGCTGCGTTCTGTGTTTTCTCAGATTCAGCCGTTTGCATGGGGGTTGAATGGAGTTTGGCGCATGAGGACTGGGCGTTCAGAGGCTACTCTCCGTAGTGGTTGGGACCGGCTGAGTGCAGATAGAGGGAGCACAGTTTGAGCACAGTGTGTGTGACCTGTCTGCAGAATGGCACTGCCTTATCTACTTGTAATTCTTTGGTTTCACACGGCTGAATACTTATCCTCCGGCTCCTGAATCTTCTAATGTCATTCTGGGGTTTCTTTGTGATGAGAGGGCGCTGATCGGGGAAGGAGGCTATCCATAAGTTTTCTGCTGAAGTCCTGAGGGCCCACATTGCAAGGGTTGCTGGGCAGGCGCTCAGGGCAGGCGCTGGACGGACCCGGCTTTGGGGAGTGGTTGTCACAATAGCGATGGCAGCTGCCTGTGAGTGTCTGTCCTGCCCAGGAGTCCCATCACTTAGATGTTCTTTTAGGGAGTACACGTCTCATTTTAGCCAACTCACCAGGAAGGTCTTGTCGCCTCTGCTTTGTAGAAGGAGGCGCCAAGGTGGAGCCAGGGATGCTCCCCAGAGCATCCGAGCAAGGCCGGGCCGGGTGCTGACTCACGGCCCTGCAGCCCAGCCTTGGGTTTACCACCGCGCTTCCCTCCTGGGCTTCTGCACCGAAGCCCATGCCAGCTTAAGCGAGGCCATGGGAGTAAAGCAGAGGCGGCGGGAGCAGGGCGGCGGGCGGGAGCAGGGCGGTGGGCGCCGGCCTTGGGCGTGCCAGTGGGAGGCCCTGGAGCTCCTCGGTCAGCGTTCCTTGGAATCTTCATGCCTGGAGCATGTTTCCAAAGGGGCTTTTCCTGAGGTCCTGCTGCTGAAAGCCTAGAGTCATGAGGGGAAGACAGCACGGGCCATAGCTGCCCTTTGCCATGGATGGCCAGGTGCTGGCCAGGCCGCTGAGGTCCCCCGAAAGGAGTTTCCTCCCCATCCATCCATCCATCCATCCGGTGTTTACTTAGGCCTCATTTGGGATGTTCTAAGCGCTTTTATATATTAACTCAATCCTCACAAGGATGCTATAAGTTACGTGCTCTTATGATTCCCGCTCCACAGGTAGGAAGCACCTGTTGGAGGCCCCAGGCCCCAGGCTCCAGGCCGGCTTTGTGCCAGCTCGCAGGCTCCAGATGCCGCCTGGGCCGCTGCGTCAGTGGCACGCCGGTCCATCTGTCCCCTGCCCTGTGTCTGCCGTGCTCCTCCAGGCCAGGGCCGGGGGAGCTGCCCTCAGGTGGGGCCAGCCCTGCTCGCGAGCAGAAGAACTGGCAGTGTTAGGCAGGGTTTGGAAAATACAGAAAACTACTCAGATTCTAGAAATTACTTTTTTATAGTAAAAGATTCCTATCTTCCCAGATTACAGCATCTTAACTCCCCACCTTATAGAGGACTCCTTACAAGTTGTGCGTCTCTCAGAATGAAGAGAATCAGAGGAATTCCCTAACAGTGTATTTTCATTTGTAAAAGTTTGATCCAAAGAGTATGGGGGGTGCACCAATAAAAAATTTTAAAAAAAAGAGTGTGGGGGATTTGAGCCAGCTACTTTCTTCATAGCTCAGACCTGTCCCATGTCCTTCCTGGTTGGCATGCCAGGGGGCGTTGGTCCCTGCCTGCCGTCCCCCTCCCTGGACCCTGTGCCTAACCTGTCATCGGCCCCGCGCGCCCGACCCGTGTGTCTCTGCTTCCTTCAGATGCCGACCAGTACAAATACGGCAAGAACCGGGTAGAAGCGGACGCCAAGCGGTTGCAGACCAAAGAAGAGGAGCTGCTGAGGAGGAAAGACGCCCTGCGCAACAGGCTGGCGCAGCTCCGCAAAGAAAGGAAGGACCTGCGGGCCGCCATCGAGGCGAACGCTGGTAGGGAGAGCCCCACACCCGCTGGCTCGGGTGCTGGCTCCTGCTAGTCTAGGCTTCATTCTGCTCTGCCATGGATCTGGAGCCCGCCCAGGCTGCCACTCTAGCGTGAATGTGTGTCCCGTGCGGGCTCCTGGGCTGTGGGTCCCTGCCGGCGAGCCCGGGATAGGCAGAGCTGCGGCAGGCAGAGCCAGGGCCTGAGGCCAGGCGCTCGCTTGGGGAGGCTCTATTTTGTCCCCAGCTTCAGGTGCCAATGGCAGAGGTAGTCTGGAGGTAAGCCCTGGAGGTCTGGCCAAGACCAAAGATAAATCAGTGGGCTTCTCTGCTGGACGGTGGGTCTCAGCACGTTCTGGTCACTGCACCTGCAACGCGGCGTCTCTGTAGGAGCCACTCAGCAGGCGTGACTGCTGTTTACATGCCCAGGAAGGAAAGAGACCCCAGGTGCAGGTAGAGCCCGCCATACCCTGAGAAGGGCCCAGTGAGGACCAGGGTCTGGAGGGGTCAGGAAGTGGCCAGGCTCATGGGTCCCAGAGAGGATGAAGACAAAGGCGGCACCGCCCAGGGAGCGGAGTCAGCAGGCAAAAGTGTCTGACACATCTGACCTGGGATGGAACTCCTGTGTTGCCTCCGCTGCAGGCTGGTTCTCATACAGGGCAGCCATGACCTGTCAGACTCGGACTCTGCCAGCCTGGGATGGGGAGGGGAGCGCAGCACGGTGGAGAGGACTGGAGAGGCCAGGGCAAAAGCTCTGGCTTTCAGACAGCACAGCTCGTGCGGGCCGGAGCCCAGGCACCTGCGCGCCGCACAGCTCATCGGGGCTGCAGCCACTCTTGACTTGGTGGCGGGAACACTTTGGGGGTTAGGGCGAGGAGGACAGTGGAGGCAGGCAGATCCCTCAGAAGGACGAGCTGGGGTGCAGCTCTCACATGAGGCTGCCTGGGCGTATCACAAACCGAGTCTGAGAACCGGAGGGGCAAAGCGCAGTGAGACAGGGGCAGCTCTCTCCCTCCCTGTGGCCCAGCTCTGCAGGAGAGTGGGGCAGACTTACAGGGAGTGCAGGGCCTCAGGTGCTAAACAGCATGGGCCGGGGCTGTGAGCATGCGTTTGCTAACCTCTCAGACTCGGTTTTCTCATCTGTCCAGTGGGTACATCGTAGTTTAGGGCAAAACATCTCAAATAGAATTAGCAAAAGAACAGGCCTTAAGGACTCATGTGCAGAGTCCCACGCTGGTGTCTGACCATGGAGGCAAGTACGCCACCTCAGGGTAACTGGAAGAACTAGGAACAACCATAGCCAGCCACCAAGTCGGGCACCTTCAGACACCACGCTGCTCTGATCCCCCTTTCTGTGCAAGGGTGCTGGGCCCAGTCCCAGGGCGGGTCCTGTTTCTCAGCTGCAGCAGAGGCGGTGGTTGGACAAGGACCTGGGTTCCTTCCAGAAGAGCTGAGTTGAAGCCATGGACCTTTACCAGGGAGCCCGCAGCACCGGGCCCTGCTCTGCGGCCGGCGTCCAGTGATGGCTGTCTCTGGTTTCAGGCAGGAAGCCCCAGGTGGCCCTGGAGGACAAGCTGAGGAGGCTAGAGGAGGACTGCAAGCAGAGGGAGGCGGAGCGGGTCAGCCTGGAGCTGGAGCTGACGGAGGTCAAGGAGAGCCTGAGGAAAGCCCTGGCCGGCGGCGTCACCCTGGGGCTGGCCATCGAGCCCAAGTCGGGGACGTCGAGTCCACAGGTGAGTGTCTGCAGCCGGCCGCGGGAGCGGGGCCCAGTGTCGCCGTCACACACGGGTGTCACTCCTGTGTTGAGCTCACTGGCTTCGAATCTCCTCCCGCTTCACTGAGATTTCCAGAAGGTGGTGGAAGCACAGTCTCTTCCTCTCCCCTTGCACAGCCTCGTAATGGCGGGTCCAGCCCTTTGCCTCTTGAACCAGGTCTTGACCGGATGCTGGGTCACTAGTGGACACAGCACACCCGGTTGCTGTCGCCTGCCTGGCCTTGGCATAGTTGCCTTCTGCCTCTTGGCTGCTGCGCTCCCTCCTCGAAGAGCGGCCAGCTGGGCGCAGGTGGTGCTGCCCGCCTGGCCTCTCCCAGAACCTGTGTGGCTTTCCTGTCCTTTCCCCCGACCGCCGCACCCCACACTCGGCGGCAGAGTTGCCTTTAAGGAGCATTTCTGAGGGCCGCTTGATCATCGCTGCAGAGACGCGCTTGGGGTGAGGGGTCGAGAAGCCCCACGGGGACTCTGAGCAGCTTGAATGGTAGCCGAGGCTTGTTCTCCTGTGACAGCAGCATGGCAAGGACAACAGGAAGCTTTGGTCCTTAGAGAGCCCGCTGGGATGTGCAGCAGACAGCGGACATGGTTTCCCAAGAGCGGTTTGTGGTCCCACAGGGAAGAGCTGAGGATGGGGCAGTGGCCATCAAGGGTGTGTGCTCTTCCATGTACAGCCTTCCAGAACCTCCTGAGCGTGTGCAGGGCTCAGCAGAGGGTCAGCACCCTCCATACTAGTGGCCTTGCTGCCCAGCGTCTGCATTCCCGAGCTCTGGACAGTCTGGTCCCCGGGACCTCTGCTCACCAGCCTCTGGAGAGCAGTGGTCAGTGAGAGTTATCCTAAGGCGTTGAGCACTACGCAAGCCAGCTGGAGACAGCACTGGCACCCCAGTCCACTGTGCCTGTCTCTGCAGCAGGCCCTGCGCCCCTCTGGCCTCAGCTCTCCTGCCTGTGAACAGGCTGAAGGTCAGCACCAGCTCTTCTGCTACTGTTACTTTTGCTTATTTCCAAAATTCTACATATATATATATATATGCATTGTAGTCATACATCACAGTGGAATACAAGACTTGTGAGAATATACCAGCACACAGCATCCAATTAGCCCTTACCCAATCCCCATCCCATCCCCTCCCTCTCCTCGATCCCATGCTTGATTTGGTGATTAACTTTGATATATTTGTTTACATACATCATGAGTTTTAAAGAGATTCCATCCTCCCTCGTCCCATCCCCTCTGATTGGTCACCTTAATTGCTCCTCTATAGGGCCCTTTCATCAACTAGATCTCCTCCTATTACCTATTTCTTCCTAGTTTTTGAATATTAGGGAAAGCATCTTTTTTTTTTTCTGTGATATTTCTCTGTGTATGCTGCATTGCAAGTTACGATCTTATTCTTGACAGCCCCGGCACTGACCTGGCCACCCGCCAGACTCTGGTCCCAGCCTCACTGGCTCCAGCACCAGCCTTGCCTCATGGCGGGCTCTGATCCTGGCCTTGCTGGCTCCAGTACCAGCCTTACCCCTCAGCAGGCTCCGATCCTGGCCTCGGAGGCCCCCAAAACAGCCTTTCCTCGTGGCAGGCTCCAATCCCGGCCTCGCTGGCCCCGGCATCGGCCTCACCCCTTGGCAGGCTCCAATCCCAGCCTCAGAGGCCCCTGCACCGGCCTTGCCTCATGGCAGGCTCCAATCCTGTGCCTCATGGCAGGCTCCAATCCCGGCCTCTCTGGCCCCGGCACCAGTCTCACCCCTCGGCAGGCTCCGATCCCAGCCTCAAAGGCCCCAGATACAGCCTTGCCTCATGGCAGGCTCCAATCCCAGCCTCGCTGGCCCCGGCACCGGCCTTGCCTCATGGCAGGCTCCAATCCTGGCCTCAGAGGCCCCTGTACCAGCCTTGCCTCGCGGCAGTCTCCAATCCTGGCCTTGGTGGCCCCGGCACTGGCCTAACCCCTTGGCAGTCTCTGATCCCGGCCTCGGAAGCCCCAGCACCGGCCTAGCCTCACAGCAGGCTCCAATCCTGGCCTTGCTGGCCCTGGCATCGGCCTCACCCCTCAGGAGGCTCTGATCTTGGCCTTGGAGGCCCCAGGACCAGCCTTGCCTCATGGCGTGCCCCAATCCCGGCCAGGCTGGCCCCGGCACCAGCCTCACCCCTCAGCAGGCTCCAATCCCAGCCTCGGAGGCCCCTGCACTGGCCTTGCCTCACAGCAGGCTCCGATCCTGGCCTCTCTGGCTCTGGCACTGGCCTCACCCCTTGGCAGGCTCTGATCCTGGCCTTGGAGGCCCCTGTATCAGCCTTGCCTCATGGCAGTCTCCAATCCTGGCCTTGGTGGCCCTGGAACTGGCCTAACCCCTCAGCAGACTCCAATTCTGACCTCAGAGGCCCAAGTACCAGCCTTGCCTCACGGTAGGCTCCAATCCCGGCCTCACTGGCCCTGGCATCGGCCTCACCCCTTGGCAGGTTCCAATCCCGGCCTCGGATGGAGGCCCTAGCACTAGCCTTGCCTCATGGAAGGCTCCAATCCTGGCCTCCCTGGCCCCGGCATCAGCCTAGCCACCCAGCAGGCTCCTATCCTGGCCTCAGAGTCCCCGGCACCAGCCTTGCTGTGCATTGGGCTCTGGGCTCTGTCACTATGAGCAGGTTGTCTGCAGATGATCCCTTTTCTTCTTTCTTTCTTTTTTTTTTTTTTTTTTTTTTTTTTGGTGGTGGTACTGGGGTTCCTGGAAACCCCTCCACCTCCGGGCTACACTCCCAGAGACCTAACTCTTTTTTTATATATCTATTTTCATTTGGAAACAGGGTCTCTTAAGCCAGCGAGTCTGGCCTCAAACCAGCACAATCCTCCTATCTCTGCCTCCCAAGCGCGGGGAATACAAGCGTGCGCCACCACGCCTGGCATTCTTAATTCTTCTTCTTTAAAAATAATTTCCCTTTTGGAAAACACTGGTCACTGCAGACCTTCCTCACTGGGACTTTCCCTCTCTCCCTCTCTGTTCAGTCCCCTGTGCTGAGGCATCGGACTCTGGAGAACTCACCCATCTCTAGCTGCGACACCAGTGACACCGAAGGCCCCCTCCCCGTGAACAGCGCGGCCGTCCTCAAGAAGAGCCAGCCTGCCGCGGGCAGCCCCTGCCGTGGACATGTGCTGCGGAAGGCCAAGGTGGGTACCCATGGCCTGGGAAGGCCAAGGTGGGTCAGTCTCGTGTCCTGGGAAGACCAAGGTAGGTCCCCATGGCCTGGGAAGGCTAAGGTGGGTCCCTATGTCCTAGAAACGCCAAGGTGGCCTTTCTAGATATGTCCTCGTGTCCTGGGAAGGCCGAGGTGGGTCCCGTGTCCTGGGGAGGCCGAGGTGGGTCCCCCTGCCATGGACACATGCTGTGGAAGGCCAAGTTACATCCCCATGTCCTGGAAAGCCGAGTTGGGTCTCCATGCCTGGGCCAGAGTGAGGCTCGAGGACTCGAGGTAGGTGCAGGAGGAAGCCTTCTCCACCTGCACTCAGCTTCTTTCAGAGGCTGCTGAGCGCATCGCCCAAGCCCCCCAGTGCAGGCCTCTTTTAGAGGCTGAGATTCCAGCAGAAGAAAAGTCTCCAGCTCCCGTTTTCTCTCGGAACTGAGCGGGCTTCTGCTGCCCTGGGCCCGTCTTCCCCTTGGGGGAGAGGACACTGAGGTTGTCTCTAGCCCCTAAATGTTGTGGTTCTTCAACAAGGAGAGAACAAAAGCCCAGGAGTGCACTGCCCAGCTCCCCAGCCCCAGGAACACGGGCCCAAGGTGCTCGGAACCTCTGTCCTCCACCCCATAGTATCTCCCAGTCTTCTCCTGCGAGCAGCCACCCACCAACAGTCTTGGATGCCAAACTAAAACCTCTCGGGAGTGTTGGCGCAGGGCGTCCAGCCATCAGGGAAACCCGTTCTGGTTTTTGTTGTTGTTTGTTTGTTGCAGTACTGGGGATAGAACCCAGGGGCATTCTACCTCTAAGCTACATTCCCAGCCCTATTTTTTATTCTTTATCTTGAAGCAGGGTCTCACTGTTATAGAGGGCCTCACTAAGTAGCTGAGGCTATCTGCAAACCTGAATCCTCCTGTCTCAGCCTCCCGAATGCTGGGATTACAAGTGTGCACCACCGCGCCCGGCGAGGGCAAGCGGTTCTTGACTGCATGGTTCTTGACTTGCTCTACTGTAATGGAGCCACGCGTGCACCCCTGCAGGAGCCGAGTCCCATGAGTCGGAGGCCGCGCGGCCTCCCTGCACCCCTCTGGCCTCTCGTGGCTGGCCTCCTCTCTGCTGTCTGCCGGCCTTGAACACACTCCACATTGACTGGAGAAGGTCGGCTTCTGTAGGGGCTCCTGCGCTGGACAAGGCCCAGAGTCTGCCATGTGCCATGCTCCTGGACGCCCTCGTGGGAGGTCCTGGGAGCTGTGCTGAGCAGCAGCTTCCTAGAACAGCACTAGTGTGTAGAGGAAGAAGAGCCCCGGTCTTCCGTGCCCCTCATTCACGTCCCGTGTTCTTGATGTGAAGCCGCCTTGCGCTGTCCCTGAGGCGTGTTTGGATGGAGCTCCTGTGCAGGTCTGCCGTCAGCGGCAGACAAGAGGCGCAGAGGAGTACCCCGCTTGCTCATTTCTTCGGCATCACAGAAGATGGACTTGGAGTGGTGCCGCTCCGACTTTCAAGGGGGCCTTCCCCGTGCACACCCCTGCGGGCCGAAGGGGCTCGGGCTCTGAGCACTGCCACCTTTGTGCGCTAAAGGTGAAGCGTGTGACCATGGCTGGCGTCAGATGCACCATTCAGAGGGTCCCCATTGTGCAGGGAAACAGCTGCCCTGTTGAGAGGTCAGGAGACACCGAGGACGCCTCTCCCGTCTCATGAGCAGGGATCTGACACGCAGCCCACCGAGCCCACCTCGAGCCGGTGTCTGGATTTCTGAGAATATTGGCAAGGGCTCCCTGGCTGGAGGTGGCCTTTTGGGTTACAGGCCCATGACGCCCAGGCTAGTCTGCTCATCCAGCCTTTTCCTGAAGAGTCTTCCTAGAATAATTTCCAACTCTTGGTGAGCAGTGCTCAGACCTGAAGAGAGCTCTTCGGAGCGGCTTCACGGCCCACCCCAGGGCTTCCCAGCTTAGAAGAAGGCTGAGAAGTAGCCACAGGCCTGGCTCCTTGCCTTGTCTGCTAAACTATGGAGCCCGCCCAGCCCCGTGCCCCGCTCCACTCTCTCTCTCTGATTTGATGTCCGAGGCATTTCACATAAATGGAATCAGACAGGCAGGACGTGGTGGCGCACGCTTCAGTCCCAGCATTTGGGAGCCTGAGACGGTAAGATTCGGGTTCAAGGACAGCCTCTGCTACTTAACGGGCCCTTTGCAGCTCAGTAAGACTCTGTTTCAAAATAAAGAATAAGCATAGCCGGGCGTGGTGGCGCACACTTGTAATGCCAGCACTTGGGAGGCTAAGACTGGAGGATCGCAGTTCTCAGACAGCCTCAGTTACGTAGTGAGGCCCTCTGCAACTCAGTGAGACCCTGTTTCCAAAAATTAAAAGACAAAAAAATAGGACTGGAGGTGTAGTGCAGAGGTAGATATAGTGCCCTACGGTTCCACCTCCAGTACTGAAAAAAAAAAAAAAAAAGGAATCAGACAACAGGTGGTGTCTTAGGACCGTCTCCCTTCCCTTAGCAGATGTCTTCAGGGCCGTCCTTGTAGCGGGGGTCAGAATCCCCTCGCTCACTAAGCTGGCTGACTCCCATGGGTGTAGGGGCACACCACACGCACCTACCACTACTCAGCTGTGCAGGGCGGTTGCTCCACGCCCACAGAGGCACAGCGGGGTTGGATGTAGCTCCGGGTTGAACTTTGAGGAACCTCTTTGCTGTCTGTGGCCCACAGCCTCCCGGGCGCACAGGCCCCTGGGTCGTGGCACGGCTCACATCGGCCCGTGTCTGGCCGTTCAGACTCACAAGGCTCTTCTTTTCTCTAGGAATGGGAGCTGAAGAACGGGACATAAAGGAAGGCCGGCCGCCTCAGCCTCAGACAGAGGCCGCACACTGCCCTGGCCTCCCCACGTGCGACCGGACGCTCTCCTCAGAGTGGCCGGGGCGCAACTTCCAGGCCTCGCCGCTGAGTGCTGAGACGACACCTTGGCCCAGCCCACATGTCTTCTTTCTACTGTATAATGGTGCCCTTTAGAAGAGTTTACCTTTGAGACCTTGGTTTCTGACTTTACTTGTTGAAAACAGAAACCAAAAGGGACAGGCCAGTGTAGACGAGCCCCGTGGCAGATGGGAAACCACACCTCTAACCAGCTTCACAGCCGCTTGACCAGCTTCAGCTGACCGACCCTGCAGGCCGCAGCCTGGGCGACCCTGGGCGGGGGCGGCGTGTAGGCCCGAGCGGGCAGCCTGCCCTCCTCCGCCGTGGGCACCAAGCGTGCTGTGAAGCGTTTCCACCTGGCAGGCTTTTCTTTCTCTTTGACAGACGCCTTCATCAGCAGGGTACCAAGAGCAGTGTTCTTTTTACCCTGTTTTTTTTTTTTAATGTCTTTTTATCGCGTGTTGCGCTTAGATAAGGATTTTTTTCAAGACTCTGTGTCCTGTTTTGTTAATTATTTGTACTGCTTCTGAAAGGTAGCGGAGTGCTTTTAGTACCCAGCCCCTTCCCCTGGCCCAAGACCCGCAGCCCTTCCCAGGCAGGCGACCGCAGACCCGGAGCCTGGCGGGGACCGGGCCTGGCTCTGCGTCTGTGCGCAGCGCGCTCACTGATGGTGGGTCGTAGCAGTCCTCTGTAAAGGAAGCAAGCTCGGGGGCTGTCCCGTGATGGACTAGAACACCGTGTAGCCAGAGCTGGGGTGCAGAGCCCTCGGGCCCCTTCAGAGAGTGAATCCAAGCCAGGAGGGCGTCGGTGGGCGCGCTCGGCCCCGTCTCGCCCGCCAGGGCTCTCTTGCTCGCCTTTTGTGCAATATTTCTCCTAGAGCTTGGAAGCTCACGACATGGAGGAGGTGGTCATGGTCTCTGTGCCCGGGTCTGCGGACCCGCTGCCTGCTGTCCCCAGAGGGTACTCTCCTTGAAAAGACAGATGCAGGGGTTCAGAGGAGAGGAAGTGGTTCGCTCAGGCCCCTAGTGTGATGGGCTCTTTCCTGGAAGAGTAGGAGCAACCCAGCATGTCCTTATCAGATATAGGAGTATCTGGCAGGAGGCTGTCTGGCCTGCTCCCCAGAGGCGCCCTCGGGGCCATCAGGGCCAGCCTCCTGGTCCCCAGGCCTGCAAGGTGACGTTGGGATTTTATGATCTGGCCCTCCCACCCTGCAGGGCTGTGTTCAGTTTGACTTATGGCACAGGGAGGCAGTCTCTAGTGTATAAGAAAGTTTTACAAGAATTAGAGGCTGCTGGACTCGGAGGCTTTGTGAGCGAGCCCACCTCCAACTCAAATCGACTGCAAAGCCATCTGCCGGGCGGGCTCGGTTCACGAGCCGGCAGCTGGCACCCTCCCTCGCTCTGCAGCACCGTCCTCCACAGTTTAACGAGTGGAGGCGGGCACACCGCCAAGCTTCCTGCCAGGCAACCTGCACGGGGCGGGAGGGAGCGCCTTCCCAGCGCAGCCCGGCCGTCTTCCGAGATGCCCCGGAAAGAGCCCTTCCCTCTGGGATGGCTTCCCATTGTGCGGGATCCTGTCACCACGCCAGGTCCTGTGCAGCAGCTAGGTTTCTGTAGGGAGCAGAGTGTGAGCTGCTGCAGGTAGTGCCGCCTTGGGTCAGATAATGTTTGTCAGTGCAAAGCTCTGGGGCCCTTGTGGTTGTGATCGGTTTGGTGGCCATTGCTGCCAAGAGAAATGTGCCAGGTTTTGATGGCTACTGAAAGGAGGAAGGAAATGCTGGTCCTGAGGTCGTGGCTGGCGTAGGGGACAGCCGCGAGCCTGTGGGGGCTCGCGTGTGTGGCACACTCATTCCATGTTGAAGGCCACGGCGTGTGCCCCTCTCACGACCTAAGTCGGTTAGGGAGGACCGCGATCAGGCCAGCCCTGCCGTCCACGGAGCCGAGGGTCCCAAGCGAGCTCCTGACGTGGGACCCCCACAGATGTCCCAGCTCCCCTCGATGGCACTAGATTTGATCAGAAAGTTAGTTTAAAGCATTTGCTTCAAAATAAGTTATTTATTTGTATATGTTCAATACATAAGAGTTTTAATTTATATCTGTACATATTAGACACTCACGAGACATCTCGTCAGAATTCTGACGATGATCTCCTTTTATTACCCTCCCAAAACACGCCCCAGGAAAGTCCCCGGCCTTTGGGACAGCTGCTGGCGCCACTGCTGCATCCCACCGGAGCTGAGTGGCAGAGGCGGGCCGCCCCCTGCCCTGAGGTCACGGCCCCTGGCCCTTTAGCAGGCGGGTGTCACTGGCTGTGGTGATGGACCTGCCAGCGTGCAGGAGGCGCTCAGGACAGGTGTGTGCTGAGGCCGGCTGTCTGCTGCTCTGAGGCCTGCGTCATTCTAGAGGCTCTGCTTCCGGCCATGATCTGGCGAGCCATCATCGACCTCCAGTGCCCCATGCTTCTGTTTGTACAGTGCTTTTCTTTCTAGCAACCCTTTGTGTAGGAGCAGCTGTGCGGCCAGAGGCTGTTTGGTCCCCTGCCTGGGCACAGGAGTGGCTCGTCACCCTCAGCCTCATGAGTGTGGCAGTGGTCCATCCAGCTGAGCATGGGCCCGCCATGTGTACGATCCTCCAGAACCTTCCTGGGACCCCCAAGGCTGCCCACCAGCCCCACCGCACCTCTGTGTCCCTCATATGCCCCTCCACGGCGCTGCCCACCTGGGCTGTCTATGGTGTCTTGCTGGTTCCTGAGTTGTTATTGGCTGTTTCTAAGTAACCAAACCTGCCCTGGCCAGGTGGAGATTTGCCTCTCCTGGACATCTGTGGGAAGCAGGTGTGCTGGGCCTGAAGCCACCGTAGGGCAGCTTCGGGTGGACGTCGTCCCTGCCTTTCCCACTCTGTGTCACTCTGTGTGGGCTTTCCCGGGGCGGCCCCGCAGTGAGGGTGAACGTGGGGCCAAGTGAGCTCATGTGAACGGCTGGGTCCCTGCTGCCCCAGAGTCAGCGCCCGTGAAGCCACCACGGGGCAAACGCAGCTTTGGCGCACACCACCTCAGCGGCCGCCGGCGAAGGGCCCAGCCTTGCCTGCAGCGGCCACAGAGCCGACACCTCCGTTCACGGGGACGTTGACAGCAGCTCTGGCCCGCCTCAGCACCCTCATGCCCTGAGTCCCTTGAGGTCACCCAAAGGTACCTGCCTTCCTCTGCGGTTTTCCTAGAGGAACAGTAATTTCAAATTAGTGACATAGTTTTAAAGAGCTGTTGAAATGTTTTGGTCCTGTGATGACTCTTCCCAGCTCCCTAGAGGGCTGGGTTCAACTGTGAAAGTGAAAATCAAAACTAAAGTGTCTGTGGGTATGCACTTGGGCCAGCACCGGGGAAGGCCGGGCCCCTCCCCAAGCGCGCCGGCGGTGCGTGCAAAGGCCGGGCCTGCACCGGCCCTGCCGGGACCCTCGGCTCAGCGCACAGTACCGTCAGGCAGTTTTAGTGACCGCCACGGGAGATATTTTCAAAATGGTATCCTCAGATCATAATTCTTAGGGACCAAAGGTGTTTTTAATAAGATTATCTTTGTAATTGATTTTCTAATGAGAAAGGAAATATTCACTTTACATTTTAACATCAACTTTTACATTACAGATATTCCACATTGACTGACCCATGGTTGTAAGTTGTAAGATGTTTTCATATTAAGAATGTAATTATTCCTTATTGTATTTTTTTGAAAAAAATAAAGTCATATTTAAACTTCTCTTTGGAAGAAACAGGCAAGGAAGCAGGAAATTTTTGTTTAATTAAATATGTTGGTAGTGGCCATTTGAAATGACTGTAAATATATTTTCACTGTGTGTCTCCATGTATTTAATTCATAAAGTAAAAAATTTTATGGAACAAGACTTGCCATGGAAATACTAGTTTTCAGCCATTTGCCCTGTTTTTAGCAATGTCACTCGATTCTTCTGCTCTAAAAACTAACTTTTCTACTCCTCTACCTGGCGTGGCCCACTGACCGGTGCCCCTTGGCACGACCACTGGTGTATCACTAATAAAACTTGCTCTGTGGACCAGCCGCGGTGTCTGTCTAACTGTGGGTCCTCGCGCCTTGGGTTTGATGGGGAATGTGCCGGTATTGGGAAATGGCTTTGGTACTAATTTCAAAATGTACTGGAAAATAGCTTTGGTGCTGCTCAGGCACTCAGGCGGGAAGGGAGGCAGCTGTTACCCCGACCCAAAAGTGATTAGCAAGAGCACAAAAGAGTTGGAGCCCAGGGCCTTCATATTTTAAAGGCAGTAAGTTTACAGAGTAGATAACTTCTAGCAGACAGGTTAAAATTCCAGAAGGATGCGGGAGGATAGTACAGGTCTTCCTCAAAGAAGGCAGATACCATGTGACCCTGACTTGGATAATCAAGTAACACAGGCTTGGGCCTGCACCAGGCCAGGCCTACCGGAAGAAGGCTGAGAAGGCTTTGGGCCAAGCAGGGTGTAAGATAAGTAAATCCTCATGAATATACCAAAAGGCTTGCCCTGAGTTAATGGGCGGGCCCACACCTAGTTGGGTCAGGAAGACTATTGGTTAAGCAAAGATGGGAGATAATAAATCTTTATAAAAATTGTTCTATCTTCAAAAACTTCAGTGTCTTACCTTCAAGACACTCCACTACTTCTCTCTCTCTCTCTCTAAAGTAGTGCTTTAATTTCTGTCCCTTCTTTCTACCATTATAATAAAAATTGCTTAAGCTTGTGGCATAGTTGTGGCTATTCTTTTCTAAAGTAGCTCAGAACAAGAACCCACAGCTCCATCTCACACTGTTCCAGGTTCCTCGTGTCCACTTGGAGGCCACTGGCCAGGTGCGGGAGGACACAGTGGGAAGAGCTTTGTGGATGTGCGCAGGAAGCCTCCTTCCTGAAGGACCACGGCGTCTGGAGTCCACAGACCTGACTGTTTTACTCAAACAGTGTTGCACGGCCGCCGAGCCCTGCCAGGTGTGGACTCTGAAGCGCACCAGCCATCACTGCTCTCGGGCCGGCTTACCAGGGAGACGGCAATGACGGGCCGCAGTGGGCTTGAGAGGAGCACTGTATGGAGAGTTAGTTCTGGAGCCATTGAGGAGCTGCTAATGTCAAGGTCGCTGTTTGGTGAGGTGCAGAGGCGCAGGGTACCTGAGCTAGGCCTTGGTGTTTAGGGGTTCAAGGTGGGGAAAGGTTAAGAGTAGACGTAGTCAGAGGTGCGGTGGGGACAGCTGCTCGGGCAGAGGTGGGCAGCTGCTTTGTGGCATAGGAGCAGGCCGGGGTGGGTCCGGAGGGGCCAGCGTCCTGTGGGGAGGGCAGAGTGCCTCAGGCTTCTCGGAGGGACTAGAGATGGGTGGAAAAGCAGCTGAAACACAAGGGGAGACTGGCTGAGCGGCTGGCTCCCAGACCTGACCTGATCGGTCCTGCTCCGGGGTTTCACCGTCAGCGACCTGAGCAGCGGGGCAAGTGCTGTCACCTGGGCTAAGGCGCCCAGAGCGGGGCAGCCTGGCAGGCGTGCTGCCCACGGGGAGGTCAGCCCGGGATCCGTGGGATTGGAAGGGTGTGCAGGCATTGGGATCGGTGAGAGGACAGTGTGGACCCCAAGGTGTGGCCCAAAGGCTGCGGTGCGGGTGCGTCTGTGTAGGGACAGGGCGACCTTGACGGGACCTCCCCTCTAACCGCTGCCCCTTGAGTGCGGGCAGAGGCTGGCTGCATTGTCAATAGGATGCACTCGGTAGGCACCACCAGCGTGGCCGTCTGTGTGGACAGAGGCATCCTCTTTCCATCCTGTTTTTGTTTTTGTGTACTGAGGACTGAGCCCAGGGCCATCCTGCCCGTGAGCTACACCCAACACCCACCTTTTAAATTTTGATAAAAGGTCTTACAGTTTGCTGAGAGCCGAGCTCTATCGCTGAGTCTGTCCTTGAGCCTGGGACCCTCCTGTCTCAGCCTCCCAAGGGCTGGGATTCCAGGCTGCACCACTGCACCTGGCTGCTTCAAGCACTCGCCGCCCACCTCTCTCCAGGCAGAGCCCTCCCTGGCGCCCTCACTTGTCCAGCGGTGGGTGGTCAGCGCCACCGGGAAGCCATTTGCATTTGTGTGGAGCCTGTTTGTGAGCAGAGTCTCTTCCTAGTTGGAGCCTGGGTCACATTCTGGCAAGCTGCCACGTGAAAAGGAAGTGCCTCTTTAGTCCCACTTAAAATTCAGAAAGCAGAGCCAGGTGTGGTGGTGCAAGCCTGAAAGTAGAGCTGGGTGTGGTGGTGCAAGCCTGTAATCGCAGCATTCGGGAGGCTGAGACAGGAGGATCGCGGTTCTCACACAGTGTCGGCTACTTAGGCCCCTTGCAACTCAGACCTGGTTTCAAAATGAAGAATAAAAAAATAGGGCTGGTGTGCAGCTCAGAGGAAGAATGCCTCTGGGTTCCATCTCCAGTACTACAAAAAAAAAAAAAAATTAGCAAGGGGATCCTAGCATGCTTGGCATGGGGACCACGGGAGACACCCACCGTGGGAGTTATAACTGGGAGCCGGCGCCACCCATGTAAACCAGGAGCCAGTTTGTTGGAGGAGGCGAGGAAGACGTCAGATGAGGTCTGCCACTCTGAAGTCTTATGGGGGAGCACCATCATCAGTTTTACTATGTCTATCTTTTAAGCTGGGCGTGGTGGCGCACGCTTGTAATCCCAGCACTTGGGAGGCTGAGACAGGAGGATCGTGGTTCGCAGACAGCCTCAGCTACTTAGCGGGGCCCTCTGCAACTCAGTGAGACCCTGTTTCAAAATAAAGAATAAAAAATAGGGAAGGGGGTGTAGCTTGGAGGTAGAATGCCCTTGGGTTCCATCCCCAGAACCACACACACAAAAGTCTATCTTTTCATAAGAAGGGAAAATTAGTCCAAAACACAGGTGAGGAGCAGCAGGAATGGGAACGTAGGGAATGGGCAGGGTGCCGGGCTCTGAGCTGGGGGCAGGCCACACCGGGCCTGGACGCAGGCACGCTCCGCCAGCAGCCTGCTCGGGGACGGGGCGCCTGCCAGGGCTGAGTGGCTTGGGCTTGCTTTCTGGGCCCAGGTTCCGGGCGCCGCACTGCTCCTCCCTGGTCTCTGAGTTGACCTGCAGCAACTCCCCAGCAACTCCACAGCCTGCGTAGAGCTCATCACCCCGTCCCTGGCCCCAGAAACCTGGGATCAAGCCTCCCACGCTCCTCCCCTGGGCCCGGCCAGCTGGGAGCTCTGGCAGGTGGGGCTGATGGCTCCCACATGTTTGTGCCTCGCCCAGGCCTCACCAAAAAAGCTGCTCCAAGATGCGGCAGCAGCAGCAGCAGCGATCACAGAGAAGCCCAGCCGCACTGTGCGCTGCGCTCACACAGCCGGAAGCGCCCGGAAAAGTCCCGTCTCTCCAGACACAGCCAAAGAAAGCAGCCGCTCTTTGGAAGAACCACAGGGGCTCGTGCTGCCCCGAGCCTGGAGGGTGTAGGGACGCCCCTCACTCTCCACACACCCCTCTGCTTTCCTGCAGAGACACCGTGAGCTCGTGGCTGCCGCTGTTCCCCTGCGGTGGATTTCCCGGGCAAATACCCTTCTTGGCGTCAGCCACGCAGATGATCCTGTGAGCGGGACTGCTGTAACCGGGTGAGCTCACCACGTGGGGAGAGCCGCGCACCTCCACGGCGTCTGGTAAGGGAAAAATCTGAGACTAAAAATTGGGTGAAAACCCGGGCGTGGTGGCGCACACTTCTAATCCCAGCATTCGGGAGGCAGAGACAGGAGGATCGCGGTTCACGGCCAGCCTCAGCTACTTAGTGAGGCCCTCTGCAAATTTGGTGAGACCCTGTTTCGAAATAAAGAATAAAAAAAATAGGGTTGGGCAGGGCGTGGTGGCGCATGCTTGTAATCCCGCGCTTGGGAGGCGGAGGCAGGAGGATCGCACAGGTTCGAAGCCAGCCATGCTGGCGTAAGAGACCCTGTTTCCCAAAATAAAAATAGGTCTGGGAGTGTAGCCCGGAGGAAGAAGGGCTTCCAGGAATCCCAGTACCACAAAAAAAAAAAAAAAAATAGGGTTGTGGGCGTCACTGCGTCTATCCCCAGTACAGCAAAAAGATAAAATTAAAATAAAGTAAAATAGCCGGGCGTGGTGGCGCACGCTTGTAATCCCCGCGCTTGGGAGGCAGAGACAGGAGGATCGCGCGGGTTCGAAGCCAGCTGCGTGCACTGGCTTAAGAGACCCTGTTTCCAAATAAAAATGTAAAAATAGGTCTGGGAGTGTAGCCCAGAGGTAGCGGGGCTTCCAGGAACCCCAGTACCACCAAAAAAAAAAAAAGTAAAATAAATGAAAGCCAGGGAAAGATCTAAATGTAACCAGCCCCAAAGCTGTGTCAGGAAAAGACAAGCTGCTGTAGCTGTTCTCAGCGCGGAAGGTTCAAGGCGGGAATTGGAGGCCAGTGTAGACACGGCAGGCGCTGGCGGTGCAGCTTGGGAGAGGGGCCAGGGAAATCTTGGCGTAGCTCGCAACCGCTTGGCTAGAGGTTCCGGCAAATCTCAGGCACGTCCTGAATGTTCCCGGGATGGAGTTTGGCTCACAGCAGCCGAGCAGCGGCGCTCCAGGAATGCGGACCCCACCACCCAATCACAAAAGCTGCCCACGGTCACCACCCGGAAATACCAGCCTCTCCCTCCTGCCTGCAGCCCGGTTCACACCAGGACCTCTTGTTCTAGAGCGTCCACTCCCGAAATCCAGGGTCCACTGGTTCTGGGAACAGGAATCTCAGCTTCTGCTGGGCATCACAGAGACCTCTGGACATGGGTGACCTTAAGTTAATGGACCACAGAGCCGCAGAACGGCAGAGTAAATGACCAACAGGGCTGCGGCTTAGGGACCCCCGATCACAACTGGAGGGGAGCTGTGGAGCCGGCGGACTGCCCCAACCCAGCCTGCAGCGTCCTGTGATCCCAGGAGCCTGAGACAGGCGAATCACAGGTTCAAGGCCAGCCTCAGCACCGTAGCAAGACCCTCAACAACTCAGTGAGACTGATTCAAAATAAAAAGGGCTGGGGTATAGCTCGAAGGTAGAACATTCTGGTTTCAATCCCTTGTGCCAATAAATAAATAAATAAATAAAAATAACAGGCCAAACCTGTAGTTTTAGGGACACACGCAGGGAAGTTTTAGCTTTCCACTCTCGTTATTTTCACATTTGTTTAGTGGCTTGGCGTTCCCACAATCCCTCTCTGGCCCTCACATCGCCCACCAGCAGGCTCTCCCTCACACCCCAGCTTTTTTTTTTTGCAAGATGTATGAATCATACATTTCAGAAGCCTTCCAATCCAGAAATATCTTCCTGTCTTTCCTTTACAAACGAGTAGCCCTAACTGAAAACGACTGCACGCTGCACCCATCCGTGCTCACAAAACCTCTCAAGTTGGCTCTGCTCCCCCAGCCCTCCGCCCGCCCGCCCGCCTCCCGTCCTCCGCAACCTCGCTCTGCTCAGGGCTGGGGAGGTTTTATGTGGTCTTTATCATCCAAATTCAAAGATTTCTTGCCTGCTGCCGCGTAAGCCTCTTTTATCTGCGCAATTTGTGTTGATTTATTCCCAAAGAAAGCCTATTTATTCTGTCTGGTCCCTGGGTTCTCAGGCCTCTTTCCTTGGTCTGCTGAGCTATTTTTAGACCCTCAGTCCAGCATTTGGGTGGCAGCCTGTCAGCTCGCTGGTCCTCACTCTGAGCTTTATAAACCGGATGCAGGTTTCGCTCCCGCCCCTGCCCCGTGCTCCCAGGAGCTCCTACTCTGCCCCCTGCAAACGTCCTGGCACACAGCACATAGGTCCTTGCACTGACATCCAGGCGAGACGCACACAACTTCCAGAATTCTCTCTTCCCCACACAATGTGCCTTTTCTCGGAACCCCCAGGGCAGCCCTCCGGCCCCCTGGGGCCCCAGGGTGGTTCCTGCTCTGGCACCGACTCCATCTCACCCCCTCCGGCCAGGCCTGGAGGTTTCTGTCCCCGGGAGCTGGGTCCTGCCCCTCACAGTGCTCCTCCGTGCTCGTGGAGTCCTCCCTCTCCAAGCTGCTCCTGGGAGCACCCAGCCCACACCCACCTGAGCCCTGGCCCCGCATTAACCCGCAGCCCAGCGATTATTCTGCGTCTTTGGCTGCATCCGCGGTGGTGCTCGCAGGGATGCGCGGCCTCTGAACCTCTTGCCCCTTCACCTTGTGGTTTGGAAGTGATGCTCCCGCCTCAGCTTCCTGGCTGAAGGTCAGCCTCTGGCCTCCGGCTCAGAGAGTATTTTTGTTATTGTGGTAATGATGATGGAACCCAGGGGCATTGTACCTCCAAGCTACACCCCCAGCCCTATTTTTTAGTCTTTTAAAAAATTTTTTTTTTGGTGGTACTGGGGTTACTGGAAGCCCTTCTACCTCCAGGCTACACTCCCAGACCTATTTTTATATTTTAATTTGGAAACAGGGTCTCTTAAGCCGGCGCGGCTGGCTTCGAACCTGCGCGATCCTCCTGTCTCCGCCTCCCAAGCGCGGGGATGACAAGCATGCCCACCGCGCCCGGCTACAGTCTTTTAATTTTTTTGAAACAGGGTCTCACTGAGTTGTGAAGGGCCTTGCTAAGTAACTGAAGCTGTCTGTGAACCGCGATCCTCCTGTCTCTGCCTCCTGAATGCTGGGGTTACAAAGGAGTGCCACCACGCCCCGCATGGAGCCTGTGCTTCAAGACTAAGACAGTAAGCTCCAAGGATGTCTTCTCGGATGGCCACACCCCTGACCAAGGCCTCTAGATTTTATGAGAGGAAGTTGGAGGCGCTGCAGCCCTTTTGTGACCTGAGGACACCTACCTACCTACCTACCTTGCATCTGAGCAGTGGACTATGACTGGAGCCACATGGAAGGTTCTCTTTATAAACTCTGTGGCCCAAATCCCCAGGGGTCCCCACTCTTCTTTAGCTTTCTTAGTCCGCATTCCACCCACCTTCCCAAGGACAGTCTCATGCCTTCCGTATCCTCAGCCTCCTCCCCTGCCTCCCCTTCAG
Source organism: Muscardinus avellanarius (assembly GCF_963383645.1). Taxonomy (NCBI): domain Eukaryota; kingdom Metazoa; phylum Chordata; class Mammalia; order Rodentia; family Gliridae; genus Muscardinus; species Muscardinus avellanarius. Next base: position 136,770,425 of record NC_137791.1, on the reverse strand, counting down.
CAGAGACCTCACTCCTCACCGGAGGGCAGAGTGCAGGGCCTGGTGCTGCCGCGGGCTCCTGCAGCACGGGCGGAGGGCCCTGCTTCCCCCTGGCGGCCACGTGCAGCCCCAGGGCCAGCTCAGGTGTTCCTCCCTCTCCCCTGCGCCACCTTTGCACTGCCGCGGCCAGCCTCAGCTCCTCCCTCCAAGCCCTAGACGGCACACCCACACACTCTGTATCCCTGTCCTCACCCTCTGCGCGTCCCCATGCTCCCCTCCGTGTGGCCAGGTCCTCCACTCTGTCCCTGGGAAGCCGCCAGCGCCCTCCGCCCCACGTGCTTCTCCGCCATCCGGGTTCCGCGCCCTCTCCAGGGCCCCTGCGAGGCGCTGCCCCTTCCCGCCCGCAGCGAAGGGGCTCCAGACACGCACATGTGATCATCCCCCCCACCGCGACGGGCCTCCATCCTAACAACCCAGAAAAGCAGGTGCTCTAACTCTTTAATCCCCCACCAGCTCCCTCCTGCCTTAGGGGACGGCCCCTCTGGCCACTGCAGCCCCAGCCGGGCCTGTGTCCACCGCTTTTCAGTCCTCCCCGAGTCCTGCCAGCCCAGCTTCAATGCAGTGACTCAGCCTGGGCGCGTCTCGCCCACCTGCCCGCCTGTCGTAGCCGTGGGACCACCCCTCCCTGGCCACCCAGGCTCCTCCTCACGATGGCTTGTCTCTGGCCCTGGCAGGGCCACGCCTGTCGTGGCTCGGCTCCTGGCGCCCACCGGCCTCCCTGCCGTGGTCCACACACCCCGCGGGCACTCTGACCCCCGCGGAGAGCCCGCCGAGGATTCCAAGATGGTTGCTTAAATCTTGACTGAATTTTACGTCCCTGATTGTGGAGCAGGGCCGTGGACTGTTTCAGAGCTGCGGCGTGGAAGCCCTCGGCGCTGACTTGGCCCAGGCTGATGAGGGCTCTATCAGCGCCGTGATCACAGGACAGCGCCCTGTCCTCCCCTGCTGCCCCGCATCTCCTCCAGAGCCAGCACACGGGCCAGCCGTTCACAGAGCCAAACATTTGGGCCCTAACAACGTGAGAAGCAGAGAATGCCTGTGGGGCCGTCGCCCAGCGCCCAGCTGGGCGCATCCGGAAAGGACCCAGCCAGAGGTGCCATCGGCTGAGCTGCTGCCGTGATTAACCACCTAATTACAGTGCTGTGGGAATGCACACGGCCCGGACATCGCAATGGGCACTGGGTGGCTCGGCTTGGTGCCTGGAGTGGTCGGATCTGAGCCCAATCATCTGCAGGCTGGGCAGGGGGAGGGTGGGAAGAGCAGATGTCAGGGGTGGGGCATGGCCTCTGGCCAGGACAGGTGGGAACAGCAGGGAGCCTGGCCACCCACCGGGTCCCCGTGGAAATGTCCGGGTTTGGCCTTCAACCTGTGGCTTGAGAATCACACACTGATTTTATTGCCAATACAATCTGTGCAGGTGGAGCTGCCAGCCCACCGGGGGCGAGGCTGAACGTGTCCCGCAGCCATGGTGGGAACTGAGCCAGGTCTGTGGTGCCTGCCGAGCCCCAGGGACCCTCCTGCCCTCACTGAGAGTCAGAGGGCGCTGTGGGCGTCCCTGACCTGGACCACGGAGCACACATGTGCTGGCTGGAGGGCTGGCACACCTGGGAGCCCAGAAGGGAGGAGAGGCAGAGGAAGGCTTGGCAGGAAGCTGGTCGCCTGGGACAGAGCACCTCAGTCAGCCCTGTCTAAGGAGGACTCGGGGTGGACAAGCCCTTTCTACTGGCAGGACAGTGTGAGTTTGACCACCGTGTCTGTGTTCAACCTTGACGGTGGGTGGTCCTGCTCTCTCCCCTGTCATGGTCAGAGGGGCTCTGTCTGAGGCTGATGCTTGGTAACCCGGGCCCCGCAAGAGCCCTGAAGCTGAGGGACCCCGCAGCTCAACCTGGAGGAAAGGCTGTCACCCGGGCTGTCCATGCACCCCAAAGGAGACAGTGCCAGTGATGACAAGCCTGAAGCCATGTCCGTGTCGGTGCCAGGGGACTCGCCCTTGCCCTTGGAGCTGGGCCTGGCATCTCCTGAAAGGAGAATTGGTTGTGCCACAGAAACCAGGGCTGTGGGACCGAGTAACTGAGACACGAGGCCCCCACCTGGGGTCCGCCAAGCACGCAGCTGCCCCCACCCCGAGTCCCCGCTGCCCTGGAGGCCGGCCCACCGCTGCCGGGAGGCCACCAGCCCAGCTGTGTGCTGTTGGGGGAAGTTGTTTCCTTCGGGATTGGCACTTTCCTTTATCGGTGGGGCCCACGAGGCAAGCGGCAGGTCTCTGAGGAAGGACTCTGGTCCTGACACAATTTGTCCTGATGTTGCAAGTCTCCCAAATGATTCTGCTTGGCCAACTCAAGGCTACCTGGGATGTGGGGCTCTTAGGGGCCTTGAAACAATGCCTCAAATTTCAGCTAAAATAATCACTGCCACCTACCTGTCTGGTGACAGATCTGGGCCCCCTCTTCCTCCTCCGAAATCTGGGGTGCCGGTGCCTGCCCTGTGGGTGCCACTCAGGTGTGAGAGGTGGCCAGACAGGGGCTGACGGCAGGGGAGACAGGCCCGGAGGGCAGGCTCTCTGCACTGTGGCGCCTCTGCTGGCCTCCTGGCCCCTCTGCATGGCTTCTGGGAGGTCAGCCCAGCAGAGGGTCCCGGGGGAAGCTGGTGGGACACCTTGCCACCGCTGCCGTTTCAGGCAGCACGCACCGTCGAGGTGGGCAGCCCCAGAGCTGCAGTCCAGAGACCAACCAAGGTCCTGTGTGCGGGCAGCCCATGGTTGGGCCTCAGCCTCCGCAGCCTCTGTCCCCTCTGGCACGTGAGAGGAGCCTCTGCTTCCCAGAGGGAGGGAAACCAAGCCACATGTGTGGACACGCACTGTCACGCCAAGCGCCAGCGTCATCTCTACTGTCCCAGCCCAGAAACCGCAGCCTATCCCCTCCTAGGGCCTTGGCCACATCACCTCGGGGACCACAAATCCAGGGGTGAGTGTGCGTGTGTGTGTTGTGTGTGTGCGTGTGTGTGTGTTGTGTGTGCCTGCGCAACGCACACATACGCATGTGCTTAAACATGGGACATCTTCACAAAGGCAGCAGCTGATCATATTCGTTTAACCTTTGTTAAAAGCATCACAAATGATTTATTGATTTTTTTTAAAAGGAAAAATAAGAATGCATCGCCTCTGCCATGTGCGTATACCGAGGATGCGGTGAGCGCACAGACGCGTTAGACACCGGTGGTGGCGGGCACATCTCATACCCTCCCCGGGCACCTGGGGCTGCAAGTGAGAACTGGGCGAACCCACAGACCTACGGACTCGTCTACGCAGAGAGTCGGGAACGTACGAGGTGCCACCTTCTGCCCTGGTGCTTGGTCCACACACCCAAAATGTTCTTAATGAAAATAATAACATACAAGAAAAAACACAAATAACTGAGGGGGAATCCTACCCAAACAGCGGAGAGAAGTAAATGAGTTGTGGGGAAGGTCAGAGGCCCACAGTCGTTACCCGCAGGCGCTGGCCTTGGGCTGTGGCCTGTGTGTGATGGTCACCCGTGTGTTTTGCACACTCAAAGGCGGGTGGGCAGGGAGGTGCTGGGCTGGGGCGGCCAGCACAATACACGTCTCTGCACGTGTCTCTGGATGGTGGGTGGAGCCTTGACCAAGGTCTCAGGGTCACAGCCTTTCTGGTACTCGGTCCCTGTCCCGGCCCCACCCCGGGAGGACAGCCAGCAGGGCTGACTTTGGAAGGGTCCCGGGAGCGGTGGTTGGTGGGCAAGCAGGGCAGGAGAGGGGCTGGGATACAGCTGAGACGCCACGGCCTGGCCCCGGCCCGCAGAGCTGCCTTCATGTGTACAGTCCCCGAGTCCCAGCCTTGACAGGTGACAGGAGCCCTTGGACACTAGGGACCACCTACGCAGCCAAGATTGTATGCAGGACTGCCCGAGTGTGAGGTTTGTCCGTAGCCTACCCTCTGAAGGTCTGTGACCCTTCCAGGGGGAAAAAAAAGGTAAAGCCCCAGGCTCCAACGCGGGGCACAGAAGAGCCGGGCAGGCCCCACTGGGGCCAACCCTGCTGCTAGCCTGGCTGCCAAGGAGCTGGGCTGGATGGAGGGGAGGGAGGGGGAGGGTACTGACTTCCTGTTTCAAGGTGAAAGGTGAAATGTCCCTCTGTGGCTGTGACTCACACTGGCGTCCCTGACTCTAGGCAGCTCTGAGAGGGGAAGCCGCGCCGTGTGTGCTACGGCCTCCTTGTGAGTCCCGGGCCCACCTCCACCACCAGGCCTACGCTCCCTCCTGGGGACTCCAGCTCCGCCACCCGCACCTCCTGGACCAGGTTTCAGGCTGGGAAGAGGCGGGGGAGCTGCCCCTCCTTGCCTGGCTGCAGGATGCTTCCAGAGCCCAGACCCACCGGGGCAGGCAGGAACATGGATCTGCGGGCATGGGGTCCCTTTGTCTCCACCCTTAGCTCCCCCAGGAGAAACCAGAGCTTGTGTTTGCCTCTCTGGGCCCCAGAGGCGGATCCCTGGGGTCCTGGGAAGGGGTTCCCTAGAACATGGCTGGACAGGGCAGCCTGGGTGGCCACCACCTGGCCATCCCAATGGAAAGTTAAAGGAAAGTGCCCCCAAGCGCAAACAGCTACCTAGAGAGGTATTTACATTATTTGCGGATTAAAAAGAGGGGGGAGGCTGCGGGAGGCCTGGAGTGGCATTTGGGGGCCCTGGCCTGCAGGCTTCCAGGACCCCAGGGGTCTCCACAGGCACAGGAGCTGCTGTGCAGCGTGAGCGGTCCATGGTCTGAGCAGGGCCAGCTGGGCAGGCTCACCCCAGGCTCCGGAGTGACCGGTGCAGCCAGGAGAGTCCAGGCCGCTGCAGCAGAAAGTTGGGGCGATCAGGGCAGCCCTGGGGGCCAGGGGCAGATTCCCCTGAGGCGGGGCAGGGAGGTGGGGCGGCACCACGGGCCTGAGTCCTGGAGGCTCTGCAGCTGCTGCCCTGGCGTCCTGGGCTGGCGGGCTGGGGCTGAGGGAGGGAGGCGTGTCCAAGCCCTGCGTGGGGACTGTGGAGCAGGCGGCCTTCCCGCAGGTCTCTGAGGGGCTGGGGGCGGCCGTCCCAGCCGTGCGTGCGGTCTGTGCCCTCCGCGGGAACACAGAGGAGAGTGTCCTGGCCAGCGGCCTCCTGGCATCAGCTCACCAAGTAGCTGTGCATCTCCCGGGAGTTGATGCTCAGGACCACGCCGGAGTGGTTGCCTAGGGAACAGAAGAGATGCCACCCAGTGAGCGCAGGCCTCGGGCTGGGCTCGGGGAGACGCAGGCAGCAGTGTGGGGACACAGCGGTAGCCTCGTCCAGGTATGAAGCCAGCGTGCAGTGGGCACCCCGAGGTTCCGGTGGCTGGTGCTGGGAGTGGTGGCAGGGTCTCCACGGGTCCTGGGTGGGTGACTGAGGAGTGGCTGTGCCGGGTGCCGTCACAAGCAGTGGCCCCACACCCACTGACCTGGCTTTGGCAGCAGGGGGGCGCGGGAGGGGCTGAGGCTCCGCCCCCTCCTGGCAGCGGGTGCTGCAGGGTGGGCGCAGCGCGCAGAGGCCGGGAGGTGGGCATGGGAGAGAGGTGGGACAGTGGCAGTCAGAGGCGGGTAGTCAGGTAGTCCTGGTGGGGCACCGCCATAAGACCAGAGGGCAGGGTGAGGGCCCAGGACAGACGCGAAGCCTCTGGGAGCCTGCCTGCTCCACCCGGGGCAGCAAAGCAGCCACACTGGAGGCCTGGGGGGCCAGGCTGCTGCGGGCTGAGGCTGGCGTGGGAGGAGATGCACCTGACCCTGCAGGTGAGACTCTCAAGGGCCCGCCATTTCTGCCCCTGTGCTGTGCTGGCACTGACGCTCGGGTACCACCGTGGAGCTGCTCTGGAGGGCCGTCCTGGGCGAGGCCTGTGTGTGCTCAGGGCACAAGTAATAACTATTATGCTAGTGTTCATTTTTAGGAGCTTAAAGAAAATCGCCGGTAGAAGGGGGAGAAAGTGCGGGTTCCCATCTTCCTGAGCCCCACACCCTCCCCCGCATCACATGGCTGACCCTGCCTGCAGGAGGGTGAGGGGGGACCAGCTGCTGGGGTCAGCCTGGAGCCCCAAACTACCTCTGCCCTGGGCGGGGCAGAGGCCAGTGGGTGGCCTCTGGGGTGCACAGGGCACTTGGGGTGCTGGGGAGCACTCAGGCTGTGTGGCCAGAGCTGGTAGGACCCCAGCTCTGCCTCTTGTCAGGGAAGAGACTCTGGGAGGCTGGGCCTCAGCTTCCCATGAGCCAGGGCCTGCCTCACAGAGGCCGGGTTCTCGTGAGGTGGAGGCCAGGGTCTGGCGTGGAGCAGGGGCTCAGAGAACGGTTGTGGAGATATTCCTGGAGATGAGCAACACGCTGATGAACACACCCAGGCTGGCGGGCACCGAGATGGCATACCAGAAGCCCGGGAGCCAGGCTTGCTCTGAGAGATGAGGTAGGGGCAGAGGGCAGCTCATGGGCCAGCTGGTCAGGATCCAGGGCCAGCCACTGGTGGGCAAGGTCACCCAGCTCCTGAGCCTCACTCAGTAATTTAAAAAGTAAAGGCCATGATTTCTACCCCCTGTGGTGCTGAGGATAAACAGATATGGAGTATGGGTTGTTTTCATTTTAATTTTTAGCACTGGGAATTGAGTCCAGGAACAATCTACCTCTGAGCTACACCCACAGTACTATTTTTTTTAAAACAGGGTCTTGCTAAGTTGGTGATACTGGTCTCAAACCTGCAATCCTCCTGTCTCAGCCTCTCAAGAGCTGAATGACAGGCATGCACCGCCATGCCTGGCATGTGTATGGCTTTTTTTTTTTTCCTGTACTAGGGATTGAACCCAGGGCATTCTACTTCTGAGCTACACCCCCAGCCCTTCTTCTTTTCTTTAACCCTTTATTTTGAAACAGGGCCTCATTAAGTAGCTGAGGCTGTCCTTGAACCTGTGATCCCCCTGTCTAGCCTCCCAAGTACTGGGATTACAAGCGTGTGCCACCACGCCCGGCATGTGTATGGGTTTTAAAGTTGAATAATAATATCCATGACATCTGATGGTATCCTCACTCCGCCCTGGCCACTTCAGCAGAATCCTCGCGATGACTTTAGAAGGCTGCATGGACAGTCATCTGCAAGTGTAGGAATGGCCGGCGTGGGTCTGGCTCTGGGGCCTGATTCCAACTCCAGATCGGCGGCCTGGAGTCATGACCGAGCAGTCAGCTCAGCTCTGTGCCCCAGGCCCCATCTCTAAGAGCAAGCCTGCCCGAGGCAGCATCTGCAGAGCCCCGGAGCCACCTGGCTCTCAGCCGTGCTCCCCAAGCAGCAGAGCAGGGCTCTGTTAGACTTCTGGACCTTCAGCAGTCTCAGAACACCTGTAGCCTCAGTTTCCCCACTTGTCAAGAGGCAGAGCTATGGTGTCCGCTTGGGCTAGATGCTACCATGCTCCTGTACAGTGTGGCCTGACCACTCTCCCCCTTGGGCGGCCCTAGCCGGCCATGATCAGCAGCCTCCTGCCAGGCCCTGCGCGAACCGCCTGGCTGGGTCAGTGCCCAGAAACTGCAAGAGAAAGCAGCTGCAGAGGGGGCAGCCGGGCCTCTGGGGGTGGGCACCACCCGGCCATGGGGACGGAGTGTCTCCCAATCAACCCGGCGGCCAGCAGTGAGAGGTGGTGTCCGTGTGCGTGACGCCCGCTGAATGGCTTTTGTAGTGAAGGGAGGGGGCAGGGATCTCCAGGGTGGCTGGGGGCTCCAAGTCTGCAGGCCAGAGCCTGGGCTTCGTCCTCCCTGCTCTGTGGAGCCTGCGGGCCGGCGTTGGCTCTGACATCTCCCCGCAGCAGCCCCGGGAGGCTCTGGTCAGCCTGGCACCAGGACAGGGGTCAGGGCGACCGGCCGGCGGGGGTCGGGCACAAGGCTCCTCACCCTGGATGGCGCTCTGGGCCTCCTCGCTGTGGCTCACGGGGCTGGTCATCTCCTGCTCCTTCTCATTGTGCATCTGTGCGTACACGGTCCTGCCGGGGCGTTTCCTGCCGGGCAGAGGCGTCTGCTCAGCCGGGCCCAGACCCCCTCGAGGGAAGCCCGGCACACAGGCCTAAAGGGCCCCCACCTGCCCCATTCCCACACCACGCAGGCTGCCCACCCCACCTGGCCCTGGGAGACAGGCGGGCCGGCCTCGACTTCCCTTCCTATCCAGGTGCTGGGGGCACAGTGTGCCACGGGCCCCCTTCTCCTCTGCCAGGCCAGGGCCCGGGGCCCTAGCCCATGCTCCTTTGTGAGTAACCCACCCCGGTTAGTCCAGGGGAAACCCAGAAAGGCTGTGGCCCCACTTCAGAGATGAGGGGCCTGGGGCTCAGGAGGGGCCTTCTCAGACATGGTGGACAGATGTGGCCTGCTCCCGGGAGGCGGCTGGTGGGAAGCACCTTCAGCCCCCTCCAGCCGTGCACTGGGAGTGGCTGAAGAGGACCGTGTCCCTCCAGGCAGGGACACTTCAGTGCTGGACTGGGTGCTCAAGAGGATCCTGCCTGCCAGTGTAGACTTCTGAGTGACACGGGGTGGCCCCTGGGGACACAGAGCTCCAGAGAAAAGTGGACCCTGGGGGGCTGCGAGCCTTGGAGACATGGGGGCAGTTTGCTTTGGGCCCAGTCCATTCCGTACTGACCACCGCACCAGAGGGAGCCCCCAGCCCCACGCTGTCATGGCTATGCAGAGCATCCAGCCCCAGGTGCTGGGGGCGCTGTCCCTGTCCTCTCCCCGTCCACCCTGGTCAGCTCTGCTGACCTCCTGTGGGGCAACCAGTGGTGGTGAGGAGGCGCACTGGTCCTGGGTGGCTCCCTGTTTCCATGGCAACACCTCCCCCCTGAAAGGCATTCTCTGGACCATTGCTGGGTCCCTCCCTGTCCAGGGTGTGCTGTGGGGATGGGGTACAACGTGGCTGGGGTGAAGTGCCTGGTAGACGCCCACCTGCAGAGAACAGAACCCTGACCCCGCCACCCACCTCTACCTCTTGGGACCCTCCCTCCCACCCGGGCAGTATACTGTCCCTCTCTCAGCACCGCCCGGCCTTTCCCACTTGTTCCCTGGCCAAGCTCTGCCAAAGCACCTTTCAGAGTCATGAGAGGCGGGGAGCGGGAGCACTGTGGCCTGAGCCTCCGGCGCAGCCCCTTCCTGCTCCCCACCCGAGGGACTCAGGGGAGCACGGGCCTGGGCTCCTCTCCTCCCTGGCTCTTTCCCCTCCGCCTCCCTGCCCTCCTCCTCCTCCTCATTCCCTTCCCTCCGAGTCCACTACAGATGGGGGAACTGAGGCTCAGGCAGGGGAGGGCCGTGGCCTCCGCCCGGAGCAGGGGTGGCAGCTGCCCTGACAACTCTTGCTCCCTGCCGGGGTTGCTGGGCTGAGCGTGGGCGGCTGGCAGAGGGAAGGGGGTAGACAGGAGGAGGTGGCATCCCTGGCCCTGGCTGGGCCCCTGCTGGGGACCACGTTCTTCACCCAGGTGGGCTCTTTGGGGTGGGGATGCCCTTTGACCTGAATCCAAGGTGTCTGCGGGATCCCTGATTGAACCTGTCAGGAAGCCCATGGCTCCGAGAGCTTGCAAATGAGCAAGGCGGCAGCCTGGACCCCGTTCCATTCCCTCTGCAGGAGGCTCCTGTGCAGCCTTTGGGAGTCCCACTGAAAAAGTCCCTCTTCTAGAGATGCCCTTCTGAATTCCCCAGGCCAGTTGAGGTCCAGGTTCCTTACTCTCAGAGGCCCTCAGCCTACCCCTTCAGTTGTAACCAAGTAACGAGGCGGGTAGTGAGCTGTGGGTGCTCCTGGCCACAGCTGAGTCAGTACCATGCTCCTAGCACCAGAGCTGGGGGATGCTGGCCCTCGGCTCTAGATGACCATAAAGGAAACAGGGCTGTATCCCCAGTGGTTCTCATGGTGACCCCAGCCAGGGCAACCGAGGCCCCTGGAGCTGAACTAGCAGGAAGGACAGCAGGGTTGACCTGGAAGCCACGCTCCGCAGGACAGGTCGGTCCACACGGCTGGTCACTGGCTTACTCTTGGGTCCCGGGTTCTGGTAAGCTCATGCTGACCAGCTGCTCCGGGGCAGCCACAGCGGACCCCGGCACGGTGGATGAGCAAGTGGACCGTCTCACAGGGAGGGACAGGCCCAGGACAGGGAGACCGCCACAGCCCCTCCTGATCCACGCAGGGCCCCAGCCTCCATCCCAGGTGCCCCGAGACCTCCCCCTACAGTGCTCACACACACATGCTCGCCAGGCAGAGAGAATGGCTGAGGGGCGGGCAGCAGTGTGGCCTCTTATATCTCCCCCTATTCTTGCCAGGCCTTGGGCACATCCCTGGACCTCCCCAAGCCCAGGGTTCCTCATCTGTGACATGCATGAGGTCTTCCCTTTGAGATGGGTGGACTCCGAGCTCCACATGGCAGAGGGGTGTGTGGGAGATGCTGTGGCCAGAGACCATCTCCCCAGGGCCCTGAACCAGGGAGGAGCCAGGCGAGGACCCCCCTCCTGTGACAATCATAGGGGCAAGCCTGCACCCTCCTTCCCAGCCCCAGGAAAGCCGCTGCTTCTGGGACTTTCTGGGTCCTCCTGGCCTGTGTCGGGGCTGGAGGGCTGAGGGAAGCCAGTGGTCTTGCCTTTTGAACTTGTAGAGGATGAATGCTCCCACCGCAAACAGCCCGAGGACGAAGAGGACCACCACAGCCCAGTAGCCGCCGCTGCCGCCCAGCCTCTGCGAGTCTGCAAGGGAAAGGCCATAAATGGGCAGCACAGGCCCTGCCTCGCCCAGCCAGGACGGAAGTTCTTTCACATGGTCAGCTGTGTGGACAGAGAGCCTCCTGCCTGGCATCCCACAGTGATCGGGGTCCAGGCCTGGATGCAAGCCCATGCCCCGTGGGGCTCCAGGCCAGGCCTCTCACCTGTGTCCACGTCCCTCAGGGCCACCAGCACCCGCACCCCTCCTCGCAGCAGGAAGCTGATCTTCTGCGTGTTCAGTACCTGCTGGATGGCCGCCAGCCTCTGTAAGCAGAGCAAGAGAGAGTGGGTCGTCCTCTGCGGGCCCGTGGGTGGGAGACCGGGCAGCCGGGCTCGGCCGGGGAGGGCTGGGGATGGTGGACACAGCCTGCCTGTGCCCAGCGCCCTCTGTGAAGGGGAATGGTGACCGCAGCCCACCTTCACCACCACCACTGACGGGACACCAAGGGGCATTCTACCTTTGAGCGACACCCCCAGCCCTATTTTTTGTTCTTTATTTTGAAACAGGGTCTCGCTGAGTTGCACAGGGCCTCACTAAGTAACCGAAGCTGCCCATGAGCCGTGACCCTCCTGTCTCAGCCTCCCGAATGCTGGGATTACGAGCCTGCGCCATCACGCCTGGCTTCCATGGGCTCTTTCGTCAGGAGGCGTGGGCCATGGAGTATGGAAAGGGGGATCTTGAGGGCTCCAGGGGCTGACCCCAGTGGTCAGGGAAGGCTTCCCAGAGGTGGAAGGCAGGTCAGGAGGTGGGTCAGGGGAGTGACCTGCTGAGGGGGACCCCAAGAGGGGCTCCAGGTTACAGGGAAGGGTTGCAGAGCGGGGGTGTCTGGGGCTGGAGAGGATGGCCCGTGGCCAGCCTTGTAGGCCCTGGGGACCCTCCCTGGGGATCCAGGTGACATGGTGGCCATGTGAGTTGCCCGCGCACAGTAGGCTCCTTCGTGGCTCCTGTCAGTCCTCCCTGCATCTGTGCATTTGTCGCTGTCCAGGGTTGGACAGTGGAGACCTGGCTGCCTCTTGCTGCCACCCATTCCCTCCTGGCTGGACCTTGGAGCCCCCGGGAGCCCCAAAGGGGTGGCCCAGTGACCCCAGCCTCCTGGCTCCTGGACTATGGTGGAGAAAGGACTTTGTCTCCATCTGTGTCCCAAGCCGCTGTCATCTCTTCCTGAAGCACAGAGTCCTGGAATGCTGAGACCCGAGATATCCCCACCTGTATGCGCCCACCTGGCGGCCCAGGGCCTCCTGACCACCTCCTGACTAGCATTCAGAGCAGAGCCAGGGGCCAAGTGGTGCTCAGGCTCATCCCTCTGCACGGGTGGTTCAAAGGGTGTGGGAATGGGACCTCACACCAATGGCCACCCCAAAGCTCCCTGCGGGCACCCCATGGAGGATGCTTGGAGCGTGGCCTAGAGAAGGCACGAGATTCCAGAAGCCCGGTCCCTGCTCCAGTGCCCCCCGAGGACCCAGGACGCGGAGCTGGGAAGGGTGCGTGTCCCCAGGGCAGCAGAAAGCCCTTGCTTGGAAGGGCTCCTTCTCCACACGCCCTAGACAACGCCCCTCTTTCGTCCTTTTGGGAAGAGACATCCATTGTGGCTTGATCTCATTTCCCTGATGCTAGCCATGGTCAGCATCCTTCCACGGAGCTATTGGCCATTTGTGTGGCTCCACTGAAATGTCTATCGAGGTCCTTGCCTCACCCAGGATTTAATTGGGGTCGTCTGTTTTCTTGCTATTGGGTGAGGCCCTTGTGTGTTTTGGAGATCAACCATCGTTAGGCGCGTGGTCAGAAAATGTCATCCCTTCTCCCTTCCTGGCCGTGTCTCCCCTCTGCCGGTTGCTTCCTTGCTGTGCGGAAGTTTCTCAGCTTGACGTCATCTCCTTTGTCTGCCTCCTCTGGTTCCTGGTGGACTGTGACTGGGGTCTGATCCAAACCTCATCACCACATCTGATGTGCAGTCTATCCTGTTTTCTTCTGGAAGTTGTACTTTTAGGTCTTATGTGAGTCCTTTTGGGTGGGGACATTCTGACTTTGAGTTCCACCCCAGCCCTTTTTATATTTTATTTTAAAACAAGGGTCTTGCTGATTTGTTGATGGTCTCACTAAGTTACTGAGCACTGACCTCAAGCCTGCAATTACCCTGTCTCAGCCTCCTAAGAACTGGGATTAGAGGTATACACCATTGCACCCAGCTTATATAAGTTTTTTTTTTTTTTTTGTAGCAGAGATTGAACCCAGGGGTATCCTACCTTTGAGACACATCCCCAGCCCTATTTTATTTTTTAATATAAAACAGGGTCATAAAATTATGAATATGGCATGGTACCCTGGACAATCATTGGTGGGAGTGGGGAAGGGAAAACGGGGGTGGGGGGAGAGGGCACCAAGTATAGTTTAAATGTATACCATTTATGTTCAATAAAAAATTTTAAAAAAACCAGGGTTTTGCTAAGTTGCTGACACTGGACTTGAACTTGTGATCCTCCTGACTCAGATTCCAAAGTATTGGGATTACAGGTGTGTCCACCATGCCTGGCAGGTATGTAAGTCTTTATGTTGACTTTTGTAAGTGATGTGAGGTCAGGGTCCAATTTCATCCTCTGGCATAAGGACATTCAGTTTTCCCAGCACAGGTTATTGAAGAGGCTGAAGTTTCCCCACGGTAGGTTCTTGGTACCTATTATGGTTTGAGTTTATTTATTTATTTATTTATTTATTTAGTGGTATTAAGAATTGAACCCCGGGTCATTCTACCTCTGAACTATACCCAAGCCCTATTTTTTAGTTTTATCTTGAAATGAGGTCTCACCAGATTGATGAGATCCTTGCTACTTGCTGAGGCTGTTCTCGAACCTTTGATCCTCCTGTTTAAGCCTCTTGAGTACTGGGATTACAGGGGTTTGCCAACACGCTTTGTATGGTTTGAATTTAGAATGTCCCCGACCTCCTGTGGTAGACAGGCAGCCATGTTGGAGGCAGGGCTTGGTTCCTAAGGAGAGGTCCCTGGGGGTGAGTCTTTGAGGATTATATATGTGTCCTCCTCACCTGCTCTCTTTGTCTCTCTCTTTCTCTCCTCCTCCTTCCCCTCCCCCTCCTCCTCTTCTTCTTCTTCTCATCCTCTTCCTCCTTTTCCTCCCCCTCCCCCTCCTCCTCCTCCTCTTCTTCTTCTTCTTCTTCTTCTTCTTCTTCTTCTTCTTCTTCTTCTTTTCTTCTTCTTCTCATCCTCTTCCTCCTTCTCCCCACCTCCTCTCCTCCTCCTCCTCCTCCTCCTCCTCCTCCTCCTCCTCCTCCTCCTCCTCCTTCTTCTTCTTCTTCTTCTTCTTCTTCTTCTTCTCATCCTCTTCCTCCTCCTTCTTTTTCTCCTCCTCCTCCCTCCCCCCCCCATCTCTCTCTCTGTCTCTCTCGGCCTCCCTGATGTGAGAGCAGAACCCTGTGTATACTCTCTTCTCTTTCTCTCTCCCTCAGCCTCCTGTGCCTCCAGACTGAGCTCTTCAGACTTAACTGGCCTAACATGGACTGAATCTCTGAAATCTCCAGAAATGTGAGCCAATAAATCTCCAAGTTGTTGTTGTCAGGTTTGGGGGTCGCAGCATTGAGTGTTTTTCTCTGAGCTCTGCGCTGTCCCCTTTCTCTCTGTGGTTGTTTGTATGTCAGTGCCATGCTGTTTTGATTTCTGTAGCACTGATGTTAGCTTGTGTGTTATGTATAGCTCTGTTCTTTTTGCTCAAGGTTGTTTTGGCTATTTGGGGTCTTTTGTGCTTCCAAATGAGTTTTGGGATTTTTTTTCTATTTCTGTGAAAGTGCTATTGGAATTTTCATAGGGATGAGTTAAGTCAGGGGAGCCCTTTTCAGAGTGTGGGCATCTCAACAATCATTTCCTTCATGGAAATGGAGGTCTTTCCATTTATCTGTTCTCTTCAGTTTCTTTTGCCACTGTTATAGTTCCAGTTCCTTTTATCTCCTTGGGTAAGTTTATTCTGACATGTTTTATTTAAGTACATTGGTGCTATTCTCAATGGGATTTTTAAACTTTTTTCCCCATACTTCACTGTTAGTATACAGAAAGGCCATTGACTTTCTGGGCCTCCCTTTCTGGGCCATTGACTTTCTGCATCCACAGGGGCCTGGGGCCCAGGATGCCCCTGCCTCGCTGCCGGCCACTCTGACCAGGCATCTGACAAGCATGCCCCCATACAGTATCTGCCCCCCTTTTGCACACTGAGTGAGCATTTGCTCTTCTAAGTGCCCAGCTCAGTGGCTCTTCATTCATCCCCCACATTGTATACCATCTCCATGAACACCTGATATTTCGTGAGCCCAATGAGAAACCCAGTCCTTTAGCCATCATTCCCAGCCCTCTCCCCAGGGTCCAGGCAGCCACTAACCCTTCCGTCTCTATGGATTTGCATACTCTGTAAGTTGCATGAGATCGTGTGATGTGGTGTTTTGAGTCTGGCTTCTCCCCCTCAGCGTACTGTTTCAAAGCTTGTTCCCACTGTAGCTGGTATCACCCTCGTCTCTTGTATAAGAGAGTAGAGTCCTTGACTCTCCTGCACGCTGGTCCCTGCAGTGCGCAGTCATTCATCCGTTGATTTTTACTCAGGGTACTGACGTGGTTGGCCCCTACGCCTCATGCCGCTATTGATGAGCAGTTTTCTGTGTGGACGCATTTTCATTCTTGTTGAGTTCACACCAGGGGTGGAGTCTCCAGGTCATATGGCCACTCCATGTCCCACCTCTCCAGGACCTTCCACCCTGCTTTCCATATTCCCACCAGCAATCTGCGAGGGTCTGATTGTTTTTTTTTCTTTCCTTCTTTCTTTCTCTCTTTCTTTCTTTCTTTCTTTCTTTCTTTCTTTCTTTCTTTCTTTCTTTCTTTCGTGGTACTAGGGATAGAACCCAGGGGCATTCTACCTCTGAGTGACATCCCCAGCCCTATTTTTTTTGTGTGGTGGTGGTACTGGGGTTCCTGGAAATCCTTTTACCTCCGGGCTACATGCCCAGACCTATTTTTTTATATTATTTTTATTTGGAAGCAGGGTCTCTTAAGCCAGCGAGGCTGACTTCGAACCTGCGTTATCCTCCTGTCTCCGCCTCCCAAGCACGGGGATTACAAGCGTGTGCCACCATGCCCAGCACCTTTTTTTTTTTTTTTAGAAAGGCAGACTGCCGCATGCAGCGCCTCATTCGGATGTGTCTGGAGTCTTGGAAGCTTGACCACCCTACGTTCTCCTACAGATGGACCTTGAGAGCTTGTTTGGAGGTTCTATCAGGGGAGCGCAGCCTCTCGTGTACCCCTGACCGAAGACGGGTCCCCCTCTATTCGGGGAAGGTCGCCCTCTTGGACCGAGTGCGCAGCTTCGGGAGGGACGCACATGGAGCAGTGAGGGAGGAAGGGGACACCGCCTAGCCAGCCGGATCAGCCGAGTCCACCCTGGCGATCAATGGGGTGAGAGATGTCGCAGCCAGATCGCCCTCACAAACTACTTTTTAAACAGGGTCTCACTAAGTTGCAGAGGGCCTCACTTAATAGCTGAGGCTGTCCGTGAACCCAGATCCTCCTGTCTCAGCCTCCCAAGCACGGGGATTACAAACGTGCGCCACTATGCCCGGACTGATTTCTTTTTGCCAATACTTGGTATTGTCTGCTTTTTGATTTTTGCCATCCTGGTGAGTGCAAAGGGACTCTGATTCACCTTTGAGTCCCCTCCTGCCCTGGAAACAGGCAGGTCTTCTGTCCCCGCCATGAGGGTATTGTGTGGTGAGTGTTCTGTGCAATAAAGATGTCTGTTAAGCGCACGGAGGCTGTTTTCTGCTCTGTCCTGGGTCCTGTGCTACTTGGTGTCTCCTAGTCACTGCTGACCTACATTTCCCAGCACTCCTTGCAGTAGGTTAAGGCCATGTGACCGGTCCCAGCCAATGGAATGGGAGATGAGTGAGAACATTCCCTTCCCCCACCCTACCCCCCCCGCAAGGTTTTAGCCCACCTTCCCTTCTCGCTGCCCCGCCCTGTGACCTTGGAGGTCACCTGACCCCTACAGCGCAGAGCCAGGGCAGGCGTCCAGTAAGAATGGGCTTTAAGCAATGCGCCGCGGAGCTGCCCTCCACCCCAGCTGGGCACCGAGCCCTCAGCTGTGCAGAGACAAGGGGCGTACCTTGTCGCTAGTGAGGCTCCTCTTCCTCGTGGGCCTGGGCGGGGGCAGGAGGACGTACAGGTCAGCCAGGGTGGGCAGCCCCGGCTTCACCACGCTCACCAGCAGCTCCTCGGGGATGCTGGTCTCCTGCGGGGCAGACGGGCCACTTCGATCCCTGCTCCTGTGACACGTCAGCCCCCAGAACCTGCTCTTCCCTCCTGGCTGGGGTAAGTCCCCATCACCTGTCCCACACAGTGACCCTGTTCGCTGCACACCCCAGGGCTGGTCCTGAATCCCCCAGTGCCCCACGCCACTCCTGGTCCCCCGGCCCCTGTATGGGTCTCAGCCTCGGCCCCGGCACTGCCTCCCTCCCAGGTCTGACCTCAGCCCACTCCTCATCCTGCGGCTAGAGCGGTCAGCTCCCTCCCCAGCTAATGTCCAGGTTCTCATCATGTGCTCAGGCCCGACTCGCCCCTCCACCCACAGGACGTGCCCCTGCATCTCTGCCTCCTGGGCCCTGCCACGCACAGCCCTCAGGCGAACTCCTATTCCTCCTTCAAAGCCCAGGACCATTTTACCAGCCTCATTCACAGGATGCATGGAAGCGTGGTCAAGGTGGGCCTCAGCCTGGGACAGCTCGGAGGCTGTGGGAGGCTGGCCTTTCCCTCCCTGGGGCCACCCCCTGCCCACCCTGGGGCAGGCCTCTCTGGGCTCTGGGAGCTCCCCCACTCGTCCCCCCATCTCCAGTGTCCAGCTCAGAAGGGAAGTTAAGTCAGCAAAGGTCACTTTAAAGAGATGCTGTACCACAGGAGGACGGCGGCCGGGGCCCGTGCATACAGTGGCGCTCTAGCTGTGCGCGGGCAGTGCACCCCATTCCTCTTCTTTTTGATTTTCCGGTACTGGGGATGGAGCCCAGGGGCATTCTACCTCATTTTTTAATTCTTTATTTTGAAACAGGGTCTCACTGAGTTGCAAAGGGCCTCACTAAGTAGTAGCTGAGGCTGGCCTCGAACCATGACCCTCCTGTCTCAGCCTCCCCAGTGCTGGGATTACAAGTGTGAGCCACCATACCAGGCTCCATTCCTCCTCTCTGAAGGGGTGCTCCAGCCCTGACTCCCGAGCCAGGGTAGCAGGCCTCGCCCCAGCCAGCACCGAGGCCAGAGAGCCTGCGCAGAGCGACAGCCCGGAGGCCCTGTCCTGCCCTGGCCCATGGCTGAGGCTTCTCTGGGACGCTGTGAGCGACCCCCGTGGGCGGGCACCTTGGAGAGCAGCCGGGTGACCACCAGGCCGACGTCCTCCCTCCACTCGGGGGTGTTGGGGTTGAAGGCGTCCAACTCCTTGGAGAACTGCAGTGGCACGACCTGAAACTGATCTGGAAGGGATGGGACATTGGTCAGGCCCGGCAGTGGCCCCTGGCTCAGGGAGGTGGCCACATGGCCTGGGCATCCTGGGACAGGCCTGGCTTCAGGTCCCCCAGCTGTTGTTATCACAGTCTTCTAAAGCATGGGAAAATGATTTGCATTTAAAAAACAAGGGCCCTTCCTGTGTGCTAATAGCCATGGCCTGGCCTGGATAACCCCCGCGCCCACTGGCCTAGTAGCAGCAGTAGACACAAGGATGACCATGAGACATGGCCAGCCTGCCCCGCGAGTGGGGTCTGCCTGCACAGCCCGTGTGAGATACTCACACAAGGACACACACACCTCGGAGCCAGCCCGTGAGGCCTCATGATCCCTGGACTTCAGCCAGGCTGGTCCCCCCACCAGATTAAAAGCCCCTCAAGGGGGGAACCCTGGCTGTTCTTCCTCAGCTCGGAGCCCTATTCTAGAGCTCCAGAAGCCTCTCCGCTGATCTCTGGCCTCAGTTTCTCTTTTTTTGTGGTACTGGGGATGGAACCCAGGGGCATTCTATCTCCAAGCTACACCCCCAGCCCAATTTTTTATTCTTTATTTTGAAAACAGGGTCTCACTGAGTTGCAAAGGACCTAAGTAGCTGAGGCTGTCTGCAAACCCGGATCCTCCTGTCTCAGCCTCCCGAATGCTGGGATGACAAGCGTGCGCCACCACGCCCGGCTTCAGTTTCTCTTATGAACGGAGCAGGCTCTGCAGGGATGAGGGCTCCGGGGCTTTGTGAACTGAGAACCAGCCTTTTATCTGTGAAGGGGTGGTGCTGAGCTCCACTCGGCAGCAGAGGAGGGCGCTGTTCAGTGTGCGCTGGGCCCACTGAACACTTGCTATGGCAGCCGAATGCAGCGGAGGTTGTCATTAAAGCGAGAGGCTTTTATCTGTGTGTGCACAGGCCAGTGCTCGCTGGTGGGAGAGCGGGGTCCTCCTTCCCTGCGACTCATTCTTGTACCTGTTTCCCTGAGGGCTGACATCCCCAGTCAGCACAGATAAAGGAGAATATGGCTTCAGACCAGAAGTCTCTGCCTTATCTGGGCTTACCTTCGACATAACCCTGGACAGTTGCAGAGGGGCGAGGGTGCGTGGGGACGGGCCTTGGAGCCAGGCAGGCCGGGACATGCCTGGCTATCACTCCTGGTATCTCAGCAGCGCCCTCGCTGGGGGTTGTGTCTCAGGGTGCTAAAGACAGCATTTATTTGGCAGGTGGGGAGGCTGAGGCCAGAGAGGTCAGAGACCACCGAGGCCAGAAAGCTGGGACAGGGCTCTGCCCATCTGCCCTCTCTCCCCAGTGCCTGGCCGGCCTGCCAGGGGTGAGCTGACCCCCGGAATGAAGCAGGAGGCGGGGACTCACCCAGCACCCGCACGACCCTGGAGTCCTGCAGCACGGAGCTCCCGCAGGCCGCCTGCACGGTCACCCGCACGTCCCCCGGGGCCGCAAACCGCGTGGTCACCGAGTTCTCCAGGGAGAGGAGAGGCTGCAGGGCACAAGTGGGGTTCAGGCCCGGCCTGGCAGGGTGCGGGGTGTGGGCGCTGACCCCATGGCCCACTGCCCTCCATGCCCCGACGCACTGCATCCTCCTGGCTCTGCCACCCCAGGGAAACACAGTCCTGCGCCCCCAGCCTCCGTCTGGGCCCTCAGCTGCTGTTTGGGGCTTCCAGCTTGGGGACACAGGGCTGCCGTTCGATGGATGAATGAAGGATGTCCCTTCTTTGGTCTTGAGGCCCCTAGCCTTGTCCTGACCTGGCTGTCTCCTGCTCAAGAACTGTCCACAGCTCCTAGTGCTTACAGGCCCCAACCCGGGCCTCCAAGTGAGTGAGGCTCTGGTCTACCCAAGCGGCCTCCTCCATGAAGCCCTCCCAGACCATTCCTGGTGGAAATGGCCTCCCTTCCCTGGAGTCCTCATGCACGCACCTGCCCCGCCCTGACACCCATCGCACCCTGGCTCGGGCCAGCCACTTTGCCTTGTCCCTTCCCTAGGAAGAGCTGAGGTGGGCTGACTCACCCTGTGTCCACCAGCAGACGGCCCTACCAGAGGCCCAAGGAGAAAGAGAAGAAAGGCTGGGGTTGGGTGGGAAGTGCACCCTATGCTGTGCCCGGCTACCGGACGCCTGAGTAGTGCCCCGTCCTCACGCTGCACCCCAGAAGGGAGCCCATAGGAAGGAGGCCAGAGCGGCCGGCGGCGCACCTGCAGGCTGTGGCCAATCCACCAGTAGAAGACAGTGAGGTTGGGGTTCAGGGGCAGCAGCACGGCCGTGAGGTTCACCTCCTCATTGATGCCAATGACAGGGACCACCTCCAGGTAGAGGGCCTGCAGGGGGGCTGCAGGGTCCAGGGAAGCCAGGGTGAGAGGACAGCGTGGCACAGGGCAGCTCAGGGCTGCTTACTGGTCACCTGTCACTAATAGTTTCATTGCTGTACTATCACAACCACCACCTTTATCACCATTACCACCATCACTATCACCATCACCATAACCATCAACATCATGATCACCACAACCCATCACCATCATCCTCACTACATCACCATCATTCCCATCATCATCACCACCCTCATTACCACCACCGTCACCACCATTACCACCACCACAATCACCACCACCATCATCACCACATCGCCACCATCACCACCACCACCATCATCATCACCATCACCACCTTCATTACCACCACCACCACCACCATTACCATAACCCATCATCACCACCACCATCATCACCATCACCATCATCATCATCACCATTACCATAACCCATCATCACCATCACCACCACCATCAGCAGCAGCAGCACCATCATCAGCACCATCATCATCACCACCACCATAACTCATTACCATCATCAGCACCACCATCATCACCATCACCACAATCATCACCACCACAACCCATCTCATCATCATCACCACCATCACTGGCATCATCATCACTATCATTACCATAACCCATCACCACCATCATCACCACCATCATCACTATAACCCACCACCATCACTATAATCCATCACCATATCATCACTATCATCACCATCTTCATCACCACCCCTATCACACCATCACCACCACCACCACCACCACCATAATCATCACACCATCACCACCAACACCATTATCATCACCACAACATCATCACAACCACCATACGATCACCACAACACCATCAGCAGCAGCACACCACCACTACCATCACCCCCACTACTACCATCACCCATCCCAAGGGACTCCGTGCATTTCCCCAAACACCAGGCTCTCTGTGTCACAGGGAGATACTCTCAGTTTCCGAGGGGTGAAGGACTTACAGTTGACCTGGACAAAGAGCACAGCCTCGTCATGCCCCGCCATGTTCTCTGCCCTGACAGACACGCGGTATATGCCGGGATTCTCGTAGCGGTGCCGGATGGGCTCGCCAGTTAGCGTGAGGTTCATGTACATGGCCTTGAAGCCATCCCCGAGGTCCACCTGGTACTTGGTGGTCAGGACGTCACCCTGCAGGGAAACACCACAAGGCCACTCAAGTGTGGCTCTGGAAGCTGTGGGGCCAGCCCTGGGGTGTGGGGGGACCCAGAGGGTCAGGTCCAGTCCTGCCCTTGGGATTTCAGCCTGGGGCCTGCTGACTGGGCAGCTCGGGAGGGATTAGCAAGGACCATGCCCAGCTGCAGAGGAGGTAGAAGGCCCATGGCGAGCTCAGGAAGGTGGAAGGAAGTGTGGGGCCAAGGGAGACCCCTGAGACCTGTGCCAGGCTGGGAGCTGGAGGGTAAGAAGGACCCTTTCCCACCAGGGAGGGTTTCAGTTACACATCCAGGAGGACCCTTGAGTAGTTCACAGCACAGCAAACAGAATTTCCCCTCCTGGGATTATCTGGTTCCAAGTTTGAGTTTCCTCTCATCCTGTGCTGTTCCAGCAGCGAGGCTCTGCTGGGGCAGGGGCCGTGCAAGGCAGGGGGGACACCACACAGTGCCTCTGCCTCCTCCCCCAGCACCACGTCACTAGGAAAGCCGCTTCATCACCTGTGCACGTCCCGCCACGGCACCAGCCTCCCAGTGGCTAGCTGTTCTCACTGGGGCACTGACTGCTTTGGTCTGCCTCTGGAGCGACCCCCAAGGCTCATGTGTTGAGGGCGTGGCCCAACGCAGCAGGGCTCAGAGATGGGCCAGCGAAGCGACTGATCATGAGGGCTCTCATCTTATCAGTGGGTTAACCCATAGGTCACTGAACGGACAGCTGGGAGGTGGTGGAACTGGAGGCAGGTGGGGCCTGGCTGGAAGACTGTAGGTCACTGAGGGTGACCTGGGGACAGTATCTAGACCTGGTCTGTCTGTATCATCTATCTCATTCTATCTATCTATCTATCTATCTATCTATCTATCTATCTACCTATCATCTATCATCTATCACCTCTCCCTGCTTCCCAGCTGCCATGAGCTGAGCAGCTTCCCTCCCAGGCCCTTCTGGCTTGGAGGCAGTCACTCATGGACTGAACCTCTGAAACCATGAGCCCAAATACACCTTTCATCTCAGCTGTTTTCGCCAGGTATGTTGGTCACAGTGATTAAAATCTGCCACAGCAACCCCAACTTTATAGCAAGGAAGTGTCCCGTGTTCAGTTTCGTGTTCTCCCTCCTTTTCACCAGTTCCCCCAGGACAATGACAAAACTTTGTCCTTGTGACCAGGGCTATTGCTACCCACTTGGCAATCTTCTTAGTTCACACTTGCCAGATAGTCAAAGCTAATAGGATACATTTACATAAACCCTATTCATTTAACTTTCTCCACAAATGTCCACTGGGATCCTCTGAGTGGGGCCGCATAGAAAGAGGGTCTTCGCAGATGTGAAGAGTTAAGATGAGGTCCTGCTGGGGGTAACTGGGGTCCTTATAAGAGCAAGGGGAGGGAGCTGTGTAGAGAAGGAAGCAGACACTGGAAGAGAAGCAGCCGACCATGGCTCCCATGCGCCCGGGAGCAGAGATGGAGCAGGCCTGCCTGAGCCTGTGTCTGAGGTCACCCACTGAGGACCTCAGGGGTGCAGCCAGGCTGGCGCCCCGCCCCACTCTCCTGCGGTGAGGGAATGAGGGAGGGTCTCAGCCCAGCTCTCTCACGGGGCGGGGAGGGGGGGTTCTGCATTGCATTCTGGGAAGCAGATATGGAAGTATAGTTTTATTGTGCAGCTCCCCAAGAGCTCACGGCGCTAGACGTTTGGGGTGCCCGCTTGTCAGTGCAGCCCGTTGGGAGAAGGGGCTCTTCCTGGCGCGCCGGCGTGCTGGCCGTGGAGGTGGCCGGTGTGTGCCGTGGGCGTGGCCAGCGCCTCCGGTGGGTAGTGCACCTTCTCATCCTGCCCATCTTGCCCAGAGGGAAGCATCTTATCCACGAAGCCCAGTGAATCGGCTTCCTCTGCGGGGCTGTGGCTTTCCTGCCAACCGAAGGCCTCCTAGCCTGCGTCTCAAAGGGTTTCTCACCGGCTTTTCTAAAGGTGGAATTGTTTACCATCCTGTTTAACTTGCGGTCTGTTTGGCCAGGTCTGGGTGGGCACTGGATGGGAAGGCTGCCCCGCAGTGAGCTGCTTTGTGCCCACCAAGCTCCGCCCTGGCTCCCATCAGACCCTGACCCGCTGACGTGGACGTTTCCAAGCAGAGCGTGGCCGAGGCGTGAGAGTGGGCACGTGCCTGTGTGTGCATAGTAGTGCGCAAACGCGTCTACAGGTGTGTGTGCATGCGTGCATGTGTAAATGCATGTTGTGTGTATGTGTGTAAGTGTGCATGTGTGCCAGTGTGTGAGCGTGTGTATGTGTGTAAGTGTGCATGAGTGTGCGTGCCAGTCCCCAGGCCCACTCTCCAGCCCTTCCCAGAAGAGCCAATAGCCTCTTCTAGACCAGGATGCTGGAGGCCCCATCTGCCAAGGGCATCTTGGGGCCGCTCCCCTTCATCCACCCTCTCTGGCGGGCCTGCCAGGGAGCCCTGGGACGGCCGAGGGTTCCACTCCGGGCTGGGCAGAAGTGCTGTGGGGCTGGGCCACCTGCTTGAGGCAGGAGCAGCTGCGAGACTTGGGCTCTAGGGGGCAGCAGAGGGCTGTGCTTCCTGGAGGCCAGTCCTGGACCAGGAGCAGACCGGTCTAGGTGGCTGAGGCTGAGCCTGCCTCTCTGTCCTCAGCCCGCCCTGCTCTGGGGCCGCCCTGCTGCCCCAGGGGGACTCAGAGCCAGTCAGTCAGCAAGAGGCCCCACCCGTGGGGATCAAAGCCAGGGGGCGGGCTCAGATCTGGGCCACTTGGACACCCTGTGGCTTTGAGAGTGACGTTGTTACCTGCCCAGCCTCAGTTTCCCCACTGTGAAGCAGGTTGACAAGAGCGTATGGTGTGAGGCTGGAGGCTCATGTGAGCTGTCCCACACGCAGGTGGGTTGTTTCTTCCTGTCTCAGTTTCCCTGTTTACATGGGGCCGGGGGCCCTGCCTTCTGACTCCAGACACCTTTGCCATTGCCACCCACCCACCAGGCTTCATACTTTGAAAGACATTTAAACACAGCAAGGCCACTGTGAAGCCGTGCTCTAAACCCCGTCCCCATCCTCCAGAGCCCTGCGGCAGTGGCGCCGGTCCCCGGCCCCTCTCAGGGTCAGGGCGGGATCCCTGGTCCCTGCACGTTTGCCCAAAATTTTCAATGTTCTTCCTGTAAAGTTTTCTAATTTTCTTACAATGAGCATTAGTTATTTCTATAATCAGAAACATAAGTGTGCTGCATATTAACTTAAAAGACAGAAGGAAATATAAAAATTAATAGCTCCCTCGGGGAATAGGATTTTTTGTGATATTTATGTTCTTGATATTTTTAATGTATTTTCCAAATATTTTGCTATAAACATGTATTATTTTTAAAATCAGAAGGAAACATAATGCTTATTCAAAAGTAAAAATAGAAACACCTGGGTTGGAGGGTAGATTTATATACATGTATAATATCTTTGTGTGTATATACATAAACCTATATTTATACCTGTCTTCTTGTAAACAAATACATGCAGAGTTTATCTTTGGTTGTGTGATTTTAAGTAGTAGGTTTTTTAACTTTCTGCCTTGTTAGGATTCCAAATTAACTAAATCAATTTAATTAGAGGCTTAGAAAAATTTTACTCCCACCTACGGGAGTAAGTAAAGTGTGCATCAGAGCCCAGTAAATACACACGCACACGCGTCCTCACACCCACATGGAGGCCACGCTTCCCTCCAGCTGTCTGAGGCCCCATGCTCCGCCCTCAGCCTCCTCCCTCAGCCTCCGCCCTCAGCCTCCTCCCTCTGCCTCCTCCCTCAGCCTCCTCCCTCAGCCTCCGCCCTCAGCCTCCTCCCTCTGCCTCCTCCCTCTGCCTCCTCCCTCTGCCTCCTCCCTCAGCCTCCTCCCTCTGCCTCCTCCCTCAGCCTCCTCCCTCAGCCTCCGCCCTCAGCCTCCTCCCTCAGCCTCCTCCCTCTGCCTCCTCCCTCTGCCTCCTCCCTCAGCCTCCTCCCTCTGCCTCCTCCCTCAGCCTCCTCCCTCAGCCTCCTCTCCCATGTCCTCGCTCTCACTCCCGCTCTCTTTCTTGGTACTGGGGATTGAACCCAGGGGCTTTGCACCTCTGCGCTACACCCCCGTCCCTATTTTATTTTTATTTTGAAACAGGGTCTCACTAAGTTGCTGAGGGCCTCGCTAAGCTGCAGAGGCTGGCTGCGAACCCGTGATCCTCCTGTCTCAGCCTCCCAAGTACTGGGATGACAGGCATGCACCACCCTGTCGGTTTCTGTGTCTCGTTCATTTCTGAAGCCTGGTGTAACTCCAAGGAGCAGCTTTCTGCCCCCCCCCCCCCGCTACCTCCTGTAGTTTGGGGCAGGCAGGTCTCCACACCGATGCCCTGAAGGAACGCAGGCCCCCCCTGCCTGCCCCCTGCAGCCCCCGGGGAGGGCAGGGGGCACTTACCTGCTCCTGATGCACCAGGAACAGCACCTCCTCTCCTGGCTGCATGGCCACCGCCTCGCCGCGGATGCTCACCCGCAGGCCGCGGGGCGGGGTGAGCGGGCACTGGAGCTGCGCCGGGCTCTGCTGCAGGTCCAGGCCCCCCTCGCACACGTTGGACACCACCTTCCGGTACCTGGGGAACAGGACGGTCAGGGTCCAGCAGGGCTCCATGGGCGGCACCGCCTCCCGGTGGGCACTTGGCACTGGAGGAGGCGCTGGCCCTGACCTCTCGGCCTCCCCACTCTGCCTGCTGCTGCTGCTGTAACGAGGAGGCCCGGGAGGCGCTGGGAGGGCCGGGGTCTGCGCCTGAGAACATTTCCATGGTCCAATCATAGTAGTAATAATAATGGCCATCGTTATCGTTGATGAGGGGTGACTGAAGGAGCTAGTCTGAATTTTATGAGGTTTTTTTTTTTTTTGATTGGGGGGAATCAAACCCATGGACATTTCTGCCTCTGAGTTACAAACCCAGCTCTTTTCAAATTATTATTATTATTATTATTATTATTATTTTGGTGTGGCATAATGGATTAAACTCAGGGGTGTTCTGCCTCTGAGCTATACCCCCAGCTCCCCCCTTTTTTGAGACAGGATTTGCTAGAATACTGAGAGTCTGCCTACATTGCTGAGGCTGTCCTTGAACCTGAACTCCTCTTGTCTCAGCCCCCTAAATACTGAGATTGTAGGCATGTCCCACCACACCTGGATTTTAAAACATTTTTTTTTTTTTGCAGGTCTGGAGATGGAACCCAGGGGCATTTGACCTCCAAGCTATACCCTCTGTCCTGTTTTTTATATTTTATTTTATTTTAATTTATTTTTATTTTTATTTTTGGTGGTACTGGGGTTCCTGGAAGCCCTTCTACCTCCAGGCTACACTCCCAGACCTATTTTATATTTTTTATTTGGAAACAGGGTCTCTTATTTTATTTTGAAACAGGGACTCACTAAGTTGCAGAGGGCCTCACCAAGTAGTTGAGGCTGTCCATAAACCGTGATCCTCCTGTCTCAGCCTCCTGAATGCTGGGATTACAAGCGTGTGCCACAACGCCTGGCTTAAAACATTTTTAATTATTATTATTATTATTTTGCCGTACTGGGGATGGAGCCCAGGGGCATTCTACCTCTGAGTTACACCCCCAGCCTTATTTTTTCTTCTTTATTTTGAAATAGGGTTTTATTGAGTTGCAAAAGGCCTCACTAAGTAGTAGCGGAGGCTGTCCATGGACCGCGATCCTCCTGTCTCAGCCTCCCCAAAGCTGGGATTCCAAGTGTGCGCCACCATGGCCAGCCTAAAACATTTTTGTTGTTGTTGTTGGTACTGGGGTTCCTGGAAACCCTTCTACCTACGGGCTATACTCCCAGACCTATTTTATTATTTATTTATTTATTTATTTATTTATTTATTTATTTAATGAAACAGGGTCTCTTAAGCCAGCAAGGCTGGCTTCAAACCTATATGATGTTCTTGTCTCCTCCTCCCAAGAGCGGGGATTACAAGCGTGCACCACCACGCCCGGCAGCCTAAAACATTTTAGTTTTGAAACAGGGTCTCACTATGCTGCTGAGGCCATCTGTGACCCTGCGATCCTCCGGTCTCAGCCTCCCAAGTGCAGGGATTATAGGCGTGCATCATCAGGCCCTGCTGAGTCTCGCGGCCGTGATGAGAAGCGTGGAGAGCAGTGCTCCGAGGGGCCGGGCTCCAGACTCGGCCTCCTCTCCCCTGTGCAGCCACGGGCGAGCGGCCCTCCTCTTGGGCCTTGTCTCCCTGTTACTTAGCAAGCTGGACTCAGTGGCCCCGAGCCCTCCACTTGTCCACATAACACCTGAGCGCCTGCCGTGAGGTCCTGGGAACGTGGGTGCTCGCACTCAGCCCTGGCCTTGCGGGGCAGAGCAGGCCACACCAGCCCCACACTGAGGCAGGGTCGTGCCATGGCGGCGCTGGGAAGGGCGGCCCCTGGAACCTCTCTCTGAGAACAGGCTTTCAGCTGAGGCTGGGAGGGAGACAGAGAAGAGCCTCACGGGCAACAAGAGCATCACGTACAAAGGCCCTGTGGTGGGTTCTGGGGACTTGAGTGGGAACAGGGGCCATGAGGCTAGATAGAGGCTGGGGCTGGACCTGGGCAGCCTGAGAAAGCTTTTAGGAGTCCGGTGGGAGACTGCCGCGTGGGTGGTGACCTCTGCTCGCAAAGCTGCCGCAGCCGGGCACGGAATGCCGAGTCTGAAAAGCTAGCATGTCTGGGGGTGCTGAGTGCCAGCTGCCCCAAGGCAGCGCCCCGCCCTCAGGGCCAAATTCTCCTGCTGGCTCAGCCACTGAACCAGTATCAGAAGTTTATTAACAAAGGCACATTTGATTACTGATGTGAAAGGAAGACACCTCTCCAAGAGCAGCACACCCAAGCTCTTTGGGCAGAGGAAAGGGCACCTTGACCTGGATACAGGGCCTGGATCCAGCACTTCTGAGGCCCAAGGGCCCCGTTTGCCAAACCCTGGTGGGGTGCTGGAGAGGCTACTGTGGCTGCTGGGTGGGTGGGTGCTAAATAGGTGGATACATGGGTGACTGGATGGATGGATGGATGGATAGATGGATAGATGGGTGGATGGATGGATGGATGGATGGGTGGATGGGTGGATGGATGTGTGGGTGGATGGTAGATGGTAGGTTGATGGATGGATGATGGGTGGGTGGGTAGGTGGATGGATGATTGATGGCTGGGTGGCTGGGGACTGGCTAGATGTATGGTGGATAGATTGATGGATGTATGGATGATGGCGGATGAATGATGGGTGGGTGGATGGATGGACAGGTGGATGGATGGTGGGTAGGTTGGTGATGGATGATGGGTGGTGGGTGCGTGGATGATTGGATGGTTGGCTGGTGGATGGATGAGTGAATGGATCGGTGATGGCTGGATGGGTGGACAGTGGATGGTGGCTGGAGGGTGGACAGTGGATGGTGGCTGGAGGGTGGATGGTGGGTGGGTGGATGGATAGGTGGATAGTGGGTGGGTGAACAGGTGAATGGATGGGTGGATAGATGGATGGTGGATGGAAGATAAATGGGTAGATGGGTGGATGGGTGCATGGACGGCCGAATGCATGGAGGAAGGATAGATAGATGGTAGGTGGGTTGATGGATGGGTGGACGGGTGGACAGGAGATGGACTGAGATGTTGGAGGGGTGGATGGGTGGGTGGATGATAGGTGGATGGATGAGTGGAGGTCTAGTAGATGAATGGATGGAGATGGATGGGTAGATGGAAGCACTGATGGCTGAATGCATGGTAGGAGGATGGGTGGGTGGGTGAGTGGATGGCTGGATGGTAGATGGGTTGACGATGGTGGATGGGTGAATAAATGGGTGGATGACTGTGGATGGTGGATAGATAGGTGGGTGGTGGGTGGATGATGACTGAGTGGTGGGCAGGTGGTGGATGGTGAGCAGATGACGGAGGGCCTAGCGGGAGGATGGGTGGGTTGGTGGAGTGCATGGCTGAGACCCGCACTTCCTAGCCCTGCCTCTCAAGTGAGAAAGTGGAAATTTCCTCACGAGCATTTGGGCATTCCCTTCCTCCTCTGAACCCTCCCTGGGCCTGGGCGTGGGCCCTTCGGGGCACACTGTGGGGCCTCCAGAAGCTTCCTTCCTGACATTTCCACAGGTTGCTGGTGTTTAGAAGCTCAGCCCCTGGGGGAGGAAGAGGGCTGCGATGGGCCACACCTGTTGAGCGCTAGC
The DNA here is from genome assembly GCF_963383645.1 of Muscardinus avellanarius. Lineage (NCBI taxonomy): Eukaryota > Metazoa > Chordata > Mammalia > Rodentia > Gliridae > Muscardinus > Muscardinus avellanarius. The sequence goes on along the minus strand of NC_137791.1, from coordinate 136,740,398 downwards.
CCTCACGTGTGCCTGGAGTGCACACAGTGGGGACATTGAGGGGAGCATGCAATCGCTGGGATTTGGGCTATGACAGGAAAGCCAGGCTCCAGGGTGATGGTCAGGGAAGGCTTCCTGGAGGAGGTGCTGGTTAAGAGGTGACCCACAGGCAATCGCGGCACCTCCAGTGCCCAGGCCACCTGGCTCACACTGGGGGCAAGCAGGGACCGGATCTGGCTGTGAAGGCTCAGAGGAGCGCCAGCCTGAGCAGGTGTGAGCACTGGGTGCCCACCTTTTCTGACCCTTGTTCCCTACCCAGGGCCAACTGGAGGCGGCTCCCTGACAATGGCCCCCGGGCTCCATGGACCCTGCGGGCTCTGGTGCCTGGGGGCCTGGTGACGCATGGTCCCCTGGGCCGGGGCTGCCCTCTGCCCTCACCCCAAAGCCACGGTGGGTGCCAGGTCTGCCCTGGGCTGGTGGGCAGAGTCCGGCCGACTTACCCTCGACTGCTGGCGTAGGTCTGGCCCAGGGTGCAGTCATCAGGGGGGGACAAGGGGTTGAACCAAAAGTTGGCCAAGCACTTGTCGGCAGCTGGCTCCGAGGAGGCTGTGCGCTCGAACCCGTAGTCACTGGGGGGATAGCAGTGGTCAGGGGGATGGTGCCAGCCAGGGAACCACAGGCAGAGGACACAGAGGCTGCCCCACACGGCCTGTCCCAGAGGGGAGACAGCTGGAACACTGCCGGGCATTTTATTTTTTCTTTCTTTCTTTTTTTTTTTTTTTTTTGAGGTGCTGGGGATGGAACCCAGGGGTCTCATTGTACCTCCAGGCTATACCTCCAGCCTTATTTTTTGTCTTTTTATTTTATTTTTTATTTTTTTTTGGTGGTACTGGGGTTCCTTCTACCTCCAGGCTACACTCCCACGGGCTACACTCCCAGACCTATTTTTTAACATTTTTATGTGGAAACAGAGTCTCTTAAGCCAGCGAGGTTGGCTCCTAACCAGCGTGATCCTCCTGTCTCCGCCTCCCAAGTGCGGGGATTACAAGTGTGCGCCACCATGCCCGGCTGATCTTTTTATTTTTTGAAATAGGGTCTCACTGTGTTGCAAAGGGCCTTGCTAAGTAGCTGAGTCTGTCTGCCAACCACTATCCTCCAGGCTCCACCTCCCGAATGCTGGGATTACAAGCGTGCACCACTACGCCCAACCCCTGCCCGGCATTTTCTAGAGTGACAGGTGCAAACTGAGAAGAGCCTGGAGGGCTCCTGGAGGAGGAGGGCGTGTGTCTCCAAGGGTGCACAGGCTGGGTGGGAGGAGAGGGGGGCGTCCTGGGCCGCTCAGGAGGCCCGGGCTCAGGAAGCAGGGGGCAGAGGCAGGACCAGGTTTTATGTCCGAGGCCGTGTGGCCATCGGGCAGCCACAGGCGGCTTTGGAGTGAAGCAGTGTCCCTGGACAGAGGGCGAGGGCTGGGCTGGCGCGACCTGCCCCACGACGCCCTGACCTCTCCTCCGAGTCTCCCCGCCACCCGTGACAGGCCTCCGTGGTTGGTTAAACTCGCCCACATGCTGAACTTGGGGACCTGGTATCCATGGGCAGGAGAAGGCGTCGGTGGCCCTGGCCGGCAGGGAGGGCTCACCAGAGGAAGTCCTTGGCCCTGCAGGGGCACACGCGGGTGGAGAGCGCCGCCGTGAAGCTCCTCCCCTTCACGCACCAGGACGTGGCCTTTCTCTTCCGGAACCTTCTCTGCTGGCCCATAATGCAGGGGTCACCCTGCAGCAGACACATCGGGTGAGGTCCTGCCCGCGCCCCCTTCAGCTCGCCCTGTGGCCCTGAAGCTGGCCCCGCTCTGGCAGAAGCTGGGGAGGGAACTCCCTCCTCACAGATGGGGAAACTGAGGCTCAGACGGGGATGAGGTGTGCCTGAGGTCTTATCCTACCAAGCACTCACTGTGCACCTACTGTGTGCACTTCCTGACCGGACCCAAGGGTCAGAGGTCTATTGAACACGTGGCCTCATAGATTCTTCTGTCTCCACACCCTGTGAAGAAGCGGTGACGAGCCACAGCTTCAAGGTCTTGGGTGGACACACAGTAGGTCCTCACGGGTGCTCAGAGAAGCCCCTCCCTGCTGACAAGGACTGCTCAGCCACACTTTGACCATCTCTGGAAACTTCTATCCTATGTGCACACCTTCTTGTGAGACCATTTCTAGCAGAGAGCCCTGCCAAGCCACTTGACGAGAACCCCCGTAGCTGACCACGTTGGTGTCTGGCCCAGCTCCCTGTCCTCTGCCCCCAGGACGCCAGGAAACCCCTGACATTTCCTCTTGGGATTTGGCACCCAGCCCCTCCCTGCTCCGCCCACAAATGCCCCCTGGCACATGTTGTGCTCGAGGTTGGGCCCCTGCACCTTCCCTGGGGCCTGGTGGCCCTCACTAGCGCCATCAAATCCCTGACCCCTGCGCCCAACACCCGGGCTCTGCGGTGTGAACTGCTGGGTGGACTGGTGTGGAGGGATGCGCTATCGTTCCTCCCAGGTAGAGATTACACAACCCCTGTGAAAATATTTAGTGCACGGGATTATGGGCTGGGGCCCGCCCCAGAGCCCACCGAGGTAGTGGAGCGGACACAGATGCCTTCCCAGGAGCTAAGAAGCCCAGACTGAATCCCAACATGGGTCAGCATAGCCCTGGGCCCGGCAACCCCGAGAGACAGGGCGCCCTCGGCCAGAGCAGCCCCAGGCACAGGAAGGCAGGGAAATCTCCTGGGAGGGTGGGATGTCTTGGGGAGTCTGATAGTCCCTTCCCCTCCCCTCATGGGACAGGCGGGACCCCAGAAGCCAGAAGCGGAGACATCCGAGACTCCAGAGGTCGGGAGACTCCAGGTGTCCCGAGACTCCAGACATCTCGGGCCAGACTCCAGATGTCACGAGAGAACTGTCATTCCATGCTGCTAGCCCCACCGCAACACCAGGCTACGTAAACACCCTCACTTCCTCTTGACCGTGACTCTGCTGCCCGATCGTCGGCCCCTTCCTCCACGGTCGGCAGACCTCGCCCGAAGGTGCCAGTTAATTAAAAGGCTCGGTCTCACACAAAAGCTTGCTGGCTTTTGCCTTCTCTGCAACTCCCCACTCAATTTCCACGTTTCAGGGTAGACTCTGGAGGTTCCCGGAGAAGAGGCCCCACCGGCTCGAGGGCGCAGGCAGGGGAGGAGGCCTCCATGGCCTGCTGCGTCCTGACCCACCTGGAGGTCGGAGAGCTCCCAGGAGCCGTAGTCGCCCTCGCTGCACTGCCGGGAGAAGGAGGGCCGGAAGTCCACCTTGACCAGCTCCCAGTCGGAGCGGAAGCTGATGTGCCCGAAGACCCTGCGGAGGAGGGGCCGGCCTCAGTGTGGCCCCCGGCTCACTCCCACCCACTCCGCCGCCTAGTGATGCCACCCTGCCCTGCTGGGACGGGGCGGTGCCCTCCCCACAACAGCTGCTTGTGTGTGGCTCCGCTGCAGGGCTGCGGCCCTCCTGCCTGACCCCACGGGGTCCCTCAGTGCAGCAAAGCCACGAGCCAGGCCTCCTGGGTGCCTCGGCCATCCCGCGGCCCACCCACGCTGGCCCTGGTGCTCTGCTTGGCAGAATGATTCCTAGACGGTGCCACACCCAGTGCCCCTTCCCCAGCCTGGCCCTGGCAGGTCCGTGCTGCAGAAACCAGCTTTCCAGGGCCATGAGGCCTGGCCGGGGCAAGTGGCTGCGAACCCGCAGGGCGCCTCAGCCTCCCGAGCTCTGAGTATGAGCACAGAAGGGAAGCTGGCTCCTGTTGGTCGAAGTCGACCCCTCCGCTGTCTCCAGTCCTGCCCTTTACCAAGCTCAAAGCCACAGCTGGAGTTTGAGAAACATCTGCCTCCTGGTTAGCCCTAGGGCTCAAGCAGGAGAGGCTGCAGGGACCTGGTGGCTGCCTGCCCTGGACGGCTTATTCCGCCCTGCTGCGCCTGCACGGGGCAGAGCCAAGGGGCACACGCACACTGGGGAGCCCCTCTGCTGCTGCAGACAGTGTCCCCAAGGGCCACTGTGCTCAGCTGCAACGTGACCTTTGGGTGATATGGACGGAGACTGTGTGGAGAAATGCTCTCAAATGTGTAGGAAACAGGATATATATATATATATATATATATATATATATATATATATATATATTTAGAGAGAGAGGGGGGGGGAGGCAGGAGCTTCCCCAAGAACACAGGATGCTCCTGTACAGGCCAGTACAGATAAATGTTTTATTCTAATGTACCAGCCTGTCCCTTCTTTGGCAGTTTGAATGATTTCTGTGTCAAATGGAATTGGAAAGCCGTTTGAAGGTGCAGCACTGTGAAACAGGAGACCTGCAGGAACTGTTCTGATGCTTTTAAGAAAACTTAAAAGGTGTAGCGCCCGCCTGTGAATCCGCATCACGGCTCTGGGATAGAAGAACCAAGCCTCTGTGGTAGAAGATTAAAGCAGCTGTTTCTGGGCCAAGCCCGGCTCCGACACAATGGCCCAATGGCCCAACACTCCCACAGAATGGAGCTCCGCGCTGCCCAGGGAGGCTGCCGCTGGACACAGGGCCTGGGCTGCAGCTGTACCCTGTCAGATCAGCTCTGCCTGGGAAAAGTCCCCACGCCGCTCCCACCAGAACGCGCAGGAAGGGGCTGTCCAGGTGGACGTCCCCGGTTTCTGGGGAGTGTCTTCTCTGCTCATGTGTGGCCCCAGGGCAGCAGTCAAGCCCCCAGGTCCCTTCCTGCCCTGGTGTGGTCAATGCCACAGTCAATGTCCTGTGTCCCTTGCAGTGCTATGTCTGTGCCCCTGGACGAGCAGGTCTGAATACTGGGAGTCCTGGTGACGCTCCCGGGCCTCAGGCAAGGCCTGGTCCAGGGTGGAGAAAGGCGCTGGCCAGGGTCTCAGCCCAGCTCCCCTCTATACGGCCCTGTCTGGGTCTCATCTGTGCTCTATGGCCAAGAAAGACGCCAGCCACCCAGCCCCAGCCCCCGCATCAGGGTGAGATGGGGCCGTGGTCCAGGGCCACCCCTGAGCCTTGGATCTACCCTCACCAGCTGGTGAGCCTGGGCAGGTGGAAGATGTCCCTGAGCAGGGACAGACAGAGTGCCAGCCTCCGACGGCCGCAGTGAGAGGACCTGGGTTGTTAGGGGCCTGCCCTTGTGGAGATGGGCCACGGTACAAGCCTGCCTCAGGGCTCAGAGGCCCTGGCAGAGCCGGGGGTCAGCTTTGCCCATCACCCACGGTCTACTACTTCCCACCTCCTGCCTGCCACCGCCAGCCCAGCCCTGCGCCCGCTCACGTCATGACCAGCGTCTCGTCACCCGGCTCGCTCAGCAGCCCGTCCACGAACACGGAGGTGCTGGTAAAGTTGTGCGTGCTCCAGGTGAGGCCCTCGTCCACACTGAACCTGCGGGAGAAGGGCCAGTATCCAGGATGTGGGGACGCTCCCTGCATCTGGGGCCCTGTGCCCATGGCCGCCGTCTCTGGGGCTGGACCCCGGCCTGGCCCTGTCTCGGTGACGCCCCAGCAGTTCGCTCTCCAGCACCAGGTGGCCCATTTATTCAGCCAGGCCCTGTGCCCGGGCATCTTACCCAGGCACCGCACTGACGCTTCACACCCCTGAATGGCAGGGGTGCCCAAGCACTGGCACTCTCCGGCACAGCCCCGAAGCAGGAGCCTGACCCAGGGCTGTGGGCCAGTGACAGGAATATGGTGCTGCCGTGTCCCAGCATGGAAGCCATTTCAGGCTAAAGGGACCCTGGCTTCCTGAAGCTGCCCCAGTGCTGCCTGTTGGTCCCGTTTGCCCGTCCTCAGTGCCCCGTACCCTTCCCACTCCCACTCCACGGGGCCTAGACTGCCCGCTCCCTTGTTGAGGGAGGTCTACCCGCCCCATCCCTCCACCAACTGCTTCCTGTTGATTCCCGGGTCCTCCTCTGCGAAGCCCTCCCCGCTCGCCCACGCTGGCTGGGGGCCTCCTCTGGTCCCCGCCTCAGGCCCCCTGACCCCACAGTGCTAGACGGTCTCCCTGCGGCTTGTCTCCCAAGGGCAGGGCAGTCAGCCTCTAGGACCCCCTTGGGGAGGACTAGGGGGCGCAGTGATACCCCACCCAGCGGCTGGGCTGTCTGTCACCTGCGCCCAGGGGAGACTGCCTGGGGAGCAGGCCCACCCAGGCGCCCCGCTGCTGGACCCGTGCAGGCCTGAGACTTACTTGAGGACCTTCAAGGGGATGGAGGTATCTTTGATGGCCACGATCACGCCGCCATGGTCCAGGTAGAGGATGTGGTGCTCCTCTTCAAACACCTGCAGGAAAATGGGGCTGAGGCGCCCTTGGTTCCTACCCGGGTGCCAGCAACCCAGGGGCAGGACAGCAGGGCTGGGCGCCCTCGACTCCGACCCGAGGCTTCGAGGTTTGGAGGTGGTGTGTCCCAGGGCCCATGTAGTGGAGGCTTGGTGCCCAGGGGTGCTGGGACCTTTAAGACACGGGGCCTCTGGGAGGTCTTTAGGATCCTGGGAGCTGCCCACAGAGGAGCCAGCTCACTAGCCGCGCGCTCTCAAGAGTGAGTTGTACCAGCCAGCCGGACCCTGTGTGCCATCATGCCCTGTCTGGCACTGAGATCTTCTTGTGCACACTGCTGCCACCTGCTGGGAGACCTCAGAGCCCAGCAGGTGCCCACACCCTGCCCAGAGCCTGTGGGACTGCGAGCCAAGCAAACCTCTTTTCTTTATAAAAGCTGCTACCTCGGGCATTGCACGATAGCAACACAGTGGACTAACACAGGCCCTGCCTCAGTGGCCCGCTCTCAGCCCAGGTCCTGCCATGCTGCAGGGTCCCACCAGTGCTTGTGGGATAGATGATGTCAAATTTCAGTGAAACTCCAGAGGAGTCAGCGGGCAGCCCGGGAGGGGCTCAGGGGAAGTGGGGGAGGGGAACCTAGCAAGGTAAGGTCACTGTGGTGAGTGTAGGGCCCGAGGCTGGAGAGAGAAGCCCCTCCGAGGAGCTGGAGGCGCAGCTGGAACAGGAGCTCTGGGCAAACCCTGCCATAGCTGGGCCACGCGGACACTGTGGATGGTGGGGGACACCGGAGGTCTGCCCAAGAGTGCCAAGACCAGAGAGCCCTTCTGGAAGCTTCCTCAGGTGCTGGGGGAGACGGCCCAGAGGGTAACACCCCGGGAGAGACTTCCCCGGGGAGTGCGGCGAGTTCCCAAGCCAGGCTTCTCCTCCCTGCCAGCGTGCCCCAGGGCTCTGCCCTGCACTGTGGGGGTCTCCATAGAAAGGCGGGAGGGAGGGCTCTGAGCCTTCCTGGGGATCCCAAGGAACACCCCCTGTCACTAGCTTGGGTCTCTGGAGAAGAGGTGCGGGGTTTCCAAGCCCGCCACAGGACTGCAGGGTCCACTGCTGCCTCCGTTACCCAGGGCAGAGGACAGGGGCCGGAGGACACAGCCCTGGCCCTGTTCAAGCCTCCCTCTCTCCCCTTGGGAGCTCGTGTTTGTAAGAGGTTGCACCCAAGGAGACCTGTCCTTATCCCGCATGCACCCCACAGGTCTGGCCAGGACAGAGGAACCAGAGAGGGCACTGAGTTCAGCACCCACCTCTGCGCCCTGAGCCCACCTCTCCTCTGCTGGGCACCCGCTGCCCTCTGCCCACCTCTGCCCACCTCCTCCTCCTCCTCCTCCCAAGACACACCAAGCCCAGTGCAAGCACCTCTCCCTTCTCTGACACACACACACTCCCACAAAGGTACACAAACACATGTACACACATGTGCACAAACACACAGATGCCGGCCCCTCAGCGCCCATCTCTGGTCCTGGGTGCCTGCCCCTCCCTCACCTGCACCCCCTGGTCGTCTGTCACCTGGGCAGGGAGCAGGTGGCCCCAGGATGCACCCTGAGCCCACACAAGCAGGCGTTCTCCCTCCCCTTTGGTTCTGAGGTCGCCAAGTTTGAACCTCAGCAAACTGCTTGGCCAAAGCGGGGGCTTGGACTATCTCCTGCGTTTCCCATGAAACGAGAAAAGGCCTCTATTCCACCCTGTCTCTTAGGCCTCCTGGGGCTCCCTAGCGAACAGGCAGGAGGTGACCTTTAGGAAACATAGACAGGTTTCAGTGGTTTTAGTGAAATAGAAATATTATAATACGATAAATCTCTTTTGTCCTTTTCAAATTCCTTGTTTCTTGCATATTATTAAAACACGTCCAGGCCTCACACCGAGGTGGCAGGTGAATTCTGCGTGCTTGAGATTAGTGTTTGTTTAGAGTGTCTCCTGGGAGGGCTGTGGCGGGGCACTCGGCAAGTGGGGCTGGCCGCAGGAGGGGCCTACTCACAGGCCTGCGGGGTGGGGTGAATACTAAAGCCCGCCCGCCCGCCTGCCTTCCTCCCTCTCGGGATTGAACCCAGGGACATTCTACCTCTGAGCTATACTCCTAGCTCTCTTTATTTTGAAACAGGTTCCCATGAGGTTGCCGAGGCTCTTGCTAAGTTTCTGAGGCTGTCCTCAAACCGGTGATCCTCCTGTCTCAGATTCTCAAGTACTGAGATTATAGGTGTTCGGCACTGTGCCTGGCTACTCCCCGCCCTTTTTGTTTTTTTGTTTTGAGATAGGGTCTTATTAAGTTGCTGAGGTCGGCCTTGAACCTGCGATCCTTCTGTCTCAGCTTCCCAAGTCCTGAGATTATAGGCCTGCACCACCATGCCCAGCTAGCCCTTTTGATTTTTGATTTGGAGACAGGGCTAAGTTGCTGAGGCTGGCCACAAGCCTCTCATCCTCCTCACTCAGCCCCCTGCAGTTTTGTGTATTTTTGTGGTTCTGGGGATTGAACCCAGGGGCATTCTCCCTCGGAGCCACACCCTCAGCCTTATTTTTTTGTTCTTTATTTTGAAACAGGGTCTCACTACATAGTAGAGGCCTCACTAAGTAGTTAAGGCTGTTTGTGAACCTGTGGTCCTCCTGTCTCAGCCTCCCAAGTACTGGGATTACAAGCGTGCCCACCACGCCCGGCTGTAGTTCATCTTCTTAAGCATTTCAAGCAGAGACTGCCTTCCCGGAAGCTGATTGGCCACCTCAGCCAAGCTCTCTCCCTATGGGGAAGGAAGCGGAAAGCAGGGGCGGGGTGGGGCTGTCTCCTGGCAGGATGCTGGCCTGGCCTGAACCTCTACGGGGCCTCACAGGCCTCGTGGACCAACAGCCCTCCCCATTGGCCAGCCAATGGACACTCTCCTAGTCTGTGACTCTGGCCTCCTGTCATGTGCTGTTGCTCTGGGACAGTCCCAGCTGCTGCACCAAGTCCCTGGGTGGCCCTAGCACCAGGTCAGGCTGACCACAGCCCGAAACCTGCTGACCCCCATTTTATCTACCCATGTGTCCATCTGGCTGCCCTGTTGGGACCAGGGGTCACCGTGGGCTTGTGTCCTGGGCCCTGGGGCAATGGGCCCCAGAGAAACCTGCTGGGACCTCTCCCACAAAGCCCCAGGCAGACAAAGCTCTGACCTCCTTACCTGCCGCCAGGTGCGCCCACAGTCTGACGTGACGTACATTTCCTCTTTGTACTCCACCAGCTGCGAGCCCAGGTTACCTGGACCAAAAGAAATGGGGCCAGCGCTGCTCTTAGGATCGGCTGGATCCACCCAGAAAAACACCCAAGCAAGCCGTTCCCACCACGAGAGCCACCCACGTCGAGTTCCTCTGCCTTCCTCCTGACGTGGACCTGCCACAGCCGCTGGGCAGGACCCTGGTCCCGTCTGTGCACAGAAGGCTCCCCCTGCCCAAGCAGCCAAGGCCAGGTGCCCACACACCTCGGGTGCTTTGGGGGACCCCAGGTGCGACTCGAGAACAGAAAGTGTGGCACCGTGGTCAGGGAGAGGCTGGGGAGGGCTCGGTCCAGGAGGGCAGGGGCATCCCTGACGGGGTTTACACAGGGCAGGGCTTGCCTGGGTTTGTATTTAAAGCCAGCTCTCAGTGCAGGGAAGGCCAGAGGTGGGTACAAGGAATCAGGCACCCCTTGGTGAAAGGGTGGGTGCTCATTAAACACCTGCAGAGGGGTTCTTGGGAGGGGAGGTGGGCACTGAACCAACCGGGCAACCAGGAGGCCCACCTGGGTCTGAGCACTTGGGCCCCTGCAGGGGGCTGGCTGGGTTGGTCCCCGCCTTGTGGTGCAGACTCAGTCCTGTGGGTGTATCAGTACAGCTCCCACCCAGAATGCCACCCAGCCACCCACAGTGCGGGTGAGCTCCAAAGAAGAACTAGGGAGGCTGGTGGCACAGCTCTGCGGGTGCACAGTGCCAGGACAACCCGGCGGTCCCCAGCTCCAGGCCTGTCCTCGATGGCAGCCTGCAGAAGCCCTGAGCAAGGGGTGGTCTGCACACGGCCCCACTGTCCCGCAGGGACCAGCCGACCAGGCCAGCATGCTGTGAGGCCATTCTCTCCCTCTTGGCAGTGCTGGGGTCATCACTTGCCACTTGAAGCCTTATTTATGGGATATTCTGAGAAATATTTTATTCGGAGTCAAATTTAAAAGTCTGGATAATTTAAAAGGAGATGTCCTCAGATACATGAGTTAGAGTAGCTTCTAAGCACAGTAGACAAGTGTTTGTGCGCTTGTGTTTTCTGAAGTCTGTCCTCCGTCCGTCCGTCCGTCCGTCCATCCATCCATCCATCCATCCATCCATTTCTTCTTCATTCCTGCAGTATTTCAGCATTTGCCGCATCTGCTGTCTGCGGAGCCCTGTGCTGAAGGAGTCCTGGCCCCCTCCCCAAGGCCCTCCACCCAGTAGGGAAGAAGGCGGCCCTGCAGTTCTAGAGTGCCAGGATGGGGGGTCTGGAGTCACCCACAGGTCGAGCCTGGAGAGTTGGCCGAGGGGGAAGGTGTGTTTCCGGGGGACGCATGGCGGGCGGGAGGCAGGCAGAGGGAGGCTTGAGTCTGGGCGCTGCTCCCCCTGCCCCTCCTGCCGTGGTGCCACCTGCTGGGCAACAGAAGGTGTCCAGAGCAGCTTCTGAATGTGAGGAGCAAGTGGGCCGGGGGGAGAGGAGGGCAGATCCCCCACACCCGCCATCACCAGGGACACACAGATGGCGGCGTGTGCAGGTGTCAGTACAGCTTTGCGGGTTAACATACCGTGTGTCACCTCGGTGTCCGCCTTTGAAGAGACGCTGCCCCCCTGTCCCACCTCCCAAAGCTGTCGGGCTGCTGGTCCCATAAGAGGGACCAGGGAAAAGGAGGAAGACCAGGGAGCCGACCCCAGGCCATCACGAAGGGCCCGCAGGGGATGGGGCTGGCGCCTTCACTTTGCAGGAGGGGAAGCGGAGGCCTGGGGTGGGGCAGGGCAGAGGGAGCCGCGTCCCACGGGCACCTGCCCTCTGTGGGTGCATCTTCTGGGCCTCCCTCTGCCCCCAGGCCCACCCTGCTGGATCTCGCAGTGCCTGGATTACAGTAGGCGCTCTCTGAGTGAAATACATTTCTTCCCCATATTTCCTCTGCCTCCAGGTCACAGTGTGGCAAGGGCCACTGGGCCACCATAGAGCAAAGCACACAACTAGACGCTCCCCGCTCCCATGTCTCCACAGAGCGCCCCAAGCCTGGGGACCCCCCACTGACGTGGCCAAGGGGCCAGTGGTGATAACTAAGAGGCCAGCCGGAGCTCTCATGGGACTGCCCTCATGTCCTCCTGGGCCGGGAGCATCCTCCAGGGGCGTCCGCAGGCTGGGGCCAGGTCAGCTGCACCCATCAGCCCTTCCTCAGGCCCAGGGCTTCCTCCCTCACATCTGGACACCACCCTGAGCCGCTAGCCACACAGGGGCTGGACAGACAGGCACGGGGGAGCCACGGACATTCAGTTTACTTCACGGGAGACTTCAGTCAACCCGAGGACCTGAATCCTCATCTACTAGGGGCAAGAAAGGTCAAAGAGGAGGAACTCAGGAGCTTTAGGCCCCGGGACTCTAACCGGGATGGATCCTCTCTGGGCCCAGAGGTCCCCACCCAAGGTGGGCTCCTGCCCACCACCGAGCGTCCGGGGAGCTGGAGGAGCTTCCGGGGGAACGGTCTGCGTGTGGACACTGCGGGTGAGGGGTTACCTACGCTGAGCTCGCACGGGTAGGCAGAACCCGCATTGATCCACTGATACTCCACCCAAGCGGCAGAGCCGTCTACACTGGCCACCACGGCGCAGGACCCAGGGACCCGAGCACACAGAAGAATCTCAGAAGCCCTGCTAGTGGCTTTCTCCACCTGGGTCTGTCGTTCCCTACAGGAAGCCCACCCGCTCACCTGACGTCCAGGTCCCTGTGGTCAGAAGTCCAGCTACCCGGTGGGCTGTCCTGTTTCCCAACCACCTTCAGTCTTCCTGGACACTCATGCTCCCTCTGCTGCCTGGAAGACCCTCCTGCCGTCTCGACTCAGCCATTCATTCATTCATTCATTCATTCATTCATTTGCAGCTTTGGAGGGTCCATCCTGGGCTGGGGCTCACACCGGGCGATGCTGAGGCTTGGATGTGGTGTTCTGCTTAGAGCCGGGGGTCTAAGTGTAGCTTCCACTGGCCGCTGGCTGCCTGCCTCATGCTGCAGCTGGAGCCAGGCTCCCAGAAGCACGGGCTCCAGGCGGTGCCCCTTGGCGCTCACTCTGACAGGCAGGGGCATCCTCTCAGGCTGCAAAGCCTCGCCCTGACTTCCCCACACACCAGCCATTACCTAGCCAGGCCTTGCTTTTAATTTTGGATGGTTCTTATGATTCCAGTTTCATCGTACATCTTTGCTTGATCAGTGCACAGCAATGATCCCAGGGATCATGGCTTCAGTGGGAGACAAACACACCCACAAAGTATAATTTTAGGTTTTAAAAATGTTCAAGTTGTATGCATGTCTCTCTCACCTGCTAGAGTCGAATTTTCTTTAGGAATCCAGAAAATGTCAACCATGAAACAAATCTCTTCCTTCTTTCCTTCCTTCCTGCCTTCCTCCCCTCTTTCTTCCCATCCATCCATCCATTCATCCCCTTTACCTTACACGTCCATCCATCCCAACCACCCATCTGTCCATATCCATCTATCCATCCATCCTCCATCCACCCCCCACCCATCGCTGACCATCCATCCACCCATCCATCTATCCATCCATCCACCCATCCATCCATCTATCCATCCACCCATCCTCCATCTATCCATCCATCCACCCGTCTGTCTGCCCGCTCTCCTCCCTCACGCCCACGCTGCACCACGCAGTCACCCCTCAGGGTTTCCCTGAGGGCTGAACTTTCTGGAGAGCGGTGGCACTGCCCCTAATGAACACAGCACAGCCCACCATGCCACCATCTTTCCCTTGAGAAGGGCACTTCCCTGGGACTGCAGCAGCACCCACCCCGGAGACCGTGGCAGCATCCACCCACCTGCGCCCATGATGAGGCCCGGAGCACTGTCCTTGGTGTGCACGGTGCCCGACACGTAGGGGTTGTCCGCCCAGCGCAGGTGCAGGTGCAGGCGGCAGTCCGGCTGTGAGGAGGAGAGAGGGTCCATCAGCATGTGGCAGGCATGTCCTTAAGAAACCAGGCTTGCGGCCAAACCTGTGCTGTGGGTTCTTGGTAAGAGGTCAGGGCCCGGGGTGCCTTGGAGGGGGGCAGGTTTGAGGCTGATGGCTAGACGGAGGGCAGGAGGGACAAGGGTGCTCAGAAGGCCTTGCCCGGGGGGCCAGGGGAGGCAGAAGTGGAGGGGACCAGCAATCTGGGGTGCCCCTTCTCTGCTCTGGATCGGATACCCCTCCCTCCACACCTGGCGAGGGGAGGGCTCACATGGCCTGGGTCCTGGCAGGGTGGGCATCCCAGCATGGGTGCAGGGCTGGGCAGGGCCAACCGGAGCTTGCACAGACCAAGCTCACATTCATTCATTCATTCATTCATTCATTCATTCACTCAATCTTTCTTGGGGGGCCTGGGCTGGGAGTGTGGCTCAGTGGTGGAGTTCTGGGTTTCATCCGGCATCACAAAATAACAAGGTCTTTGCCCAATTACACCTTAACCCTGGGCCTCTGTGGTTGTCTGGCAATCAGAGGATGGTTGTGGGACCCCCTTAAGCTCCCTCCTCTCTTTGAGGGACAGAGGGGACGTCGTGTCTTTTCTCCTCCCTCTGATGACCTGAGATGCTGGGCCTCGGGCTGGCCAAGCCCGCCTCGATAGTAGAGGAGCCCCTCAGGGACCCCAGGGGACCAGTGGACATGAAGGGGTTGTGGGGTTTGTGGGGCCTGGAGCCTGCTCAGCCTTCTCCCCCAATTCAGGCAATTCCATGGGGCGTGGGTGTCCTGTCCTGCCTTCTGAATGGCTGTGTGTCCTTGGGAAGAGTGCTTGGCGTCTCTGTGCCTTGGTTCTCTTTCTGTAGGGTGGGGCGGTACCCTCTACCTCAATAGATCATTCAGTGAGCACAGCAGGATTCTGGGGTCCAGCCCTGTCCGGGGCTGCGTAGCTACTTATAAGAAAAGTAAACGTTTTATTTGCCCGCTTTTAAATCTTGTGGGAAAAAATCTCTAGTTTATAAATATCCTAAAACTAGGAACCCCGAGGTCCAAGTTGTGTAGGTGGTGGTGTTAATTTTCAGGCAACTTTGGGCTAGGTTTGCTCCTCTTTAGAAAAGACTCAGAAAACTAGCTGTCCTCCCCTGCCAGGGTCCCATCCAGTCCTCTCGCTAGGGTGTGATCGGCCCAAAAGAAATATTTCCCTTTGTTTTATTTTTTTTGGAGGGGGGAGGGATAGAATGCAGGGCCAGTCTACCTCTGAGTTACACCCCAGCCCTATTTTCTTTTCATTTTAAATTGGTCCCACTAAGTTACTGAGATGCCTCAAATCTGCAGTCCTCTTGTCTCAGCCTCCCAAGTACTGGGATTAGAGGCTTGCACCACCGGGCTGGGCCATTTCGTGTTTTTAATAACACTTTCTCCTAGCCATAACTGAGTATGTTTTACACAGACTGTCCTAAAATAGGGCCAGGGCTTTAGCTGGAAAAAAAAAATAATAAGACTGCAAGGAGATACCTTCTGGGTGCAACCAGCCAGGCCTTGTTTCAGTCTTAATTCACATCTGTACCTTCCAAGCATCCTGCCCGGAGCAGCAATCCTCTTGTGATGAGACATGAGCCCGTGGCAGCGGGCCTGCAGTGGGCGGGGACCCTGGGAGCGCCCGCCCGTGGGCCCTGCCTGCAGCGTGGTGTGGACGCCCAGCAGGCTCTCCACCCGGCCTCCTCTGCACCAGGCTCTGCTTCTGTCCTGCGCACTTGGGCGCACCGCCCGCCCGCCCCAGGCGCACACTTGCTGGTTCGCTCCTATTTTTTATTATTTTAGGGCTTGGACATAAATCTCGGGAAGGTTACTTCCTCACTGAGCTGTGTAATTGCAGACAAGAATCTATTCTTAGTGAAAACTTTCTTGACAGATTATTCTGGCTTAACTTTGCGATGACGGTTGGAAAATTAGCCCCTGCACGGCAATGCGGCTAATTAATTCTCCACGCAGGCCGACGGGTATGGTGAGCCTCTGTGGAGGCTGCCTCCCTGGAGGCCAGGCCACCTCCCTTGGCTCTCAGGAAGTGTTCAGCCACGATGGCCCCGGGGCTTTCAGGTGTCGGTAGGAGTTTGTTGGATAAGGAAAAGGGAAAGGGTACTCTGGGCTTCGGGGACAGAGTGGAAGAGTTTGCACGCCCTGCCCGCGTGCTCCGTGCCAGGGACTGGTGCGGTGCGCGGGCCTCTGCGTCGCTTCATTCTGGGATGGTCTTTATCATACACAGTCCCTAATCCACAGACTCAGCCATTGGTTGACTTGGCCGAGGTCCCAGTCAGTAGGTAGTGGAGCCTGCAGCCTGTGCGGTGCCTGCTCTGGATTGCACCCTACCCTGAGCAGCCCAGGGCTCGTGGTGAGCTCCCTGCGGCATACAAAGTGGTGGTGTCCCACAGAGGGCACCGGGGACCACGAGAAGCCACTCAGCCTCTGTCCCCTGGCAGCGCCGGTCCCTGAGGGCTACCCAAGCCAGGGCTTCCAGGGAGTCCCGGATGCTTTGGGGCGCTTCCCCACTTCAGCCACAGGGCTTGGGAGCCCACACTTGTGCTCCTGCCAGACGGCACAGCGCAGGGAGCTCGGAGCCACATGCTCGGCTGCTGCTGAGGTGGCCTGTGGTCTCTGATGGCAGGTCTCACAGGTCACTGCCTCTCGCCCCCGTGGGCACGGCACACTCCCTGGCCTTGCAGACGCAACACAAGCAGGCTGGGAGGGGGCTTGCCTGTCCCTGTCTAGCCCCTCTGGATGCTGCTGGCACCCTGGGAATCGGCCTGCGCTGGCCCCAGGGGAAGGAGGTGAGACAGACAGACAGCAGTGAACAGCAACTCCAGTGTGAGCGAGCCTGCCAGCCCGCAGAGCCGCCAGCCCGCACGCCCACACCGTGGGTCTGGGGGTGAGTGCTGGCCCTGGGGTGGGGGTGGTCCTCAGTGAGGCTCTAAGCTCACTGACAAAGCCCTGCTCCATCCTGCCTGTAGAACAGGTGGCTGAGTGTGGTGTGGCCCTTCAGCTGTCCCTGCTCTGCCCCCTGCCAGAGCCCGCAGCAACCCAGGCCTACCACAGGGGCGGCGCCGTGGGCAGGACACTCACGGGCTGGCAGTTGGTGGGCTTCCCGTTCATGTCGGTGCTGGGCGGCCTCAGGTAGTCCCAGTCGCGGCCCTTGTTGTAGGTTATGAGCGTCGTTACCTTCCCATCAATTTTTTGGTTTGCCAAGAAGACGCCTTTCACCCCTCTGACCTGGGAGAAAACACAGGGGGCGTGAGACCCTGCCTCAGAGCTGTCAGATGGCAGTGTACCCCTGTTCCCCAAGCCCGTTCCCCAAGCCCCTCACTCAGCTCCTGTGGACCAGGCACCAGCGCGGGGCAGTCAGGCCTGGGGCCGGGGATTGGGACCCGCACCTCGCAGGACGCTGCTGTCTGCTCTGGGCCTGGGTGCCGAGCTGTCCCCTGGGATGGCCAGGTGGTGAGGACAGCCCTGATGCCCCGACCTGCCTGTGCACCCAGGTCGCCCTCCCCACTCCAGGGCTCAGCACTCCTCACCCCGTTTCCATCAGACCCGCGGGGCCTGATCAAGACATTGCTTCCGGGCTTTCTCTGAGGACTCCCAGCTCCGTTCCCGTTAGCAGAGACCAAGGAGCGAGGATGGGAGGGTCCGCACTTGCCCCACACACCCCGATGGGGCCTGGCTTGGCCTTCGCTGCTCAGGGCCCAGCTTGCTCCTTTTTTGAGGGTCCCTAAGAGGCCCACGGCAACGACCAGCGCATCCAAGGGTGGATGTGAAGTGGACCCCGGGAGATGTGCATGTTTGGACAATTTCATCCAGTTAAACCTAATAATTCCCTCACAGAGACCGTCTTTTTTACAAGTTTCTGATTACATGGAAACTCAGACTCATATTTACTGAGACCAGGAGTGTGGCATGAGCGAGCACAGGAGCCCCCGTCGCCCACGCCTCCCGTGGGCAGACGCTGTCTCTGCCTCTCTGCACACAGCATGTAATTATATTTCACAAAGCACCTCAGGAAACTGAGGCTCAGAGAGTTATGTGATTTTTCCCAAAGCTCCACAGCCAAAGATTATAATTATGCTGATAGAAATAACACGCAGCTATTAGTGCTTTTGATGTGGCAGGCGTTGAGCCTAATATGTGTCATCTTGTTCAATTCTTACAACTCCGGGAGGTCGAGGCATGCGCAGTTCCTCCATGTGTGGGTTGCAAGGGCCTGGCATGTGGGTGGTGCGTGGATGGGTGGGTCAATGTATAGTATATGGATGGATGAATAGACACATGGCACATGATCAATGATGGATGGCTCATGGAGGAGCGGATAGATGAGTGGATGAATGGGTGGAATGATGAGTAGGCAGATGAATGGATGAATAGATGGATGGGTGAGTGTATTCATGGATGGATGTGAGTGTATGAATAGATGGATGTGAGTGTATGAATGGATGGGTGTGAGTGTATGAATGGATGGATGGGTGAGTGTATTCATGGATGGATGTGAGTGTATTCATGGATGGATGTGAGTGTATGAATGGATGGATGGGTGAGTGTATTCATGAATGGATGGGTGAGTGTATTCATGGATGGATGTGAGTGTATGAATGGATGGATGGGTGAGTGTATTTATGGATGGATGTGAGTGTATTCATGGATGGATGTGAGTGTATGAATGGATGGGTGAGTGTATTCATGGATAGATGGGTGAGTGTATTCATGGATGGATGTGAGTGTATTCATGAATGGATGGGTGAGTATATGAATGGATGGATGGGTGAGTGTATTCATGGATGGATGGGTGAGTGTATGAATGGTTCAATGGGTGGATGAGTAAGTAGGTAGGTGGATGGATGAATGGATGAATGGGTAGATGGATAGATGGGTGGGTAAGTGAATGGATGAATGGATGGATGGTTGAGTATATGGGTGAAAGGATGGATAAAAGGGTGGATGAATAAATGGGTGGGTAGATGGGTGGAGGGGCGAATGGGTGAGTAGATGGATGGATGAGTGGATGTATATATGTGTAGATGATGGATGGATGGGTGGATGGATGGATAGGTGGATGGATGGATAGATGAATAAGTGAATGGGTGGGTGGATGGATGGATGGATGGCTAGGTGGATGTATGGATGGATAGGTGGGTGGATGGATGGATGGCTAGATGGCTAGATGGCTGGGTGGATGGATGGATAGGTGGATGGATAGGTGGATGGGTGGATGGATGGATAGGTGGATGGATGGATAGGTGGATGGATGGATGGATAGGTGAATGTATGTATGTATGTATGTATGTGTCAATGGGTAGATGTTTGAGGGGCAGATGAGTGGGTGAGTGGATAGACGAATGGATGGGTGGGTGGACACATGGATAGATGGATGGATGGATGAATGGATATATGGATGGATGGATGGATGGATGGATGGATGGATGGATGGATGGATATATGGATGGATGGATGGATGGATATATAGATGGATGGATGGATGGATGGATATATGGATGGATGGATGGATGGATGGATGGATCATTGGGTGGATGGTCGATGGGCAGATGAGTGGGTGAGTGGACAGACGAATGAATGGGTGGGTGGACACATGGATAGATGGATGGACAGTGTGTTAGTTTTCCGTTGCTGCTATAATCATCACAAACTCAGTGGATTCACACAGCACCAGTGTGTTCTCTTCCAGTTCTGGAAGTCAGAAGTGTAACACAGTCTCCTAACCTGCTGTCCAGGGTGGGCAGGGCCGTGTTCCCCTCTGGAAGTTTCAGGTTTTCCAGCTTCTGGGGGCCGCCCACAGGCTCTGGTTTTTGGGTCTTTTGCTTCACCTTCAAAGACAGCAACATGGCACCTCTGTGCCCACTGCCACATCTCCCTCAGTGAGTGCCTTGTCCCTCCCTCTTCCACGTTTAAGAGCACTTGTGACTCCACTGGGCTCGTCCAGATCATCCACAGCTATCGTCATCTCTGCTGGTGAGGAGCCTCGGCTCTTCCTGCATGTCCATGCAGCGTAACACATGTTGCCTCCAGGGTTAGGAAGGGATCTCTTTGAAGGGGCACTGCTATGCCGAGCACAGTCCACTCCTGACTCCCAGAGATGTCTGGGTCTCTCATATGAAATATCCTCGCCCCATCCCCAGGTACCCCAGAGCATCATCTCATGATAGCATTAATTCAAAGTCAGAAAAGTCTCATTGAAATTTCGTCAGCTCAAAAGCTCCAAATCTTAGTGTCTAAACCACCCACATGGGTGTGCTCTGCAGAGCTAGAATCCATCTGTGAGTCTATGAAAGTAGAAAACGGGTTTTCTGCTTCCTTTTGGACAGGCATAGGATAATCCTTACAGATATTCCAGTTCAGAAATGGAGAAAGTGGAAAGGAAAAAGAAGGTCCTGCTCTCAGGAACTCTTGAAACCTAGCTGGAAAGACTCCGATTGTCTTCAAGGTTGGGGGCACTGTGTGTGGAGTCCAGTGGGCCGTCCTTTCTTTTTTTTTATTTCTTGCAGTACTGAGGATGAAAGCCAGGGGTACTGTACCTCCAAGCTACACCCCTAGTCATACCTTTTTAGTCTTTTTAATTTTGGAACAGGGTCTCGCTGAGTTGCAAAGGGCCTCGTTAAGTAGCTGAGGCTGTCTGCGAGCCGCGGTCCTCTGGTCTCAGCTTCCCAAATGCTGGGATTGGGCCGTCCTTTCTTTTTTGTAGAGAGCAGAATGTGTTTGCAGCTGATTAGTTTTAGACTGTTCTCTGCCCGAAGAACCGTGGGGTCCGATGGCCTCCTTCCATGTGGCTGTCTCTACCCCACAGCCTGAGCCCTCTGTTTCTGTCGGTGTTCCATTCTCAAGCGCCAGGTGGGGCTCCTGTTGCTGTCACTGAGATGCATCCCGCGGGCGGAATCCTCCTGGGGACCCCATCTCTGTTTTGTACCTTCCCCTGAGCTTGCTGGGGGCAGTCACATGCCTGAGCGTCTCAAAGATCCTCTGGTGTGACTGGGCATTCTGACCGTGTGCGCATGTGCGTGTTTGATGGTACTAAGGATGAAACCTAGGGCATTCTACCTCCGAGCTACACACCCAGCCCTATTTTTTTACTCTTTATTTTGAAACAGAGGTGCACTAAGTCGCAGAGGGCCTCGCTAAGTAGCTGAGACTGGCCTTGAACCCACGATCCTCCTATCTCAGCCTCAGGATTATAAGCCACGTCACCACGCCCAACCTGGCAATGCAGTTTTATGAAGGTGTGAGTTCAAGGTGACTGGCTAGACCTGGTGCTTTTTTTTTTTTTTTTAAACTTGCTTTCTGGCCATATATTTTGCTTTCAGCAACCTTTGTGGTTGGATAAGCCAGGAGGTTATACCGAAGAGCCCTGATTTCTTTTTATTAAAAAAAAAGTTTAAAAAGCTCTGTTTCCTTCCTTTCTCTTTACAGTGATCAGCAAGCAGAAACCAGGCCGCGATCTCTATGCTTTGCTCAGAAACCTCCTCAGCTAAACACCCAAGTCCATCACTTACACGTCCTGTCCCCTCGATAACCGCAGGACATTTTTCAGCTAAACTCTCCGCTGAGCTGCAGCAAGACGGCCTCCCGCATCTTCCAGGCGTGAGCTCTTCTCCTGAGCCTCACCAGCAGCGCTTCCAGAACCTGTTTTTCTACTATCAATCTGTCCAAGGCAATCTAGGCTTTGCTATTATGCACCTCAAAACTCTCCCAGCCTGCCAGCTTCAAAGTCACTCCACATTTATAGATATCTGTTGGAGCAGTGCCTTGTTCCCAAGTACCAAAACCTCTATTAGAGACACTGCTGCTATAATAAATTATCTCAAACACAAGTTTAACCTCTTGTCGTTCTGTAGGAGCCCAACAAGTAGCTACCAACCGGGGCTCTTCTGTGGCTCTGGGACGGTCTGTTTACCACACCCAGCTTCGGAGTCCACTTCATCCCTTGGTTCCTGGCTTGGCCTCGTCTCCCCAGTCACATCGCCATCCAACTCTCCTTCCCTGTCTCCTTCTTCCACTTTTAAAAATTTTCTGAGCCGGGCGTGGTGGCGCGCGCTTGGAATCCCAGTACTTGGGAAGCTGAGACAGGAGGATCGCAGGTCCACGGCCAGCCTCAGCTACTTAGGAATGCCCTCTGCAATTCAGTGAGACCTTGCTTCAAAAGTAAGAATATAAAAATAGAGTTGGAGGTGTAGCTCAGAGGTAGAATGCCTCTGGCTTCAACCCCCCAGTACTGAAAAAAAAAAAAAAAGCCTTTCTGAGCCAGGAATGATGGTTGGCTCAGTACTTGGGAGGCTGAGACAGGAGGACCACTGTTTCAGGCCAGCCTCAGCAAGTAGTGAGGCTCTCATCAACATAGTGAGATACAGTTTCAAAATAAAACATAAAAAAATAGGGCTAGGGGGATGTAGGGCAGAAGTAGAATGCCTCTGGGTTCAATCCCCAGTGTCTGTCTGTCTCTCTCTCTCTCTCTCTCTCTCTCTCTCTCTCTCTCTCTCTCACACACACACACACACACACACACACACACACACACACACACACTTTCTGATTATGTTGGGCTCACCCCAAACAATGCAGGACCACCTCCCCACTTTAAGCCTCATTTTTTTTTTTAATAGGGTTTGAATCCAGGGGCCATCTACATCATCCCAGTCCTTTGTATTTGTTATTTTGAGACAGGGTCTTACTAGGTTGCTGAGATGCTCACTAAGTTGCTGAGGCTGGCCTCGAACCTGAAATACTCTTGTCTCCGCCAAGTAATGCATTAGAGGTATATTCCACCGCACCCAGCTTTCAGGCCATAATCTCATCGAAACCGGCCTGGTCTTATTGCCACAGGCAGGTGGAGATAGGAGCCAAGCCGTGCATGCTGCTGCAGGGTCCTCTGCTCGGGCCACGGAACCGGCCACAAACCCAATGACTGAACCTCCTTTACCCGTGTGGACAGTGTCGGGGTGTGAGGCCAGGGCCGTGGTGCTGGCCCTGCCCCAGTTCATCAGTGATGGCAGAAGTCACACACACAGGGGTGGAAACCACTCTGACAGCAGCTTTGAGTTCTTGGCTGGCGGAGGCTCAAGGAGCAGGGAGCAGCCCCAGAGAGAGAGGCAACCTTCTGAACAAGACCTGGCTGCCCCAGGAGAGCCTCGTGGCCAGTGGAGGGCCAGCTGGTGCCCTGCTGGGTGCCTGGTCCTGCAGGACTCTACGCCGGCTGTGGCCTGTGGTTGGTGGGCTGGGCTCTGGCTGGTGAGGGGTCGTGGGGCAAATTCCTCTGCTTCAGCCTTGGAGTGCGGTTCGGGCTCGGGACGGCTCTGTGACCCTGTGCTGCAGGATCGTCCGAATCTGATCATGGACACGTGGTTCTGTGTGTACCGTCCCTGCAGGGGCTGGGCAGCAAGCAGGGAACTGCCCTTGTTGCCACCTGCATGGCGGTGGGGGGGGGGCCTCACCTGTGCCTCAGTGACACAGGCCACGGGGCCTGCCTCTGCCCTAAGGAATTGAGTGCCCCGCACTTTCCCCCCGTCTCTGCCCACTGTCCTCCAGGCTCACGGCCCCTTTGGGAAGCCCCTACAAGACGAACCCATGAACAAAGGCAGAGTCCCCCATGTCGTAGCTGGACCCCACGGACCTCTGCCCGCTTGCTGACCTCTCACTGTGGTCCCTGTGCATGGGCCTGTGCCGTGATCCCTGGGGCCATGGCCGCAGCTGGGAGCCCGTCTTTCGGCTGGGGGTGGATGGCACTGTGACCTGACCTTGGAGTCAGGGCGTGGCGTGTAGTGTGGACCTCCCAGGTCTCCTGGATGGAGCCGGCGGGCGCCATGCCCTGCCAGACGCGCATCCTTGACGCCTCTCCGGTTCCACTCTGCTTGCCCTCAGCTTGCGGTGAGACCCCGCTCTGCCAGGTGCCCAGTGCCTCCTGGATGCCGCAGGACTGAGCTGAGGTGGTGCCTGGCGGTGCTCCATCTCCATCTGGAGACCCAGGAGGATGCTCTCACACTGCAGTGCGTCCAGGGAACGCCTGCGCCGCCGGCTGGGGAAGCAGCCTTGACAAACGGGCTCACTGCACACCACAGCTCACACCCTACTTTCCTGGGGACAGTGGTGCCACAGTGCTGCCCACAGCCGAGGTGCGGGCTGAAGCCTGCTCCCGCTGTCTGTGTGGGCGCCTCACGAGCCCATACACGCTGTGGTCCCAGCAGGCAGGGAGAAGCCTGGTGCCACGCCAGCCGCCCAACAGTGACTTCCCAAACATTCTGCCCCCTCGGCCACTTGTGTGTCCAGACTGGCCCAGGCCTTCCCAAGGACGGGCATGAGGGGGAACTTGCTGGTGAGAGACAGGGGCCAGATGGTGAAGGACCGAGGGGAGAGGGATAGAGCGGAAGAGACTCGGGGACAGAGGAGCGGAAGGAGAGGTGGGGAGGCCGCAGCGTGGACAATCTCGGTACAGAGCTCAGGTCTCAGACCGGCTCCCAGCCAAGGCTGGGAAACTGCTTTGTAGATGATGGTGGTGGGTGTTGAGCGGAATTCTGGGAGACAATCCCCAGAAGAGTCCCTCTGCTCATTGGCAAACATCACACTGTGTGACCACTGTACGCTGGACTTCACTAAATACAGCAAGTGCTGGCTCTCACTCAACACTGCCCGGCAACGTCTTCTCGGCATAAAAGGCCCAAACGATCTGGTCCTCACCGGAGCCGCACGCATACCCCGAGAACACAGCGCGCTGGGGATGGAGACAGGGAGGGCGTGACCCCGGCCGCGGCGCCCACCTCGAGGATGTCGATGACCACGCTCTCCTCCGCCTGCCGCGAGCTGCGCACGTGCTCCAGCACGAGGGCGTAGTGCGCGCCGCGCGGGTCCGACTGGTACAGGTTGTAGGTGTCCGTCTGGTACCACTCCTGCACCGCCAGAAACACCTGCTGCTCATCCGTGCTGACGACCTGCAGGTCCTGGGGAGAGGAGCGCAGGGTCAGGGTGGGCTGGGCCTGGGCCGACTTGGGGCTCAGCCGGTCCAGATCTGCAGCCTGCCGGGCTCTCCAGGGCCCCGTGACCTGGGCAAGTGGCTGCAGCTCCCTGGACCTCCATTTTTTTTTAACCTCTATAATGGAGGTGACATCTGGACCTTCCACAGCAGGAGTGGGGGGCCTGAGGACACGCCCCCTCCCCACCTTGGCAGGCAGTCTGTCCTTCTGTCTGCAGTGGGAGGAGTTCCTCCAGCTCTCCAGGGCGCCACAGTGGCTGGCAGGTGGGCTCCACTCTTACCTGAGGGCCAAGTATCTTCTTTTTGTTCATCCCACCCTTAATTATTAAGCACCTGCCCTGTGCCAGGCACCAACCCGGGTACGGGGATGCAGATCCCGGTTTATCGGGTAAACCTCTGAGGTAGACGGCGGCAGGGAGCAATCCCCGGGCTGATCCTAGCACGTCCTGTCTGGGGACATCTCCCCCCACCCCAGAGCCCGGCTCTGTGAGCTGCCACGTTCCTCTCTCTGTGTCTGCCCTGCACCCCGCCTCAGCTGCGGGCAGCCAGGGAGTGCCCCCCCTGGAAGGTGAGCTCTGAAGGTGGAAACGCCAGCCCAGGCCAAGGCTTCCAGCCTCAGTTTCCCCTTCTGGGAAGGCAATGCCTCTGTGGGCTCAGCTCAGTGGTCTTGGGTGTCGGTTCTAGAATTCAGAATTCAGAAAGAAAAACAAAGCCAGTGACATGGGAAGGGCCAGCAGGCAAGCCTTGGCCGCTGAGTCCTTTCTCTCCCGGCTGGTGCCCGGTGCTGGGTGGGAGCTGGGGGAGGCGGCACGGTCCCATGCCTCCGCTGTAAGGGCTGGAAATCGGGCGCCTTTGCTCCACCCAGGGGAGGCCGGGCCCGCGGGCTGTGGGTGCTGATGTGAGGTGGGGCACAGTCAGATGGATACGTGGAAGGCTGGTGTGAATTCACACACGGCCTCCTCTGTGCGTGGGCCAATGCGTGCGTGGCCTCAGAGTCTGGGACACAGTGACGAACGTGTGACAAGCCTCGGTCACCTGCCGCGCCCCTCCAGAGCGCGGTGCACGTGTGAAGCGCTTAGCTGGGGCTCCCCCAGGGCGGTTCGCAGGTCTTCTCAGGCCTGGTTACAGCGTGCCCATTCACTACACGGGAGGCACCTCCCCTGCCCTGAAGACTGTTTATGAGCCCCGCTTTTCATGAGCACATGATATGCCGTTTGTAGACGCATAGTGCTTCATCGAAGAGCTTCCCTGCGGCTAAGCCTTCAGCCTCCAACCTCACCACAAGATGGTCACGGATGCTCTTACACAGAAAGCCTGCCTCTTGGGTCATTTCCTTAACATAAGTTCTAAAAAGGAAACTGCTGAATTGGAGACTAGGGACATTTTTAAAGTGCTCGGTACATGCTGTTAAGTGGATGTCCTGAAAGTTTACGCGAACTCCTTCCCCCAGCAGCTCACCTCGCTCTATGTATAAGGGTATGGAGACAGGTTGTTTAAATCCTTGCTGGTTACAGACTAATAAATACTATACAAGTCTTGCAAAAACATTGCATTTACTTTGCTTCTTTTTTTTTTTTTTAAAGAAGGAAAGCAGAACACGCCTCAACTCTGTCGCTGAAGGACACGGAAAACTCTCACGTCTATGTGTACGTATCTGTGTGGCCCAGGGAGATATGTAGGAGGGAACACCTGCTGGTCAATAAGTGTTACCAGGTATAATTAGGTTTGCTGTAAATAACAAACACTGGACAAAGGGGAGGCAGCTAAAAAGGATGGACACTCATTTCTGCTGCTAAGAGAGTCCAGAAGAATCCAGAGTGGAGGCTTGACAGTCACCAGGGCCACACAAGGTCATCACTGTTTCATGACACGGCCCCCATCCTCATGGCCCCCAGACACTGTACTGACACACAGGTAGCAAGAAAGGGAAGGGAGTGGAGAACACCTGGGCCTTACCAGGGAGCTCTCGGAAGTCTCATATGATAACCCCATTGATACCTCATGTAGCTGCCAGGAAGGCTAAAACTTGGGGTTTCTGGACTCAGAGAAATGCAGAATGCACGCTGGGAGGCCTCTGAGAGTTTCCTCAGTTACTCTGAAAAACAAGGTCATCAGAGCAAAAGGGTGGAGCGGCAAGCAGGCAAAATTATATGTGTATAGTTATACATGTATGTATTATGTATGTGCGCACACATACATATATATGTATGCAAAAGTTAAAAACAGTTTTAGTAAGCACTAAATAAGAGAAATTCATCCCTAGATCTTTGTATACAATTCATGGAAGTTGAATGAACCAACACTGCTGCCATGGTTTGGGTCAAAAAATGTCCCCCCAGGAAGCTATATTTTGTCCTGGGGCCCTCCCCTCCCCTCCCCCTCCCTCTCTCGGTTCTGAGCTGACTAGCTCCCCTTCACTTCTCCCTTCTGCCATCATGTTGCTTTCTTGAAGCCAGCCGGTCATGGACTGAACCTCTGAAACATAAGCCAAAGTAGGCCTTTCCTCCCGGGTCTTTCTCCTGCCAGGCGTCCTGCCCACAGCACCACAGCTGAGGAACTCGCTGCCGTCGCGTTCTGAATATACGGCTCCTGCTCTGGCCTCCGGGGCTCCTGCTGAGAAACCTGCGGCTCACCCTCGCGAGGGCTGCTGGTGCGCGACGGGTCACTTCTCTCTCGCCACTTTCAGGATTATTGTCTTTGGCTTCTAATGACTGAATCGAGAGGTGTCTTGCGTGGGGTTTTGTGTTTATCCTATCTGAAGTTGGCTGGCCTTTTTAGGTACTTCTGCTCTGTGTCTCATCGGTCTGGGAAGACGCCGCTGTTATTTCTTTAAACCACCTCCCCGCCCTTCCCCTCTCCTCCTGCGCCCACGATGTGTCTGTTGGTCTGTTCGGTGACGTCCACAAGTTCCCCGTGGGCCCGGCGCCTCCTCTCCCGCCGTCTGTTCCTCAGACCAGGTCACGTCGGTTGTCCCGTCTTCAGGTTCCTCTGCCGGCCCTAATCGGCCTGTGAAATCCCCCTAGTGAATTTTCTCTCCAATTACTGTTCTCACAATGTCCGCATCCTCCTCACGCTCCGGTCTCTGCATTGGCATTTCTGCTTTGTCCGCAGGCTGTTTTCTTGCCCCCCGCCCCTGCCTTCGGTTCTCCGGGTGCCGTATCTGAGTGAGTCCCGCGGCCCCCGGCTTCCTCAGAGCCTCTCTGCTGATCTATTTTTGTTTATCTCGCGCACAGGTCCTGCTGTCCCGTTTCTCTGTGTGCCTCGGGATTTTACTGTTGAAAACTGGACATGTAAAATGAATGAGACGAGAACTCTGAAAATTAGACGACGCCTTTCACCAGAGTTGGCCTTTTTGAGGGGGGCACTAGGGATTGAACCCAGTGGTGTTCTACCTCTAAGCTATACCCCAATCCTTTTTATATTTTATTTTTTGGTGGTTTCTGGGGCGGAACCCAGAAGATTTCTACCTCCGGGCTATACTCCCAGACCTACTTTTTATATTTTATTTGGAAACAGGGTCTCACTAAGTTGCTGAGAGCCCCACTAAGTAGCTGAGGCTGGCTTCGAACCTGCGCGATCCTCCTGTCTCAGCCTCCCAAGCGCGGGATTACAAGTGCGCGCCACCACGCCTGGCTTATATTTTATTTTGAAACAGGGTCTTGTTAAGTTGCTGAGGGTCTTACTAAGTTGCTGAGGCTGGCCTCAAATCTGTGATTCTCCTGTCCCGGCCTCCCAAGTACTGGGATCACAGTGATACATCACTGTGCCTGGCTATAGTTTTCATTCTTATCAGAATCAAGATATAATTTATATTTATGTTTATATATAGTTATATTTATATGTAGTTTACATTATATATATATATAGTTTTCATTCTTAGCAGAGGCCGGCTGGCTCTGTAGTGAGGTTCAGGCTGACCCATGAACACAGGTTCTTCTCAGAGCCTGCACTTCTCCCTGGAAAGGTACCTTGACATCTTACGTCTACTGGAATAGATGGCCTAGTTTTGAGTGTCCTGGTCCTTAAATGTCTGGCTCCCAGAAGGAAAAAAGGGAGGAGATGACAGGGAAGGCCTGGCCCTTTAAGTGCCCTGGAAGCCGGGCAAGAGGGCGGGATGAGCCGCAGCTTCCAGACTGAAAGCTAAAATCAGCAAGCTTTACCTTGCTGGGTCCACAAAGCCCAGAGGCTGCAGGCCGCAGGACAGACTCCAGAGCTCCAGAGCGACTGGACACAGGATGGGGACACGGGCAAGTTCTGCCGGTGCCGGGCTGTCCGGAGGAGGCAGACCCGGGCTTCCTGCCCGCCTTCTCCCTGGCATCGCTGCCTCCTCTCTTAGGGCCTATCCGTTTTATTTAACTTTAAATACCTTTATTCAAATACAGGAATAGCGACTATGAAGTTAACTTGCATTTACCATGTTCTTGTGGATGTTTATACATGATCCAGGATCATCTGGGTTTTCTTTTCTGTTTATTACCTTGGGTATATTTTTTCCCTTGGTTAGGGAACTTGGGTAGTTTTTCTTTTTAATCATTACAAGCAAACAATTCAAGCAAAAGATATTGACACCATAAAAGCTATTTGCCCTGTAGAGCTTTCATAGGTAGGGAAGTTATAATCGCAAAATGGTGTCTTTCTTTTCTTTTCTTTTCTTTTTTTTTTTTTTTTGTGGGTCTAGGGATGGAACCCAGGGGCATTCTGCCTCTGAGCTACACCCTCAGCCCTATTTTTAATTCTTTATTTTTTTTGGTATTTTTTGTTTGTTTGTTTGTTTGTTTGTTTGTTTTTGGTGGTACTGGGGTTCCTGGAAGCCCTTCTACCTCCGGGCTACACTCCCAGACCTATTTTTACATTTTCACTTTTGGAAACAGGGTCTCCTAAGCCAGCGCGCGCGGCTGGCTTCGAACCTGCGCCATCCTCCTGTCTCTGCCTCCCAAGCGCGGGGATTACAAGCGTGCGCCACCACGCCCGGCTTAATTCTTTATTTTGAAACAGGGTCTCACTGAGTTGCAAAGGGCCTCACTGTCCACGCACCGCGATCCTCTGGTCTCAGCTTCCCGAATGCTGGGATGACAAGCGTGCGCCGCCACGCCAGCTCGCATTTCATCTTTTAACAGTGAAGGGAAACTGAGGAACATGATAAAACACAGAACTTGGCAGAGGTGCGCCCAAACTCGCCTGCCCTATCCGGGGTGGGGGGAGGCTGCGGCCCCTAGAGGCGGCCGAGCCCCACGGGCCCCACGGGTCTCCAGCCTTCACCACAAGGGCGGGCGGACTTTACCTTGAGAAAATTAAAAAGTACCTGCAGGCACAGATATGTTCATTGTAACACTTCATAATTACAAAAATAGAAATAACCCGAGGTCTACACCGGACTCCACTAAACAAGGACTCAAGACCCCGGACTCAAGACCCCGGCTCAGCTAAATAAGGTCCAGTCTCTTCCGCCGAAAGTTCTGCAGCCGTTTAGAAAGGGCGTCACGTATAAGAGTCCTTACAGACAGGTCCAGGGTGTCGGGAGGAAGCAGCCCTGGGGACGGGGAGCCCTGCGGACGATCCCGCTACAGTCAGTCCCTTGGGCTTGTGGCCAGGGATGGCGGACAGGGATGGCGGACAGGGAGGGAGGCCGGGGAGAGCCCGCCACCTCTATTACTCTTGTTCTCAGGCCATTGAAAAAGAGAGAGGGGGCGGGGAGGTGGTTTGCGGGGAGGAAACAGGCAAAAATTACAAATTCACCATAAAACAACACAATCTGATTAGGAAATTCAATTAGCCCATTCTCCAAGTCCTCGGCGCGAAGGCAAGCTGTGGCGCTGCTGAGCCGAGAGGCAGCGGCTGGCCGGCCTGGGTGACTCAGGAGAGCCAGGCACACGTGGCCATTGCTGAAGGTCATGAGGTCAGGAGCTGGGGCCACAGGCTCCTTGGGACACCCTGGGAGGCAGGGCCTGGCCTGGCCCTGCCCAGCCCCAAGCCGGCCGCAGCACACAGGGTCCAGGGCGGCTGGGCTCCAGCTGGGTCAAGGGCCAGACAGGGGCTTTTCAGGACACAACCCAGAGCGGTGCCAGGGAAGGCCTCAGACCCGGAGAGGTCTGCGCCCCAGGGACCCCAGGGCGCTGCTGGGCTCTCTACACCCCCTGCCCTCTTTTTTATTCTTTACTTTGAAACGGTCTCACTGAGTTGCACAGGGACTCACTAAGTAGCTGAGGCTGTCCACGAACACGATCCTCCTGTCTCAGCCTCCCAAATGCTGGGATTACAAGCGTGTGCTACCACACCCAGATAATTTTTTCTTTCTTTCTTTTTTTTTTTTTTAAAAAGATCTGGCCAGGCGTAGTGGCGCACGCTTATAATCCCTGCGCTTGGGAGGCAGAGACCGGAGGATCACACAGGTTCGAAGCCAGCCATGCTTCCAAATAAAAAGTATAAAATAGGTCTGGGAGTGTAGCCCGGAGGGGCTTCCAGGAACCCCAGTACCACAAACAAAAAGAAAAAAAAAGAAGAGCTGCTAATAAAAGCCTTCAAGGACTTTGCCCATTTCTGGCTTAGAACCATTGCAGCCCCTTGGCTCAGAGGCCCACAGCTGCTATCTCTGGGGCCCCACTCTCTGCCCCAGGACTTTTGCACAGGTACTGCTCTCCACCTGAGGACTCACCCCATGCTCCTCCCAAAGCAACTTTATTCCCATCCTTGGACTTCAGATAAAATGTGCCTACAGAAGTCTTGCCTGGCTGCTAGGCTTAAGTAGGCGTCTCTCTCTCTCCCTCCCTCTCTCTCTCTCTCTCTCTCTCTCTCACACACACACACACACACACACACACACACCCATTACTCTTTACCTCTGTTCCCTACACAGCACAAATCACAATGGGTAATTACTCCACACGTCTGTCTGTCTCCCTGGCTGTCTGCCAACCGATTCTGCAAACCCCACAAGAGCAGGAACGCGGGCAACGGGTTCTCAGCTGCAGCCCGGCCCGGCCCAGCTCAGGCCCGTGCATAGGGTAAGGGAGGCTCCTCCCATTACTCTAGATTACACACAGGGGATGGAGATCCCGGAGCAGCCCCGAGGCCTCTGGAGGAAGAGCGCCAGGGCAGGCCTTGGTCTCGCCGGGACCTGCTCTTGTGTCTAACAGCTGTGTGACCGCCAGCTGGTTACTCAGCCTCTCTGAACGCCCAGCGCCGGCAGGGTGGGGGTGGGAGCAGGGTCCTGAGGCTGGCCGGAGGCCGGGCGGCGGCAGTGGAGGGTGTGGGGGCCGGGTTTGGAGGTGGCACGGTCACACCTGTCCCTGCCCGTCCCGGCCTGGGCACCTGAGCACCTGAGCGGGAGTCCAGGGCCGGGCGGGCAGCACGGGCTCCGAGCCGGCCGCGGCGCCGGCGCGCGGGGCCCCCTCACCTTTGGCAGCGCGTACTTGGGCAGCTTCATTAGGACAAAATCACCGCGGCGGTAGGAGACGTAGTGTTTGGTCCGGTTGGTTGAAGTTGCCTAAGAGGAGGAAAGAAACTGGACTAGCGGGACTTGGTTCCCTGCAAGGCTCTCAGGAATGAAAAGCGCGGTGTTCAGCGGCGGGAACGCGCTGCCCAAATGGAGACTCCTTTTCGTCCTTCAAAGCCCCATATCAAAGCCCTTCTTCCAGGAAGCCTTCCTGCCTTGCCTTCCCTGAAAACTAACCTCTTTCCCCGTGCTTTTTAACCTTATCTGCTGCATCTGAATTAAAAACAAGGTGGAGAGCCAGGCAGTGGTGTAGGCTTGTAATCCCAGGGGAGGCTGAGACAGGAGGGTCCTGGTTCACGGACAGCCTCAGCTGCTTAGTGAGGCCCACGGCAGCAACTCAGTGAGACCCTGTTTCAAAATAAAAAAGACTAAAAAAAAATAGGGCTGGGGGTGTAGCTTGGAGGTAGAATGCCCCTGGGTTCCGTCCCTAGTGCTGCAGATGAGCCCCAGCCCCTGCCCTATTTTCTTTACTTTGAAACAGGGTCTTACTAAGTTGCAGAGGCCTCACTAAGTAGCAGAGACTAGCCTTGAACCTTTGATCCTCCTGTCTCAGCCTCCCAAGTACTGGGGTTACAAGCGTGGACCACCACGCCTGGCCCGGAAGGCAAAATTCAAAGCAGGAGCCTCCTCTGAGCCCTGAGCCAGGCTCTGCAGGGTCCCCCCACGATGCCCTGGGTTTACAGATGAGGAACACGGACCCTGAGCCGGCGCCACCCTCTCCCCTCCCTCTCCCTGGCAGGCAGACGTGCCAGGGCGAGGCTTCCGGGCAGTGAGCCTCGCTGACGCTCTGAGGCCCCTGCTGGGTGGCCAGCCGTGGGGCTGGCATCCCGGAAGCACCAGGGAATCATGGGAGGATGCTGCATGCTGCCATCCTGGCGCTGGTCACCGTGGCCCCTCACCACAGGCAGGGCTGCTGCGGGTACCGGACCCTCCTGGAGGACTGCCGTTGAGGGGGGCACCCTGAGGTCTTGGGGTGCTGCCTGCAGGGCCCCCTGAGTAGGGGTTCTGTGACCCTGGAAGCACTGGTCCTGGGAGCTCGGGGAAGGGCCCCTGGGGTGGGGAGGCCAGGCGGGCTTCCTGGAGGAGGCAGCGCCTGCTCCTGCAGAAGGAAGAGCCTCACCGTTGGATACTATGGCCATTGAACAGGTGGGAGGGGGGATGTCTCAGAGGGGGCCATGGGAGCTGCCGCCCCTTCTCAGCGTCTGCACCCAGGACAGGAGAAGCAGAGCCTGACCTGACCAGTCTGCGTTCACTGTGGAGGGCACTGGGGAGCTGTGGGTGGATGGTCAGTGAGGGCAAGACGGCGGAGGCAGCTTGGCCTTCTGCTGGGCACCTGGGGAACCAGCCTTGGAGACTGGGGCCCCGCCCACGGCCAGTCTACTGGGGGCGGGGCTTGGGCTAGGGGTGGGCCTTGTGGTTAGGGGTGGGCCTTGTGGTTAGTTGTGGGACTTTGGCTAGGAGTGGGGCTTGTGGTTAGGGGTGGAGATTGTAGCTAGGGGTGGGCCTTGTGGTTAGGGGTGGGGCTTGGGCTAGGGGTGGGGCTAGTGGTTAGGGGTGGGGCTTGGACGAGGAGGGGAGCTTGTGGTTGGGGGTGGGGCTCATGGTTAGAGGTGGGCTTGCCTTAGGAGCACATTCTGCCCAGTGTCTCCAAAAGACGGAGTGTGGTGACAGCGGGGCAGTGAGAGGCCACTGGGCACCTGGTGACTCTGTTCTCTTTCAAATTGTCGCCTTTTCAGAATGAGGGACCTGGAGCCTTGGGTGGAGCCCGTGGGTAGCCACAGCAGGTAAGAGCGGTCCAGGTTTAGCTGGGGTGTCCTCTGGGATCTGTGGGCCTTTTCCTAGCGGTGACTGCTGCCGCATCTGGGGTGAGCTTGTCCACCCATTTCACAGGTCAGTACACAGGTGTGAAGGCAGAGCAGTCCAAAGCCCGTGGAGAGGGAGCGTGGGGTCCCGGGTGCAGGCAGGAATGAGGCAGCCATCATGGCCCGGGGGCAGAGGCTCCGGTCTGCTGCCCTCAAGGGCTGCAGTGGCCCAGCCTGTACCAGCCTGCCGGCATGGTGACCCTTAGCACACTCTGACAGGCCCTTGGGAGGCCTCTGGGGAGAGGGCAGGGCCTGCACGTGAATCTTGTGTCCTGGGGGCAGAACGAGGCAGGTGGGTGGGGACAGAGGTCCCTGCCTCTGGCTCTATGGAGTTAGCGTGTTTGGAGCTGGGCACAGGGTGAAGCTGTCTGGGCAGGGCTCAGCTCCCCACCCACAGGGCAATCAAGCCACTGACTGAATAGCTGCTCAGGGGGGTTTCTGAACTGGCCTGGGCCATGTCACTGCTGAGCTGGGGGTGGCCGCGCCTGTGACGCGGGGCACCAGGGGAACTGGCAGCAGGGTCCTGGTCACTGAGGGTGGACAGCTGGTGGCCAGAAGCCACAGACAAGGACCAGAAACAGCTCTGATCTGCCACCCAGGCACCGAGGAGAGCACACGGGCAGAGTGAGTTGGGTGTGGGGACGCTGGTGTGGGCATCTGTGGGGTGGACGACACTCGGAGACCAAGGACTGGTGAACTGGAGGACTTTCTGGGGCTGCCGGCAGGGCAGTCACGATGTGGGGACACGGCCTGCCACACGGCACTTAAGAGGAAACAGCGTTTTATGCCTCTTTCTGAAGGATTCCATTCCCCGGAGCGGCTCACGCACCGTGTCACCAGTTGCTAACTGCAGAAGCCCCGAGCGACGCACCTTAAAGAAGATGTACTCGTCCTGCACGGTCAGCGAGCCCTGGTCGATGGGGCCGGGGAATGGCGCTGTCAGCGTCTGAGCCGAGCAGTTCTGGATCCGGCAGGTGATGTACTGAAAGCCTGCAGGGAGATGAGAGCGGCCACATGGCGCGTGGGACACCAGGGTTCAGACTGTCAGACTGCGGCTGACCAAGCAGCAGAGGCGCCCGTGCCTGTGATTAGCCCAAGCCGCTGGCGCCAGCGCCCTCCTCCACCCTGTAGGTCGGCTGGTTGGTGGGCTTGGATGTGTGGAGCTCTGCTGTGTGACGGCGCCACTGCTGCCTGCC
The DNA here is from genome assembly GCF_963383645.1 of Muscardinus avellanarius. NCBI lineage: Eukaryota > Metazoa > Chordata > Mammalia > Rodentia > Gliridae > Muscardinus > Muscardinus avellanarius. The sequence continues at coordinate 136,705,341 of NC_137791.1, read as the reverse complement.
AGGCCGCTCGCACTGACCAGGAGCACGCTGGGAGGAGCCCCGTCACCTGGGAGGGCCTGGGAAAACGCCGGGCAGCATCACCCATGGAGGGCGGCGCTAGACGGGGCGGGGGCAGGGCCGCTGTGTGTCCTTGTCCCCAAAGCTTGACGCAAAAGCTTTCAGTCGGTCAAATATTTAGGCTGAGCAAATCAGATCCCATGTGGCCAGACAGCGGCTACTTTTATGTCAAGTACCTCTGATCCCGGGCTTTGGCGCTCCGTCTGCCCAGCATGGAGCCATCTCGTCTGCTCATGTGTGTGGCCAGGAGGGAGCCTGGAGCGCAGGAGGCTCCTCTCCAGGTGGGGAGCCGGGAGTGGGTACTGCCACGGCCACAGCGGGACGCGCGGAGGCCACAAGCCAGGGGCGCGGCCCGAGGGCGGCACGGGGCAGGCCCGGCTGTGGGAGCCCTGAGTCCTCGACCACGCTGCCACGCACGGCAAGGCGCCGGCCTCGGGTCCCTGCACAGGCGACGCGCGTCACCGCTCTGCACCGAGCTGCGGCGGACACGGCACTCAGGAGCCAGGAGTCCAGGGCCACGGCCCGGCGTGCACGCAGCACCCCTGCGCTGTGGAGGCCTTCGGAGGCCTGTGGGAGCCAGAGCCGTGGCCGCCAGGGCCTTGGCACCCATCTGCCTGCCCACACACCCACTCATCCGCTCTCTCACTCACTCATCCACTCATTCACTCATCCACTCATTCATTTACTCACTCATTCATTCATTTACTCTTTCATTCATTCACTCATGTATTCACTCATTCATTCATTTACTCTTTCATTCATTCACTCATTCATTCATTTACTCTTTCATTCATTCACTCACTCAGTTATTCACTCACTCATTCACTCATTCACTCATTCACTCACTCCATCATTCATTTGCTCATTCACTCACTCACTCACTTATTCATTCACTCACTCACTCATTCACTCACTCACTCATTCATTCAATCATTCACTCACTCACTCACTCCATCGTTCATTCACTCATGGACTCATTCACTCACCAATTTATTCATTCACTCATCCACTCACTCATTCACTCACTCATTCATTCACTCACTCATTCACTCATTCATTCACTCACTCATTCACCAATTTATTCATTCACTCATTCACTCACTCATTCATTAATTCACTCATTCTCTCACTCCATCATTCATTTTCTCATTCATTAACTCGCTCATTCATTCACTCACTCACTCACTCCATCATTCATTCGCTCATGGGCTCACCACCTTGCGCACTCATTCCCTCACCCGCCTGCCTGGTCTTGCGCTCCAGGCCCCAGCCCTCCATGCGAAGGCCACCTGTCACATGTGCTGAGACGCTGTCGCCACACAGCTATGCCTGAGGCCGGACGTGGACACTGGGCTGGCGTGTGCAGAGCCAGCTGCGCTCTGGAGAGCAGACAGGCCGACCGAGGAGGCCGCCGTGGGCGAGGCGGGCAGTGGACATCTTGCTGGCCCTCAAGGGGTCGGCGTGTGGGGTCTGCTCAGGTGGCTGCGGCATCGGCCAGGTGTGTGCACTGGGCAGCGCTCCTGGGGACTGGGTGAGTGGACCAGCCCCAAGTGGTGTCCAAGGAGGGCGGGCACTGTGAAGCCCAGAGGAGGGGCTAGCAGGGTGGCCTGGGCGATGGAGAGGAGCCGGGAGGACTGGGCAGAGCACCACCCCTGGGGTGACAGCGGGGGCAGGTGGTCAGCTGGCTGAAGGGCAGTAGGGGCCGGAGAGCGGGAGGTGGGACCAGATGCTGAGAGCCGGCCCTGAGGCTCCGCAGGCTTCCTCCACTCCCAGGTGGGAATGAGGCGGCTTTGCCGGGGTGGGTGGCACCGGTCTCCCCTCCTGCACTCAGTCCTGGGGGCTTTTTATGCACAGATTGCAGCTGCTGGAATCCCTCTACCCCAGGACGCAAGCTGTGGGAAGGATCTAAGCTGCCCAGGTCTCCCTTGGGGACGGCCCCGCCCAGGAGGACGGGCCAGGTGGACGTGGCCATCAAGTGGCCCGTGGGGCCACCCCTCCCAGTCCTCCCTGCCACGCCAGGGTCTCGCTGCGTCTACAGGGATCTAGACCCAGGGCAGGGCCCCTCTTGCTCGTGGCTGTGTCCCCAGCAGGATCAGCCCTGGGCCCGGCCTGGCCTGGGGACTTCAAGTGTTTGTTGGATGGTAAACCCTGTGCTTCTCTCATCTCTCATGTCCCAAACACCCCGAGGTTCAGAACATTCCATGGCTATACGAGTCCCCGTGGCTGTAGACCTCCCCACGGTCCTGTGACCGAGCTCCTCCCACAGGAGCAGGAAGGCCTTCCTCAGCATGCCAGGACGTGGGCTCCGTGGTTTACAGCTGGCTGGGTGGGGTGGCCGGGCCCTGCTCCAGTGTGGGGGGCACAGGGAGGCCCTGCACCCCGCCGGCACCCGGCAGCTCCGGGCGGGGGCTGAGCGATCAGGAAGCACCGCGTGCTCAGGGCGGAACAAATCGCCCTCTTAATAGACTTTTCCACTGGAGCAGAGATCCGTGACTTCAATTTATCCCCAGTGGGAGAGCGAGTACATTAAAATTAAACATCATAACACAGCGAGGTCCCGGCCTCCCCGCTTACCTCCTCCGGGGTCCTGGGCTTCCATGTGGACCACGTTGGGGTCAGCATCCACCCCCGACACAGCCCTGGAGGAGAACAGGCCGAGGCTGCCATCAGTAACCGACTGCCAAACGCTCCCATGCGGAGTCCCCGGCCCTGTTGGCCTCGTGGCCTCCCCGGGTCTGAGGATCCAGGGACTCAGCCTCCCAAGAGCCCTCCTGCTCCTAGGGTAGTGAGCCTGGCTGGGGTGATGGCTCTCCCCCATCCATAGGACTATTTATAAAACACATGCTGCTTGATGGAGGCCCTCTGTCCATCCTGGAGGCAGCAGGCTGGGGCTGCCGGCCTCGTTTGTAGATCAGGCACTCGGAGGAGAAGAGCGATGGCCCCAGGCTACCCAGCCCTACTGGGATGGCTTGGATTCCGACCTCCCCAGAGCCCAGCTGCTGCCTGCCTTTCACCCCGCAGATGGGGGTCAGGCTGCCATCATGTGCCCCGGGGAGAGCTCTGCTTGGTGGCTGAGCCCTCCCCAGTGTGCCCGGGACGCCCCAATCCTTGTGTGGGGCGAGAACCCTGGGAGACCGTGCAGAGCCTGGGCTGGTCACACCCTCTTGGCACAGGAAGCTCTGCTGCCAATGGTCCAGCAGCCTTCAAGATGTCACAGCCCAGGCGCGGACACCTCCCCTCCGGCACTTTTCACTGCTAGAGGACCTCCTGCCCACACCTGGGCAGGTACTGGAGCCAAGCAGGGGAAGGCAGAGGCCGTCCCTGGGTGAGCCTGGGGACAAGTGGGGACGCTCAAGCCCCTGGTGAGGGGCAGGCGCCGGGCATCCCAGCAGGGCTGCCAACACCTGGCACTGGCCAGACCAGGCACAGCCAGAGTCCAGGGCTGCTACAGAGGGCAGCACGGCCCAGGGAAGTGTCCTTGCATCTCCGAGCCTCAGTTTCCCCCTCTGTAATAGAGGGGACAGTGGGGCCACTGTAGGGCCTCCCTTGGAGGACACACTCAGACCCGCAGTCCAGTGCCTGGCAGGAAGTCCATACTTAAGTGGCTGGTGGCCATTGGGAAGACGGTATCCCGGGCTGCCAAGAGGAGGCATCGGAGCCCCCAGTGCCATGTCCCTTGCCCCCCCCCCTGTGGGGCCCGCAATGAACTTGCTTTGTGAGTAGCTTTGCAGAACCTTAGCGGCCCGGGCTCCTGACAGAACAAGGAGCCTTGGAATCCCCACCATCGGTACAGGGACAAAGCGCTCCCTGGGAATGCTGTCAGAACAGCGGAATTCACCACCTCCTATGGGCCCCCATCGGCTGGCTGTCACCAGTTCTGGGAGAAAGCCCACGGCCCCGAGCGGCCACCTGTCGGTGTGATTATCACTCCCACATTATAACTGTGAGCAACCTGGGGAATTTGAGGGAAGAAACAATTTGATTTGCCTGAGATAACAGCACGTTTGAATTATAGCCAATTCCCCTTTCAGCGTCTGCGGCTGTACTCTCTCTCTGGCCAGAGAGCTCTCCAAGAGCCAAGGCTGGACACCCCGGCCCCGGCCTGGATGTGCGCTCAGGTCTGCCGGATCCCCAGACCAGTGTGGCTCAGAACCCCCACTGCCTGCCCCCGGCCCCACCCCTGGGGACCCTCGCCCAGCAGCCCTGGCCCCTGACCACTGACACCAGCCACAGGCCAGCGATTGCTGGTGGCGTTGGCCCCCTTTCCCTGCCTGGCCCCTCAGCAGGCTGGGGCTGGGTGCATCCAAGTCGGGTCTCCATGCTGACCCCACCTGGGGCACACAGCAGGGAGGTGACACCCTGGACCAGGGAAGGGGGGAGCCCACCACCATGGGCAGACCCCAAGGGCTCAGTCCATCAGGGGTCAGGAGGAGGGAAGCGGGAAGAACAGGCCCACTTCATGAGGGCACCATGCCAGGCCCACACATCACACCTCTTTCCACTAGGAGGAAACAGGCCCATGGAGGGCTCTCGGCTGTAGGAAGCCACACGGCTAGCTCGGGTACAAACTGGGCCCGGGGGACGTTGAGCCCTGGACTCCTCATGGCCCCTAGGACTCCCTGCAGGAGCAGACAGAGACTCCGGGTGGGGGCCACAGGCAGGAGAGGCCCACGGCCCACGGTAGGCTCTCACCAGAACACGTGGTCCTTGGTCACTCGCTCCCGCACGAGGGTCCACTTCTTCCCCAGGTCAGACGACACGTAGAGCTTTAGGCAGAAACGAGAGAGAAATACTTAGGTCAGGATGCCAGGAGAGCGGCCACTTCTGTGGGAGGGATTCCCAGGAACATCAGTCTGGCCCCGTGGGTACATAGGCTCTGGCCCCAGGGCTGAAGTTGCAGAGAGGGCTCCCTGGGCCCTGGCGGGAGCCCAGGGTAAGATCCTCCAGGTGGAACCCAGGTAAGCCTCCCAGAGGGGCGCTCCTGAGCCCTGAAGCATGACCTTACAGGCCTGGGTGGGGCTAGAGGCTATGCCCCAGGCCAAGAGGGGACTGGAGTCTAACTGCCCCCAACACAGGGAACCAGGCTGGCCCAGCAGGACAGTGGAGACCCAAGGGTGCTGAGCAGGGGCAGAGGCTGTGCCTTGGCCTCAGGGTGCCCAGCTTCTCTGTTTCCTCCCCCTTCCAGCCCAGGCCAGTAGGGTTATCTGGGTCTATTCCTGGGCACCTGCTTTCTTTCCTTTCTCCAACTCTTCCGATGTTTTGTGAGCAACCCTGTGTCAAACTCCCTCTGCAAGGGGCATGGTATCCGCACTGAACAGCGAGTGCTGCGGCTTCAGCCAGCCCTTGGTGGTCAAGGGCATCGCAGCCAGCCAAGGCCCAGGTTGTCCAGGCGGAGGGAAAACTGGGTGCTGTCCCCGCAAATCGAGGTGCCTGGCAGGCTCGGCAGGTGGCGCATGTAGCTCCAGGTGCTGGGCCTGAGGCAGCGTGAGGCCCAGGCTGTAGTTTGATTAAGTCCCCCCAAAGCTCATGTGTTGGAAACAAAACCCTCAGATTCGTGTGGGTGGGATTTGGGAGGTGACCGCGGTTCCATGAGGGGCTGAGTGAGGGAAGCTGGCTCTATCAGGAGAGGAATGGACACCTGAGATGACGGCTGCCCTGTCTCCCACGGGAGGCCCCTGCCCATGAAGACATGTCTGCCCCATGCTGGTGGACTTCAGCCTCCAGAACCTAAACCAAGTAAGCAGAACTCTACCCCGCAAATCACCGCTCCCAGCGGGCTGAGACAGCCAGGCTCGCAGGCACCGACCTGGAGGCAGGCACAGCCTCCGACTGCAGCTTTGAGGTAGGGGTTAGGGAAGAGGTCTAAGCAGGGCGGCCATGGCGTCTCCCCTGGGCAGGCTTTGGTGCCACATCAGGCCTCCAGGCATCCTCTCTGGCACCCTGGCAGTGGGCCTGTGTGACCGAGGAGGGCTGGACGTGCATGTGAAGACACAGCCAGCTGAGCTCGGCCTCTGCTTCCCAGTGGCCACGTCATACCCAGGCCTCAGTTTCCCCAGTGATAAAACAATGTCCCCGGCCATGACATTTTCAAGGGGAGCTGTTATTCCAGGGGTCTTGGGGATCCAGCCGGGCCAGCTCCTAGAAGACTGCACTGTACACAGCCCCAGGACCTTGCATGTGTGTCAAAGCTCTTCTGAGCCTCGGTTTACCCACTTTTTTGCGGTACTGGGGATGGAACCCAGGGACATTCAACCTCTGAGCGACACCCTCAGCCCTATTTTTTATTCTTTATTTTGAAACATAAATTTTGTCTCACTGAGTTGCAAAGGGCATCACTAAGCAGCTGAGGCTGTCCACAAACCACCATCCTCCTGTCTCATCCTCCCAAATGCTGAGATTACAAGCGTGCACCACCACGCCCAGCTAATTTATCCACTTTTAAAAATGGGAATCTGCATTCCTGTCTTAAGGGGACACTTCAGGATTGCCCCAGGCACCCTGCAACATGGCTGCACTTGTGTGTGTTCAATGACCCTTGCCATGTGGCACCAAGGATAAGTAGGTCACAGCAGGTCTGTCCTGTGACTTGAATGCCTTCCTTCACTCCTTCTGCAGTTGAGTGTGTCTAGAATGAGTCAGGAAGGAAGGAGCCTTCCCTGCAGCTGCAGAAAGGCAGGCATGTCCTGCTGCATCACTGAGCACAAACGTGCCCGAGCCCCTTCCCGAGGGTTGAGGCAAAGGCCCCCCAAGTCCCTGCTTCCGGATGGCTGCTTCTCCCAGAACTCCCCATCGGCTTCTGGGGAGGCAGTTCTTTGGCTGGTTCTCTGAACGAATACTCTGTCATCCTGGCAAGGACATTGAGATCCTGTCCCTTTAACTCTGAAGTCACCTTTGCTAGGCCCCGCCCCATTGGTCTCACCTGCCTGGAGAAAACACCCAGGGCTACAGAGATTTTCCTACTTAGAGGCTGAGAGTCTGCACCTCAGTTGGGCTCACAGCCCCCTGACCGCTCCAGACCCTTCTATGCAGAATGGCAACCCGGCTGAGCATCCGCACACACGGGCCTCCTGCGCCCAGCTCTTCATGCCGCTGCTACCCGTTGGGCTCGCTGTGGCCCCTGGGACCTCACGGGCATGGCTGATCCCTCTGCCCGGAGCCAGCCCACCTCTCCCTGCCACCTGGCTCACTCCACTCTTTCAGGGAAGTCTCCATCCTCGTCCCCTGATGAGTAAGTACCCCAGACTCCCTTTCCCCCAGAGCTCCCTCTGATGAGGTGTGAGTGTCCCTCTGATGGGTGAAGACTACTCCATGGTCCCCAGGTATGCACGGGCCTCCCTGATGCCTGCTTGGGTCCTGGATGTCTCCTGCATGGGATACTGTACTGGTCCTCAGGGGCTGCCGTGCATGACGCCACAGACCACGGTTAAACGGCACGTGTTTATCCTCTCCTGGTCCTGGAGGCCAGAAGGCTTGGCTCCAGGTGTGGGCAGGCAGGCTCATTGCTCTGTGGCTGGCAGTGGGCATCTCTGCTCTGTGTGTCTGGGTGCAGACCTCCGCTTCTTGTAAGAACACCAGTCAGATTGCACAGGTTGACTCGGTCATCTCATTTACCTTTAACGGCCTCTGTAAAGGCTCTGTCTCCACATACAATCGCGTGATAAAGTCCCAGGGCATCTCCATAACTGGTAAGCACCACCTGCCACCTGCACCTCTGAAGTCCAGCCCCTCTCAGCAGCCTGCATCTCTGAGGTGTGTTCCCCAGCCACCTGCCCTGCGTGCGCTATGGGAGAGACGTGCCCCTCTGACGTCCCAGCCTGTGGCCTGGGGGGATTTACTTCCCACGTTTCTGCACACCGCACACTGCCCATGGGTCTCCCAACCCTGGCCTCTCTCACCCTTCTGCACCAGAGCTGAGCCGGAGCCTTCACTGCCCAGTGCACACAGCATGTTTTCTAAATGAATGAACACATTTGACTCTGGGGCAAGAGCTTGCAAACCTATTTTGCGAAGGGCCAGGGGTTAAGTATTTCCACCTCTGCAGGCCAGGCAGCCTCCGAGCAACCATCTGTCTTTGATTTTGGAGCAGCAAAGTGGCCAGAGATGGTGCATAAGCCAGTGGTAAGGCTGTGTGCCAATAAAACTTTATTTACAGGAACAGGCCCTTGTGTTATGATGATATGTTATCATCATATCCCTGCTCGGGGGTACGTGATAAGAAACTCTCACCTTTAATATCTACAAAGGACTTTCAAATAAAGTTCCATCCCTCGGACATACGTTTCTCCAGGGCTAGGGACTCCTGTGCCTTATCAAGTATGTGGCACGGATCCTGGCAGGATTTGGAACCAGAAAACATTTGTGCACGGGGTTGTACTTACTTTTCTGTTTGGACCTTAATGAGAGTGTCTGTTAGCAATTGCAGCCTGTTTAACACGCGTACACACACATCCATACAAAGACACACCACAAACACAGCCAGACGGTCGACTCCCTCTTTGCAGATAGAAGGACTAAAGCTCAGAGAAGCAGAAAAGTTGCTCAAGGTCAAACAGTGTGGACTTCCTGCGGCAATCCCCACCGTGTACCCCTGAGTCCACGGATCTGTGTCTGTGGTGAGGAGTGCTCTGGAAGGATGACTGGTATATTAGTTCTTTTATTTCAATGGGCAAAATACCTAACAAGAACAGCTGAGAGGAGAAAAGATTTATTCTGACTCAAGTTTCAGAGGCTCCGTCCATAGTTGGCCAGCTCCAAGGCAGAAACCTTGGTGGAGGAAAGCTACGTCGCTCATGGCAGCCAGGAAGCAGAGGGAGGAGACAAGGGCGGCCGGGGACAGATCCAGTCCGAGGCCACACCCCAGGCAGCCACCTTTCCAGCCGCGTCCAGCCTCGGAGCTTGCTGTACTGCTAACACGTGAGCTTTTCTGGGGGCACTCTGGATTCAAGCCATAACAACTGGTCACCTTGCGCCCTTTCCCTGGGTTATCTGAGTGGCCCAGGCCAGGCCCCCTCTGCAAAGTCTCCGTTTACCCATCTGCAAGGCAGGAGAGAGCCACTCATACCCACAGTCTGCAGCCATTGGTTTCCAGGAGCGGTGATACAGCCTCCGCACCAATGGCTGATGTTATCATCATATCTCCGCCTTTGTACTTGTGTTTATGGCGCCTGTCCTGGAACTTAATGGAGCTTTTCCAATTCAGTCTCACGGGAGGTGACTTTACTATCTGCCATCAGTTTCTGCAGAAATAGACCATTTTTGCTAAATAAGCAAACAAACAAAAAACACCAGAAAATACACAAGAACAAACATACCGGGGACATTTCAGTCACTGTCATGCAGGCATCCTGTGGACAGCAGCCTGGAGCTGCCCTGGTTGGTGTCTTGGACGGGAGCAGAGGGAGCGTGTGCAGAGACACCTGCCAGCTGGTGTAAGGTGGGAATGCAGGCCAAGCAGCAGGGTGAGGTCGGAGGGAAAGTGGGCACACAGGAGCATGTGCCAGTATCTCACGTGGAAGGGAGCTGCTCTGCCCTGGACTCTCGTGGTAGAGGGATCTGGTTGGTGATCTGCAGTCCCTTCCTCCCTCACTCAGGGCACCTTTTTGCACTGCACAGTTTGGGAAGCGAACACCGACATTGCTCAGACTCCCTTGCAGCTAGACTCAGGGGTCAAGTCCTGGGTCAGGGGTTACCCCCATGAGGTCAGGGAGGGAAAAACGAGATAAGGTGCTTTCTTGTCCCCTTGGAATCTTCTGGTGGCCAGCAGTAGGTCGTGGGCACAAGCTTCAGCTCAGAGGGTGGAGAGGCAGCTGTGGGTAGGGGGCAGATGGATTCTACTTCTCATTGTCCCTGGCCAGGAGCACAGCTGCTCAAGGGCCATCACAGCTGCCTGCATCTTGGCTCTGACATGTGTCCTTGACCTCAGTAAGTCAAGTAGGCTTCTGGTGTCCAGCCTCCTGAAGGGCAGACGAGGTGGGTCAGGGCTGCAGGCTCCCAAGCTGCATCACTCTTGGGGCTCCTGCCCATAGTCTCCCCCCTACAGCTATGCACACTCTTTAGAAAGAACCCCATCTTGCATGTTGAATCCCCTCTCTGCTTAGATACTGGTGTGTGCTCCTTGCCCTGGGTCCAGGCAGAGGCCAGTGGTCAGTATAAAAGGTTGCACAATGAGGTGGAAAATTCTCATTGCTTCCCAGTGTTCTATTCCCAGGGAAAAATCTCACTTCCCCCAGGGTCTGAAGTCTGAGGTCAGGGACAGCCGTAAACATGGTGTCCATGTCTGAGTGCCAGCGGCAACTCAGCATCCCCCGACACTCACAGCGCCCAGGAGGCCTGAAGTCTGCACCTCGCACCCCAAAGGACAAGACCTTCCTCTCCTGAAAGTCACACCTGTTATCATGACAGCCCTGTTGATCTTTTCTCCCACATAGATACGTGCAAACGTGGCTTCAGTTAGGGCTGGAGAACAGGGGGCTTTCCTTTCCTTTCTCCCCCGTACGATCAACTTTATCACTCTGAAGTTGTACTAGAAAGTAGTGTACATGTACCCCCAATCCAGGACACCTCCTCCAGGAAGGCTTTTTTGATTTGCTCGCCCAAAGGTGTCTTAGCATCCCTCAATTTCTGAAAGACGGTCCCAGAATCTAATAAATTTCTCACAGTGCTGGCAAGCAGGAAAGCTTTTGAATAGGAAGTAAAGTAAAATAAAACTAAACAAAATACAAACGTGAGTCCAACTACATTGAGGAGTAAGTGCTCGTGGCTGTGCCTGCAAGCAGGGGTCTGAGGAGGCTGCCCACCAGGAAGGCAGGCGGGCGGGTACACGGCAGTATCTCCAGCATGTCAGCCGGGATGGGGAGGCCAGGCCTCGAGTCCTCCTGACCCCGGGGGCCTCATGAGTTTGCTGAGCCTTAGAGGAAAGCACGCTGGGCTGCCACCCAGGAAGCCTGTCCAGGCTCTGAGGCAGCCTTGGAGACTCCAAAACCACAGTGAAACAGCAGCAGGGAGAGCTGAGGGGAGGACAGAGGGCAGGACAGGTGCCCAAGCAAGGACAGGCCCTGAGAGAGGAGGGAGGGGAGCGGGCTTTGGCGCCTATGAAGCTGCAGGGCCTTGTGACCAGGGTGTCTATGTCCGCCCTTGTGACCTGCTCGGGGCACGTGAGAGCAGACAGTCGGATGTGGTTGGTGATACGCAGTATCCTTCCCCCCTCACTCACCTGTTGTGCTACACAGTCTGGCAAGCTAACACTGACATTGCTCGGACTCCCTTGCAGCTAGAGTCCTGAGTCAGGGGGTCACTCCCACGAGGTCAGGAGGGCAAAGATTGGAGGAGGTACTTTCCAGAGCTGTCGTGCTGGAGTGCTGGGTGGATTGCTCAGCCCCAACCCTCTGGTCACCATAAGAATACCATGCTCCCAGAAAGAATCAGCAGCCGGAGCCACGTCCAGCCACCCCAGCCATAAGGCAAAGCCAGGACCAGTAACCCAAGCACGTTGCTCAGACCACTGGGGCTGGGGGATGTGTGCCGTTTGGCGTGTTGCTGCAGACTCCTGCCTGACACACCAGACTGGTTGGAGTCCAGAGCTGGCTTTGGCCCACACGCCATCCAGGCTCTCGGGAATTAGAGAGCTTTAAAAACGCATAAAGTTCCCTGAACCTAAAGCCTTGCCGCCATCGTCATTAATTTCCCCAAATTCCTCATTCCTTTTACAACCACGACTAAGCCTCTTTGCTCCCTTTTCTCTTTCCTTATAGTTACAGAAAAGATCAAGGAAAATAACCAAGATTTCAGCTCCATTAATTTTTCAGGGCACCATAAATTAGAGCAATTGCAATGCAGTCAATTTCTGCAGGAAAATGAGCCTCTGTGATTGTGCTTTGCTCTAATTACATGGAAGGCTAAGTGGTGCTATCAATACCCACAAGCACATGCCGTCCACAGGAAGGTGCGGGGAGAGGGGGGCGCCCAATCCAGGGGAATGCGGGACAGCAGACAGCAAGGCTCAGCTCAGCCAGGAGCCTCTAGTTGGAGGGGTCTGACTTGCTTAATCCTATTGATAGATTTGTCATCTGTCCATTTATTCATTTATCTAATTAAACACCATCAATTCATTCATTTACCTCTCCACCTTCATCCAGGTACACATGCTTCCATCCACCCACCATCCACCCCAATCCATCTCTCCACCACCTACACACCTATATAACCATCCATCTATTCATTTACCCCACCCACGAACTCATCCATTTATTCATTCCTACCTCCACCCACTCACCTGTCCATCCATCCATCCATCCATCCATCCATCCATCCATCCATCCTTCTAACCCACCTATTCAACCATCCATCCATCCATCCATCCATCCATCCATCCATCCATCCATTTATCCATCTACCCCACCCATAAATCCATCCATCCATCCATCCATTTATCCATCTACCCCACCCATAAATCCATCCATCCATCCATCAACCCACTCACCCACCCACTAATCCATCCATCGATTTATCCATTCATCTGTCTACCCACCTGCCCATCAGTCTATCCATCCATGCACCTATCCATCCATCCTCAATCCAGCCAGCCAGCCTATATTTTCAGCCCAAAGTTGAGGTTAAAATGATGGGGGGAAAAAAATCAGACACTCTGTGCTCTCAAGAAGCTCAGCTAAGCACATGTGCAGGGCACAGGCAATAAATAAATAGCACAAATATAGAATTAATATTAAAATATCAGCATCACGAAAGAGAGGTGCTGGCCCCTGGAAGAGAGTGGAAGGTGGGGCCCAAGGCGGCCTGGGCTTGGAGAGGGAATCGCCCTCCACCCCACCCACCCCTGCCTGTTTCCACCTTTCTCCCAGCTAGGGGCTGGCCTGCATAGAGGGTGTCCACAGGCTCCCTCCCCCTGGGGGACACAAGGAGAAGAGCGGCAAGCTTGAGGGGGGCTGAGGCTGGGCTACTGCCCTCCCCTTCCTGACCCCAGCCAAGATGGGGCCTCTTTCTGATGTTTCTTGTACTCCACTTAGAGGAGGGGGCTGAGGCTGGGCTGTTTCCCCTCTCTACTGACTGCCCAGCTAAGACTCTTCCTGTGATGTTTCCTGTACCTCCACTTGGGCACGGTGGGAAGGTAAGCATGTCCCCCTGCCCCCAAAGACAGCCACAGCCTAATCCTTAGAATGGTGACTATCCCTTACAGGAAGAAAGACATCTTTGCAGATATGAGTGTTGAAGTGTGGAGATGTGGAGATTACCTTGGTTACGTGGGTAGGCCTGAAGTACACTGATATGCCACCTTATACAGGAGGGGGAGCATTCACGTACACACACGTGTGCGCGCGCGCACACACACACACACACACACACACACACACACACACACACACGGGGTTGTTATGAGGGGGAAGAGAGAGATGTGCAGGTGGGTGGGAGAGGCGCAGCCCCAGGTGAGGAATTTGGCAGCACCAGAACCCGCCAAGGTGGGGACGGGTTCTCCCCGGAGCCTCAGGAGGAAGCCCAGCTGTGCAGAGTCCTGTCCAGCTCAGCGGCACAGATTCCACCTGCGCCTCCAGAGCTGTGAGCATTTCTGGTATTTGGCCCCTGGTCTGTGGTCCTTGGTCCTCGTGGCTGCAGGACATCAAAGCCTTCTCCCCCAGCAATGGTGCTCCACCCCCTCCGGCCTCTTTTGGCCAGCGGTCTCATTGACCTGGGCTGGGCCCTGCTCTCTTCTCCCTTGCACCCCGGAGACCACGTCCTGGGGTGGGGGGCTCTGTGTTACCGCCTCTCTTGCCCACAGAAGGGCGCCCTCAGTTCTCCACAGTTTCCCTGAGGTAGGATGCCCCCGGGTTCCATCCCTAGTACCAAAAAAAGAAGGGAGACCATGAAGGGTGTGGAGCCTCCCAGACCCAGAGAGGCGCCTCCTGCACCAGCCTGCGTGTCTAAGTCCCACCGATGGAAAAGGCTACTCTATACGGACACTTGTGTGGCAGGGCTGGAGCAGGCGCCGCGGCCCCACAGACAGGCGTGTGACTCTGCGCCGTCTTACCTTGCTCTCCTTGGTGTAGGCCAGGACCTTGTCCTCTTCCTTGGGGTGGAAGGTGAGGGTCTCCACCAGGAAGGGCACAGGCTGCTTCTGGAAGCTGGCGCCTTCGTCGGTGCTCAGAAAGAGACTCTGCTCCCGGTCGCTGAGCGAAGAACCCACCAGGATGATCTGGAACACAGAGCGCACGAGTGGGTCTCCTGCCGGGACGGGGCCAGGCAGGCCGGGAGGCTGAGCCACAGGGGCCGCCCACGGTGCCAGCCACAGCCACCCCTCCTTCTCGCACTCGTTCACAGAGTGCCCCGGTGCCTGGAAGTGCTGCGGCTGCTAAGGCTGCACCACGAATCCAAGGCCCAAGGTCTCTGCCAGCCACAGTGGGGACCCGACAGAGAGGGGCAGCAAGCTGCCAAGGTCTCACAGCCGGTCAGGATGCAGCTGTGGTCAGGGCCTGAACATCTGGCTCCAGAGCCAGCCCCTAGCAGTGCTCTGCCGGGACCGTCCTGGCGGAGGGGCCTTTTTGCTGGGCCTGGAGCTGGGTGGCAGGTGGGTGGGGTGGGGTCGCCTTGCTTGGCTCCCCCAGGGAGAGTGCGTAGCCACGGGACCCACGTCAGCCTTCCCAAGCCCTGATGCCACGGTAGAAGACAATGCCACATCCCGGGCGCGAGTTGACGGGTTGCACAAAGCACTGCCTCTTAAGCGAACAGATGAATCCCATCTGCTCTTTCTTCCTGGGAAAGCTTTGTTGAGCTTCCCGGGGACATTAATTAGTCTCCTCCAGCACAAAGCCCTTCTCTCCCCAGCGAACCGAGGCCCCGGGAGATGGATGTGGCCTCCACTGAGACAGATCCCAGGGCGACTTTGATCCCTGAAGTAAGGACAAGGACGTGTCCAGTGGGGCGTGCGTACATGGAAAGCGGTGGGCCCCGGCTTGCACAGCGGTGTTTAAAGGAAGCCTAACAAGGGAGCGTCTAGGAGCACGTGCAAGGTGTGCAGAGGGGCGTGCTTTCTACGCATCTCACGCGGCGCGATGGCCCTGTGTATCATCTTCTGTCAAAGGGAAGCAAGTGTGTACGTAAACAGGAATATTTTGTCAGTGGAAAATGCACAGAAACCGGGACAAAAAGCAACAGCGTCTAAGTGCCAGGGCTACAAACAACATGTGTCTTCTGTTGAATAGACTTTATTTTAGCACCGTTTCAGATTTACGGGAAAGATGCCCAGACCCCGCGGGAGCTCCCCTGTACACCTGAGCCCGGTGCTGCGCGTTGGCACCCCTTGGATCACGGTGCACGTCTGTCACCCCGAGCTCCGGCACCAAGGTGGGCACGTTCCCATCACCTACACGCCTCAGCAGAGCTTCCTTTTCTCTCCCGGGACCTGGGACACCACGTGACATGTGGTTGCTACGTCTACGGGCTCTGCGTGTCTGCGGCAGTTCCAGACTTTCCTTGTTCTGATGTCGTTGGCAGCTCTGAGCAGGACCATGGGGGGAAGTGTCAGCCTCATCACGTCACACCAGGGCCGAGCTGTCAGCCGGCCCAGCGCGGGGACAGTGCCCTGGCCGCCAGCGCCCCGTGCCAGGACCCTCCACCGCCCTGAGCCCCTGTCTCCTCCCCACACCGTCCCCTCCGGGAGACACTGCGTGGCATGCTTCTTACAGAGTAAGATTCACGCTCACCTCCTTGAGGATGCCGGAGCCATGTAAATTATCTGGCATTGTGCTATGTGGGAGGTTGTCTCTTCTCCCCTATTATTTATTTAATCATTTATTTGTATCACGAAATATTTATTTTACATGTTGAATTGCAGTTCAGTACTTCGTGTGTGTGTGTGTGTGTGTGTGTGTGTGTGTGTGTGTGGTGCTGGGGATGAAACCTAGGGGCATTCTACTTCTGAGCTACATCCCCAGCCCTATTTTATTTTTTATTTTGAAGAAGGTCTCACGAAGTTGCTGAGGCTGGCCTTGAACTGGTGATCCTCCTGTCTCAGCCTCCCAAATACTGAGATTATAGGTGTGCACCACCGCGCCTGACTAATCCAGGACTATTTTGACACTTCATTGCTCAAATCGTCCAGCTCTGGCTCTCAGGAGCTCTTTCAGCATGGCCTCGGGTCCCCTGGACATGCTCCATTCTTTCCCTAACTATTCTATACTAAGCATGGATCCCCACATAACCAGGACAAACAAAAATGCCCAGCGGTCCCCACAAAGCTGTCCCTATACACTCCGTGCTCCAAGCTCCCCCTAGAGGCAGCAGCCTGCATGCCTGCCTCAGCTGGGGCCCTGCTAGAGGAGGTCTGGCCTCCCAGGAAGGTCCCAACCCCAGGGAGGTCATCCATCCCAGGGAGGTCCCATCCCAGAGAGGTCATCCATCCCAGGAAGTCCCAACCCCAGGGAGGTCATCCATCCCAGGGAGGTCCCATCCCAGGGAGGTCCCATCCCAGGGAGGTCATCCATCCCAGGGATGTCCCGACCCCAGGGAGGTCATCCATCCCAGGGAGGTCCCGATCCCAGGGAGGTCCTGATCCCAGGGAGGTCATCCATCCCAGGAAGGTCCCATCCCAGGGAGGTCCCATCCCAGGGAGGTCATCCATCCCAGGGATGTCCCGACCCCAGGGAGGTCATCCATCCCAGGGAGGTCCCATCCCAGAGAGGTCATCCATCCCAGGGAGGTCCCGATCCCAGGGAGGTCATCCATCCCAGGGAGGTCCCATCCCAGAGAGGTCATCCATCCCAGGGAGGTCCCGACCCCAGGGAGGTCATCATCCCAGGGAGGCCTGATCCCCAGGGAGGTCATCCATCCCAGGGAGGTCCCGACCCCAGGAAGGTCATCCATCCCAGGAGGTCCCGACCCCAGGGAGGTCATCCATCCCAGGGAGGTCCCGATCCCAGGGAGGTCATCCATCCCAGGGAAGTCCCGACCCCAGGGAGGTCATCCATCCCAGGGAGGTCCCATCCCAGGGAGGTCCTGATCCCAGGGAGGTCATCCATCCCAGGGAGGTCCCGACCCCAGGGAGGTCATCCATCCCAGGGAGGTCCCGACCCCAGGGAGGTCATCCATCCCAGGGAAGTCCTGATCCCCAGGGGGCCTGGAGTTTTCTTGGGAAAGTGTGTCTCCAAACTGGTATGCATTCCAAAGTGTTGTTGGGATGCACCTGCTGGCTCTACCCCTGGGTGGACGGTGTACTTTGGTGACTCTTGGTATTTTTGCCTCTGGCTTCCAGCACAGACCATGCAGGACAGACATGGGATTAAATGTGGGCAGATCTAGAGATCCGTCTCAGCCCTGTGCCTGTTTTTGACCTCTCAGGGAAAACCTCCTTGTACACGTTGAAGTAGCCCAGAGAGCACAGGTCGGAAGGAGCTGCCCTGTTACTGTGCAGCGGCGCACAGCATCCCCCTGTGGTTCTCCCACGGTTGCTGAACCGTGTGCTTTAAACAAGGACTCAAGTGTGCAGGAGCAGGACCAGAGAAGAGGGAAAACAGCCCACAGGTGCAGAGCAGCTATGAAGCTAAGGGAGGCTTCCCGGAGGAGGGGGCATCCATCTAGTCTGCAGAATGGAGAGGAATCTGGCCCCAGATCAAGAGAGGGCATTTCATGTGCAGTGGGGGGATGCCTTTGGGCACAGAGGCTGCCTCGCTCTGACCCCAGGCTCCCAGCAGCATCAACTCCAAGTTGCTCCCCTTGGCTGAGACCATTTGCCACCTGACCCCGTGCATGCACTGTGCCCTGTGTTGGAATGCACAGCAGGACCGAGGTATGCCCACTCTACCACTGGTGATTCAGAATCCAGTCTTGAATTTTTTTTTTTTTTTTTGCAGTACTCGGGATGGAACCCAGGGGCATTGTACCTCCGAGATACACCCCCAGCCCTATTTTTTACTTTTTATTTTGAAACAGGGTCTCACTTAGTTGCAAAGGGCCTAAGTAGTTGAGGTTGTCCACCAACCACAATCCTCTGGTCTCCACCTCCTGAACTCTGGGATTACAAGCACGTGCTACCATGTCCGGCCAATCTTGAATTTTTCAATGTCACCCAACACCCTGTGTGATCAAATTAAAATAGCTTCCTCCACATTTTCTGAGGATAAAATTCCAGGCAATTTCAATAAACCCAAATGTTTTTTTATTCCTTTCTTTTTGGCATCTCTGCTTTGCAGGTGGCCAGTGCCCAAGCACCGCCTGCCTTCATGACGGGAGAATCTTCCCCTGGCCACCTGCTAGCCACACCCCTCTCCTCCACTGAGGCACACTTCAAAAGCTACCCCCTCTTGGCAGCCAGCCCTTCCTGCAGGCCTCTCCTTACAGTCACATCCCAGCCTGGGCACAGACCCCGGCACCACGCCAGTGCTGGGATCCCAGAAAACAGGTGCTATTCATGGACCACGGGAAGGCTTGGTCACGGGGTCACCTGTGCACCACAACCCCCGTGCACGTCCTCAGACAGGCCATGGCTGACCCCGAGGTGAGAAGAGAAAAGCCCTGGCCAGGGGCCCAGCAATCTGGACAGGGCTATTTTTGTTCTCGGAGCTGGAAGAGTAAGCCAGGAAAGATGGAGGGGAAGAGAGAGCTGACGAGAAAAGGGGTATTGGAGCAAAGAAAACAAATCAATTAGCACCGTGCCAGGAGGAGGCTGGCAGATTGTTCTTCCAAATTTGGAACTAGACTCTATTTTCAATGGTGTATTTTTACTGCCTGCTATTCCGGGGGAGACATATGGTACCTGTGCTGGGTCCTGCAGGCCTGTGGGGCTAAACCTTGCCAGAGAAATACTCCACAGGTTCACTGCACTGACAGTCCATCCGAAACATAAGCCCCAAAGGCTATAACCTGCAGGGCCAGCAGTGGTCAGGGGCCAGGGCAAGGGCGGAGCCAGGTAGGAAGCTCATTTTACTAAACACCCACGGGTCACCTGCCCGGAAGGTGCAATGATCCCATTTCTCAGATGAGGAAGCCAAGGCCAGAGACTGAGTCCCTAGTGGGAGATCTCAGTACCAGTCCAGCTCAGACCCGGGTCCTCTCTTCCTTTGCCACTCACCTGCCCCACCCCACAAACATCATGGCCAAAGACAGTACTGCACCCGTCCAGAGGCAGTTAACAAACACGTGGGGGGGGGGTCCTGATACAGCAGACATGGACGATTCTAGAAAGATCTCTCCCACCTACAAAGACTGGAAGTGGCTTCCAGAAGTGCGCAGGGTCTGGAGGAACTTCTGGGAAGAATGTTGGGGAGAGGAGGGGCTTCCATGCCCCGCTGGCCTTGATCTTCAAGCACATTCTCTGGCTCATTCAACACGGCTCCTGAGGGCTCCTGAGCTCGTACTGCGCCCGGACCGTGGGGCCCCTGCCCCAGGCACTCACAGAGACCAGCAGTCACCTCGCAGGTGCCCGGAGCCTGAGTTATGGGCGTCCTGGGCACATGAAGGAACAGAGCAGGCAGGAGGTTCCCACAGCGATGGCACAGCTTCCGTGTGAAGGGCTGGGGTCCCGGCAGACAGGGCCAGGCCGTGAGGGACCTGCGCCGGACTCCGTCCCTCCCAGCTGGCCACCAGGTCCGCCTGACCCTTCTCTGGCTCTGCAAACTGGGCCCGCCTCTCCGCACAGCTGGGGCTGCGTCCACCCAGGGCTTTGCTTAGGCCCCTGCGGTCATGTGCTGGAGTCCCCGCGTGGTCCACGCTCTCTTTCTACCACGAGGCTCCAGCTCCCCCAAAAGGGGGTGCTAAAGTTTCAGCCTGCCTGCAACCGTGTGCCTCTAACCAGATACTTGGTGCTTTTTTAAAAAAAAGAAAAGAAAAAGAAACACACTGGGGGGCATTTCTTGGCCCCACCTGCTAGAGACGCTGGCTGAACACTGCCCAGCGCTTAGACTTCCACTCAAAGCTCTCCACCCTGGGATGGCTCTGTGGCTCCGCCCTTCCCCAGTTCAGGCCCCAAAGGTCCCTGTCCAGGCCCCAGGATCGGCGTCCTCCTGGGTTACCTGTGTAGAGAAAACTCGCCCGTCTCGTCTATTCGTGGCTGCACAGATGTGCCCAGCTGGGCACACAGAAAACTTGGCTTTGACGCTGGGAGAAACAGACAGAGGAGACAAACAGATATAGCGGCATCTGCCCCCAGCTCTCAAATTAGAATCTGCCCAGTCTCCATCGTGTCTGCGTGAGTCACCGCGGGAGCGGAAGAACTCGCCCACCAGCGCCGGCTCTTGGCTCTTGGCCCCGGAGAGGACCTGCAGGACGGTCAGCGCAGGGGGTGGGCTGGCCTGCAGAGGCCACCTGCCCGGGTCACTCTCAGGATACACGGTCTGCCTCGGGCACACTGGGAGCTGGGGGTGGTGAAGGGCTGCGGGCATCAACCGGGTGAGACAGCAGGTTGGTCTGGCCCAGGGGGACCTGGGAGGAGAAGGCAGAGGCCAGAGACATCCCAGAGAGGAATTCAGGGACTTGGGTGGGAAACGAACGAAACAGAAGCCGAGGAGTGAGCCGGCCTGCTGGCCGGGGAGGGCTGGACGCCATTCCATGCTGTTCACAGAGATGGGGACGCAGAGGCAGCTAGCTGACGGAGGGCACCCTGAGCTCCATCTGAGCCACAGAGATGCCCAAGGTGCCCGCGTAGAGGGAGGGACTCTGTCCACAGCAGCTGCACCCAGTAAGGAAGCCACACTGGCATTTGAGGGTTACATGCACAGACATGTGGCCAGGGACCTGGAAGTGGATCAGCCCCAGGTGGCCACTGGACATTTATTCTCTGAGCCATTTTTTTTTTTTTTTTTTTTTTGCGGGTCTGGGGATGAAACCCAGGGGCATTTGACCACTGAGGTACACCCCTGCCCTATATTTTATTCTTTGTTTTGAAACAGGGTATCATTAAGTTACAGAGGGCATCACTGAGTAGCTGAGGGGGTCTGGGAACCGCGATCCTCTGGTCTCAGCCTCCCGAATGCTGGGATTACAAGAAGCCACCACGTCCGGCTTCTCTGAGCCATTTGAAACAGGATGTGTAAGGGAGAAAGAACTGGGGTGGGGTGGAGACCAGAGGGGCCCGCAGAGAGGAGCCCAGTAGGGCAGCAAGGGGAAGCTGGGGAAGGGCCGAGGCCGGGGGTCCTTCTGGGGGTCCCAGACACCTGGTCCTGCTCACTCCACGCTCTGCCCGTTGACATCCCCTTACCTTCAGACATGAGACTGACCTCTCCTCTGTAAGCATTTAAAAAAATGTCCTATTTTTATGTTAATCTTAAAATCAACATTAGATACTAAAATCAACACTATATGTATGCATATATATGTATATATTTTTATTTATGTATATAGGGGATTTATGATATTTGGGATTGAACCCAAGGACATTCTACCTCCAAACTACACTCTCGGCCCTTTTTATTTATTTATTTTATTTATTTAGAAACAGAGGCTGGCCTCAAGCCTGTGATCCTCCTGCTTTAGCCTTCTAAGAATCCCAGGGGATTGCAGGTGTGATCACTATACCTGGCTAAATTAATACTATTTTAATCAATAAATCATAATCGTGTACATTTATGGGGTATACCCCAAGATATACACACAGAATATGGAATGATTAAATCCAGCTAATTGACACATCCATCACCGTAGCTGCTTATCAGGAGAAACATCAGAGTTTCAGGACTGCTAAGAATAAACCTCAGTCAGCGACAGCTGCCCGTCAGGGCCCTCCTCGAAGGCCCACCCCGCACGCCATCTTAGTCTGACCACATCCTCTGAAAACATCTATTTCATTATTTCTTATGGTGGCAAAAGAAAGCATGCACTCTGCTATTTTAACCCGTCACGACTGTTCAGTCTAGGCATTAAACACATCAAATTGCTGTGGAGTCATCAGCACCACCCACTTCCAGAACTTTGCATCACCCCAAAGTGCAACTCCAGACCCATGGGACACGCACGCCCAGCCCTTTTCTTTGTCCCGACTGTGTTCCCGTGCCCCGTGGACCCCGCAAGGCCACGCTGCCAGGGAAGAGGGCCATTGTGTTCATTGCTGAGTCCCAGGGCCCTGCCTGGCACCTGCTGGGTGCTCCAGAAACACCCACTGAACGCTGTCAAGGGATCCTATTTAATGCTCCCCTCTGGCAGACTTTAAACGTGTAAAGGAGGGGCCCTGTGTTTGGGCCCAGTCTGTGGTCTGCTGTCCAGGCCAACGCAGCCCTCCTGAGCCCAGCTGGAACTAGAGGCTAAAGCTCACAGGCCACACGCCAGCCTCCCCTAGACTCTCCCGGTGAGCGACCCTCCGCCACAGTCATAGGTACAAGCCCAGAAATACCACAGCCCTCTGCAGCTGCAGGTCGGGCCCCCACCAACCTGACGCCAGCATCCTCCCAGGATGGACACTGGCTGCAGCAGGCAGCTGAGGCTTCTGCGCCCTTCTGACCCCCCTCCCCGGCCCTCCCACCTACAGTGCAAGGGGATTTCTCCTGAAATCCCTTCCAGTCACTCAAGTGGTCTCTGAGCAAGCCCTGACTGACCTAGAATTATTTCACCAAGTACAAGGTGCTGGCCTCAGTTCCCTCCTCCCCTGCTAAACAATGGTACCTTAATTCCAGACATGTCCTGTTCAGGAAAAACCTTTCTGGCTCACGCCTGGCCAAAGATTTTGAGACTTATTAGGTCTGACCTACCCAGGTCCAGGAGGTTTGCCAACTTTTTTTTTTGTGTGTGTGTGTGTGGTACTGGGGACGAAACCCAGGGGCATTCTACCTCTGAGCTTTACCCCCAGCCCTATCTTTTATTCTTTATTTTGAAATAGGGTCTCACTGAGCTGCAAAGGGCCTAAGTAGTAGCTGAGGCTGTCTGCGAACCTGGGTCCTCCTGTCTCAGCCTCCCAAGTGCTGGGATTACAAGTGTGCGCCACCATGCCCGGCTTGGATTGCCAATTTTAATCAGAGGCTCTTCCACCGACACATTAGAGAGAGCTCTGCTTCCCCCATATTGAGAGGAGGGGGATATCCATGGGGCAGGACTCATGGAGAGATCTCTGACTTCATTCACGACGTGATTTACTTCGTTTTGCAAAATACAATGAAACAGGAGGCGGAGGGCCCCATCTACCCCATGGCATGCTAATCCATGCACGCTCCTTAGAAGGTTATCAGGAGCCCAGCAGATCCGCCAGGGGCAGGTGCCCGGCACTGCCCACCCACCCCGCAGTGGGTGCACTTACAGCCTGCCATGCTCAGCAGCATGCCGCCCAGCCTGGGGTATAGCTATGAAGGAGGAAGTCCAGGAGGCGATGCCCAGGAGGAGGTGGGGAACGCCCACACGGCTCCTGTTCTCGATTCACTAAGTCAGCGCGTGCCTGCTGGGCACCAGCGCTGTGTTGGGCACACGAGGTGGGCCAGGAGGCCCCTTCCAGGCCCCACATCTGAGCTGAGCCAGGTAAGGGTTCAAGTATGTCAGCCAGGGTAGGGTCTGTGAAGAGAGACTATAACCAGCTAAATGACTACCTATGTACATGTGTGTACACACACACACACATACACACATATACACACATATATATACACATACACACATATACACATGTACACATACACACATACACACATATACACACACATATATACACATACACACATATACACACATATGACACACGTGTGTATATCATACATAAAGGTATATGTGGGGGCATGAGTATAGAGAAGAAGGGCCAGACCAGAAGGTTAGCTGGCCTGCGGAGGGGCGAGGCCTGGGTCCGGGTTTTCCTTCTTTGGAGAGGGCTCTCCTGGTGTTGTTCTTTGTCCCTGATGAGCCGCCCGGCAGGGGAGAGGTGCTGAGTAACCATTTGTGGAATGGGTGAATACATTTTCATGGATGGATATTTTGAAGGAAGGTGTTAAATTTGCAATCAGAGAGGAGCCAATACGTGACCTGCCTTCATGGGAGAGCTCGGTGCTCATGAGGGATAGTGTGAGCAGGAGCAGCTCTTACAAAACCAAGTTTACTTCTAGATAATCTGTGAACTGTCATTCATGCTTTTAGTCTGATTTCTTTTCTTTCCTCACTCCTCCCTCCCTTCCATCCATCTTTTGGAATCGTGAGCAGACAAGACAGTGCCGTGCACTTTGAGCCTCACGCATGGTTTAGGCACCTGCTGTAGCCAGATACCCCTGGGTGCCAGGGGCCACACCTTGCAGCACGGCCTCCACGTGGACTTGGAGCCCAGGTGGGGAAGCCCACTGTAGGCTGAGCGCAGCACACAAGTCCTCATGTATTTTCACAACAGCTACGAGTGTGTTGGGGGGCAGGCTTGTCTCTATGAAGATCCAGGAGCCTGGAGGGGGGCGATGACCTGCTCAAGACCACACGGCGGGGTGTCCGGCAGCCACGCAAGGCCTGGCTCCGCCTAACGCTGGGAGCCATCTCCTACCTCGGTACCGGGGCTTCAATTGACAAGCATCCACATAATTTAGTAAAACACCCACTCAAACACAATTACGGGATTGATTGTCAGGAAAGGGCTGGTTCAGTCTTAATTACTGGCCTGACAATGTCGAAATGCCAAGAAACATCCCCAGGAACATTTGTAAACTAATGGAAGGGCAAGCCTAAGGTTGACTTGAAAGTCTTGTGCCTGGTCGATACCCACTAAAGAAGGCAAACATCTTTCAGGACATACACAAATAACTCATCACCGATGTTTTATGGCCTCCGCCTGTGAGTAATGCTGTCGGTGGCACTGTGAGACGAAAGACCCGGCCCCCTTCCTCGTCTGTAATTATTGATGATCTGCGTTCTCAGAAGGGGCCCCACACCAAGGCCCTGGAGTGAATATTTAATTTAATTGTGTTTTGTTTGGCTGTCTGAAGACATTTTGTAGACAATGCTCAACAGCCTGTGTGCCGGACGACTAATTCTCTGGAGTGACTGTGTTTTGGAAGATTGTCTTTTATCAGGACAGTTGTGTTAACTACGTACGATTAGATCAGCGAACAATTTGCTCATTTGTCTGCTCTTAATTGAACAGAGGACGGCAGGGAGGGTTCGCAGTGCTTCTGTACTAGGCACTTCCAACGGCAGCCTCCTGGGGAAAGACGACAGCTCTTGGAAAGAATGAGGGAATCTCTGAAAGTTGCTTTTCAAATATTTGTGATCAGAGACTGAGACATGGTTGCCTAGCGAGGCCCTTAGCAGCTTAGTGAGACCTTGTTTCAAAATGAAATATAAAAAGGGCTGGGGGATAGCTCAGAGGCAGAACGTTCCTGGGTTCAATCCCTAGAACCAAAAAAAAAAAAAAAAAAAAAAGATGCTAGCATGATGGTGCACACTTGTAATCCCCACACTTGGGAGGCTGAGCCAGGAGGATCACACAGGTTCGAAGCCAGCCTCAGCTACTTAGTGAGGCTCTCAGCAACTCAGTGAGACCTTGTTTCCAAATAAAGTATAAAATAGGTCCGGGAGTATAGCCCAGAGGTAGAAAGCCCCTGGGTTCCATCCCCAGGACCACACACACACACACACAAAAGATGCTGAGCTCAGCTGGAAGCCATTCTCATAGCCCCGCCTTCAGGTGCTGAGCACAACCCCGCAGAGGCCGCGTCTACACAGAGGCGGAGGCCAGGGCCATCGCTTAGGGACTGGGTACTCTGCTCGCAGAACCAAGAACGCGGAGTGCGGGTCTGTTTTGCAATTCCCTCCAGTGCGGGGGGACCCAGCCCTGGCGTGGGAAGAGGCCTGGTCAAGGTCTGCAGCTGATTGCCACAGCGTAGGCCTTGACTCTAGTGGGAAGATGATCTCAGTGGCGATGGCTGAGCACTTACTGTGAGCCAGGCGCTGGACGCCACACCTTCCACACCTTCCAACAACCTCTGGTGTTGTTATCTCTGTTTAACAGACAGCACCGGTGGGCCTGCTATGGTTTGGATAAGTGTCCCCCAAAGGCCCATGTCCTCTGCCCAGGGTGCTTTCTGGGAGGTGGTGGAACCTTCAGGAAGTGAGGTCATCAGGGTGTGTCCTAAAAGGGACATTGGAACCCTGGTCCCTTCCTGTCTCTCTGCTTCGCTGCTGCCACAAGGTGAGCACCTCCTCCGCCACGTCCTCCCTCCATGACGTACTGTGCCCACAGGCCTGAAGCCACAGGACAGGTGACCAGGGGCTGGAACCCCTGACTGTAAGCTAAAGCAAACCTCTTCTCCTTCTAAGCTGAGGATCTTGGGTGTTTCATCCTAGCCACAGAAAGCTGGCTAATGCATCCTGGACTCACGGGAAGTCGGGAGCTAAGTCCCTGCTCCCACACCGCGGAGCAGAGCATGTACAGATCCACTCCTGCCCCTGCGTTCACGCACTTGCGGAACCTGGATCCTGTGACCATCACCATCTGGCTGAGACTGGCAGTGGCCACAGAAGCACGTGAACTGGCCACTGTGGGCTCATAGGAGGCTCAGCCATTAACAGCAACGGGGGAGGGGTTGGGGTGAGGACCAGGGCACCCATCAGCAGGGAGCAGCCCGGAAGCCTTGGGGGGTAGAGGAGAGTCACAGGGGTGCAGGGCTGGCTGGCTGGACCACCGTGCGGAGCCATGGGGAGTCCTACGGGCCCTGATCCTGCTGTTGACTAGGGGGCGGTGAGGCAAAACCACCCAGTGCCTCCCCGTGGCACTCACAGAGACAAATGCAGACCAGAGAGGACACTGGTGCCAGGGGAGCCGCGGCCCCAGGGAGTGGGCGCAAGCCAGCACCGGGCTCATGCACCATAAGGCACAGAAGCACTGGGTGTCCATGGTGGGTGTCCATGTCCTCAGCACCGCTGTCGTCAACAGCAGGGTGCCCGTGTCCTGAGAGCGCTGGTGTCTCCAGCTCCTGTAGTTATCAACCCCAGGGTGCTGGCGTCCCAGGGAGGATGGATGCGAGTTGGAGCTGACTTTCAATCTACCCTCTCACGTGTACCACCTGTCACCAGCCAGGCTGGTGGCTTCTACTCAAAGGCGGGGGGTGGTCCTGGGGTCTGGCTCAGGGCTGACCCGGGAAGGAGCCCATAAGGGACGGGTGGGTGGACACGCACGGCAATCGTGGGCAAGATGAGCGTCACGTGGTGTCAGTTTCTTCTTCTCAGCCTCCCCGCAGGGGGATGTGTTTTAATTAGAGCTTGGGAGAGGGCTCTGGAGCTCACTTCCCGTGCTCCCAGCGATCTCCCGAGACCAGAGAGAGCATCTGGTTTTCAGGAAGAACCCTCAGTGTGGGGCCTCCTGCCTGGAAAGATGGAGGTCACCCTGCCCCGAGCACCCATAGTGGAGCCCGGCCACCCCAGCTGCAGGCGTGGGCAGGCCAGTCCCTCCTCCCTCTGTCACTCAGAACTCAGTAGTACCAGAGGCAGGATGTAGGCTGAGCTGCAGATTCCCAGAGCTGCCGACGGCCACTTTCTGAAGAGGAATGGTCGCCGGCATCGCTGCCTCGGCCTGGATCCCCCAGTGCCGAGAGGCTCTACCTCTACGACTGCAGTATTTTTCTTCATAACAAGACCAACCCGGCGAGAGGCAGAAGGGCGGGCCTGGGAAGCGGCAGCTGGTGTGGAGTCCCATCAGGCGCAGTGTGCAGGGACAGTGGCGGCGTGACCTTGAGCCGTTCAGGGGTCCTGGGAGCCATAATCCCACCCGGCCCTCCTCGCTCCTATCTCTGCTTTCTTCTCTACACCTGAGCTTCAGGTTGGATGGGGAAGTGATGTGCAGACCTCACGCCAAGCAGCGCTGTCAACAGTCTCGCCGATCCTGGCCCCGAGGACAGCAGCAGCATTCTGCTGTCCTGCCTGACGACCCAGGCGCTGCGCCACGTCCACTCCTGACTCCTCTCCAGACACTGCACCCTCACCATCTCCACTTTTCCCAGAGGTCTTTCAGCTCCCATGAGGCCAAGCGGGTGACAGGGAAGCCTGGTGGGCAGCGCTCCCAGCCCCAGCCTGCATTGTGTCTTCTGTCTGAAGTACTGATGGGGTCTCTGCGTGAGAGTCCTTTCTGCATTAGAGCTTTGGTCTTTAAAAGACACATTTCACCCCCTGAAATTCTATCTTTCACTACATTCACACTGGCACAAGTGTGCTGTGCACACACTCAGATGCAGGGAGTGAGGGTAAAGGAGGCCTGGAGGACCCTGGCTAGCAGGCTGGGCTCTGGGCGAGCTGTTGCCACGTCCCTGTGGGGCCTGACCACACTGCCCGACACCCACACTCAGATTCTTTGGCCCCTCCTCACAATCACCAGCAGGTCTCAGAGGTGGCTGAGACCCAGGTCTGTGTACTTGGCCTAGCCACAGCTGGTGACTGACACTGTCCTCCAGACACGCCCCCCTGGCAGTCTCTCAGTGGGGCACGCATGTGGCACAGACAATAAGGAAACGAAAAGAAAGAAAAAAGATAGTTTCAAATCATTTCATTATTTGGACATCTATAGATACAAACCAAAGCAGTAGGTGTCAACGATGGTGGGCAGGTGGGTGGAAAGATGGCTGGATGAACGGATGGTGATGATGGGTAGATGGTGGGTGGGTATATGAATGGATGGATGCATGGATAGGTAATAAATAGGTGGATGGATGGATAGATGGGAGATGAATGGGTGGACAGATGGGTGGATCACGAGTGGACAGATGGACGGATGCACTGATGGATGAGTAGGTAGATAGACGGGTGGATAGATGGAGGATGGATAGATGGATAAGTGAGTCTGGGTGGGTGAATGGGTAGATGGATAGTTAGATGGATGGGTGGGTGGATGGGTAGGTAATAGGTGAGTTAATGGGTAGGCGAATGGGTGTGTGTACGGATAGGTAGATAGATAGATGGGTAGGTGGATGGGTAGATGGATAGATGAATAGATGGGTGGGTAGGCATTGGGTGGATAGATGGGTAAGTGGGTGGGTGGATGGATGAATGGACAGGTGGCTGGAAAGATACAAGATTAGTTATCAGAATGAATATTCAGAGTTTGTCAGATTTGGCACCACTCGGTCCTGTTGCTGGGCCCTGGGTTCCTCGTCCTGGGTGTGGAGCGAGGGATGATGGGTGACACACCTGCTGGGCTCTGTGAGGCTCAGAACAGCCATGAGAGCCCCAGAGCGGGGCGGCGTGTGCATAAGGCAGCCCGGGGAGCCTGGGACAATGTGTGCCACCACGGAGTTCTCTTGCCAGAAATCACCTCCAAAAATGCACTTCAAGGGGACATAATTTCCACATGGCTGGTTTTAAAACCAAGTAATTAAATGGTTTTACAGTCATTTTTTAAACAAGCCCTTTAAGTTACGAGTATAAAGCATGTCTCTGTAATAGCCAAGTTGTTCTGTTTTGTGATTTCTAGTGTAATGGATTCTATAACAAGGCAGCAACACACGTCTATCCAGGCAGAGGCCACTCACTTCACAGAGCTCCCCTTGGGCTTGGTGTGAGCCAGGAGGCCCAGGGCTTGGGACCCCAGCAGGGCCTGGTTGTGTGGGTTGCTGGGGGAGAAGCTTGCTGGGAGAGGGAGGAGTATCTGATAAGGACCCTTGACAGCCCAGCCGAGCCAGGCATGGAGGGAAGGCAGGGCTACTGAAGCTTCCAGGTGGAGATGATTCTTCATCTGGGTGTGTAGCTATGGTGCAACGATCCGTGGCTTGAGCTACAGTGGTTTGAAGGCTACTGGCAGGCATGACCCCAATCCAGAAACCTGATCCCAGAGGCTAGCCAAGCAGAGGCTGGGCTTACCAGCAAATCTTGGACACCCAGCTATACATGAATTTCCAATAAACAAATAAATGTTTCAAACATTGCACAATTTTATCATAAGTATGCAATATTTGTGACATAATACAAATAATTTCTTGCCTATATGAAATTCACATTTAACTCTGTGTTCTTTTTAAAACCTTTTGGCTATATTTGGCAGCCCTAAGAAGGACATGAGCCACTGAGGGGCTCAGAGCCTGCTGGTCACCCCTGGCCAGAGGGCTGTTCAGGTCCTTGGGAGTGAGCACTGAGGCCGGCTGGTCCTCGGGAGTGAGCGCTGAGGCCGGCTGGTCCTCTCTGCTGTGTCAAGTGCCCTCATGCCACAAATTTGCTTTTCTATCTCCTGAAGTAACTTCCTCCCAGAATAATTTTCCTGGACTGACTCTCCTTCTGTCTTTAAGTGACACCTGTAGGTAGGAGGATGGAGGGTGGACAGATGAATGGAGGGACAATGGGTGGATGAATAGATGATTGGTGGCTGGTGGGTGAATGGTTGGAGAGTGGGTGGATGGTGGGTGGTGGGTGGATGGATGGATAGTGGATGGATAGTGGGTAGATGGTGGATGATGAGTGGTTGGATAATGGGTGGATAGTAGGTGGATGGTGGATGGTAGATGGTGGTGGATGGTGGTGGATGGTAGATGTGGCTGGTGGTGGCTGGTAGATGGTGGTGGCTGGTGGATGGTGGTGGATGGTAGATGGCAGATGGGTGGCTGGTGGCTGGTGGTGGCTGATAGATGGTGGTGGATGGTGGTGGATGGTAGATGGTAGATGGTGGCTGGTGGCTGGTGGCTGGTAGATGGTGGTGGATAGTGGATGGTGTTGGATGGTAGATGGTGGTAGATGGTGGATGATGGTGCATGTTGGTAGCTGGTGGATGGTGGTGGAGGAGGTAGATGGTGGATGGTGGATGGGTTGGATGGTGGATGTTGAATGGTGGATGGTGGTGGGTGATGGTGATGGTCATGGATAGTGGATGGTGGATGATGATGGTGGATGATGGATGGTGGTGGATGTTGGATGGTAGATGGTGATAAATGGTGGATGGTAAATTATGATGGATGGTGGTAGATGGTGGGTGGTGGATGGTGGATAGTGGATGGTGTTGGATGTTGGATGTTGGATGGTGGATGGTGGATGGTAGCGGTTGGTGGTGGATGGTGGATGGTGGTGGATGATGGATGGTGGTGGATAGTAGATGGTAGTTGGTGGTGGCTGGTGGGGGATGGTAGATGGTGGATGGTGGATGGTGGATAGTGAATGGTGGTGGATGGTGTTGGGTGGTGGTAGATGGTGGATGGTGTTGGATGGTAGATGGTGATGGATGGTAGATGGTGGTGGATGGTGGATGGTAGTAGATGGTGGTGGATGGTGGTAGATGGTGGATGGTGGATAGTCGATGGTGTTGGATGGTGGTAGATACAGTAGGTGGTGGATGGTGGAAAGTGAATGGTGGTGGATGGTGAATGGGGTTAGATGGTGGATGATGGTGGATGGTAGATGGTGGTAGATGATGATGAATGATAGATGGTGGTAGATGGTGGATGGTGGTGAATGAGGATGGTGGTGGATGGTAGATGGTGGTGGATGATGATGGATGATAGATGGTGGTAGATGATGATGGATGGTAGGTGGTGGTGGATGGTAGTGAATGAGGATGGTGGTGAATGGTGGATGGTGGATGGTGTTGGATGGTGGATGGTGGTACATGTTGGTAGATGGTGGATGGTGGTGGATGGTGGTGGAGGAGGTGGATGGTAGATGGTAGATGGTGGATGGGTTGGATGGTGGATGTTGAATGGTGGATGGTGGTGGATGGTGGTGGTTGGTGGATGGTGGTGGATGATGATGGATAATAGATGGTGGTAGATGATGATGGATGGTAGATGGTGGTGGATGGTAGTGAATGAGGATGGTGGACGGTAGTGGATGGTAGTAGATGGTAATGGATGGTGGATGGTGGATGGTGGTGGATGGTAGATGGTGGTGGATGGTAGCAAATGAGGATGGTGGTGGATGGTGGATGGTAGTGGATGGTGGTGGATGGTGGATGGTGGATGGTAGATGGTGGTGGATGATGGATAGTGGGTGGATCGTGGATGGTGGTGGATGGTGGGTGATACATGGATGAACTGCCAGCTTTAGGAGAGCAGGTCTTGGCCAGCCCTGAATCTAGGATTTGGGACAGTCATGGGTGTGGGAGGAAGGAGCTGGCACTACGAGGAAGGAGAGGGACCGTGGAGACAGCAGAGGCGGATGGCTCTCCCCCTTCTCCCTCACACTGCCATCCTCAGGGTCCCTGCTGTGCCTGCGCAGCAGCTGCTTCCAGAGACGGAGGCAAGGGTGTGGAACCACAGGCCTCATTGCTGTGTGCTGACGATACTTCAGTGAGCAGCGTGTCCAAGGGTGAAACCTTGGGACACCTGGCGGTGTGGTCTCCATGGCCCGGCCTCCACGGCTAACCTTGATGCTGTTTTTACAGGTTGGACATGACCTCTTGCACACAGTGCGGGGTGGTGGCCTCTGTGGGGAGGGCCTGGTCTCCCCCTGCTGTGCCCAGTGTTCCTGAGCACCAGGGCTCTCTGACAGACACTTGTTGGACTGCCCGGGGCCCACTGAGCAGCCCCACTGCCCCCCACTCTGCCTGTTCTCTTACCTGGGGGACCTGGGTACCCCTTGAGGTCCCCTGAGGTATTGTGTGTGCAGAGGTGGACTATTAGTAAATACATTTTAATTTCTCAATGGGAACCACAGGCGGCCTGTTTTGAAGGCAGTGGTCCACCAGGGGCTGTACTGATGCAGTCCCTTGGGAGGAGGGATGTCCCGCATCTGTAGGCCCTGGGCTCTGGTTCCTGCAGGCAGCACCCAGCGCCCTCTCCAGTGGGAAATGACCTGAAGTCAGGGAGAGGCAGCCTGAGAATTGGTCAGGCACTTGCCTTGGTCCTTGCCCTGCTGCAGAACGGCTCCTCCCAACCTCCCTCCTCCTGTGCCCACCTCCTGTGAAGTTAGAGTTGGAGATTTCAGGGGCCTTGTGGGCCAGCTTTGGGCCACACGCCTTCTCCTAAAGCCCTTGTATTGGATACACATGGATACCGTGTTGGCTTGGACTGTGCCGCAGCCATGCGGAGCCCATCAAGGCCCTGCCGACCTCCCCGCAGGCCCGGTCCTGTGAAGACCCGGGGAGCCCAAGCACCCTGGCCCTGCGAGCACCCCGTACAGCTGCACACGAGGGACACTGGGACTCAGGCACGGCGCCCTAGTGCCAGAAGGCACAGCGGGGACCCCGAGGATGGCAGTGAGAGGGAGAAGGGGTCTCTACGGTCCCTCTCCTTCCTCATAGCACCAGCTCCTTCCTCCCACACCCATGACTGTCCCAAATCCTGGATTCCTGTCATGTCCTGTCTGGGTGATCTCACTTTTTATGACAAAATCCCAATGTCCTGACAGATGACACGTGGCTGGATCTCAGCCCGACAGCCCTGGGTCCTCTACCCTACCCCTTGCAGGCTCCCCCAAACCAGCGCATACAGAGCCGCAGCATCACCTCCCTCGTGTCCCTCCTGCTGCACCCCATGAACCCCCACGTGTCAGAATAAAGACCTGAGAGCAGAGGCCAGTGCCAGGTGGGGTGGGACCCCCAGGGACCCTCTCCTCCTTCACCGTGCTGCCCCACTCAGCGAGAAGCTATCAGGTCCCAGTAGAACCAGCTCTGAGAAGGGCCAGCGCTATGTGCGAGCCCTCCAGCCTCTGGCCCCCAGCCTCACTTCTAGACTCCGCCTTCAGTGCGAGGAGACCCGGAGGCCATGCCATCTAGCGACACTGATTTGGACTTGACATCACTTTCATGTGTCATAAGGAGTTATTTGTCTTTTCATTATTCTCAAGAATTTAAAATTTTTGGACCATTTAAAAGTGTAAACACAGCCAGGCAGAGGTGGCACACCTTGTAATCCCAGCATTTGGGAGGCTGAGACAGGAGGATCACGGTTCATGAACAGCCTCAGCTACTTTGTGAGGCCCTTTGTAATTCAGTGAGATCCTGTTTCAAAATAACACATAAAAAATAGGGCTGGGTTTAGCCAGGCATGGTGGTCCACGCTTGTCATCCCAGCATTTGGGAGGCTGGACAGGAGGATCTGGGTTCTCAGCCAGCCTCAGCTACTTAGTAAGGTCCTTTGCAACTCAGCCAGACCCTGTTTCAAAATAATGAATAAAAATAGGTCTAAGGGTAGTTGGCATGGTGGCACACGCTTGTAATCCCAACATTTGGTAGGCTGAGACAGAAAGATCGTGGTTCGAGGCCAGCCTCAGCTACTTAATATGGCCTTTTGCAACTCAGTAAGACCCTGTTTCAAAATAAAGTATAAAAATTAAGGCTAGAGGTGTAGCTCGGAGATGGAATGCCCCTGGGTTCTATCTTTGGTACCAAAAAAAAAAAGTATAAATACCATATTTGGCCCATGGCTGCAGGGACATAGATCCTGACCTGGCAGGCAGCGAGCAAAATGATGTGTGTGTCCTCATGTCCTAGGGCCTGCTCTAGAGGGGCACAATGGTGGATGCTGGGTGCAATGGGCAATGCCTAAGACTCAGACATCTAATGAACTGAATGCACAGTGGGTAGGAACAATAAATCTTCTCTGGGTGCCTGCCCAGCCAGGCCAGTGCTGGGCCCTCTTAGGTGTGTGTGGGGCCCGCGGGCAGGAGAAATCCAACAGGCAGGCTGGTCCCAGGATCACAGGACCACACCCCACTCTATGCAGCACAGCAGGGACTGAACCTGGTCCCTCTGGCTCCACACCCCAAGTTACTTTGACTTGGCTGGCTTCCCACTGCTGGCTTTATCACACCTAATGGGACCCCAGAAGGCGCCAGCTCCATGCAGGTCCTGTGCAAGGGACGGAGGTGCAGTCTCCATCCTCAGAAGCGCTTGGGAAAGGCCGGTCCTTTCCCACAGCCCAGCAGCTGCCAGGAATCCACCACTCCCTAGCAAAAGGCTCCGGCCCAGAGCTGTGTGACTACCACTCTATTCCAAGCAAAGGAGCCAGGCAGACTGCGCCCTCCTCCTCCTGTGTGCAGGTGTGGGTGCGGGTCGATGGCTAGACGTCTTTCTGAACCTGGGCACTCAGCGAACAAAGAAGAGACATGAGAGCCGCTGCACCCGGTGGTGCACATCAGGGCTGGGGGTCCTGACGCTCACCCGCCGGCGGTCTGGGATGCTCTTCTGCCCCACCCCAGATTCCGGGCGACCCCCCCACAGCATGGAGCATGTTGGGCCACCGCTTCTCTGCTAGTCAGCTCCAGATTCTTGCTTCTGAATTGTTATTGGTATTTTGGGTTTTGTTTTGTTTTTGCGGTACTGGGGGTGTAACCCAGGGGCATTCTACTTCCAAGCTACACGCCTAGCCCAATTTTTTATTCTTTATTTTGAAACAGGGTTTTACTGAGTTGCAAAGGGCCTCAGTAAGTAGGCGAGGCTGCTCAGAATCTGCAATCCTCCTGTCTCAGCCTCCCGAATGCTGGGATTATTAGTGTGGGTCACCACGCCCAGCTGTCCTTACTGTTATTATTAACCCTTTGAGAAACTGATTGGAAGAAATACATTGGTTGTCTGGGAAAGTGATCATTAAATAGAGCATTGAATACCCTTGACACACGCTCTGCCAGCCGGGCGTGGTGGGCACGCTTGTAATCCCAGCATTTGGGAGGCTGAGATAGGGGGATCGCAGTTCGCGGACAGCCTCAGCTACTTAGCACAGCCCTTCGCAACTCAGTGAGACCTGGTTTTAAAAGTTAAAAAGGACTAAAAATTATGGCTGGGGGGTAGTTCAGAGGTAGAATGCCCCTGGGTTCCTCCCCAGTACCATAAAAAAATAAAAAGAGCCCTGCCCCTCTCCAGTGAGTAGACTTGGGCCAGAGCAGGTGTGCGCATCCTCGTGGCCTGGCCACCCCAGAGCAACGCTCGCGTCTGCTCTGCAGGGACACCCCGACGAGTCACGTGAGCCTCATCCCCTGTGCTACCTGGGCGCTGTGGGCCATGTGCAGAACAGAGCGAGCTGCCGGCCCCACAAGGGCAGAGTCTCCTAGAGAGGTGGGCCCTCAGCCCATTAGAGCCAAGCCCTGCGTCCAGGTCCCTCGCTGATGTCCCCATTTAATCCATGATTAGATATTGTGTTTGGGGCGGGCGCGTGCACACAAGTTTTGGGTGCACACTCTCAACGATGCCTTCGCTGCCAATTTCCCATTCCAACCACAGCTAATTGCATCTTTAGAAAACATCTGATGTTCAGTAATGTCAGAGCTGGTATGATTTCCCAAAACGCCCCTGACACGGTGAACTTTGCTTAGCGTGTCTTGTAGTATTACTCCAGGGGCTCTGGGAGGCGGTCTGGCGAGAGGGCTTTCGAGAGTAACGCCACCTCATCATCTCATGACTGGGCGTGGGCCGCCGGTGATTATGGTCAAGAGTTCACTGGAGCTGTCTGCCCCAGCAAGACTGCCAAAAAGGAAGGAAAGTCAGATGCCAGGCTGCGTTAACCAAAGACAAAGGACACACCACAGGGCGGACTGTGCTTATGGGAAGTATCAGGTGGACTCTGCCCCGAGACTCTGGCGGGCAGGGGCACTGCTCAGATGCGCAAGCGACGTGGCCACCAGGAGGGTGAGCTGCAGAGCCCCGCCTGGGCTCAGCCACCTCTTCTCCCTGCCCTCTGGAACCCGAGTCACAGGGAGCCTTGAGCAGTTCTCGGCCTGCTCTCCAAAGCCCACACCTGCTGCCTGCTCTGACCCTGGCCCTTCCATGGTGGTCATTTATATGCTGGGCTATGGGCCGGGAGGCAGAGCAGGACGTGGTCCCTGCCCTCCACGAAGCTCACAGTCCAGAGAGAGAGCCCTTTATGAGATGAACAAAGGAGAGCGGCTGAAGGAGGAGGCTGGGCAGAGTCAGGAGGAATGTCTGGGGGGGGGTATCAGGAGTGCTTCCTGGAAGCCTAAGAACTCCCAGGGGCGGTGAGGATGGGGATGAGGAGTGGGGAGGGAGGGTCCGTGCAAGGCTCGGCACACTGCAGGACAGTCCCAGACTCCTCCATCTCGTGTGTTGTTCTTGGGAAGAACTGTAGGATGTTCTGGAACGCAGGCTCCTGAGAGGAGAGGAAGCAGCTGAGCAGCCCAGCTCTGTCCCAGTGCCCTAGAGACAGGCCGTCTCCCCGTGCTGCAGGACCACACCACGCTGGGGCGGAAACTCCGGGCCTGCTGCACATGGGGCTCCTGAGCTGTAGGTGAGGCCTGCCTGTGGAGCCCCCAGAGCCCCAGGGAGCTTTCCTCAGCCAGAGTTGGGCTTGTGATGGCCCCAGACTCTGCTGTCTGGAGCTGTTGGTCTGTAAGAGATGGACTCGCTCCATGGAGCTCACTGGGTACCAGTGTGTCATCTCACCAGACTCGGGCAAGCTCAGAACCAGTAGACAGCGGCCACTCCCCACACACACCCGTGGACACAGGGCAGCAGGCCGAGGGGAGCCTGCCCGGGCTTGCAGCCGTCTGGGCCAGTTGTCACGGCTGACTCAAAATAGGTTGCTGCCTTTTATTTTCTCCAAGGGAGATTATTAGAAGAAGAGACCCAGCATGTTCAACTACCGATTCATCAAAGAAAGGACATTTTAATGTCCTCAAAGCAGGAGGGACCCATCCTCAGAAAAGGCACGTTTCCATGGAAATGGCCATTGGCGGTCCTCAAATACACCAGCTCCTGTCCAGAGGCCTCGTTTAAGAAGCACCACCGTGTGGGTGTCTGGGGAGGCCTGGGAAGGGACAGGCCTGTGGGTTCTGAGCAGCGCCGTGTGAGCAGACATGTCTGGGAGCAGGCAGGTGTGTGGACGGGGATGATAGGTGCTCGGTGGCCTGGCCATGCTGTGTCCAGGTCCACCTGGGAATGGGTCCTCTCAGGGCCCTGCCTCCCTCCCTGGGGCTCAGGCCCTCCCTGGTGGGGAATCCTACTCCAAAGCCTGGGTGAGCCCCAGGTTGAGCTGTCCCCTGTTGACCCCAGGCCTGGGCCACGACCTCCCAGAGCCAGTGCCGCAGCTCCCACACCGCTTCGCCCAGGGCCCCTCCTCCCCTCCAGCCCAGATGGAAGCAGCCAGCAGGGTCCTGTCCTTCCTGGGCAGCTGGAGTCACTTCCCTGCCCTGTGCCTCAGTTTCTCCCCTGGAAGGGGCATGAGAGCCACCTCCGTGGAGTCACCACAGGAAGGTCGCACAGCCTGGCAGGCCCGCGGCAGGTGCAGTGCTCAAAGTAGGCAGCTTCTTGTGGCCTTGGCTGCAATGAGACGTGCGGCGATTTGCCTGGCTGTGTCTGCCGAGGAGCCGACGCGGCGCCCTAGACTCCAACGCACCGCCGCTGCCCCCCCAAGTGTGCGGAGGGGTCGCCCTGAGGTCTGGACTCTGCATCGAGGCCGAGCAGAGGGACTTGGGGTGCAGAGGGTGGAGTCGCTGAGAAAGAGGATGCATCCACTCCCTGCTACCTGTTTCCCGGCCCTACAGGTCAGGAGTGACCGGGCCTGGCTGCTGCCTTTCCTTTACAGGCCAATGCCCTGAAGAATTCCTGGGTCTCTGTCCCCTGGGGCTTCACAGAGGTGCCACCAGCCTTGGAGACCAAGGGCCTGGCAGAGGCTGGACCCAGGAACACCGGCCGCCCCACCAAGGTATCCCAAAGCAAGGGAGGACCAGGGCCTGTCCTACCTCCCAACCCGACTGCTCAGCATTTCTGTGATCGGGCACGGCCTTGCCGTAGGAGGAGGAGCCATGCGTCTTGGTTCCGGAGCCTCCTTTAGATTTGCTATCCTGGCCGAATTGTGATGCCTAGGTTAGAACTTAACCATGTGCAAGGTGCCCAAAGATTTTTAACAAATTTGTTCCTTACAAAGCCTGGGAAGAATGAATCCAGGAATGAAGCCCAGGGGTCCCCAACTTCCCTGGGGCCCCCGTAACACTGTGGTGGGGCTTGAGGCCACAGCAGGATCAGGTCTGACTGTGAGCTGTGGATGCCACCCCTGGAGCAACAAATAGCTCTCCCTGCCCTTACCATGGTCTGCATCCCTACACAGGGCCAGAACCCAGATGGCGTGCACAGCCACAGCCCAGGGAGAAGGCCTCAAGGCCAGAGCGCGCACCTCTGTGTCCTCAGAAGCCCAGCACTGAAGGAGGTGTTCTGGAAGATTCTGAGAGATGGAGCGAGTCCATCTCACAGGTCTGAAAGGCGACCCTTCCCAGAAAAAAGCAGACAGCAGTGGGGCATGGCGGTGCACGCCTGCGATAGCAGCACTTAGGAGGCTGAGATAGGAGGCTCTCAGGTGTAAGGCCAGCCTTAGCAACTCAGCAAGACCCTCGAAACTTAGTGAGACTCTGTTTCAAAATTTAAAAAAATAAATAAAAAGGGACCAGGGGTGTAGCTCAGAGGTAGAATGTCCCTGGATTCAATCCCCCGTAACATACACACACACACACACACACACACACACACACACACACACACACACTGCTGAGAGCAAGAAGGGGAACCTGGGCCCTCCAGGGCTACATCTACGGCTGAACTAAAATCACTGGAGTCTTAAGGCCCTGGAGACAATCACTTAATAAATATTAAAAAAATGCAACCCACAGTCAGATGGGTTGAATTGATGTTCTCTCTCACTGAAAGCCCCGGGCCTCTATTCTTCAGTGGCCATAAAAAGCAAATTGTCATTTAAAGGCGCTCCCTCCCAGCCTCTCCTGTAGCTCCCCGCAGGAGCAGGGGGCCGAGCGCC
Organism: Muscardinus avellanarius; assembly: GCF_963383645.1. Lineage (NCBI taxonomy): Eukaryota > Metazoa > Chordata > Mammalia > Rodentia > Gliridae > Muscardinus > Muscardinus avellanarius. The sequence goes on along the minus strand of NC_137791.1, from coordinate 136,665,739 downwards.
TTCTACCCGCGGACTGGGACTCGGGTTTCCAGAGGAAATTGTTATCAAAAAGGATGGTTCATGGGAATAGAGACGTGCTCCTTCAATTTCAATAGCCTGCAATTAAAGGCCCTGCCCCAGTTCCCACAGACAGCCAGACACCCTGCACCCGGCGAGGCTCCGTGCGCCCACCAGGCCTGGCGGGTGCGGGGCTCGCCGTCTCCACGTGGACCCCCAGGGGGCTCCTGCTTCCTGCTGGTCAGCCATCGGCAGCGGCCCCCTTCCCGAGGTCCACGCAGCACAGCTGTGCCCTGCCTACTCCAGCTGAGGCCCAGCGGGCCCAGCGCCCACTTCATGCATGCGTGGGGGTGCGAGGAGAGGCAGACGTGAGACACAAGTCGTTTCAGAGTCCGACCGGGAGACTCTCTGTTCGTGCGGTGGACTAGAGGACACGCTGACCTTCCCACAGAAAGCCACAGTTTGACCCGATACATCTGAAAACGTTTTATAGTGCATCATTGCCCAGCGTGGTGGCGCACGCTTGTGATCCCAGCATTCGGGAGGCTGAGACAGGAGGACCGCGGTTCGCGGCCAGCCTCAGCTACTTAGTGAGGCCCTCTGCAACTCAGTGAGACCCTGTTTCAAAATAAAGAATAAAAAATAGGGCTGGGGGTGTAGCTCAGAGGTAGAATGCCCCTGGGTTCCATCCCCAGTACCAAAAAAAAAAAAAAATTGCTAGGGAGATAAAAGGTTGCTAATATAATGAGAAATATTTAATGGACGGGAAAGTATGATATTCTAACTTCATGCGCTCCCAAAGCATATCATATCTTCAGAACAAATCAAAGTGGACAGAACTACCTACCAAACACTGAAGAATCTGCTCTTCAGGGTAGAAATCTTATCACCTCTCGCGGTCAAGCAGACAAAAACCACGGAGAACATAGACTGAACCGTGGTCTCCACAGCTCGACTCAGCTGTAGATTTGGGCAGAAACCAACTAGAGACCACTGACTGTGGACCCGCTCCAGGGGCGTCAGGACACACGTCACTAAGTCTGTCCAAAGCATGAACCCACAGCTTCCGGCCTACCGGTGTAGGAGTTGAGGTGAGGGGCCCCTGAAATGTCCCCATCTTCCTCCTTAAACTAACGCGGTGTGCCTCAGAGGTCAAGGGCGTTGGTGGAAGTGGAGAGGGGCAGATCAGGAGATGGAGGTCACCAGCTTTGCTGCGTGGTCCAAGGTCCCCAGCAGGGTCCTCAGTCAAGGGAGTCAGCAGAGGGTCCCGAGGCGCTACCGGGTGCCTTCAGGGTGGGGAACGCGGCTTTAGAAACTGGAGGGGCAAGGGCATGATTCCCCCTGTGCCTCCAGAGGGAACAGACCCATTCAGGACGTCAGGCTTCCCGGACTGTGTCGTTCCAGGCTTAAGGCTGTGGTCACTTGTGACAGTGGCCACAACATACGAGTAAACCTTCAGTCAAAGCAGAAACTAAAGAAAGAAAGCCGGACATAGTGGCCCACGCTGGTAATGCCAGCTTTCGGGAGGCTGAGACCGGAGGACCGCGGTTCGCGGACAGCCTCAGTTACTTAGGCCCTCCGCAACTCAGTGAGACCCTGTTTCAAAATAAAGAATAAAAAATTGGGCAGGGGGTGTAGCTTGGAGGTCAAATGCCTCTGGTTTCCATCCCCAGACCCACAAAAAGAAAGAAAGAAAGAAAGAAAGAAAGAAAGAAAGAAAGAAAGAAAAGAAGGTCTACAATACCCTCCTCTTTCCCATCATTTAGAAAGCCCACCCAATGTTCTGGGCGCGTCTGCGCTCTGATAACTCCCTGACCTGGCCCCTACGCTGTTATTCATCTCTCCCAGCCCATCTCCATGGGAGCACTGTTCCAGGAAGACTTGGAGGCAGAGTCCTGGGGCGGTACCAGAACCACAGCACATGGGGTCCCAGTGGACCTGGACATGCTTGAGATGTGTGTAGTTGGAAAGATGGCCCGGGGCCAGAGGTCAAGAGCAGCCAAGAGGTCTGGGGAGAGAGCCTGGGGACACCTGGCTCTCAGACCAGGGCTCAAGATCTGGTTATCCAGCTCTCCCTGTGACGCCACCCTGTCCTTCCACCAACAAAAGCCAGGTGCAGTGGCACACGCCTGTAATCCCAGTCCCTGGGAGGCTGAGACAGGAGGATCACAGGTTTGAGTCCAGCCTCAGCAACTTAGGAAGACCCTTTTTCAAAAGTAAGTAAAAGCCGGGTATGATGGTGCATGCTTGTACTCTCAGCATTCAGGAGGCGGAGACTGGAGGACCAAGGTTCGCGGACAGCCTCAGTTACTTAGTGAGGCCCTTCACAACTCAGTGAGACGCTGTTTCAAAATAAATAATAAAAAATAGGGCAGGGGGTGTAGCTCAGAAGTACAATGCCCCTGGGTTCCATCCCCAGTACTGCAAAAAAAAAAAAAAAAGGAAATTTTAAAAATTGGCTAGGTATAAGGTGTAGCTTGAAGGTAGAATGTCCCTGGGCTCAATCACCAATACAAAAAAAAAAGAGAAAAAGAGAACAGAAAGTAACCCTGGTCCCCGTCTCCACCTGGCAGCACACAGTTTGTAAATCTGGGAGCTTGTAAACCTGTCTCCCCAGCCCGCGGCCCAGGGAAGGGCGGAAGGGCGTCAGGCAGGGTGTGGAGGGGCTGCTTCTAAAGCTGTCACAGTCACCACGCCCAGGTCCTGGCACAGGGCTGGCTGTGCCTTCCATCCTGGGGGCTGCTGCAGAGGGGGCTGTGTCAACCTGCCCCAGTATCATCCGGGAAGCAGCGGGCTGAGGCCAGAGCGTCCTAGGGGCAAGCTGACTCCACGCGGCCACATGAGTGCTATGGGGCCCTAGGCGAGGGCTGCCCACCTCCCAGGTGGCCCTCAGAACCTGTCTGCAGAGGAAGGCCGGTCTGCTCTTGCCTTGACGGCCCGTAGCTTCCTGGACCAGCAGGTCAAGAGGCTCTGCTTGTGCAAGCAGCATCTCCCCAGGCCCCACATCTCACCCTGCGTCTTGCGGCTCAAGGCTAACACTCCTGGGGGAGGAGCAAGGCCCCAACTTTTCCTGTCCCCCAGCACGTCCCCACACCCCGACTCAGCCCGGGTGTGTGGCAGCAGCCCTCCCCACTGCACCTTCTGGGGCCTGCCTACTTCACTCCAGGAAGTTTAAGGGCATCGTGCGTATTCAGAGACAGAAGCTTCTATGTGAGGTTTTCACAGGAAAAGTTCCAGCAAGCCTGGCAGGAAGGATGCTCGCGCACCCGGGAAGCAAGAGAGAGGAGAGGCACACCTGCCACGCTCTCTCCCCACCTGGCTTCCTCCCCGCCTTCCCGCCTGAAGCCTGGCACACATCCAGCTTCCCTTTGTCTGTCCATCCTGGCACAGGTACATGGGGTCTGATGGATGTGCCCAGCCACCGCACACCTGCTCATGACAGGAGAGGGCCCACCTTTCCTTGGTCTCCACAGGAGGAGATGAAGACGCCATCTCCGTGTGAGTCTCGGTGACTTGGCTGTGAGATGAGCCGAGGCCCCAGCAGGTATGACCTAGGAAGAACAGTGCGGGCGGCCCTGGGTGAGGACCTGCAGCACCGCCCCAGGCCACAGCAGAGCGCGGCTGGACTGAGTGAACCAGGACAGTGTCAGCGCAGCCTCCTCGGCCATCCTGCTTCCAGCTGCTTTAGTTAGAATTCTCTACTTCCACAGACAACAAAGAAGAACTCCACGGCCTCTCCCAGGAGAGCACTCCAGTGAGCACACAGACCAGAGGCCCTGGTCCGCCGCCCTCTGCAGCTCAGGACCCGCGTCCCCTCCCCGTAGTGAGACCCTCGTTCTACTTGACCTTTGGGCTACTAAAGGCTGACACTCAGAGCCTTGCCCTGCTGCAACAGCCCCGCCCGTGGCGACGGCCCCTCTTGCGCTGCAGTGGGCCCTCCTCCAGCATCAGGAGCCCCCCCCCCAGTGTGGTGGCCCCTCCCCCACACCGACAGCCCCGCCCACTTGCACAACAGCCTCCCAGTGCAACAGCCCTCCCTAGGCAACAGCCCCTCCCCTGTTGTAACAATCTTTTCAAATCAAGTCTCTGTCTGGATTTTTCTTATCCAGGAGAGGAAGCGGGTTCCTCTTTCAGCCATTCACGACGCTCTCCGTCTTGGCTTCCCGTGGCTTCCTGCGTGGCTGTTTCCAGAGTCAAAGGGCTGAGCCCCAGCTTTCCTAAGCCCACTGGGTTCCTGGGGGTTTCCACCAGCGTTCTCAGGGCTGCGACTCCAAGTACTTGATGAGAGGAAGCAAGATCGATTTGCTTATGGATTCGGAGATTTCAGGCCATATATAGTCAGTTTTACACTGGCTGCCAAGCGGGAGCCAGGGATACAGGTCCTTAGGGCATGATAATAGGGAGCAGAGAGAGAGAGAGAGATAGCAAAAGCTCAGAAACACACACACACACACACACACACACACACACACACACACACACGCATTAGCTCTGTGAGACATTCTACTTTCACACTTTAACACTGGGATCCCCCTACCCAGTCTGGATGTGGAGGCTTCCCGGGTCTCTTCACTGGTGGCTCTGGCCTTCTCAGTGAGTGAGCTTGAGCAGGCGGGGGCTGCTGCAGAGGCTCCACTCCCCATAGTGCTGGGGGACGTGGGGGAGACCGCGAAAGGTCCTCGAGGGCTCAGGCACAGCCCTGAGGTGCCGGAGCTAGCGCACCTCAGCGGGCTTCTGAGAGAATGCAGATCCCGCCTGGAACAGACTCTTAAACTCACGTTAAGAGAATTAACAAGCTTCTCGGAGGGGGATGGAAACAGGTTTCAGCACAAAGGAGAGAGAATTTGAAAGAACAGTCTCTTCCAGCCCAATTTAACTCATAATTGGGTATCTTTTTGAGCCCGCTAATTAAACAGCATTTTCCCTGAGTTTTGGCACCCAAAGGGCACTTTGCAGACAGAATCTGACACACAGGTCTAGCGAGTCCCTATAAAAAGCAACATGAGTCAGAGGCGCACTGTCTATACACCAACCAGAAAGTGAAGCTCTTTGCAGAGAGAAGCCATCTCCCCGTGCAGACCGCATGGTCTAACCAGGTGTGCCGCTAGGACGCGTCTCCCCAGGACGCTCCTCCCTCGTCTGAGCAGCCTCTACTGTACACATCCTGCCCGTGCAAGGAGCGCAAATCTATCCTGTAATATACTCATTTCTGCTTAACCCGATGCGGAGTCGTTTTATGTCTTCTGATAGCGGCAGACACCGATCAAAGACACAATGTGCCACCGAGTCAAATTGGCGAGGAGGAACACCGCCTCACGCCAATTAAAACTCTCGTTTGTGAGGATACAGCCTTAATGAGCAACTGCCGGTTTCTCACAGAAATGCAGGTGGGGGATGAAAGGGCGGCATCAGACATTTGCACATCCCCAGGGAAAAACAGACTTGCCAGGCTCGTCTGCTGTGGGACATTCAGCTGTCACAGCGCCTGGCTCTTAGTGCTGGGTAAATGTTCAGGGGGAGGGGGCCGCCTGCGCTCAAACCAAACAGCCTCACCCCATCCATGTAGGACAAAGAGGTCACGGGCACGCAGCAAATCTGGACAGAACACGTGGCAGCAGTCCCCTCGAAAAGCAGCTCAGGCTTGCCCTTTTCCTGGCTCCTAGCACATCCTTCCTGAGACCCCTGCGATCCCCAAAGTGGTAAGAGAGCCTTTTGTACGCAGATGAGACGGCTGGCCCCTGGACGTTTTCAGATTGAAAGCCGGTCACTAGAAGCACCCAGGAATGATTAGAAGGTTGAGACTTATTCAGCTCTACCCCCAACCCCAGGGGAAGGGAATGACCCGGTCACCATAACCAGTGATTTAATTGATCATATCTATGCTATGGGACTCATAAGATTCTTACACGATGGGATTCCAAGAGCTTCCAGGCTGGAGGACACAGGGTGGCCAGGGAGGGGGTGCACCAGGAGTGCAGAGCCCCCCTGCGTGTACCTTGCCTCCACCTCTGTCCCACTTAGTCACTCCCATGGTGGGTCCTTTCTGATAAACACGAGATGGCAAGTTAAGTGTCCCTGAGCTGTACGGGCTGTTGCAGCATACGCAAGCCCAGGGCGGGCTGCAGGGTGCCTCTGGACGAGTCCTCGATGAGTCACAGCGCAGGGCCCAACCAGGGCTTGCTCCCGGCATCGAGGCAGGGCAGCCCCCCAGCCTGTGGGATGCGATGCCGACTTCAGGTGGGGACCATCAGGGCTGGTTTGAAATGCAGGACCCCGCCAGGAGGTATTGGGAGACATCTTGGTGTCAGAAATGTGAGTACAGATGGTTCACATGCCACAGATCTTCCCTCATCCTCCAAACTGCTCAGTGGGTGGACTCCTCCGTGTACGGCGGGGAGTCCTGGTCTCCACCTTTGGAGCCATAGTACTCACCAAGGAGCCATGTTGGTGCCAGTGCCGTGCGGGGGTCTTTCCTGGTCACATCACACGATCCAGTGCCACAGGAGACAGAGTCTCCGGAGGCCCCTGAGTCGCACGTGGCCGGTCCCTGTGAAGGCCGAGGGTAGCCTAGACCCTGGAGTGTCTAAGGCCACCAGCAAACCGGGCAATGGCACCGGGCAATGGAATGCCCACAGCAGCACTCTGTCTTCCTGGGATCAGGAGCGATCTTTATCTGTAGTCGGCATGGGGGCGCCACCTGGAATTCCAGTACTTGGGAAGCCAAGACAGGAGGATCGCAGGTTCAAGGCCTTGCGTGGTAACTTAGCAAGATTCAGTTTCTAAATAAAAAAATAATATAGGGGTGGGGAAGTAGCTCAGTGATAGAATGCCTCTGGGTTCAATCCCCAATAAAACAGAGAGAGAGAGAGAGAGAGAGAGAGAGAGAGAGAGAGAGAGGAGCAGAGAATGAAGGAGGGTCTATGGCCAAAGTCACAAGCCCAGGAGCCCCCTGGGGCATCTGTCTTCTGGGGTCCTGCCCTACAGCTCTCTAATCTGAAGTTTGAAGGCAGAGTCGGGCCAGCTGAGAAGCCACGCTAGGGCCTCAAGTCAGCCGGAGTCAGCCTTCCCCAGCAGCTCGTGTGGGCTGCGGGAGAAGCGGGCCTCCTCCTGTTCTGAAATCGCATCCCGGTTATTTCTGTGCGAGGCTCTGTGCTCACTGCTACCACGGGCAATGAGCTTTCAGGACGATGCAGACCCCATCGTGGCCTCCATGGTGGATAAAGGCCCCCTCGTACAGGTGGGGTACCGGGCTCACGGCCTCACTGCTGGCTCTTTACAATCCATCAACCATCTCTCATCCTCGTTTTATTTCCCCAAAACCAGGGGCCTTTTGAGGGCAGGACTTGGGTCTTCCTTCTGGAATCACCAGGCCCCAGCCCGGGGCTCGGCAGACAGGCAACATAGAGATACCGAATAAATAAACCCCAAACGGCAAACGTCAGGCTGCTTTCTGTAAACGCCCACTTGGCTGCTGTTCCCTATGGAGGAGAGCTTTGGTTTATGAGCAGCGAGTCCCTGAGAGCCGCCCTCGCTGGCAGCGGCTCCCCAAAGGGGCAGCGCTATCCCAGGAGCCAACAAGTCAACCCCTAATGACAATATCATTCATTTAAAATTGGGCAATCCCTGTAAGTAAGTGACAGCCGCTGAGCGGCAGTGCTCCTGTGCTAATTGGCGAACGGCGTCCCTGCCTGTAACTGCCAACATCTGCTCTGGGTTTTCAGGACCCGCCTGGGGTGCCCCCAACACCCCTGCGTGGCCAGGTTTCAGCTGGGCTCAGAGTCGTAGTGGTGTTTCCTGGAGCTGGACTGTCTTTAGGGGCCACCAAGGCTTGGTTGGTGGGAAGATGGCAGAGTCACACTGTGGAGGGAGATATGGCGGGAGGGGGAGGAAGGGTCCTAGGCAGAGACTAGCACATCCAGGCCTCCAACGGCCCGACCTGGACAGGGGTCCATTGCTGTGACCTTGACAAGTGTCGATCGTTTGCTCAGGGAAACCTGTGGCAGACATCTCCCATCCCTTCCGCCCACTGCAGTGGGGCCAAGCCGCTCCCACTCCAGGAGCCCACTTTATGTCCCAGCCTCCTCTCCAGTAAAAGCGGTACCCAGGGCCTCCGGGGCTCAGTCCTAAGAGGCCCTCCACTTGTGCCTGTGCCCAAGGGACGCTCAGAAAGATGTCCCCTCTTTGAACCCAGCCAGCATGCTGGAAGGTACCATGCCTGCAAAGGCCACAGATAGGCCTGCAGGTGCCCGGCAAGCTCTGGTTTGGCACTTAGCTGATGGCTAGCAGGACTTCCTGCCACACCAGGGACCATCCATGATGACCAGCCCAGCAGCTGCCATGGATGGCAACCCCGTGCGGGTCTAGGGAGAGCCCCCAGCTGTGCCCCTCACGGTATGGGCGGAGGGAAAGCGGGTTGGAGCTAGACAATGGGTTTTGGCACTCTGTCTGCAGTGGGAGGCGAGGGGAGCCGGCGCCCAGTGGCATTCACCTTCAAGTGGGTAAGTCACTGGAGTCACACCTGCCGAGAAACACACATCCCACTGGGGTTATGTTACTCCTTCATATATCCCACAAATCCTCATGATGCAAGGAGATGGGACGAAAGAGGATGCCAGGCTTGGCTGCAAACCCACCCTGAAGTCACGGCCCTGATGGTCGCAATGTCTGTCTCACCCAAGCTGCCCTTCCACAGGGCCACTCTGGGACCTGGGCTGCAGGGGTCTGGCTCTCGGGACCCTTAACCTCCGCTGCTGCACAGATGGGGAGACTGCACTTTGCCTGAGAGTGACATCACCAGGGCAGAGGGGGCACTGGGGCACATGTGACCAGAGGGGAGGGGGACTGGGCACCAGCAGGGATACCCGGGCCCCCACTGGTCGTTTCCCATAGTGCAGATGAGGACAGGAGATGTGGGACCTGCGTTCATACACGTCTTATAAAATAATAATTAGGCCCGACGTGGTGGCGCACACTTGTAATCCCAGCATTCGGGAGGCTGAGACAGGAGGATCGCAGTTTGCAGACAGCCTCAGCTACTTAGTGAGGCCCTTTGCAACTCAGTGAGACCCTATTTCAAAATAAAGAATAAAAAATAGGGCTGGGGGTATAGCTCGAAGCTGGAATGACCCTGGGTTCCATCCCCAGTACCGCAAAATAAATAAATAGAAAGAAAGAAAGAAAGAAAGAAAGAAAGAAAGAAAGAAGGAAGGAAGAGTAAAAATAGGGCTGGGGTATAGCTCAGAGGTAGAATGTCCCTGGTTCCATCCCCAGTACCACAAAATAATTTTTAAAAAAATAATAATAATGTTAATTAGTGCCAGGCACATTGGCACACACCTGTCATCCCAGTGACTCAGGAGGCTAAGACAGGAGGATGGCAAGCTTGAAGCCATCCTGGGCAACTCAGTGAGTCCCTGTCTCAAAATACAAAATAAAAAGGGCTGAATGCTGAATAAAAAGGGTAGAGTAGCCCTGGGGCAATCCCCAGTATCCAAAACAACACACACACACACACACACACACACACACACACACACAATACTAGAGTGGGGGCTCTGGGGTTTGGCCAGTGGTGGAGCCCCGGGAACGAGGACAGGAGAGGCTCACACACAGCAGAGCCCTGGGGAAGGAAGGGGCTGGTGCCGGCCCTGAATGAGGAACTCTTTCTCAGCCTCGGAGCGGGCGAAGGCCGCACAGGGTTTCAAAGGCTCCCGAGTGGAAGCCGCTGCCCGCACTTTCCTGTATGCTTTGTAAGTTTTAAGAGGGATTTTTTTCCTCTCATCTGCAACCTGCTGGGATCTTCTGTCCATTGGCTGCAACAGGCCCCCGCACAATGCCTCGCAGAGGCCCTGAATGTCCTCTGCAGGCGGCCACGCAAGCACAGGGAGCGTAATCCCAGATAAACACAACAGGCCAGAGCCCGGGGCTGCGGGAAGCCCGGCCAGCCAAGCAGCGGCACCCCCATGACGGCTGCTGGGGTCACAGGCCTCTGCCATCCATCCATCCTGCCCTGGGCAGCTTTAGAAAGCTCTATGGGGCTCCGTGGGAGAGATGGGGAAGGATCAGGGTTTTCTTCAGCGCCCCCCACCCCCACCACTAGCATCTTTAATCCTCCGGAGCTGGGATTCCAAGAGTGTCTGGCAAGAGCATGAGAGAGGCTGGGGCTGAATGAAGGGGTCAGTGTCGCAGCAGGGCCCCCGCTGGGACCAGCCCTGCGCGTCCCGGTCCAGGCTCGTTTCCTATTCAGTGGGTCCTGCCGGGCTCTGGGGCCCTGATGGACAGTCTCAGCAGACTGCTCACTGGGCTGAAATGGGATTGGTGAGAGGTGGGGGCTGGGAGGACACCCCAGTGTCGAAGCAAGGAGGAGGCGGGAAGGAGGTCCAGGGAAGGAGAGGACATCGCTTTGGATGAGGGAGAAAGTAGGCAGCAAGGAAGGAGAGAGGAAACAGATTTAATGGTGGATAAAGACCCAGGAAGGGCAGGCAGGTGGGTCTGGACCCAGATGGCAGTACCCAGTCCCATGTCCACTACTGTGTGGTCAGGAGTTCCCTGAGCTTCAGGCCCCCACACTAGCACGTGCGTGTGGACAGGGCACCATACAGCGCTCAGCGCCATTTCTGAAAAACCACTTCTGCCAGCCAATGCCGAGCAGGTTTACTCCTATATAAACATGGCGACGTATCAGTTTCCTACTGCTTCCATAACAAATGATAGCAAACGGTGGTTTAAACGAGACAAACTCGTGGAGCGTGGTGGTGCATGCCTATGATCCCAGGACTCGGGGAGGCTGAGCTAGAAGGATTGCGGATAGGAGGATGAGGCCAGCCTTGGCAATTTAGCAAGGCTCTTAGCAATTTAACAAGATCCTCTTTCCTAAATAAAAATAAAACAGGGCTGAGGGTGTAGCTCAGAAGCAGAATGCTCCTGGGTTCAATCCCTAGCCACAAAAACGAAGCAAAACGAGATAAAACAAGACAAGACAAACTTCCTCTCTGGCCATTTTGGAGACTAGTATGATGAGACCAGACTCCAATCCGGGAGGGAGCAGCTGTGCTCCTTCTGGAGGTCCCGGGGGGGTCCCAGTTTCTGACTCTGTGGCTCCTGCAAGCCTCTTCGAGTACACCCTGACTCCGGGCCCCTCTCCGTACGCAAAAGCTGAGCCCTCCCACCTCTCTTCCAAAGCCAGGCTCCATCCAGCTGATTCCGGCAAGGTGTCTGCTCTCAAGGAACCGGGAGAGTAGACGGGCCCACCATGCTCACCCAAGTCAAGGCACACGTGTGCGGGCCCCACAGGTGAGGGAAGGACCTTTCGGGGGGGAGGGGCGCGATGCCGCTCACGCAGCGGCCTCCGCAAATGCTCTAAACACCGGAGCCAAGCCGCACATCATCGGCCTGGCATGCTGCTCAGAAACTGTTTGGGGGCGCGTACCTGTAATCCCAGTACTCGGCAGCTGAGACAAGAGGATTGCAGGTTCGAAGCCAGCCTCGGCAATTTAGGAGGCCTCAGCAACTTAAGAGACCTTGCTTCAGAATAAACAAGTAAAAAGGGCGGGAATGTAGCTCAGGGGTAGAATGGCCCTGGGCTCAATCCCCAGCACCACACACACACACACACACACACACACACACACGCATGCACACACGCACACATGCACAAAACTGCTTCATGGGAAATGGGCTGAGGGTCAAGTTCATCTACCTTCTTTATAGGTAGAAACAACGGGACATAGAGCTCATCTAAAATCAGCCTGTGTCCGCTCGCGCCCGCCGTGTGTCCGTGGTCCTGGGGATGTCCCTGTATCGGGGGCACCAGGAGCTGAGCGGGCTCCGGGGCTCTGAGACGCGAATGGTCTCTGGGGACCGCAGGGCTGCGGGGAGCTGAGCCGGCCCCTTCCCTATTAGCTGTGTGGCCTCGCCACCTTGCACCTGGACCTCAGTTTCTACAACCCCAAATGGAGCTGTTCAGGCACCTCCCTCACACAGTGCTGCGTGAGCAGCGCGGTGTCAGAGCACGTGAAGTGCTTCAGGACACCGACGTCCTGCCTGGCTCCGGCCGCGAGGCATCCCACCCTGCTCACCGTGCATGCTGGGAGAGGACCCGAGGACTCCGGCTGGCTCGCAGAGTCCTCCCAGCCTTCCTCTCGCACAGTTAGCAAACAACAAAAAGAGCCCATTTGGCAAGATTAGCGCGCTGCCATGAATATGCATGACTCGTTCAGTAATCAAACACCCGGAATCCTTTCCAGAAGAAGGGATCACGGCATAATTTTCCGCCACATATTTAAATTCAAATTAGTCATTATTTAATGTTGGGACAAATCGCTAGAGAAGGTCATGTTTTCAGTCTCATGTTTTCCCCTAAATAATCGAGACTGACTCCCGGGGCCGGGTAGATGTGCCATGGTAACACCCTGGCTTTCATTCTCTGGTCCCGCTCGCTCCTGTTCCCAGAGACTCTGAAGCAGCAATGGCAGCCCGGCCTTCCCAGGTTTCTTTTACAAACGCTCCTTCACCCTCCTCCCTTCCGGTCTCCTCCAAGGCCACCATCATTCCAGATGCCTGACACCCAGCTGTGAAGCCCACCCAGTCCATCGAGACGTCAGGAGAAGCAGAAATCTGGGCTCCAGCAGGGCTCTGCCATTTCCGTTCGGTGTGGCCTTTAACACATTGCTTAGCCTTGCTGGCCTCAGTTTCCTCTTCTGTAAATGAGATGATAACAGTTCCCACTGCGTGTCACTGTGCGCAGAGGAATATGCAGGGCGCTTCGCACAGTGCTGAGCGCAGGAACACACCACGATGTTGGCTACCACCCACCGGGGCTGGTGTTGTGAGCGATATAACCAGCCGCCACGTGTCACATGTTCTTGGCCCTGAGTCTCTCAGACCTGAGCTCCCCTCTGCATTCTGGCTAATGCCACATTTCACCCCTGGATTATCGTGAGGGCCTTCTTGCTGGTCTCCAACATACAACCCGCAGGCTCTTGCCAGGTGAAGCCCCAGCTCTGGGTACAGTTTCAGGAGCCTCTCACCACACGCCCATCACCAAGATGGCCAGGGTCCAGCGTGCCTCCCGCAGGCAGCCCTCCCTGGGCTCTCTGTGACTTTGTACAGGCTGCCCCCAGCCCCGCATGCGATCTGCTTTTCTCTAAATTGCCAGCAACCCCTGGAGGGACAACTGGAATTCCGTGTCCTCTGGGAAGCCTCCCACCTGGGCTCAGTGAGCAGCCACCTGTTCTGGGCTCAGAAAAAGAACACGCGCAGGAAGTTAGAACCCACCGCAAGAGTCTTGCTGTACCACGCTGGCACACCCGTGGCACTGCGGCGTCTGTGAGTGAATGAGGGAATGAATGAGTGAATGAACAAGTCGCCCAGTGAGTGAACACATCTCCTTTACCAGCTCCCTTCTGTCCTCCTGGACAGCCACTTCCCCCTGAAGCCATGTCCAACTGCAGTTTTCCAAGAGCGATATGAAACGTCCGCACAGGGTCTCCAACCTTAGTTACCTCTGGGGCAAAGTCTGCCGGGCAGGTGCTTGAACCTCGGCACACGGGAGGCTCCATCCCCCACAGTTACTACGCGGATTCCATTGGCAGGGCCTGCCAGAGCCCTGTGCTGCAGATGGGTCCTAACTGTTGTGGGAGCTGGTCCTTCAGGGGCTTCTCAAGCATGTGGCGAGGGAGGTGGACCCCAGGCCTGCGCTGAGGCCCCAACACACAGGTGAGACCTCCACTGACCTGAGGTTACCTCCAGAGTCCAGGTTAAAAGATGGCCTTTCCTCCCAAGAAAAGTCAAAGCCAGCTGGCACTGTGGCACTTGTCTGTGATCCTAGTATTTAAGGTTTAAGGCTATTGCATGCTAACTTAGTGAGATCCTGTTTTTTTTTTTTTTTTTTTTTTTTTCGGTACTAGGGATAGAACCCAGAGTCATCCTACCTCCAAGCTATATCCCCCGCCCTATTTTTTTTTATTCTTTATCTTGAAATAGGGTCTTACTGAATTGCAAAGGGCCTCACTAAGTAGTAGCTGAGACTGGTTGTGAACCATGATCCTCCTGTCTCAGCCTCCCAAATGCTGGGATTACAAGAGTGTGCCACCATACCCGGCTCCTGTTTAAAAAAAAAAACAAAACAATAGGGCTGCAGGTATAGCTCAGAGGTAGAAAAGCCCTGGGTTCAATCTCTAGTACCACAAAAAACAAACAGACAAAATAAATCCACGAGCCAGCCACATGATCCATCACTCTGAAGAAACCCACACGGCCCCAGTGGACAGGAGGACGGCCTCCAGCTCCCCGCGGCTTGGCCACTGAGAGGAAAGAATGGATCGTGGACCACAGATGGCAGACACCGCCAGCGAGGAGGCATTTTCTCATGCACAGAACATCTTTCAACTCGCTCCCTGTTGATTTCCTCTCCCTAGGGACCCAGGATCTGGAAGACAAAGGGCCCATGGGCTGTCAGACAGACAGGAAAACTGTCCCCGGGGGCCCTGATGAATCCCGAGGGGCCCCCTTTTACAGTTAGAGAAATTGGTTCTAAAGGCCCAATAAAGTGCATCCTGCCGGCACAGAAAAGCCATCCATCTTGTGTTGTTGTTGCTACTGAGATGACAAATTGATTCTTAGGAAAACAAGTCCCCGGGATGGGTGGCCGCACGGGAACAGGTGCTCAGAGCCGGGTGTGGAGGAAGGGGAGGCGCAGCCCTCCGCAGAGGCCCCAGCAGTCCTGACAGCCCTGGGGGAGGGAGCGGGCGGCCACTGCACACAAACTCCCCGGCAGGCCGGTTCAGATTCTCCATGTGAAGGGAACATGACTCTGGCCGCCCTCCCCTGGGAGAAGGTGTGCCCCAGGGCAGAGTTAAGGGGGCCTGACGAGGGCACTCAGGGAGCCCAGGGTCCACGGAAACCTCGCAGGCCTTTCTGCTACCAGGCCACTTGTAACCTCAGCAGCAGCACCCCACCCCAGGAACCAAGCGCCTGCCCAGGCTGGCCATGGTCATCGCGTCTCTAGCTCTGAAAGTAGCGCCAAAGATTGCAAAGCCCCAGAGAGGGGCCCTGGGCATCTTGACCCTCTGTGTCCCCAGAACTGGCTGGCAGGCCTGTGGGGTCAATGAATGAACCAACCTAGAGCCCAGCTGTCAGAAGAGGAGACCAAGGACCAGCTGGGTGACAGGTCTACTGAGCAGGCCAGCAGCAAGGCTGTGGCCCAGCTCAGGACGCTGGAGGCCAGAGCGTACCTAAAACCCTCCACTGCTCTCCCCTCCCGACACGAATGGGAACCGAGGCCTAGAGGCCCCTGATCTGAGAGCTGAATGGCATCCAAGACAAGGCTCGCCAAAGGATGCTCTTCCCAGAGGTCATTCCACCTGCCCCTGCTTACACAGCCCGTGACGGGAGCTCAGCACCTCCCAGGCAGCCCTGCCATCTCTGAATGTCTGTAGCTGATAGAAGTGTGCTCTCAATTTTTAACCAAAGTTTCCTACCTGTTCTCTCAATTCTACATTAGAAAAAGTGCACCATGGGAAAGGGCATGGGTCCCGGAGCCAGTGTAGCAGGTTCAAGTCCCACCTCTGCTGCCCTGGTTGAATGAGGTAAGACAAGTTCCTTAACATTCCTGGGCCTCAGGTCCTCCTCTTGGGGTGGGACGTCAGTGGTCCCTGCCTCGGAGAGCGGTCCTGTGGGCATTTAGAACGGGGCCCTGGTGAGCGCCTGCCAGGAATTTCCAACATGGCGGCTCAGCTTCCCAGTGTGGCCCCTCCCTCTCCCCCAGGAGCCTCCAGACTATTTTTTTTTCTGGTACTAGGGATGGAATCCAGGAGCATCCTACCTCTAAGCAACACCCCCAACCCTATTTTTTTAATTTTTTATTTTGAAACAGGGTCTCACTGAGTTGCAAAGGGCCTCACTAAGTAGCTGAGGCTGTCCTCGAACTGTGATCCTTCTGTCTCAGCTCTTAAATGCTGGGATTACAAGTGTGTGTCATTCTTTGTGTGTGTGTGTGTGTGTGTGTGTGTGTGTGTGTGTGTGGTACTGGGGATGAAACCTACCACTGAGCTACACCCCCAGCCCTATTTATTCCCCCACCCAGTGGTACTGTGGGTGGAACCCAGAGGCTTTCTATCCCCGAGCTATACTCCCAGACCTATTTTTATATTTTATTTAGAAACAGGGTCTCACTAAGTTGCCAAGAGCCTCACTAAGTAGCTAAGACTGGCTTTTTTTGTGTGTGGTACTGGGGTTCCTGGAAACCCTTCTACCTCCGGGCTACACTCCCAGACCCATTTTTACATTTTTATTTGGAAACAGGGTCTCCTAAGCCAGCGCACGTGGCTGGCTTCGAACCTGCGCGATCCTCCTGTCTCTGCCTCCCAAGCGTGGGGGATTCCAAGCATGCACCACCACACCTGGTTTTTTATTCTTTATTTTGAAACAGGGTCTCTCTGAGTTGCAAAGGGCCTCACTAAATAGTAGCTGAGGCTGTCCACAAACCATGATCCTCCTGTCTCAGCCTCCCAAATGCTGGGATTACAAGCGTGTGCCACAACATCTGGCCAGATTCTTTTAAAAATACTGCTTATCCAAGGTATATACCTGTGCTGGTCAGCTCAGACTGCAGTAACAAAGCCCCACAGACCAGTGGCTTCAATGACAGACCTCTATTTCCCTGAGTTCTGGATGCCTGAAGATCTGAGCCTCAGGTCCCAGCAGGCACAGGCCTTGGGAGGGCCGCCTTCTTGACTACCCATGGCCCCAAATCTTGCTGTGTCCTCACATGGCCAAGAGAGAAATACAGAGTGAGTTTCAATTCTTTCTACCCTATGACCTCATTCAATTTTATTACATTCTTAAAGACCCTATCTCAGATAGGGGTTAAGGCTTCAAAATGAATTTCATGGGAGGAGAACATAGTTCAGTCCGTAGCCATACCCAGGGACTCAAACACACACAGACGCCCTCAGGCGTTCACAGGAGCCCAGAGGCAGAAGCTGCCCAAACTGAGAGAGATGGGTGTGGCCCTCAAAGACAGTAACACCTGCCATTGGCGGCTGAACTTCCCAGCAGCACATCAGGCCAGAGAATCCAGGCACAAAGCCACCCACTCCCGGTTCCATGTGTGAGACACGCAGATCCGAGCATCCATAGACAGGAGGCAGAGGGGCCAGGGCTCTCTGGACATGGGTGCCCGTGGGCGGGGAAGAGTGTCTGGCACCAGAGAGAGCAGTGGGGCCTCAGCTCTGAGAGTGGAGTCACTCCACCAACCTCTGCCCTTGAAACTGTCCACGGTGTGATTTCACCTCCGTGAAAAGAGAACGCCGTGTGGAAAGAGTGGTATCAGCATGGGTCCGGTCCGTCCTTTCAAACAAAAAGAGGTATTTGCTGGTCACCCGTGTCATGGGGAAGCCTCAAGGAAGCCGTGAAGGGGACGGGCCGCGTCGTGAGCAGCTCCCTGCGGTCTCCTCCCTTGCAGGAACACTCGACTTGTGAAGGACTGGGAGGCCGACGTGCATATTTTTGGTAACTTGTGCTCAGGTATCTTCCTGTAGTCTTAAACACCCTTTGAATTTATTTTTCTTTTGGTAGTGGAGATTGAACCCGGAGACATTCTATTTCCAAGCTACACCCACCCGCAGTCCTTTTTATTTTCTTGATTTTGAAATACGGTCTTGCGAAGTTGCTGAGGCTGGACTTGAACCTGCAACTCTCCTATCTTGACCTCCCTACTCTTAAACATTCTTGAGAAGCTTGGGTAATCTTCCACGAGGTTACTGGAGAGAAATAGTAACCACCTGCACTGGTCCCTCCCACCACTGACCTGCGAGGGAGGGACCGGCAGGAGCAGAGGGCAGGAGGTGGGGAAGGTGGGGGGTCCAGGGGCCATGGAGTGGGCAGGAGGCAGGATGGGAGAGGCCATTAGCCTCCCGGTGTCAGCCCATTCCCCTGGTGGCACACCTGAGTCCGCCACTAGGAGCCAATGAGATCCTGGAGAGGGAAGGTGTCCCCTCAGAGTGGATTGTACATTCTCTGAGGCCAGAGAGGAAGGGATTTGTCAAAGAGAAAAGCAGTGGCTACCATAGGGCCTGTGAGGCTGTCCCTTGGAGCGGCCAGGAGCAGGTTGATCAGAGCCAAGGCGGATGGGGGGTGGGGCAGGGAAAACCCACATCTCCTCTGTCAGGCACACGTGCTCTTTTCCAAAGATGGGTACATGGGGAACACAAGAAAAATCCAAGATGGCGCTTGGAGAAGAAAGCCCAATTAAGTAGAAAGAAAGTCGACATCTCCGAAAAGGAGCTGCCTCTGTGACCAGAAGAAAACACCAGGCAACTCCTGGCTGGCAGCAGGAGGCTGTGAGGGGCACCGGAGGCTGACCAGAAGGGGCTTCTGGCGAGGGACTGCACTTAACAAGGGGCTGGCAAGAGGTCCAAAAACGTAGAAAAAGAAGCGGTAACTGAAAGGTGTACTTGGGAAACTGTCAGAAGAAAGCAGAAAAGGGCAGATAAATCCACTTAATGGGAGAGAGGCACAGACATCCATCCCTGAAATTACAAACACTCTCGACAAAGAAGCCAGGACGGTGAGTCTATGGTCTTCAAAGACAAAGACAGAAACTCTCAGACACAAGCTCAATGAGCCAAGACTAAGTCCACAAAAAGCCAAACAGTAGAACCATCCTAAGGAAAATATCAGCCCAGTGGGAGATTAGGAGAAAGGAAGGAAGGAAGGAAGGAAGGAAGGAAGGAAGGAAGGAAGGAAGGAAGGAAGAAAGCAGGCAAAATAACCCCCGTCGGGTGGTACCGGGCGCCTCCTGACAGGACGCACTGGGGCGCCCTTCAGGTGACTGAGAGGCAGGGGGGTGACTGGGGTCTGGCTCCTTGGAACTCAGTCGAGTTAATATCAACTGTGATAGAACTGATGGATGGAGGATCCCAGAACACAGGGACGCCTGGACCACCACGCCCGTCCCCACTATGGTGCTTGGAGATGCGCTCAGGCCAAAAGAAGGATGAAGCGGACAAGTGACTTGAGAGCAGCCCCGGCCGGCTTAAACCAGCAAGTCCTAACCATTGTGGTGAGCACGAGGGCAAAGCAATGGTAATGGCGTAACTGATCAGGAGCGGGGTGTCTGATGGGAAGGCAATGATCTAGCGGCTGTGACCTGTCGATTGTATCCGCAATGCCCAGGGCAGTAGGAGACACGTGCTCCTGATTTTCCTATTTGCTCTGAAGTCCCAGTGGCGCCGAGGACCCTGGGAACAGCAGTGCAGCCTGGTGACAGCCGTCCTACCCTGGCTGCTTTGATTACTGACAACCAGGCCCTTCTTGGAAGTGTGATGGCTTTGCAGTGCAGGCATGTGTTCCACAGGGCTGACGACGCCCGCTCTCTCCCTGTTCCTGTGCGTGTGCAAGCCCCCACCAAGAGGCCTGCCAAAGCCCATGTCGAAAACGAGGTCCAAGAGGGGACATCCCCGCCTTGCTCCATACAGACCGCCTGGGACCTCCCTCCCTCCCTCCCTCCTGTCCATCGGCTGAGTCCCTCTCACAGTCCAGACAGAGGCCAGGGCACTTCTGCCCTCAGCACGGTCAGGGAGAGGAAGCAGCCGTGCCAGTTTGCCCACCCGTATTTATGAAGCACCTGCTGGATGGCACACACTCAATGTCATGACACACATTGGATATCCGGCACATGAGCTGTGAGTGAAGACGACTGGGATGCTGCCGTGGCACCAACCTCACACTGCCCTCGCGCTCCCTCATCCTCCCTGCCCCACCCCCGGGCAGGTCTTATTAATCTACTTTAAATATGGAGAAATTAAGAAAACAAGGCTCAAAGGCTGGAGATAAGGCAGTTCATGTCAGGGAAGAACGCAGGTCCCCCTGGCCCCAAAGCCATGCTCTGGGTTGTCTTGAAGCTGAAGGAAACTGAGGCGCATGGGCGCTTTTCCATGGAAAGAGCCCTGACCCGAGGAAGAGCCTTCACTGAGCCTGACTCTTGTCCCGTGGCATGCGACGGGCAGAGCCAGGGGGTGTGGCGCATGCCCCGGAGGGTCTTGTGTCCATTAGCTCTCACTCCTGCAACCCAGTGAGCCTGACCACACACGGCTCAGATGAAGAACGATGTATCTGCTCACAGTTCTGGGGACCTCAGAGGCTCAGTCCAGGCCAGGCCAGGTGTGCAGAGCTCGGGGCATGGCAGCAGGATCAGAGAGAGGCTCTGCTCTCCACGATGGAGGACGGAAGCAAGAGAGGACGCGCAGTCCCCAGGCCCACAGCCCCCGGGGCCCATCTCCAGCCATGCCGCACCCCACCCCATAAACCCATCACAATGGGCTTATCCACTGATGAGATTATAACCGTCATGACTTAACCCACATCAACTCTGCACATTAATGCGTGTACTTTTCGGGGGCGTTCTATATCCAAACCATAACACTATCAAGATCAAACCACCCATGTGCCTGCCCTCCCTCCAGGGTGGGCGTGCTCTCAAATGGTGGGACATGACGCTTGGGGGTAGCACCTGGGGTGGGGGAGAAAGGTGTGGTGGGACGTGAGTGAGCCCTATATCTTGCCACAGGGGCTGCTGCTGTCCCCGGCTGGCCCGGCAGAGCCTTCCCAGGTGAATTTCTGGGGCTGAGTTGCAGGAAGTTTGCCAGAGTCCTCAGTCAACCATCTCTGCTTCAGCAAATGTGCTTTGAGCAGCTACTGTGTGCCAGGCGTGGGGGCCACAGCCCCATGTGCAAGTGCTGAGCCCAGGGAGGCGGGGATCCGACCCAGGGCACAATCGTCCACAGAGGAGCTGCAGGCCTTGGGGCTTCCCAGCCTCAATCCCCCGTGGCCCTTTCATTTTTAATGTCTACTGTTTGAAATGCAACACCATCTCAGCGCCCTAATAGACTGTGACACATCCACAACTTGTTTCACCTTTTACAAAGGACGGCAGGAGACAATGCTGTACAACGCTGAGGTCGTGGCCCTTGTCATTGGACGGCCATGAATTCAAAGTCATTCTGCCCCTACTTGTGCTGTGTGGCTGGAGACAATTTACTCACCTGCCCTGAGCTTCAGTTTCAACATCTGTAAAATTGGGAATAATGCCAACATCTCAGAGTTCTTTTGTGGATTGCAATTAATGTTTGTAAATAGCTTCATATGCTCTGTACATAATACGTCTCTGATAAATGGTAGGTAACCACAAAAGTGGCTAAATCATCATTACCTACATTACAGAGTATTTCGGAGCCATTATAACAGTGCTTACAAGGCATTCCTAATAATGTGGGGAAATAAAAGATGAAAATCCAGAGTATTAACCATCTCAGCTATATAAAGATTCCTAAAAGGACAAGAAGGAAATGTGTTGAAGCCCTGGGAGAGGCCACTTCCGGGGAGCGGGTTTACAGGTCCAGCACGACGCTTCAGTGTTTGAGTCAGCATGAGCAGGCATGTCGCTCACAGTCCCGGGGATTTCAGAGGTTCAGTCCAGGTCAGGCCAGCTCTGTGGAGCTCAGAGCAGGTCAGGCCAGCTCTGTGGAGCTCAGAGCTTGGCAACAGGATCAGAGGGACGCTCTGCTCTACATGATGGAGGATGGAGCGTGTTTAGGACTCTGCCTCTGGACAGGTTTCTGGAGGCAGGTGTCCACGCTGGGCACAGAGGGCAGAGCCAGGTGGGGCTGGCCAAGTCAGCACCACAGACAGCTCCCGGGCAGCCCAGCCTGCAAGGGATGGGCCTCGAGGACCAGGCCCGCCCTGGCTGAGGAGGCTCCCCCTGTCTCACAGCAGGGCTCCTCCAGCCAGCCGTCAATCCAGTCACAGGGGTGACAGATGCCTGGTGTTTTCTTTAGGACACGGCTGCTGTGGCCTATGATCAAAGAATATTAACCTTTGCTTTTAGCATTTTGTTCTAAAATTAACAGCAGCCTATGCAATAAGGTAAATAAACGTGAGCTTGTTTCCCATGGCCTCCCCACGCTGGGCGCCATGGCTACTACTGGTGGGTAGATTTTGCCAGCATCAGAAGTAGGAAGGGCATTTAGTGGCTTGACGTGCTCTCCACTAAAGTGAACACGCCTCTTTTCATAGGTTTATTGGAATTTACATTTTTGCAGATTGTATGCCCTTCTTCCTTTTTTATTAAAACATTTACTACCACTCTTAAAAAAAACACTGGGGTTTGGACCCAGGAGGATTCTACCTCCAAGCTAGCTCCCAGCCCCTTTAAGTTTTTATTCTGAAACAGGGTCTTGCTAAGTTATTGCACACTGCTGGCCTTGAACTTGCAATGCCCCTGTCTCAGCTTTCCAAGTACTGATTATGGGACTATACCACCATGCCCAGAACATTCTTTTTTTGTGTGTGTGGTACTGGGATTCCTGGAAACCCTTCTACCTCTGGGCTACACTCCCGAACCTATTTTTTTTTAATATTTTTATTTGGAAACAGGGTCTCCTAAGCTAGCACGGCTGGCTATGAACCTACGCGATCCTCCTGTTTCTGCCTCCCAAGCTCGGGGATTACAAGTGTGTGCCGCCACGCCGGCCTCATTCTTTCTTTTTTCAAAATTAATAATGTATGGTGGTTGAAAGCCTTTTGTATTCGATGGCTCAGGGCTCAATCTCAGGCCAACCCCCTAAGCTTAGTAATTTAGGGAAAATCACTTTTATTCTCGGGGCTCAGCTTCCCAGTCTGTAAAATGGTGACTTCATGCCTTCCTGGGAGATTGTCGAAGGGCTGGAGATAATGGGTGTGAAACAGGACGCACCCAGGAGGTGCTGCCATGGCAGCGTGGGGCTGGTGTCACCCTGGGCTCTGTCAGAGCCCGCCTCCTCCATTGGTCTGTGCTGCCTTAACTCGGATCAGTGCTCAGACCCACCGGGCTGCAGCTCGGGCCTAAAGAGCTCCTCCTGCAAGGCCTGGCGTTTCTGCTCTTGCCACACCTGGCTCTCGGCCCAGGGGTGGTCCCTCCCCTCCCCTCAGGTCCCCCAGGTCAGTCCTCTGTCCTTGTGGGGTACTTCCTGCTGCAGCCTATAAAAGCTCCCAAGCAGGTAGATGCCAAAGATGGCCAGTACCTCCCTGACACTTTTTGTGGGAGGAATTTTCAAAGGCAAATTTTATTTGTATATTGAACCCAGAGGCATAGTATCATTGAGCTATTCCCGCAGCCCTATTTTCTCTTTTATTTTGAAATAGCATCTCACTAAGTTACTGTACCCTGCCCTAGAACCTGCAATCCCATAATATCAGCCTCGAAGTACTGGGATTATAGGTGTGTGTCACCACACCCAGCTTGATTTTTTTTTTGTACAGTGGATTAAATCCAAGGGCATTCTGTCTCTGAAGTATTCCCCTAGCCCTATTTTACTTTTTGTTTTAAAACAGGGTCTCCTTAGGTTGCTGACAGTCTCACTAAGTTGCTGAGGCTGTCCTTGAACCTGTGATCTTCCTCTCAGTCTCCCAAGTACTTGAATTACAAGCATGCACTACTGTGCCCAGCCTTGAAAAATAATTTTTTAAAAAGTGGTTAACAGCCAGGCATGGTGGCACACACTTGTAATCCCCGTGCTTGGGAGGCAGAGACAGGAGGATTGCTCAAGTTCAAAGCCAGCTGTGCTGGCTTAAAGAGACCCTCTTTCCAAATAAAAAAGTATAAAAATAGGTCTTGGAGTGTAGCCTGGAGGTAGAAGGGTTTCCAGGAACCCCAGTGCAACCCCCCCCAAAAAAAAGTGGGTAACTAAGCCAGGCATGGTGGTGCAAGCTTGGAATCTCAGTACTTGGGAGGCTGAGACAGGAAGCTCACAGGTTCAAGGACAGCCTTGACAATATAGTGAGCCTCTCAGGAACCTAGTGAGACCCTTTATCAAACTAAAAAAAAAAAAAAAAATAGGGCTGGGGTGTGGCTTAGAGGTAGAACTCCTCTGGGTTCACTCCCTAGTACCAAAATAAAAAAATAAATAAATAAACTGGGTAACTATGCAAAGCAATTTCTATGAGCTAATACAAGCATTGCTTTGTGTATTTGTGTATAAAATGACAAGCTAAGCCACATGCCCCGGGTCAGACGGGTTTTGCGCAAAGCCTAGGGTTTGCCTGGGTGGCATTCTTTTCCAATCTGCATGCCCCAGGCCAATGAAGGCATATCTTGTTTCCCTGCCTCTGCTCACGTCCTGCCCTCTGCCTGGAATCCCTCAGTTCCCCTCCTGTAAGGCCAAACCATACTGAGTCCCAAACTAGGAGCGTGGCTCCTCCTCTTCCGAGCAGCCCTCGTGGGTCCCGCCAGGTGGAAGAGCTTTCTCCCTGATCTCCTGTTCGCGTGACTCCATGTGCTGGGGCTCCGGTGTCTCCCGCACAGCAGATTAGCTCCCAGCATGGCCGCGTCTCAGCCGCCTCTGCACATTTGCTGCTTCCCAGGCCCAGGGCAGAGGGATCGCTCGTGGAAAGCACAGTCAGTCATGAGCCAACGTTACTGCAGATGGAGAAGACACAGATCCCTGTCCCACCATACCCCGAAGCAGCCCAGAGAGGTGAGTAGGGTCTGGGAGCGGCAGAGGAGGTGGTCTGAGGAAGCAGGACTAGGCGCTCAACTTTGACAGAGGTGTGACCACATGGAAAATAGGTTCCCTGAGCCTCAGTGGGCTTAGCCGTGCCACGGGGATCATGATAGATACCTGTGAACGTGAGGAAAATGTGAGGAAATCACACACACATACACACATGCACACATATACACACACAAGCACACAGGCAAACATGCCCAGACACACACACGCCTACAAACACACACGCGTGCACACATAAACACACGCAGGTGTGAGCTAGGCAAGTGTGTGGAATTTTGCAGGTTCTTAATGTAGGGTCATTATTGTAAAATCAATCATAATAATACAAGTAAAGATTACGATTGCCCAGGCATCATTATTCACAGCTGGAAAAAGCAGCTACAGAAAGAGAATTCCTCCCCAAAGCTAGGCTCCCGGAGCCCATGTGACATAAGCCGGGGGTTGGAGGGGCCGTGCACCCTGAGATGAAGGGCGACAGCTGGTCACGTGATTCTCTGTCCACTCACTGCAGCCTGGAGTCGCGGAGACGCTGCAGGGTGGTACCGGGGAGTCAGTCCTAAAGCCTCTGACCTCCCTCCCAGCCAGACTTCAGAAGCGTGAGAAGAAAACCAAGGAAGGGCACCATGGCCTCATGTCTAGTAGACAGAAATGTCAGGTTTAAGTCGCCAGCATCTGACAGAGAGCAGAAAATTAAGTAAGGCTCCAAGCCTGGGAAAAAACCTGATATCAAATACCCCACGCACCCCATTTTACAGACAGGGAAACTGAGTCCCGGGGAGGTCCCATGTCTTGCCAAGGCCATCAGGCCAGGGTGGACGTGTCTCAGGACTGGAACTGGCGCCCAGGGGCCTGGAACTGAGGCAGCCAGGATCTTCCTTGGCTTTTGTCTGCCTTTAGACGCTTCCCAGGCAGAGGAATTAAACACTTCTCCGAGCACCAGATCGAAACTAAGGGGATTTGACAACCGGCTCAGGCTGCGCAGGGGAAAATAACCGGAAGCAGCAGTGACAGATGACGGGGCCGCGGGGAGCTGCTGGTGTCGCCCAGAAAACCTTCCCGGGCACTTCCGGCCGAGACCCCTTCCACCTGCACACCACCCGTCTGCCCTGCACATGTGGCTTCCCTGCCTGGCGGCCCATCTGGCTTGGCATGCCGGCCTGCTAGGGAGGGATGCCAGGAGATGGACAGTGTCTTCAGGGAACCAAGTTCTTACACATTTCTGTTGCTTCCTCTGCCCCTCTCTGTGCTGAAGGATGCCAGGCCTTCCCAGCCCGCCGGCTCACACACTCCCTGAAGCCTCTCCTTCTGGCGGAGGACCTCTGTGGCGCAGCAGCCCAACCTGTCAGGATGCGCTGAGCCTCTCTTCTCTGGACCCTGATAGCCTGGCCGAGGGGCGCTGCAGGACACAGCTGCTCTGGGGGTGGCACTATGACCCTCCAGAGAAACATCACATTCCCATTACCCTGGGAATCCCAGCGGGTCCCAGTCAGTGAGTCCCCTCTAGCTGGAAGCTACCACCCTTGAGTGGATGCACAGGCATGTGCAGAGCTGGGCAGCCCTGCTGACCACAATGCCCACCAGGCCCGTGGTCACTCGCAAAGGTGGCCCTGGCTCTTGGGGATGGATTCTGCCCCTAACCGGTGCCTCTAGGAGCTCCCTCTCCGGCAGTGGAAGTGGGGTCCGCATCCCCCATACTCACCCACCACGCCTCACCTCTGTCGCTGCTTGTCAAATAAACCTCAGAACACAAGCTCTCCAGGCCCTTCCCCAGCCGCTCCTACTCATCCCTCGACACCCAGCACCATGACATCTTTGGTAGTAAGACACACAGGCCCCTCCTGGGCCCCCAGTGGTGCCCAGCAGGCTCCGATGGCTGCGACCACCTCGCTGGCCCTTGCTCCTGGGTCCTTTTGCTAAAAGCTAGGGCAATTCAAATATTACTTGCTGGAATAAACTGAATTTTTTTGAGGTTCTAAAAATGAATGCTGCCAGGCGTGGTGGCGCACGCTTGTAATCCCCGCGCTTGGGAGGCGGAGACAGGAGGATCGCACAGGTTCGAAGCCAGCCCCGCGCGCTGGCTTAGGAGATCCTGTTTCCAAATAAAAATGTAAAAATAGGTCTGGGAGTGTAGCCTGGAGGTAGAAGGGCTTCCAGGAACCCCAGTACCACCAAAAAACAACAACAAAAAAATGAGTGCTGGAGCAAGCTCATAATTTTAGAAGCAAGTTGCTCCTAGCAGAGCCCTACTGACTTTGGACGTCAGCCCACTCCTCCTAATGACTCCAGGCCAGGGACGCGGCTTTGCTTCCTGGAAGCGCGTCTGAGCCGAGCATGGGCTTTGGTCAGAAGGAGCCGGCGACCCCCTCTCTCCGGCATGTCCTCAGCCCTGCTTTCTACGGGGACACCCGACGCCAGGGCCCTCCTTTGTCCTCCCGGCATCCCCATCCTCATACACAGCTGGGCACCGGTCACTACAGACTCGATTGTTCACTGAGATGTGACGTCCTCACAGGAATGTGACAGCCTGGACTTCATCAAACTACCAATCAACAGAGCTTTTCAAACACTAATTTCTTAATTATGAACTCGGATCATCCATTTGTCAAATTACCGAAGGGAAACGGAAACACCAGATCATTTACTTTCCTGGCCCCATTACAAACGCTGTGCCCGGGCACCTGGCGGCCGGGCCTGGCTGTCGGCTTCTTGCAACGGGGGTGGGGGGCAGGAAGAAGGAAGGCCAGCGCCCGCTGACCTATCGAGCCCAATGTGTAAACACACGCTGCCCTCACTTCAGAGGCGGACAAGGGACGGAGCGCGCGCCGCCCAGCCAGGCGGCCCCGGGTCACACTAACACGCCGATGTGGCTGAGCGGCTGAGAGTGGAATTTAATTTAGAAAAACTGTATCTGATTCTGGTGTTGGAAAACTTGAGCGTCACCGGGACAACTCGGGTGCGTGAGTCGCTTTCAAGCACACACTTTGTGAATTCTAAATATAGGTCAAGCGGTTTGCAATGAAACTGTAGTGGTGGCCGAATCGCTATGCGCGCTGTGTGTCAAACGCACGCTGGATTGCAGAGACTTGGGAGAGATCTCAATAATTTTTTACATCAGCTCTTTGCTGACATGATCCTATTTTAGCTGTCCTGGGTTAAATAAAATATGCCGTCAAAACTGCCTGCCTGCCTGTCCGCACACTCCGAGAATGCCTCAGAGAGAATGTAAAATGATTCTCACGGGCCAGGCGTGGTGGTGTGCGCCTGGAATCCCACTGCTGGGAGGCTGAGACACAAGGATCACGGGTTCAAGACCAGCCTCGGCCACTTAGGGAGGTCCTCCTCATCCTGGGAATACCCCGGTGCGCTGGGCGTGGTGGCGCGCGCTTGTAATCCCTGCGCTTGGGAGGCTGAGACAGGATCCCGCAGGTTCGAAGCCAGCCTCAGCTGGCTTAAGAGACCCTGTTTCCAAATTAAATATAAAATAGGTCTGGAAGTGTAGCCCAGAGGTAGAAGGCCCCTGGGTTCCATCCAGTACCACTGAAAAAAAAAAAGAAAAAAAAAGAAATACCCTGGTTCAAAATAAAAATAAAATAGGGCTGAGGGTCTAGCTCAGAGGTAGAATACCCCTGGGTTCAATCCCCAGTACCAAAACATAAATAAACAACAATAATATTATTAATACTACTAATAATAAAATGACAGGCAGGCCATCTGTGGATCTGAGCTGGTCCGGGGCCAGAATGGGTCAGGGACGGGGTCAGAGACAGGATGGGACAGGGTCTCCCAGAGTCTCCTCAGGGGTGAGCATGCTGAGCCGGGCTACAGGCACCAGCTCACCCCTTGAGGCCTCCAGCAAAGCTGGAGAAAGCCACGCAGAGCCCGAAGTGCAGGGTCATCGGTGTGTGACATCACGGAGAACACCTCGCTGTGGTTTCACTGATTTGTTTAGTGCCGGGACTTAATCCCAGGCCTGGCCGTGATAGGAAAGTGCTCTAGTGCTGAGCTGCATACCTGGCTATTTTATTTTATGACAGGTTCTCACCAAGTTGCTGAAGCTGGCCTTGAACCTGCGATCATTCTCTGGGATTACTGCTGCCTGAGTTCTTTTGAATATGTCACACTGGGCCTGCGTGGACGGTCTGGCTGTGCAGCGCTCAGACACCGGAGCCAGGCCCAGGCCAGAGCAGAGCCACCAGGAGCCGCGAGAGGGTGATTTCTCCATGGACGAAGGACCACACAAAGGTGGGGGGGACTCACAGAGGAAAGGCTCTTGTGACCCAAGCCATCCTAAGGACAGCGGGGCGCACCCATCTTTCAGACACGCAGGGCCTTCGCCACGGATTGCTACAGCAGCTATGGGTCCTGAGGCGCACGGGGAGAGCGTAGATATTTTTTTATGGGCGCACTATGGTCTCACGTCACGCTGTGGATCGTGTTGACTATGGCGTATATTCACACGGTGCTTGGTGCCCCCTTCCCCTCCCTCCCAATACTGAGTGTCCAGGCTAAGTATGTTATATCCACATGTATACACATACTCGAATGTAGCTCCTCCGTTACTCAAGCTCAGCTTCTCCCTCCCCTCCTCCCTGGCTCTGCCGAGGTTTCCCCTCCATTGTCTGGAGTCCCTCCGGCATCCCCAGTGCTCCCCAGCTCGAGCACATTAGCGAGAACATACGTCCCTTCTCTTCCTGTGCCTGACTGACCTCACTGACACGATGCTCTCCAGGACTTTCCGTCTTCTTGCGAATGGCGGGACTTTGTTCTTCTCTATTGCTGAGTACAATTCCATCGTGTGTATTTCCCATATTTTTGCAATCCACTCATCTGTTGATGGGGACCTAGGTTGATCCGTATTTTGGCTTCTGTGAATTGCTCTGCTATGAACATGGGTGTGCATATGTCACTGCAGTTCTCTGATTTCCCCAGGAGCGGTGTCGCCGGGTCACATGGTGGACCCGTGCCCAGATTTCTGAGATCATAGCTTTCCAAGCCGCACATTTAAAGTGCACCTCTCTCCTCCCCTCCCTCCCTCCCCTCTTCTTTCCTTTCTTTCTTTCTCCCTTGGTTCCCTTCCTTCCTCCCTCCCTTCCTTCATTTTTCTTTCTTTCCTCCCTCACTCCCTCTTTCCCTCTCTGGACCCACGTTGCCTTCCATGTCCACGCCAGAGAAGACAAGCCACGTCGTGCTACCAAGGCAGGCGAGGAGGAGTGGACAGAGAAGTCCTGGCCGTAAGACCTGGATACAAGCACATCGGCGTGATCTAAGAAAGCACGCTGGAATCTGAGCCCGCCGCTGTCCTTCTGGGCAGGCCCTGCCTTCCCCTCTCTGCGGCGGAGCAGCCAGTCATGGAGGCCGAGCCTGGGGAGAGGAGACAGGAGCGACCTGGCCCGCCTGCAGCTCACCCGGCGGGGGCAGTGCCCTGTGGGGCTGACACCAAAGCTTGGGAACAGAGGAGCTTAGAACAAGTTCACACGCGAGTAGGAGAATTCCCAAAATCACACGTGACTTGAAGAAAACAACCAAGGCGACTCTAAAGGGCTAGAGGGAGATGGGGACACGAGGAGGGGCCATTTGTGACTGTGCACACAAGGGGCAGCCTCTGGGAGCCGGTGTTGGGGAAGAGTCAAGAAGCGGTGGTGGACGGATGCTGCGAAGATCCTGGAGCCCGTGCCCGGGCAGGGCTGTCCTGGCCGCTTCCAGGAAGAGCACGGTCCTCAGGGGCAGAGGAGCCGGTGGGGGTGGAGCACTTGAGATGCACGGCACTGGGAGGTCAGGGGGTCTGAGCCTGAAGCCACTGCACCCAGCCACGGAGGGCTAAGCTGAGCAGCGCGGAAGACTTTCCCTGGACCTTTTCCTGTCCCTCTATTCTTTAAAGCAGGGTGCCACTAGGATCCAGTTTTTTCCGAAAACCAAGGCCGAGCGTGGGTTTCCTCCTCCTGCACAACTGGGTCCCCGAGGGACCTGGCTTTCCCTGCACCGTCACATGGCAACCGAGGGCTGCAGAGACGTCAGCATTCACGGGAAGGGGTGTCCCTGGAGTGGTTCATCTCCAAAGGACAGCCGCTCCCGCCGCAGCAGACTCCTGTAGGGCGGAGTGACAGCTGCGGAGAGCTGGCTACTTGTGACGCCGATGGCATCTCAAAGACCTGGGGCTCGCGAGAGCTGCTGAACTTCAAGGTGAAGGATGTGTTTTGCTTCCACCAAAAGACACGTTCCCGGCGGGGACAGAAGACAGGCTGCTGCTCCTTGCGTGCTACTCAGCTTCCATCTTCAAAAAGAATCAACACATACAGCTTGTCCCCTCAAGATCAAGAGCTACTTTAATAATAAGTGAGAAAAAAACTCTCCTTTCCCAGGGACTCGGGCTACGGGGGCACCGCGGAAATGGGTGTTTGGAAATACTTTCAGCGTTCGGAAGTGAGGCGCGCTGCTCGTAAAACCTCTCAAATGGGAGGCCAGAAGTTCTTGGAAATAAAAAATGTCTCAGCCTCTTTCAAAACATTCCAAACAGAGAGGTTCGGTAGGTTTACAGCCTACTTGCTAAGAACGTTCCAACCGCAAGGACTTCCGGGGAGTCTGTAGGAAATGGACTGATCGTCGCTGGAGATTTGCCAGCTGAGCTTCAGTGCCCTTCTGCAGAACAGCTGGACCGGGCTGAAAGACGAGGCCCGCGACGCGGCGGGTGATGCTAGCGATGGCTCCGCTCCGCGGCATCTGCGCACATCTGCGGCGGGCTGTGCCTCATCTTCAAAGGCCATTAACACCGCGCACGGCACCCGGCCCACGCCGACCCAGACAGCTGTGTCCCCGGGGGCTAAAAGATTTTCACAGACAGCTGGCATATTTTATCTCCACACTCTCGCTGAAGTATCTTCTACTTTAAAATTTAAAGCGTGTACCAGAACTTTCACATAAGGAAACTTGGATCACAGTGCCTTCTTTCATCTTGAGCTCATTGTTTTAAATGTGTAAATGGTATGTGTGTTTACAAGGGTCATGATGGGTAAACATAGCAGTGCATGGATATCATACGCGCATAAATAAACACGCGGTAGAAATGTACACCTCAATATTGGGGGTAATGGGGATTAAAACCAAGGGCATTCCACCTCCAAGCTACACCCCAGCCCTGTTTTATTGTTTATTTTGAAACAGGGTCTCACTCATTGATAAGTTTTGCTAAGTTGCTGAGGTTGGCCTCAAATAAGCAAGCCTCCTGTGTCAGCCTTCCAAATACTGGACTACAAGTGTGTGATACCATGCAACAGTCACTCCGCATGTATTTATTTATTTATTTTTGTTTGTTTGTTTGTTGTGGTACTGGGGATGGAATCTAGGGGCCTTCTACCTCCGGGCTACACTCACAGACCTATTTTATATTTTATTTGGAAACAGGGTCTCACTAAGTTGCAGAGGGCCTCACTAAGTAGCTGAGACTGGCTTCAAACCTGTGATTTTCCTGTCTCAGCCTCCCAAGTGCTGGGATTACAAACATGCACCACCACGCCCATAAACAATGAATCTGACCAGCTATGGTAGTGCGCACCCATAATCCCAGTACTTGGGAGACTGAGACAGGAGGACCACAGGTTCGACGCCAGCCTCCACAACTTAACAAGACCCTGTTTCAAAATACAAACTAAAATAGGGATGGGGGGATAGCTCAGAGGTAAAACGCCTCTGGGTTCAATCCTCAGTAGCAAATAAATAAATAAATAAATTAATTAATTAATTAATTAATTAATTCAGGAGACTGTCTCAGGAGATGGGAGCTGTGTGGTGGGTCTCCTGTGAAAGCTGGGAGTGCGTTTCCATGGAGAGCACCTCTGCCTGGCCTCTGCAATGTCCCCGGTGCCTCAGGATGCAAAAGAGGCCAGGACTGTTCTGGCAGCCCAACCCCGCCCCGCCCTGGCCACCGGACCGCATCACAAATAAACTCCTACACGGTTTTCTTCAATCATCCCGCCAGGTTCTGTCCCCACATCACCATCCGCCTCCCTCCTGCCCCTGCCCACACTGGGGGTCTGCGATGCTGGAGATGCCGGGAGGCTCCTGCCCGGCTGCCCCTCCCCTCTCCCACACATCAGGACTTCACAGACGGCCGGCCGCTGGTGTTCCTTATTGCCACCCTTCCCCGTCACTGAGATCCTAAACAGCGGATCCCCACACCCCTCACTACTCTACCGATGATGCCTCACACCCAGAAATTAGCCTTTATGGCCCTGGCCTCTTCAGTGGCAGATCGCGTCCCTCCTATGGGAGCGGGCTGGAGCTCCTGTCCCTGTGGGCAGAGCTAGAAGAGCCAGCACCTAGTCCAGCCTGACGTCCACATCCACAGGGGGTCAGGGGTGTTCCAGGGCAGCCACGTCCACCCTCAGGAGGACTGTGCGTCCAGGCTGAGGACAGGTGGGGCACACTTGTCCTTATACGTCACCCGGACTGTCCCAACCCTGCCCCACACCACGGTGTGCAAACCGAGTGGGGCCGCCACCCCTCACAGGGCTCAGGGAAAGTCACAGTGACCCTTGAAGAGCCACTAATGACAGCCACAAAAGGGGCGCATCATGTTGTGTGTGCGATATGTACGTGATTTATGCAGGGAATATGTACACACATGCGTGTGCTCCCTATAGATATGATACACTACACACCTGCAGGCACAGACCGGCGCCGCTCCTGCCTGGCAAGGCTCTGCGAGGTACTCGCTCCACACCCGGCATCCCTCCCCGCGGCAGGTGGCAAGAGCCTTTGCAGCCCCCAGACCCAAGAGGCAAGTTCTGAGGCCGAGGGGGGCCCAGCCTTGGTGAGCTGCCCTCATGGCCTGGGGATTGTACAGAACTTGGCCAGTATGGTCACAGCAGCTGGTTACAGGCTTGCTCCTGGCCCCTGCGGGCAGCCATGAACGGGACCACCTAGAAGAACCACAGTGGGCAGGACCCTCCCGCGGCCTCCCGGGAGCAGCAGACTCCCACCACAGCCGCCAAGCCCTGGCCGAGGCGCCCCGGGCACCATCCCCAACCCAGGCACGCCCTGGGGTATTTGAAAGTTTTCCAGATGGAAAGACCTGGAGAACATGATGTTAAGTGAGCTCAGCCAGGCACAGAAAGAGAAGGAACACGTGTTCTCGCTAATATGCCCTCGCTAGGGAGTATTAGGGAGACCAGAGGGGCTCCAGACAGTGGAGGGAAACCTCAGCAAAGCCAGAGAGGAAGGGTAGGAGAGGAAGAAGGCGAGGTTGATTAATGGAGTATGCGTGTAAGTGTGAATGTAGCATGGTTATTCTGACACTCAGTGTGGGGGGGGGGCAGGGGGGGAGGGCACCAAGCAGTCTGAATGTAGACCATTTTAATATGTTCCACATCAAAATAAAAAAATAAATTTAAAAAAAGTTTTCCAGAAAAGCGCAGTGCTGCTCAGTATCTCCTGGATTTTGCACCGACCACCAGCGTGGGGTTGTTCAGCATGGCGCTGAGTCACACCACACCCCTCTCGCGCTCGCTGACACCTGCGCTTGGCCAAGCTGGGTTTGGGGAGGTTACCGTAATAAAAAGGGCAGCTGGCTGCCGGGCGTGGTGGGCACGCTTGTAATCCCCGCGCTTGGGAGGCGGAGACAGGAGGATCACGCAGGTTCGAAGCCAGCCGTGCTGGCTTAGGAGACCCTGTTTCCAAATAAAAATATAAAATAGGTTCGGGAGTGCAGCCCGGAGGTAGAAGGGCTTCCAGGAACCCCAGTTGGACTGGAATAGGACGTGAGGGTGGGGGGCCTGATCCCAAGGTCGTGCGTGCCGCACCCAGCTGGACACGTCCCTCAACGAGCTGTGGTGAGGAATAAAGGAAAAATGTTATTTTTCCTTTAAGTTTTGCTTATCTTTTTAAAAATGACTACCATGTTATAATGATATATATACATACATATATACCTATAAATATCTTATATATACGTTATATAAGAATATATAGGTGTATATATAGTACCTATATATGTATAGGTATATTATGCATACACCTATATATATTATATATTTTATATTATATATATTATACATATATTTATAAATAGAGACATATATAAAGATATATAAGTATATATGTGCCTAATAATTTGGCCCTAATTAATAGATGAACATTTTAATAATAGGTAAAAATTTATGTTTGTTTTTGCCCTACAGGTACAGCAAATAAAGTAAAATTCTGAGAGCCTAAGGACAGTGAGCTAAGAAATGTGGGGAGCTTGGCAGAGTGCGGAGAGACTAGGTCCCTCCTGGCACGCCGGACTCGGTCTCTAGTACCATTCCCATGTCAAAGGAGCCCGGGTTCTCTGGAGAAATGGTTGATTCTTTTACTAGCCAGAAAATAAGCTAGCTGAGCCCGGAGCATCTGTATCGTCAGAAAGGGAGGAAGTGTTGGAAACGAGATGAAAACCGTAAGGCCAGGAGCCCGTCAGAGGAACACCGCGGCCGGTGAAGGTTCCCATGACAAACATTGGAGTCGTTTGAACACAAGCTAAATAAAGTATTATTGGATTGCAGCTAAAAGGACAACATAAATATGCATGAGTCTGTCCTCATATGAATAAATGAATAATCAAATGAACGGGGAGAAGAGACAAATCTCCAGAGCAGAACTCCAAGTACTGTCTGCAGACCTGTCCTCAGGAGGGCCGCGCCCCCTTGGCTGTGGCTGCACGGGGCCCCCTCCGAGAGGACAGTGTGAGGGGGTGGTCCGCGGTGGCATCCTGATGGCAGCAGCTTGGCCACGTGGCCGAGGTCAACAGGAGGCGCTGTGCGCAGTGTGAGCCTCGATGAGCTGCGACCGGGACATCCTCCTCCGGGCACCCGCGTCACCCGGTCTAGTCATAAGGAATGCAAGGAGACGCGTCCTGAGAGGGACGATCTGAGACACGTCGCCAGTGTGCTCCAAAATGTCCTGGCCATCAAGACAAGCGACACCATCGCAGCTCAGAGGGTAACTACCCTCACGGTGTCCTAGGTGCCTGGGGCATACAGGAGACTGGGCATGAGGCGTGTGGACGTTCTCCATACTTCATTGCCACTTTTCTATAAATCTAAAACTGACCTGACAGTCAAAGCCCTCAAAAGTGCACTTGAAAAATAAATAAGGGGGCTGCTAGAGTCAGTGACTCGTGTCTGACCTCAGCTTGGGCACGTCCAGACAGGTGGCACAGAAAGTCCACACTCATCACACACCCACGCGTCCCTTGGGCATTTCCCAGCCTCCCCTGGGGCAAGTCAGGCCATGTGACCAGCTGTAGCCAATGGGCGCTGGGCGGGAGGCACCAGAGCCACTTCCCACAGAGCGAGATCAGAACCTGGGAAATCATCTCAGAGGGCCCGATATGGGGCCTGGCTGCTGTAGCAACTGGCGTCAGGTGTCTGTCATGTGGCGGGAGGTGAGGAGAGCTGTGTGCCGTGGCAGAGGCTCCCACACGGGCACTGCCACCACCGTGGCGTCCCCTCATACCCACCTGCCCGCTGCAGTCACCATCCACCATCAGCACCAGCCTTCCTCAGGGCATTCTTGGCACCGGCCTTGCCGACCCCCACCTTTGTGACCACACCACCACCATTCCCATCACCCCGGCTCGCCATCAGCAGGATTAGTCGTCATCGTCGTCGTCGTCCTCCTCCTCCTCCTCCTTCTCCTCCTCCTCCTCTTCTTCCTCCTCTTCCTCCCCTCCTCTTCTTTCTCCTCCTCCCTCCTCCATTTTCCTCCTCCTTCCCTCTTCCTCCTTTCATCCTCTTCCTTATCTCTGTCCCTCCACATCCTTCCTCCTCCCTCTTCCTCCTTCCCTCCTCCATCTGTCCTTCCTCTTCTTCCCTCCTCCTCCTCTTCCCTCCCTCCCTCCTCCTCCTCCTCCTCCTCCTCCTCCACAGCGGCAAGGCGCCCACAGCAGCTTTTATCCCAGGGGCAGAGCGCGCCTCCCACACCTCAGTGGGCTGAGGGAAGGCAGGATTTCCTGTCTGCAGGGCGGTCCAAGATGCTGCTTTGAAGCATTATTTCTTCAGGGATTAGTTATTTATTTTGAAATCATGTCTCATCGATCCTCAGTCAGGGGAAACAAGCCGGCCCGAGCACACAAAGTCCCCACAGCATCCAGAAATGTCAGGAGCCCCGCTCTCCCGCCTCCGAGCAGCTCAGGCTCCAGGTAGCTAACAAAGAAGCCTTAATGGCCACACGAGGAGCGTCAGAGGAGGGGAAATTATTTCAAAGGCCTGCCTTGTCCTGCGGCGTGTCCAGCTTGCTGTGGGGGCCTCATGGCTGTTATAAAGGGCTGCCCCATGGCCCAGCTGGCGCAGGAAGGGTGAGCTTCTTGATAAGACACCTTGGGCCAGGGGCACCCAAAATAAGCCAGGACGCTGCCCAGAAATCAGGGTGTTTTCTTCCAATTATCGGAGCCATTTGTTCCTTTCTCTAGAATAAAGCACTCCTAATGTCGTGCCCATGGTCCAGGACTTTCTCTTTCTAAGAACTTCCGTGCCCCCACTTTGGTGGTAGAAAGGAGCTAGGCAGGGAGGGGGGCCACTGCCTAGCCAGCGAGCTGGCTTCACCATACGTGAGAGGACCGCTCTCATCCACAACCACGGATGCCACTGACCACGTGCCTGGCTGCGCACACCCAGTCCCGACCCCACTGCCACAGGCCGTGACCTGATTTACAGAGTCTTTACAGCGGCGATCCAGTTAAGTGAGGTCACTGGAGTGGGCCCTCATGGCACAGGTCTGGTGTCCTTGTAATAAAAGAAAATTTAGACACACACACACACACACACACGGGCCATGTGCAGATGAAAGTAGGGAATTCAGGCACTGAACACCAGGGGTGGTGAGCAAACCATCAGGAGCTGGGGGACCGGCCCCAGGACTCCCTGGAGCCCAGAGGGAGCATGGCCCAGGGAGGGGGTGGATTAACCCCCTTGCTCCACCAGCCCGGTGCCCCATGTGCTGCAGGAGAGGCCGAGATATGAAAGGCCCGGCCGGCCACAGAGCCAAGTCCCTGAGCAGTAGGGGCACGGGCATCCTGAGCCTCATCCCCGGCAGCGGTTCCTGCACACGCAGAACCCGACGTGGAAAAACCTCGGAGGCATGTTACCAAATAAATTAATCTGACATTTTATGTTTCATAAAGTAATTTCTAACAAGTACCATTTTCCCGGAATTAGGTTGTTTACATTTTAGTCAAATTGTTCGCACTTAGGTTGCTTAGTGATAGTCAAAAGCGACGGGGCCCTCCGTAGTCACACAGTTAAATAGATGACTAGACCCGGTGCATCCTGGAACAGTAAGCGCACACCAGTCAAGCAGCCATAAATCCCCCCTGAGTGGGAGGGGAATAAACTCGCTCCGTGCCAACTACAACCTGCAGTCCTGAGCCCCCGAGGACCGGCGACGAGGCCCCATCAGTGGAGGTATGTAAACACAGGGATGATGCTGGCCAGGTGAGTGCTTCCGGAAAGGGTGGTTGTGAGGCTCCCCTCAGAACCCCAGAGTTCCAGAACCCTGCTTCTCATCCAGACCCATGACCACCTAGAGGTTTAGGGGAAAGCTCAAGCCGCAGACACAAGTCCCCCAAGCTTCCCCCTGGCGAGAGAATGGCGGGTGATCCCAGCAGAAGGCGACATGGCTGCTGAGCCAGACCTGCCTGGGAAAGCTTCTTCCTCCTCTAAAGGATGGAGGTTCCCAAGGGAGGGGCTGCTGCCCCTGCTCCCCCTGATGCCAGCATTCCTGAATGCTCCTGATGCCAGCATTCCTGAACACAGGAAGAGAGGGCCCCTGTCCACCCGAGCATGCCCT
Organism: Muscardinus avellanarius; assembly: GCF_963383645.1. NCBI lineage: Eukaryota > Metazoa > Chordata > Mammalia > Rodentia > Gliridae > Muscardinus > Muscardinus avellanarius. The sequence goes on along the minus strand of NC_137791.1, from coordinate 136,627,379 downwards.
GCAGGGGCCTCTCTCTCCTCCTCCACACCTGAAGTCTCACGCCTGACCCCAGCCCGATGCAGAAAGGAAGACCCCACCCTGGCACGGACACTCTAAGCCCGGGGTCGCCCATCCAGCATGGATCCTCGAATGGCTGTGGAACTTCACGTTCCCTCAGAGTTCTGAGGCATTCCGTAAGGGTTGGGTAGTGTCTCTCCAATATTTATGTGTTTGCAGAGCCTCGGAATGTGGCCTTCGGGAATAGAGTCTTTGCAGATGTGGCTAGTGAAGGGGAGGTCGTCCTGGAACCGGATGGCCATAAATCCAATGATTGGAGCCTTCTGGGGAAAACTCAGACACAAACACACGCAGAGAACAAGGAGGCCGCGTGGAGACAGAGGCAGAGGTAGCGCCCCCTCCGTGCCTCCACCCTTTAACTCACTAACCACGGTCCCCAAATATGGCAGCCAGTTCTACCTCCCTCCTGGCTCCTCGCGGCCGCTGACCAGGAGTCCCACTTGGGTTCCCCGGGGCAGCCTCCTCCTCCGACCTCCAGGAGCCTCTGCCAATGGGGACGGAACGCCTGCCTCTGGGAGAGCATCACCAAGCGAACGGGAAGCTCATTATCCAGTGTTAAAAGGATCAAGTCCAGGGCAGGATGGAAGGTCGCGCAGCCAGCCAGCCAGCCCCACGGCAGGCTTGCGGAAGAGCTTAGGAGGTGCGCGAGGGGTCCGGGGCCCTGAGCCTCCCTGATCTTTGCCGTCCTTTGAACTTGGCTGAGTCCTCAGTGTGGCCATGCTGACCCCACGTGCTCCCCGTGAGCTTGGCATGGAGCGAAGTGTGCTCCCCTCCTTCGTCCTCCTGGTAGCGCCCAGGGGGGGCAGCGCCGCTTCCTTCTGAAGTGTGGGCACGCTCAGCCCATCTGTCCTCTCTCCACCCTCCGCCGCCCCCGCCACGGAATCACCTTCCAGGTGGAGATCAATCCATCGCCACCCCTCCCCCCGTGGCGCAGGGCGTCCACAGATCTTCACGGGAGAGAGAAAATAAAGACGGATGCTCCCGGCCCCACGCGGACAGGGATGAATGCGACACAACAGACGGGCCGATGGCCGCAATCACACGCCGTGTCAGCGGGCTGGACACCGCGGGTTTCCAAGCTCCCGAGCCACAGGGATGGAACGTTTGTCCAGCCCAGCGCGTGTCCCCAGAACGCTGGCCAAGGCTTCTGTGACGGCCTGCCTACCTTGGACCCAGCAGGCACGCCCCCAGTGGGCACTGGAATGACAGCTCGGTCCGCCACCGCCCTGCTGCCTGACCAGAGAGCCAGGGAATGAAGCCCGGTCCCGCGGAGGCAGAGCCCGCACCTGGCCTCCACAGCAGGCCTGCGAGTCACACCTCCAGCCAGTGATGGCAACACAGGAGTGGAGGCCTGCGAGTGGTCCCTGGCAGCTGGGCTGGCTTGGGAGGGGTACTGTCGCCCCCTGCTTTACAGGCAAGGAGGCTACGGCACACAGGGCCGGGGACTTGCCCATGGTCTCGCAGTGGGTAGATGGTACACGGGCCCCTTCAACCTCTGCCCCCTCTGGGTGTTCCCGCGCCCCAGTCAGGCTCTCATGCAGGTGGCTTGGAGGGATGCCATGGGCCATGTTTTCCCAACATGGGCATTCCTGGGCACAGTGTCCTGGGGACTCCGGTGTCCCTTTCCGCATCTCCCTCTACCCAGAGCTACCCATCTACCATGCAGCTCGCCTCCAGAAAGTCCCCCAGGATTTCTCAGCGGGCTGACTCTAGTCTTCCACCAGGCATCTATGCTCTCTGTCTTTTCTCTCAAGACAGCCACCAGTCCCCACAGGGGCCCCGGGTGGCATCTGCTGGCCACCCACAGCCTCGCTCCTTGTCCGTGCTGCCTCCCAGAGCTGAGCCAGGGCCTCACCTGCCACACTGGGCGGAGATGAGCCAGGGCTGGCGGTGTGTGTGCAGCCTCTGGAGCCCACGTGGATCCTGCACAAAGGACTGTGGGCAGCACTCAGGAGCCCTTCTGCAGGAGGGTGTGGAGCCGGCTCTGAGGGCTGGCCAGAGCTCGGCAGGATGTGGGGGACCTTCCAGTCAAAGGGGCCACCGAACAGTGAGGGCCAAAGACAGGGCGTCGGAGAGCTCCCCTCCCAGGGCTGTCAGGGATAAAAATACAGAGGATTCTGTGGTTTAAAATGTGCAGGCCAGGAAAGCAGGCCCACGTCAGGAAGAGGAGGGACCCAGCAGGTCCGAGGCCAGCAGGTCTGAGGGCAGGGAAGGCCCAGGACTGGGGAGGGTTGGGGAGGGGGCCAAGGCCCTGGGGACAGCTCCAGGGGAGAAGACAGAGCCCCTGACGAGTGGCCCAGGCTGAGGTGTGGCACCAGGCGGACAGGGCAGAGAGCAGGTGTATGTATCAAACTCCAGGCCCAACCCAAGGTCTCCACAGGAAGGGGCATCACCTGGTATGCCCACAGCACTGGCACAGTGGAAAGTGAGAGCTTGGTATCTATGTGCCAGGCACAGGGGCCTGGTACCTCTCCCACGTCAACGCCTAGTGAAATGAACCGCTCATGGTACACAATCTAAAACAAGGTCAGCAGCATACTACCGGTAGCCCTGCTCTGAGGACCGGCCGGAGCATTGGGCGACATTTGGAGATGTTCTTGGCTGTCTCCCGGGCAGGGAGCTGGCCCCAGCAGCTAGAAGGGAAGGTGCTGTTGGACACCCTACAGGAGAGTCCCCTCTCCTGGACGCGGAACTCTGACTCCACAGAAATACATCCAATTCAAGAAAGCTTGTGCCAAGGGGCTCTGCTTCCCGGGTGGAGGCCATTCACCCCTCTCCTGTGGCTGTGTCTCTGGTCACCTGGTGAGCTGGCGAGGCGGTGACTGGCCACAGGACCCCAAGCAGCCCTGGGACATGGCAGGCCATGGTGGGGTCCGGGCCCATCTGCTTCCTCATGCCAGGAAGCCTTGGTCAGAGCAGGCTGCACCCTGCTCTATTTATTTATTTATTTATTTATTTATTTATTTATTTATTTATTTATTTATTTTTCGGTACTGGGGATAGAACCCGGGGCATTCTACCTCCAAGATATATCCCCAGCCCTATTTTCTATTCTTTATTTTGAAACGGGGTTTCACTGAGTTGCAAAGGACCTCACTAAGTAGTAGCTGAGGCTGTCTGCGAATCGCGATCCCCCTGTCTCAGCCTCCTGAATGCTGGGATTGCAAGCCTGTGCCACCACGCCCGGCTCCCTGTGCCCTGCTGTCTGTGGGGCTCCTCTGCTTCTCTGAGCCTCATTTCCATCATCTGCAAACAGGTGACAGAGCCAAAGATACACACACAGACACAGAACGTGCAGACGTGGTGGGGCTGGTGGTGGTGAGTGTGTGTGTGTGTGTGTGTGTGTGTGTGTGTGTGTGTGTGTGTGTGTGTGTTGGTGTGGGGGCACTCTGCATGCCCACACCTGTTCAGTTCCACTTCATTCCCAAGTAAGGCCTCACTTGAGGACAGCACCTGAGTCTCAGCTCAAAGCACCACCCCTTCCACAGGACCCGAATGCCTGGTACTTTCTGAGTAGCGTTTGTGAAG